>NC_060268.1:21695067-22295067 GCF_021613505.1 Equus quagga
TTAAACAAAGCTTTATGAGGAACCATGGCCCGGGGCCTTTTTTCCCCCGAAGGAAGAAAGGGCACCGAAGAAGTGGGGTGCACATAATGGTTATATACCCCCAAACAGGGTGTTTCACATGTGATTGAAATGTCCCTCCCACAATAGTCACAAGATTGCCCTGTCAGCACAGCGCTTGATGGACACAGCAGGTAGTGGGTCTGCTATCTCGGTGGGCATAGTAGCAGGAGGCAAGTCTATTGTTTGGAGCTGGGCGGTCACTGGTGAGTGCAGCAATCAGTTCCTAGCCTAAGGAAAGATGCTTAATCTTTAAGGAGATGCCAACGTTGGGAGGAGGAGAGAAGTCAGTTACAGGAAGGTACCAGAGAAACACAATAAAATGCAGATTTTAAGTTCTTGCCTTTGGTATTGATTAAGAGTTTCTAGAGAGAAGGTCATCTCCTTTCTTCTTCCAGGTACAGAGAGGGAGGCACCTTTTACAGATAGAGATTTACCTTACAAATGTAAATGTCCTAACAAAGGGCAAGTTCCATTCCTCAGAGCCTCCTTCCCTGTCCCAGTTTATCAAAAGCAATCAGCCTCAAATAATCCTGATGCCAAAGAGACATATCTTGGGGTGGCCAATTTCAGGTCCCTACTTTACCAAAAAAGAAAAAAAAAATCACCAGCAAACTTCCTTATGTGATAATTACTGACAAAACCTTCAGAAGCACATCTGTGTGTAAATTGAGGTGCATCTTTAATATAAAGAATGAACGCCAATCCACATTAAAGAATATCAATTCAAATATACTTCAGATGCCCTTTGAGATAAGAAAATACTGAAAACATCTGCATTTGAAATTGACTTCAGAAGACGCTAGACCGACCACTATTTCATTTTCCACAAACACCACTCTTTCTTTACTTTCAAAGTGAAAGTACTTGTGCCATTTTGGGCCATCTTTGGATTTTTATTCCGAGGAATCTTTTGTTCTTCTGTATTTTTTTAGGTGTAGAGATGTGGCTGATAGAGTGATCAAGCAGTTATCATCCTGTGCATTCCTATTTGGTTTTTGTCTCTTTCTCATTATTCATTGATGATACAAACAGACTTGTCTTTTGACTGAAATTCCTTATTTTATGGTTCATAATTTATGAAGAACATAGCCTTCTGTGATAAAGATCCATCAAAAGCATCATTATTCTGCATTGCACTGCCTGTTTCATCTACTAGTATTTAAAAGGTTCTGCTTTTTTTTCTGTAGCCAGCTATAGTCTTCTAATTCATCTTATCTCTGTTATCTGCTGGAACAAGGCTTTGCCTTAGACTGTGGGTCAAAAAAAAGTCACGTTATTCAAATTATCTCTGACATTCAAAATAAAAAATATTCCCACACAATCTTATTTTGGTGAAGGTGGCAAGTGATTATCATTTAGCTCTTCTGATGCTGATCTGATCTTTCTTACCTATTGCCTCTGGTGATGCATTGCTACACAAGATGTACTGAAATAAATGATCTGTCCTTCCGTTCTTTCAGTCCTGTGTTCTTTATCTGTTAATGGGGTTCCACATGCTTTGCTTTTCAAAACTCCTCAAATGGCTGCATAGAATGATAAATGTTTACCTGATCTCACCCTTTCTGAACACTGGCCATTGTAATCTGCATAAAAAACAAATGAGTAAAAGTAGTTGGAAAGAGGGTTGAGAATCTCAAATGAAGTTACCTTCAGGGTAGGAAAATGTAACTTGGCCTGGAGATTGATAGAGGGAAACAATGAGGACTTCTCCACATTCTCAGAGATCTCCAGAAACTCACTCACTGGGCTTTAAAATCTGAATATGCCAGGGTGGTTTCAAACTCCTGTGTCCAAATGTGAAGATGAATATTGTGTATTTTTATCCCTTCTCATTCCATTATTAGTGGCACATGTATACTGAGCTCTTCTGGCTAGTAACTTGATTTCTGCCTTCCCTGACCTCCCACCTTTGACTCAGCAATGCTAATTTCACCTTGTTACTTGCGTTTTGTTTACAAAATGCCCAAGGGAAACAGAATTCAGAAGTTTTCTCTAAGTTAAAATATAGCTTCACGTTAGAAGAATATAGAACCAAAAGGAATGGAGAAACATTTACTCAATTTCTCTGCTTCTGGCAGAGCAATGCTCAGACCATGCCTGAAAGGCAGATATCAGTCTTCCTTTTAAAAACCGTGAAGGGAAGGTAAATTATTCAACATATTTTGGTGACCTCTTCAAGAATATCTCAATCCTATCAGAATCCTATTTCAATCCTAACCGAAAAAAATGTGTGTCAGACGTAACAACTTATATCAAATGCTCTAATTTTTTAACACAAAACAGAGACCTTATTTTCATGGTGTGATGGAAACAGCACTGGAATGAGAATCTGAAGACAGGAATCATTGCCTCTTCTTTGCTGTGTGCCTATTAAGCCAGTGAACTTGTGAGTCTGGATTTCTTCATCTGAAAGAATTATATCAGCATAATTTGGGAAAGAATTGTATGCACTAATTTAAATTTACTGTCATCATTATAATCAAGTACAATGACACATCCAGCGCTTAGTAAATAAAGAGCCTTTGACTGGGTAATGTGAAAAACAGACTTACAGTGTGGTCTCTGCCAAGAAGGAGTTGAGCACTTAGGAGACAGAAAAGACATATGCACAAAATGTGACCTAAATCAATAAAATAATGCACATCATGTATTAGATCATGGGCTCAAGAAGTAAGTTCTGCTGAAAGTCAGAGGAGGAAAAATGTAAATCTAATGTTTACTGGAGTAGCCAGAGAGTGAGCATATTCCTAAAGATTGGCACATGTGGCTTCCGAAAAGAAGACAAGGCCAAATTGAGGCTCATTCTTTAAATACAGTATTTTGGACTGAACAGAACTTAATTGGGACTAAAATCAACCCTTCTATTGCCTTTCATTGAAAGAAGTGACATCACCCATTTATTCATTCAACAAATAATGACAATTGCTCTACACGGTGCCAGATTAAAGACACATAAATTAAAATAAACCACAGTTGTATGCTGAAAGAATCTCGCGGTTAAGTGGAAGGAAACTGAAACTGAGATAAATAAAATGATTTTCTCACTTGACCCAAATCAGAAATAGCATAGCCAGGATTCCAAATAAGTTGCGACCAGTTATAAATACCCTGCTCTTTCTGCTCTTTACCTTACATTCATTCCCAAATTCTGCTTTGTTCCTCTTTCACACATACACACACACTACATGCACACATGGACATGAATGTAGCATGATAATATTTAACAATAAACTATGTGTTTTTGAAAAATTCTTTTCCCCTATCTTTTTCATTCACCATTCAAACAGAAGGATGAGATTACTATATACAATGACTGAGAGAAGAGATAATGCAAAAGAACAAAGAGTCAATTTATTGGATTTTAAACCTTTACATAGATTTTGAAAGTCTCTGGCAGTGGTAATGATCTTGAAAGTCATGGCTTTATTTTCAAGAGCCAAGCACTTAAGAAAGAAAATATTTCTATTTTTATTTTCTTATTTCAAATACTCAGTTCTTTATAATAAGAAATAATTGAAAATTCAGAGCATGAGTTTATAACTAAAACCAGTGTTTCTCAAAGCATGGTCTGTAGACCACGTGCCACAGAAGCATCGGGGATGTGTCATAAAAGTGCAGGTCGTGGAGCCCTTCCCGGAGTCTACAAGGTCAATGACAGGAATATGAATTTTCACAAACAGCCTAATTTTCCTTGTCCATAATAAAGGTTCAGTAGCTCTGCTTAAACTATATTGTAGAGAAGAAGACACAATGAAATAGTAGTTTTTTTTTGCTCAAATAGGGATACACGTTTGGCCAGCAGAAAAGAATGAGAGAGCTGGAGGCATATGTGGAGATGATTGTGAGTCGCTGAGAATGATGCAGAACTCCACCTGTGCTAACCCAGAGCAGGTGGTGGGATAACAGAAATGTCACTGGAGACCTGGGTACATTTGGGAAAGCTCCAGAACAGATAGGACCAAATCATGGTCTGACTTCTAGATTGCTTCTCCTCCAGGAGACTGCAAACCTCATTACTCAGCCCCAGTTTCACCATGACTCCAGAGTAATAGAGCAGCAATCAGGGGAAGGCATAGAGAGGGATGTGCTTTAGTGAAGCCTAGAAAATCCTGTGTATCTCTAGGGGGGCCTTCAGAGGTGTAGTAGTGCCTGAGAGGGTGAGCAGTTGGTATAGAGTATGCAGTTAGAGTGACCAAATGTTGTGAGTTAAGTTGTATCCCCTCCAAGAAAGATATGTAGGAACCTTAACTCACAGTACCTCACAGTGTGACCTTACTTGTAGATGGGGTCTTTACAAAGGTAATCAAGTTAAAGCAAGGTCATTAGAGTGGGCACTAATCCAAGATGACTGTTGTCCTTTTAAAAAGGGGAAATCTGGATACAGACAGACATGCTTAGAGGGAAAACAAGGCGAAGAGATACACAGAGAAAATGGCTATTATAAGCCAAGGAGAGAGGCCTGGAATAGATCCTCTCCTCACAGGCCTCAGAGGGAACCAATCCAGCTGACACCTTGATTTCAGGTATGATGTGGAAATGGGACTTAGTCTGCAGTCTTCTAGAAGTAATGCATCTTGGAAAGTCAGACCGTGATTCTTTCTGTTCTGAGATCCTCTGAAATTTACTTAGAGTTTCCACTGATCTTTCTATCATCTAAGGACATCAGTGGTGAAATATGACAGGGCCAGACATTGATGTCCAAGACCAAGTGAGAAGTGCTACACATCAGCTAAAGGCAGACGGGAGCACACACAGCATACAGATCCAATAGCCTCCAGGGCCCTGGAGGGTACATCACTCCTACTCTGCTCTGGGGGAAGGAAAGAGGGTCAGGGAGGGAATCCTGAATCCACTGAGTAGTTTCCAAAATAGTGCTTCTCATAACGAAAGTGACTGAGTTATTTTGGATTGGAAAACAGTCACCATCAGTGGAAATTGGAACTTGAGAGCTTAGCCAGATATAAAGAAACAAAGGAAGATATATTTTTTACATACGCAAGTTTGTAAAGGTGTAAATATATGTTTTATTTTCATTTCAGCAAATATGCTTGGAACTTCATTAAAGATTGGGAATACAGGGATGAATAGCACCATTTATTGATGGATGAATTGTGCCAATGCAGCCTGAGTCACTTTGAAACATAATTGCTGTTCCTTACACCAGACCCACGTGTGAGTATTATTATAAACCTTTAGCAAACTAAACTGAGGATCATCAAGATTGTGTCAAGGTCACCTTGTTAGTGACTGGTGAGTAGGGATGAAACCCAGGTCCGGTTGCCTCTGTTGCCTGCCTTTTATTCACTAGGCCCTAAGAAGTCTTGAATAGAATAATACAAGGGGTATTGAACTGTAATACATAATTCCATAAATGTCATAAATGTGCGAATTGAGTGAGGTGAGAGAAGGGAGTCACTATTGCCAAAGGTCTCAGGTTATGTTATATAGGGAAGTAATTTTTTTAGCTGTATTTTGAGCTAGAATAAGAGTTTCGGAAGCAATGAAAGGGAGGGTGTTCCAGAAGGAAGTCGTATGCCACCCCAGGGTTATAAAAGGTTCTGGCTTGTGCAGAAAAGGTTGGAGGCTGGGCTACCCAACCACAACTTAGGTCTGCCAAGGAGCACTTCTGCCTGGGGAGATGGTCTGAGCCAGAATGTGAAGGCATTGCAAAGTCATGCAGTTTTTAAGTAGAGAAATGATTGTGATTAGACTTGTTCTTAGGAAGAACTAACTTCAGGGAGAGTGGAAGGTAGACTTGGGGAGGCACGCTTATGATGGGAAGGTCCAAGGAGGGGGAGCCTTTCCAGTGATCGAGGAGAAAGATGATAAGGCCGTGGAGGGCCAGGCACAGATTTTGGCATCTTTATTGAAGTGGAATTCGCAGACGTTGTTGGCTAATGGTATGTTTGGAGTGCAAGTGAATGCATAGTTGAGAACATTTAGGTCCTTATTTTGTAAGATGGGTAGGTTGCAATGATTGGAAACATGATAGGAAATCCAGGCAAAGCCTCAGTGCATCATCAGTATTTCTATGAGACCTTACAGGGAGAATTCTATACAGGGAGATGAGACGCTAGCCAAGGAGCAGAGGCCAGAAGAGCAGCAACATTTAAAAGCTTAAGTATAATGGAATTCTTGGCATGTCTTCCCTCAGACTTTAAGCCATCTTTTTCTTAAAATAAATGCTACCAATATTCAAGAAATGTAAAGTTTAGTGGAAAGAGTTCTGATGTAGTAAGACTCTAGAGCCAAATTTGCCACTAATTAATTATGTGACCTTTGGCATGTCACTTAATCTAACTCAGACTTGGCACCCTCATCTGTAAAACTAGATCTCCGAGGTCCCTCTTTCTTGCTTTCAAATGCAATGATTCTCCCTAGTTTCTTTGATTAGAGGATTTTAACTGAAGCTTATTATAGGCTATTGTGCCATGTGCTTCCCAAATATTAGTGGTGGGAAGAAACATTTTAATGATAATCCCAACTTCGTGACGGTAGATCTTTCAGGCTTTTGCACCTCAAAGTCACTAGTAATGAGACCTTGGCGTATCTCTCTATTTCTACCACTACTGAGAACAAATTCTACAGACTAGAAAGATGATGCAAGAGACTGGTAATATGAGAAAACTCGTCGGGACTAGGTGGAAATTTTCCCAAATCATCATTGTAATTTATTAATGTAATTGTCATTAATAGTGTCTGTGAATAGTGATGCTATATAATGTAAAAAATTCTTCTTCCTTTGAAAAGCTTGTGTTCTAAGTAGGAAATAACATCTGGACATTGAATTCTTACAACAGTCTAAAATCACCCAATATATTGACTCCTCGATGAGGGAGAAAGATGATCTGTTCCACAGCCTTGCCCCTGAGCTCTAGATCGTCTCATTCTAAGCATTGTACATAATAAAAAAACTCACTATTTTAGACCTAGTGCTCCTCAAAGACAGAGATTGTTGTTGAGTTTGTCTTATCATTTAATAAAATGGCTCATTTCTTAAAAGATGCCCTACTCTCTTGCTAAGGTGAATTAACGGCCCAAGGCATAGCCTCATACCAAGCTAGTAAGTCAGAGAAAATCATTTCAACCTTCATCCAGAAATTAAATGGCTATTGATTGATATGGAAGATACTGTAGCCTTTCAGATTAAATTAAAAAATGTTGCTGAACACAATTAAAATTTTTCTAATGTAGCGCTGTTTGCAGAGTGCATTTTTGACTAAATTCCATCTCTGAGGTTAATTACCATGTCTAGGGTCCAGGAATAATAGATTAAGTGGAGAGTTGACTCCAAAAGTTAAAAAATGGGAAGAAGCAAGAAGTCTTCAGAAGTGATTTATGTCCTACTGATGAAATTGAGGGAGGAAAGCCAAATAACCACACTACTCTTCTATGCAAAGGCTTTAGGCCAAAGGGATGGGATAAAATTTAAAGGGTGTCCCTTCCTTTCAGTGAGGCTGGGGCAGCTTCACCTCTTGCTCACAACTGGGAACGATCTCATTCTTGCTAGTTAGGCTAAAGGTACACTGTCTTCTTGAATGTACTGGAGACGTCCTAGGCAGTATGAATAGTCTCTGTTTCTAAGGAGCTCACAGCTCTTTACGGAAATCACTGTGAAAGCTCACTTAACTACTTTATGGAGGTAGGCAAGAAAGAATTATAACCTCTAACCACAGAATCTTTTTCAAAGTGACAAGAGTAGTGTGATAGTCTAAAGAATCTAAAAGGAGCTGAGTTTTTTTTCTCGAATATGCTATTAACTGGCTGGGTTTAGACAAGATACCCAACTTCACTTTGTCTCTTTTTTCTCATCTGCAAAATGAAAGAATTGAGCTAAATGCTTTCTAAAGTTGTTCCAGTTTTATAACATAGGAATAATAAATATTTTAAAATTAGAAAAACTAAACTGTAAATATATATCTTTAAGCTCCGGTGTGGGGGTCTCTGCCTCCCCAGAATCTTCCTGGATAGAGAGCATGCACTTTTAGGGGACACCAACTAAACTTGTTTTCATATAAAGCAGGTTTCCAAAAACAAAAGCCCAAGAAAGGGCCCTTTAAAAGTGTAGCTCACTGTGAAAACAGCAAAGAATATATACAAAAAAAAGACTAAAAAGGCCTTCATGACACATTCAGTGAAGAGATGCCCTCATAACTTTTACCAGTTAATTGATGCATAAAAGGTTGTGAAGATTAATGTACATCAAAATCAAAACTAAATTGAATTTTTGACATTTTTGCAAATAAAAACCCCAAAGAATACATAGGTGCCTTTTGATTTGTCACAGCTGGAAGACTCTGAATCATGAAGCGCTCTAGGAGAGGCCATTAAACAGCGTTAGATGGTTTGTCAGTGTGGAGGAAAAGTAATTGAAGAACCAAACTGTGTGTATGGGCATTGCATTTTAAAATATTTACCAAACAGAGACAAAGTCAGTCTTTTTCTTCCACAAATAAAGCTTGAAGTGTTGCTCAGGTAGTCAACAGGAACATTTTATAATTTAAATCCTTTTGTGTAAATTCACTCAGATTCAATCATCTTTGCTTAAAGATATTCCTGGTCTGCATTTTTAAAAAATATTGGGCATCTAAAGCTACGTGTTTTTTTATTTTTACGAGCCTAGAAAAGATTTAAAAGCCAACAACTGGTCTATGAGAATGACATTTGAAAATAGCAATGTGGCATGGAATGAGAAGGGAAGGTAGAATAAGAACAAAAATTCTCAGTACTGTTTCAATAAGACTGTGAATTTGAAGATGTAGGGGAGGAAGACATTTCCTCTACCCACTCTAGCTCCCTCTGCTGGCCGGGCTCCAAATTAAATTCACAACAAAGCTTTATAACATGTATACATGGGAGAGACAAGAAAACTGAGCAACTCACAAAAATGGTGGAAGCTCTCATCTTAAATACCATCTTCAGTTACAAATAAGGATGTTGGGGATGAGGGGAGTCAGTTTCGGGAGATTCCCAGAAAAGCACGGTAAACAAGAGTAAGGTGATTATGCAGCTTTAAGTCCCTGCCTTCTGCACTGATAAGTGGTTTTAGAGACAACGTCATCCTCCCTTCTTCCTGGTACAGAGAGGGAGACACCTCTACAGATGGAGATTTCCCTTACAAATGTGAATGTCTCTTAACAAAGGGTAACTTCTACTTTTCAGAGTTTCTCTCATGTCTGCAGTTTTTAAAAGTAACCAGCCCAAAATAATCCTCATGCCAAAGAGACATATCTTGGGTTGGCCAATTCTAATCCCCAACAAAAACAATTTCAGATCACTTCAGTCTGTTGCTCATAGCCTCCGTCATAAAGGAAAATACTGACTTTTTTTCTTTTTTAAGAAATAGCAATGAAATAAACAAGTAGTAGCATATCATTGTCAATGAGGTTCCTAGTTTTATTCTTTGAAAAAGAATACTAATACTAATGATATTCATAATCAGGGAAGTGTACTGCCTTTTGCAATAGATATAAAATGAAGAACACATAGGTCAACACAAGGTCTATACTGGGACCCACATAGCACCACAGGAGACCTAAGCATATGAGTGAGTCCATGTGTGTCCGCATGGTCTGAAACGCCCCAGGAATAAGTCAGTTGCAGCACATGGAAAGCAATTCTGCCACCCAAATAACTAGCTTCATCTGATTCTGCTCATGAGTTTACAGGTATGTTTTTCTCCTTAGGTAGGATGATCTTTTTTTTAACTATCCCATTAGTAGTAGATAAAGACAATACAGAAAGGGACATCCATTTGATAATTCCAAAAAGCTCTCGTGACTATCTCGATTGTTTTTATTTCCAATGATTACTTTAGCAGTTGGCAAAGTATAACAGTTCACAAGATACAGGTGCCAAAAACAAAAAACAAACCTTGTCTTAAAAAACTGACTTCCACCTGGAACAGAAGGAAGGAGGAGTTTCTATTCTTGGAAGGACAACAGTACGTCGTTTTAATCAGTTGTGAAGAATCTAAGACTCTAAAATTCTAAGTGAGGTTAATAAATCAAGAGGAGTTAAAATGAAAACAAGTTTCATAATCAGGTTGCAAATAAACACTGCTGCATATTCTATTAAGGCTGGTCCCAGGGCTGAGGCAAGTCAGAACAGATTTTTCATATGTACTCACAGTTCAAGGCGTTTAGGTGGAAATAGATCACAAGAAAACATTTTAATAAACACCACCACTATTTAACAAGAATGATAATAGCAGAAGCAATCAGAAGCTATATAACAGAAAGCCCCTTCTTCCAGAATGGATTTTTCCTCAATCTCCAAAATAACTGTACTTTCAGAATCACCTGCAAAAGAGGTCCAAAACATTTAGTCATATTCCAGTCAGACATTCTCATCTCTCACTGAGCGAGAAGTATTTACTTACATCTCAGATCTTAAAATTAAGACTCTGACTGATCTGAGATTTCTCTGAGGACTTCCCACCTCATCCCCTAAAGTTGATCATCTCTGGGAACACAGTCTGAAATGAACTTTCCTGCATAAGTCAAGGAAGTTCCAAGTTTCTTCTTTGGGTAGGTAGATGACTGAGTTAAAAGAGAAAAATAACTTTAGGGGACAATGATGATTTAAATTATATGCAAATTGTCTGTAAGAAATTCAGGTAAAATTTTGGTTCTAATAAATGCCGGTCAAGAGGTGAATGTAGGGGAGTAGTTACAGCCACCCAAGAGAGATTATAAAGTGAAAAGAAAATAGAAAATGAAAGCTTGTAATCACAATATTTACAATTGGGAAAAAGAAAAACCTATGAAAAAGGTTCATGAAAAGACCATGAACAAATATAAGAGTTACCAGTCTGGAGAAATTCAGCAGGAGATGAGGGACTAATCAACTTTATGAAAGACAGCACATGTTTGAGTAAGCTAAGGCTGAATAGGATCCATTGGATTTAGCATATTAGGACAATGGTGGTGACCTTAGCAAGTGCTGTTTCAGTGGGAAGTCTAATTATAGTGAATTGAGAAGAATGAGAGGTGAGGAGTTGAAAGCAGTAAGGTGATGCTTAAGGCAACCTTTGAGTGCATACTCCAGAGGGAAGGACCTGAGTTTTAATCCCTGTTCAGACATTGAAGGTATGACCTTGAGCAAACTGCTTAACAACAAACAACTACAGCTTTTTCTCTGTACATTTGGGGGCAGTCATAGTACCACCTAGGGCTTTGTGAAAATAAAATGAGATATTGCATGTAATTTGCTAGAATAGCACCTGGCATATGGTAAGCCCTCAATAAATGTCAGCTATTATTTTGAGAAGAAGAAAGATATAAAGTCAAGTAAATAGTTTTTGTGTCCTTTGTGACTTCTTTTTGTTTTGTCTTGGAATTTATGTGAAAAATTGTGTCTGTGTATATGGATATTTTAGATAAGAGTAAATTGAGTACATTTACGGGCTAAAGAAAATCTGCTTGTAAAGAAAGAAAAGGAGGTACTTGAATTCTGCTTGAGGAAGGAAATATCTCCATTTGGAGAATATGCTTTCATAAGCCACTAGGGATAAAGGAGATACTCTGGGAAGGGATTTTTGGCTGTTGGCAAGACATCAGAAGAGGGAGGAAGCTGGTTTGAATGAAAGAAGGGGAGAAAGGTTTACTTTTTATATTGAGTGCAGAATCTGCATCTAAGACTTGGGTACAAGTAGTTTATGGGGAGGTGGTCCCAGGGAGCAGGGTTAGTAAGTGACCATGGAAATTGAAACTGAGAAGGAGGAAAAACTAATACACTGTCACGTCTCAAAGAAATTTCTAATCTGAGGATTGGAAAAAAACCAAAAAGCATTTTTGATCATCTTCCATTGCCCATTGGTGCAGGGTTGCCCCAGTGGGCATGAACTCAACTCCCTCACATTTCTGGTCGTGTTTGCAGTTCCCCTGATTAGGGTCCTACCAGTATCTCATGGTACAGTGTCAAAGAAGACTTGAAAGATTTTTGGTGCATGCTTGAGACAAGATGCTGTCAGTCCCAAGCAAACTGAAGCCTTTACAGCATTAATTTGCTGCAGCCATGACTGCAGTCAGAGATGAGGCTAAGAAAATGTGAGTTAGTGAACAAGAGTTATTTGGTACAGTTTGCCCATAGCAGCGTTCCTGCCTTCCATTAAGTTCAAAGGACTTAGTAGGGTATGTGGCCATGGAACAGACTGGTCCTAGCATAAATACATGCATTCCAGAGAAGCAGTCAGTCTGATAGAATGAGAACAGCCTATTCAAATATCAGCCGGGTGCTAGCCTGAAAATAAAACCCTGCAGTGTTGGAGTGCTAAATCAGCAGTCAGTATATGGTGCTATATCCTCAAACTCTAGAACACACAGGTTGAAAAATAAGCTTAGTAGGGGAAGGGTTTGTGAAAGAGGATACAACCATCCCCTTTCTTACTCTATTGGTCATAAGAGCACACACATGCAAAGCCCATAAGCACAAGGAAGTTAACATCTTCTTAGACAATTCTCAGCCAAGAGAGAACTGACGGATAAATGTTACTTCTCATGAGTTCTCTGTTCCCTGATAGAAAGAATCACTTCTGGGAAAGAGGACCCCTAGATCTACATATCTTTAAGGCTGAAAGTACAAATTCTGCAAATCAGTCACTGGAAATGGTGGTGATAGCAGCCAATCCTGTATCCAGTGATTATTTTTCAGCCGGGGTATTCCAGATTTTGAGGGCACAGCACCATATATTGACTATTGATTTAGCACTCCAACACTGCAGGGTTTTGTTTCCAAGCTAGCACCCAGCTGATATTTGAATAGGCTATTCTCATTCTATCAGACTGACTGCTTCTGTGGAATGCATATATTTACACTAGGACCAGTCTATTCCGTTGTCACATACCCATTGCTATAAAATGGGTCCCTTATTTGGAGACAATATTGTGAAAAAATTCATGCCAATCAATAAGGCATTGAGTGAGCTCTTACATGATAGTGGAGTAATTTGTCAGAGAAAGTGAAAGCAAATCTGGAATAGATGTCAATCCCTGTATAAACTCTTGCTGCCCTTTTCAGGGTGGAAAGGTTTTGGTAAAATCCACAAGCCACCCAAATGTCTGGCTGGTCTCCTCAAGGATGATACCATATAGAGGAGTCATCATCAGACTCTGATGTTGACAGGTCAGGCATTCAGAAGTGTAGTAGCCAGGTCAGCCTTGGGAGGAGAGTTCATGTTTCTGGAACCATCCATATTTTACACTCTGCCACCTTGGTCTTTTCTTGGTCTTTCATGGCCCACTGTGTAAGCACTGCAATGACCAGAGAGAAAGGCTGTAGATCCACAGACCAAAGCATAGGAAAGTTTTCAAGGCTGGACTTTTACTTTCCTTTGAAATGCCTGATTTTGAGTAGCTGCAGGAGATGAGGGTTCTTCTAGATGCTTCCTTGGAAGGCCTTCTATTTTTCACAGCATGCCCTGAGCTGGTAGTTTGGCTGATCTAACTCTGCCACTTTCTTTCTCAAGTCTTTCAAAGTGTAAACAGCAACCAGTCAACTTCACAATCCTTAAAATTATTATTGTGCCCATACCACGGATGTGTTAGAGCCACTGAATAATCCAGTACTTCACCCTCCACTCGGCCACTGTAGGTGAGAAACTAAGTCATTGTGATGCTATAGCGTACTTGGGCTTTATCATCAGTCCTCTGCCCTACCAATGGGTTTTCTGTTTCCCAATACTGACTGGTAAGTGATTCAGTTCCGGAATCCTATCCTGCTTTCTAGGTACCAACTGCTTTAGCCATCGTACCCCAAGAAAGCAAAGTCTCAGTCAAGGACTTCTGCACAGGTCATTTATTTCGAAGGTAATCACACTGAACTGGAGTTAGCAATTAACAACAGTTAAACAAGGAGAAAAGGGCGTGTGTTATCAAGTCAGTCACTGCCGTCGCAACAGTACTCTTGGACTTTCTCTGAGGAGCATATAGAATACCTCTCAGAATGCTCCACTTGAAAACTGACGAAGAGTAGAATTTATCCATCAGGTATCTTTTGGTTGAGGATTGTGCCAGAAGGTGTTAACCTTCCTGCTCTTTCAGGATTTGCACATGCATGGGCTTCCCCTGCATCCCATGCCACAGCATTGGAAGAGCCTCATACAATACTTCTTGTGTGTCTGAGAAGAGATGCTGTCAGAATGAAGGGAGTCAAAGCATACATAGAACTTCTCTCCACAGCTGGAGTCAAGTAAACTAGAGAGGATGGAAGTGGTACACAGGGACAGCTGATACAGAGGGAGGGAGGACAATACACAGGAGAAATGATTGAATGAGAGATATGGGGAGAATCTAGAACAAGATGCAGTAAAACTCCATAATGTTGGACAAAGGACATGTTCATGAACAATGATATCTATTACATTTAAAGTTATATACACTACTACAGTATAAACCACTTTTCTATACACTTCCCAAATCTCTAATAAACTCTGTGAAGCCAATGAAATCTGCATGTGAGTAGATATTTGGAGGAACCTAAGGAAGTGGCTGCATATTACTTTCTAGTTGGTCCGGGGGAGGAATAAGGACAGCACTCAGGAAAAGCAGGAGGCCTACAGGAAAAGAAAAATCAAGAGAATGTTATCATGCCTCTCCCTGGAAATTTGGAGAAATATCAGAAGAGTGCTTTTGGAATTCTAACAAGTCATGGGATATTTTTAAAGTGAAGTATAACATCCATACTGAAAAGTGTTCAAATCGTAGGTGTATTTTCATAAAGTGAACATCCCCATATAATCAGCACTCATATCAAGAAACTGTCTTACCAGCATCACAGAAGATGGCTTTGTGCTCCCTTCTAACCACCACCCCTTGTGAGACCAGTCACTTTCCTTATTGCTAACACCATAGCTTGGTTTTACTGCTTTTTGAACCTCACTCAAACACAAACACAAACAAAAAGTTGGGGCCTGGTTCTGTCACTCAACACTGCTTATGAGATTCTGCAAACCATGGATTTTTTTTTTCTGAAAATTAAGCTGAAAATCCTTGACAGCTATGATGCCCTCTTGGCTTTGAGGACCTAGACTGTGTCTTATTCATCTTCGTCTCCCCAGCACCGCATGCAGTGCCTAAGATCATGATAAAATGAATGATATTTCTCTTTATCCACCACAGGATTGACAAGCGCAGAGCCTGCCTTTTATTGGCGCACAATAAATGTGAGTTGATTCATGGATGGTAAAATTATTGTAAATGCCATTCGTATGTCTCTAATATTGCTATTGACGCCTCAATCCATAAATGCCAATCTTAAGTATACAATTTATGTTTCAATTTTTATTTCTCTATTTAGTTTTTATTTAGAGAAAAGAATCTTAACTTTGCAACCAAGAATCTCAAAACAGTATTGAGTAATGAAAGGGTCGCAGTGATGAAGTGACGGGAAAGGAAGACACTGATTTCTAGTATGGCTGAAGCAAACTGCGAGGAAGAGTAAAAGTTCCAGAAGGACTGAATTTCCTATAGTTTCCATATCTCTCCATCAATGTACCTGCTATTTTTTATCTTTTTTTAGTAGAATTTGCTTAGTTACAACTATAGACCACACTGAAATACTTGATTTGGAGATTTTGGTATCATGTTTCTCAAAGATAAAAGCAAAATTCATGATTTTAAGCCAAGAGCACAAAAGCTGATCAAGAGCTTGCAGTGAATGATTATAATTACTAATTAAAATTATAAATTGTTTTGTCTTAGTAGAATCTATACTTGTGCTTAACCATCAATGAGACATTGTTAATAGGTTTTTTCTTTCTGTAACAGAGAATGCCGTCTAGCATGATTCGCCATGAAATCCCCTTCTCTTCATTACTGTGTACAAGTTTAATAATATATTGGTTAAAATGTATATAGCTATAACTTAGCTATAGTAATAGTAATAATTACATAGTAATAGCATAACTAGTACTCATTATAAGCCAAAAATTATTCTAAGTACTTATATTTTATATTACAACTAAGTTTTTATATATTAGGGGTCACCCTGTGATTGAGTGGTTAAGTTTGCACGCTCCATTTCATCGGCCCAGGGTTTCGCTGGTTCGGATCCCGGGTGCGGACATGGCATCGCTCATTAGGCCATGCTGAGGCAGCATCCCACATAGCAGAATTAGAAGGACCTTCAACTAGAATATACAACTATGCACTGGGGGGCTTTGGGGAGAGGAAGAAAAAACCATTTTTTAAGTATTTATATATTAACATAAATATTAACACATTTAATCCTTACACAGCTATGTGAGATAGGGACTTTTAGTATGTTCACTTCACAATTAAGAAAACCGAGCATCTTAGAAGTTAAGAAACAAGATCCATACTAGAAGCAAAGCCAGAATATGAACCCAAGCTTTAGAGTCTGTCCTTTTAACCACTATGCTCTACTGCTGCCAAGTAAACTAGAGAGATCTTCAGCCTTTGAACCCACCTTAGTATGAGAGGACTTCATATATATGTTTTCTTCTCAGCCAAGTGTCTCTTCTATGTGAACCTTATGGAAGCCTGGAAGGAGGCAAATAGGAGGTCTAGAAAAGAGGCAGAGAGGAGTAGAGACAGAGAGGAACAGTCAGGAGGTGGCGGAGATGGACTTGGAAGGCAGGGTGAAAGAAACGGGAAGTGCAGGTAGACTGGGGGGAGTCTGACTCTGGAGACTTGCCACAGGAGTAGGAAAATAATTCCGAGCACATCACCCAGAAGAAAGAGTGTGGGAAAATCACACGGTTATTAATAACCTATTCTAAAATATTAATTATTTTCAAAACAACGTGATACTGGCTTAACACAAGGTTGACATAAGGGAAGCCATGTTGTAGAAAAGAAACCGTAGTGTAACTTTAAATGACCTCTGACTAACTAGCCCAGACATGCTCTGCAGATTTTGGGGCCCCTCTCAGCTTCTTTAAGATGGGAACTTTGTTCTTTTGAGTTCCTTAGGAATGTGGTGACCCCCAGGCAGAGAGCCTATGCTGACGGCCATCATCAATGACAACTGAAAGATCAGGGTATAGGGCATTGCTCCATTCTCTAAAGCAGATCCAGTAAAACAAAGGGCTATCAGGAACTGGGACCAGATGTCTGCCCCACCCAGATATCAGCCACCTCCCCCACCTGGAGACCAGCCCTGTATATAACTGGCCTGGAGGCTTTGTTCTGGAAGACGGTTCTTTCAGACCTTAGTGAGACTTCTTCCCTCTTGCTAGCAAGCTGTAATAAGGTCCTTTCTCTCCTGCTACCTTGCCTCCTGACTATTGGCATGTCTTGCAGAGAGCAGAGGACTCTCCTTGGGTGGTAACAAACACAGACATTAAATCTTTGCTTGGCTATCAGATGGTTAGAATGAATATTAAAATATTAAAATTTAATACAACCACATTAATTTTTTTAAACAGGAGATTAAGGCTCTCTAATGTTCTTAAGCATTAGAGTGAGAACCGAAAGAAATTAATAAAATTAAGTGACCAGTTCTGGGGTGATCAAACAATGAACAAAATATCAATCAAGAGACGAAAAGAAATCTAATTACAGAGAAGAAGCATATGTTCTAAAGTGTTGGATAATATATCCCAGCTATAATTATAATCCTCCATCTCCCAAATCTTTCTACTCTTTTCTGCTTTAGAAACAAAGACGGTAAAGAATTTAATTTCTTGGGCAATACAACAAGTTGGAGTTAACCTATCTGAATGACTGTTGTCAGGGCTTATCAGACTTACATACATAACAATGTTATTAATTGATATCTTATCATTAAAGAAAGATATATTATTAATTAAATGTTACAATGAAATCCCAGACCTCCCAAATCCCATGTGGAATTAATACATTAACACTTTTAGGTAATAGATACAAATTGGAAAAGTGACTCCACATCCCAAGATACATACATGGAATCATTTTCGGAATGTTAATGAGCATGTCATTTATTCAAGACAAGAATTCCGAGATATGATTCTGCATCTTTATGTAGCTTGCCATTATGTGATCGACCCAGCGCGTGCACACCCTTCAGAATTTGAATGAAATGCATCCAATCTGTACACACCTTAAAAAATATATGCCTGATTCGATAAAAAATGTTTCAGGGCAAGATTGTGAGAAATCAAGTTTCTTAGAAAAGTATCTTATGAGTTTCATGTTAACAGATCATATACATTTAGCAAAATTTGACCTTATCTTTGAGGGAAATATTTTGAGTATGGTTGAATGAATCAGAGATTTATTAGTGATTGTTAAGAAAAAAATTTCAAATTAAATTTAACATCATCTTCTGGACATTCTCTATATGACATTTAAGATCACAAAAAATGGCGCGGTATGATTATCATCAAGAAGCTTATAAGCTTGTTGGAAAGACAATATACAGAGATATATACCACAGATAACACAGCAATGTAATATGATATTTCATCTAGTGCTAGAATGCATGTTGGTAGGAATGAGAGAGATTTCCATTTGGCCAGAGATTTTATGGAAGACTGAGGTATTATCCAAAAGGCATTAAGACTCCTGAGCAGAGGATGGGAAAAATAACATGAAAGATGAGCTGGGTTGTGGTAATCTCAGATTAGAAAGTCTCTAGGAAGGGTGAAAGGCCTCAGTGGACCTAAAAGGAAAACTCTTGGGCCTTGAAGCACAGGCAGTGATAAAAGGAGCTTGACCCAGGGCTGAGATGTTCATTCATTTGACAACTGCTTATCATACATGTACTGTGTACCAGGCACAGTGCTAGGCAAAGACACCTGACCTCCTGGGACTCACTTCCTACCAAGGAGAAAGAGAGTTACAGTCAGTAAATATAATATTTAAGTACATAAGTGGATAACACAGTAGTTTAGAAGTGACAAAAGCTATAAAAAAAATTAGAGCTCAGTAAGGGAGATTGAGGATAATGGGGAGAGAGCGGTTTATAAGTTTAAAAATGTTAAGCAAGATAAGCTTCACTAATAAGGTGACTCCTGAGCAAAGACTTGCAGATATCTGGGAGATGAGTGTTCCAAGCGGAACAGTCAGCACAATGACCCTGGGGCAAGAGAAGTGTACTAGTTTGTAGGACGCACAGCATGAAAGCCAGGGACTCTGGGATAGAGTGAGCCAGGGAAACTAGAAGAGGTAAGATCACAGGGGCAAAGGGACCAGATCACGTAGGGCCTTGTAGAAAACTGTAAGGACTTTGAGTGAAATGCGGATCCTTTAAAGGGTTTAGAACTGAGTAATACATGATATTATCTTAGATTTTACATTGAGGATAGACTATGAGTGGAGCTGGGAGGGTACAGGTCAAAATAGATTATGACACCGTTGCAACAGTCCGTGTGAGATATGAGGCTTGGAGGAGGGTGATACCAGTAGAAGTGGAGAGAAGTAGTCATTAGTTTACAAAAGCCTGGGTGTGGGGGACCACGAGAGACATGGAGTGAGCTAGTGCTAGGGCAGTCTAGACGTGACAAAACCAGGAGAGGGAGTGTTTATTGTAGAGTCCACTCTGTGAGAGGAGGCACGCAATCAGCTCCAGGTAGCCCTGAAGGCAGGGAGCCAGGGGGACATATATTTTGACCTCATTCTCCTCTCCTCCCTCCCATCTCTTACCGGGGCTTCTCGTTGACCAAATGCCACTAACAGGCAGAGGGCACAGGAGCCTACTGATGTAATCCACACAGGCCAACCTCAATGCGCCAAAAGCAAGAATGGCGAAAGGTACAGAGTGGCTCTGGAAGAGCGAATGGAATATAAATGGTACCCAAATCTCGAAGCTAAATGAAGACAGTGTATCAAAGAGAATGGAGTGATAAATTCTGCAGGTAGCACAAATAAGACGAGGACAGAGAATTGCCATAGGATGTAGCAATGTGGAGTCCACTGCAGACCTTGAAAGAGGAGTTCTGAGAGAATGGTGGGGACAAAAGCTAGATTAGAGTGAGTTTAAGATGAATGAGAGAAGAAGAGAGGACTGTCATAGGGACAATTCCTACAAAGCACAGCAGGAATTCCAAAGCCCTGAGCTTAAACATTAAGCTTATGCAGTAGGAGAATTACCATGTTATATGATGAAATAAGTTACTTCTGGGTACTGATGTGGCTGGGATATAAAACACAGTAATATCATCATTCTTGGCTTCTTCAATCTGATGGACATTTCAAACCATGAGGGCTGCCAAGAACGCAATTTGAGCATGCCTCTACAAGACACAAAAGGAAGCTGGTAACTGCAACCACATATTTGCCTCATAATCTTTTTTATACACTATACCTTGGTTTATAGACGCTTCAAGAGTAAATCAAAGTAAAGAAATTGAACTGTTCATTCTCGCTGGTCCTTGAATCTAAGACCGTACCCCACATCCTGATCAATCTCAGGTGAGAGTCACAAGATTATTGTGATAATACAGGCAGATTACATAAGGTGATATGAACCTTGTCAGGGCAGTGGAAGCAGAAATGAAAGATATAAGATTTTTAGAGTTAAGTAATTAACATACTGTTATGGACTGAATGTCTCCCCCAAATTCATGTGTTGAACCTCTAACTCCCAGAATGATGGCATTAGGAGATGGAACCTTTGAGAGGGAATCAGGTTTAGATGAGGTCATGAGGGAAGAGCCGCACGGTGGGATTACTGTCCTTGTACGAAGAGACCGTAGAGCTTGCTTTCTCTCTCTTCCATGTAACATAATGAGAAAATGGCCATCTTCAGATCAAGAAGTCTCTCCTTAGACATTCAACGTGCCAGGACCTTGATCTTGAACTTCCTGCACTCCAGGAACTGTGAGAAATAGATGTTTGTTGTCTAAGTCACCCAGTCTATGGTAATTTATTACAGCAGCCTGAACTGACTAATAGACTAAACTGACAAACTAACTGGATATAGGAGATGAAGGATAAGGAGAAACCGACTCTTCTCCCAGTTTTCTGACAACAGAGCAAAGAAAAATTGATTCCGCAGACAGATGCTTAGAATTTTTAGCAAGAATGCATTAGGAAGGAAACAGAAGAGGAATCAAACAGGACTCAGATTGAAATGAGGAAGCCTCTGTTTGTAGCATGCATGATCTATGGCAAGCACTGTGATACACACACCCATGAATATTATCTGATAGAAGAGCTTAAGCATCATAAGTGAACCTGCACCTAGGCATTAAGGGAATCTCCTAGTGGGATTCTGGGAAGATGGATAAGAGGAGAGAAGTAATGCAGAGAGGCTGCAGACCACACCGTGACACTTGTGCAGTTAGTCTTCTGAACCTAAATACTTGTCTTTGTGTTATTCTTTATTGTTTGTCAACCAGTTCATGAAATTTTGATTCCTGATTTTTGTCTTCTATCTCATTAGTTTTCACTTCAAACTCTGAGTTCTCTGCAAATTTGACAAGTTTGCTTTCTGTAGCTTCCTGTAGGTCAGAGATAAAGCTATTGAAAGGCACAAAGCTAAGAATAGACCCCAGTGACATTCGCTATTGAGTGGGCAGAGCAGAAGGCAGATTAGAGGAGGTAAGGGTAAGGCTATGAAGGACGCAAATTCAAAAGAAACTGTAAACCATCTTTATTTAAAGACAACATAATCCTATATGTAGAAAATCTTTTAAAAAGTACCAAAAAAATTTTTGAACTAATAAGTGAGTTCTAAAAAGTCACAAGACACAAAATAAACATAAAAAACTTTTCTATTTCTATACACTAGCAGGGAACAATCTGAATATCAAATTAAGAAAGCAATTTTATTCGTAATAATATAAAAACAAAATACTTAAGAATGAATTTAACAAAAGATGTGCAAGACCTATGCACTGTAAACTATAAAATGTTGCTAAAAGGAAGTTAAGATCCATGAAGAGACATTTCAGATTTATGGGTTGAAAGATTCAATATTGTTAAGATAGCAGTTCTCTCCAAATTTGTTTATAGATTCAACACAAAAGATCTAGATTAGACAAAACAAATCTTTAAAATGAGATCAACATAGGAGAGATTATACCATCCAATTTCAAAAGTTACAATAAGATTCTGTGATCAAAACTGTGGGATTGACATAAGGCTAGACGAATGAATGAAACACAATAGAGAGTTCAGAAACAAACCCTTAAATTATGGTCAATTGATTTTTGACAAAGTTAATAAGGCAATTTAGTGGTGAAAAAATATAGTCTTTTCAATAAATGATATTAGGACCATTGAATATTCATATGGGGAAAAAAACATGAACTTTGATCCTCACCTCTTATTATACATAAAAATCAACTAAAATGTGTTATAGATCTAAATGTAAGTGCTAAAATTATAAAACTTTTAGACAAAGACATAAGAGGAAAATCTTTGTGATCTTATGTTAGGCAAAGATTGCTTAGATATGGTATCAAAGCATATCCTGTATAAGAAAAAAATTGATAAGTTAGAATTCATAAAAATCAAAAACTTTTGTTCTTCACAAAATACCATTACAAATAAAATGGTATGCCATAAACTGGGAGAAAAATATTCACAAATAATAAACCTGATAAAGGACTTCATCTGAAATATATAGACAACTCTTACAACTCATTAATAAGAATACAAACAAGCCAATTGAAAAAGTGGCAAATGGAAGATATAAAAAGGATAAATCACATGAAAAGGGGCTCAACATCATTAGTCATTAGAGAAATGCCAAATAAATATCAATGAGATACTGCTATACAGCCAGTAGAATATCTATAATCAAGAAGACTTGACAATACCAGGTGTTGACAAGGATGTGGAGAAACTGGAACTCTCACACATTGCAACGAGGGTGTAAAATGGTATAGACTCATTAGAAGACAGTTTGGCAGTTTCTTAATAAGTTAAATACAAACTTACTATATGCCCCATAAATTCTACTCCTCTAAATACCCAAAGTGAAAATTTATCCACTCAAAAACTTGAATGTGAATATTCATGACTGTATTTTTCATAATAGCCAAAAACTTAGAAACATCTAAAATGCCCATCAACTGGTGAATTCATAAACGCATTGTGGTATAGTCACACAATGGAATACTATGCAGCAATAAAAAGGGATGTGCTGCTGATACATGCTACAGTGTGGCTCAATCTCAAATCATTAGGCTAAGTGAAAGAAGCCAGACACAGAAGACCACATATTGTATGATTCTGTTTACAAGAAATGTCCAGAAAAGGCAAAACTATAGAGAAAGAAAAAAAACACAGTAGTCATCTGGGCTTGGGGGTAATAGCAGAAATTGACTGCAAACAGTCACAAAGGAAAATTATGGTGTGATGAAAATGGATTCTAAAACTGGATTGTGGTGATAGTTGCACAACTATTTACATTTTAGTAAAAATCATTAAATTGTACACTTACAATGCTTGCATATTTATGGTATACAAATTATATTTTAACAAATCTGGTTAAAAAATCAAATAGATTTTCAAAAAAGGGCAGTCCTTTCATATTCACAGTCATGACCGGAATATTTGAAATACAACTTTATTTCACTCCGAAGGTGTAGTGCCTAAGTAGGTTCTGCTTTGAGATGCTGTGTTAAAAATATATTTTCTCACACTCTCCTCTATAATGAGAGTTGAGAACCAATAACAACGTTTCTTATATTTTGACAGATAAATAGCTGATTGAATATTAGAAGTGTCTGGTTAAAGCCAATTAATCAGGTATTTGTTCTACCTGACATCTCCAACCATTTTGTTAAAAATGAATTACTTTTTTAAAAAGGCAGTAACCAGTTGGTGGAGTCTAATAGACAGAACCTTAATATTTTTTTAGAAAATTCTTATTTCCTGTAATCTTAGAAGTATTTAAAGGTAATGATAAGTCCAAATGAAATGTGGAGCTAAAATTCCTTTTATAATTTCACCAGAATAGCAATTTTTTTCAGTTTTAGTTGTAAAATACACACAAAATAAAATTTGCCATCTTAACTTTTTTTACATGCACAGTTTAGTGGCATCAAGTACATTCATATTATCGTGCTACTGTCATCACCATCTATCCACACAATCCTTTAATCTTACAAAACTGAAACTCTGTACCTTTTAAACAATAGCTCTCTGTTGCCACCTGCCCCAGCCCTTACCAACCACAATTCTATTTTCTCTCTCTATGAATTTGGTTACTCTAGGTACCTGATGTAAGTGGGATCATACAGTATTGGTCTTTTGGTGACTGGCTTATTTGACTTAGCATAATGTCTTCAAGGTTCATCTACATTGTAGCATGTGTCAGAATTGCCGTCCTTTCTAAGGCCACATAATATTCCATTGTATGTATATACTACATTTTGTCTATCCATTCGTCTGTCACTGGGCACTTGGGTTGCTTTCCCCTTTTGGCTATTGTGAGTGATACTGCTATGATCACAGATGTTCATATCACACACATCCTTCAGTTCCTACTTTCATTTCTCTGGGATATATACCCAGAAGTGGAATTATGGGATCATATGATAGTTCTATTTTTAAGTTTCTGAGGAACCACCATACTGTTTTCCATAGTGGCTGCACCATTCTCTATTCCCATCGGCAGTGCACAAGGATTACGATTTCTTCACATTCTCACCAACACTTATTTTCTACTCTTTTTTTTTTAATAGTAGCCACCCTAGTGGGCATGAGGTGGAGCAGCTTATCCTTGGACACAGTATCCCCATTTTAATTTCAATATGACTACATTTGGCTATGATATTACTCCCCTCGACTTTGATATTAAAGCATTGCTGATCAAACTTTATGTACTTGAAGGAATGAAATATAATTAAAAGATTCAATTGTTTACATTCAGAATAGTGTGTCTAGGATCATACTTCCTCTCGTTTCCTTTTGGTTTTGCTGTGCACCAATTTGGAAACAGTATATTGGAGCAATACTTCCCCTGCAAAAAACACTGAACTCCAAATCTGAATATTTCCATCGAATACCAGGGATTCTTAGCAAGCATTCATCTTCTCTGTCAGCTAGTTTCCCTGTATCATTTCAATTGATCTTTATCCTCTTCAGCAATAACTTCTCACCTACATTTAATTTTGAGGGTTTCTGTTCTTCGTTTCCTGGTACTCTGTATCTTTAAAATTTCCACTTTGTTTTGCCTTAACAAAATAGAAGTACTTTATTTTGGGTGGCAGGCAGCAGACTCATACTAATTCACGTTGCTGCCAACTGTCCTACCAATCGATGGTCCATCAAAAAGTTAGCAGTAAGACTGATTCTGATGCTTGATTAACAGGTTTTTCCCTGGGGAATAAGCCAACCATCAGCCGCAGACCCACTCAGAGTCTCCGGGGAAAGTGTGAACATGACAGCGAACAGTCGACATCAAAGACATTTCAGTTCTGCAACAAGACTTGCTGCTCCGGGTAAGTGATATACACCCAACAAAACATTCATCAGAACCCCATTTCATCTCCCTTGGGTAGTCAGAGCTATAGCAGCCTAATCCTGTTCTCTAAGTCTGATTCTGAACGTTAAAAGAGTTTCTTTAGGGAAACGCGAAGGCTGAGAGAATTGAGTCAGTTGAGTAGGGATTTCGTGATAATAAAAAGAGTCTTGTTGCAAGTAAACACGTGAACATGGTAAAATTGGAACTCTTTCTTTTAATTAGGTCCATCAACTCAGGACTATATTTGGGGCCACCTCTGTCTGACAGGTCTCAATTAACACAAAGTTGGGAATGGTAGAGAATATGACATTTATAATGTCTACATAAGGACTCCTTGACCTTGCAGGAGTTTGTTTATTCATTTGTTTTTCCTGATACCTTATAATATGGAATTAAAAAGGAGAACTGGCAGTAAAGTCTGAAAGTAAGACATGCAAAGAGGATAATATTTGCTTTCCAGGCATGTGGTGACAGCTAATGTTCTGGAAGTTTCCATTTATTCCATACATCTATTTGGAAATGTCAGTGGATTGTGAAAGTGTCCACGGAGGCCATCTAAAATTGATAGAGGATGGTCCTTCGGTCTGTATATTCATCCTAATTTATACTCTTGTAGAAAGTAATGGGTTCAATTGACGCTATATCCCATGCTTTATTTTCTTCTTCTTCTATTGTTCTTGTATCACAAAACCTTGATGCACAGCATAGGTCCCAAGATGGGAAAAGGCTGTGAAGATTTTGATAAGTTGTAATGATTTGGCCATATGCTTTCCTGACTCTTATATAAAAGGTGAGGAAAAGATGATGGCTTTTGGAGTAGCCATGTTCTTCCTGGACCAAGCAGAGAAGAGTCTAGCTCCTGCTGAGGTTCTGACAACCCATGAGGAAATTAAACCCTTAAATCTAAGTTCATTTCTCATTTTACTAAAGATGATAATCTTGTCATAAGTGTTATTTAAAACTTTAGTATTTGTGATAAACTAGCATGCAGGAGGTAGACTTTTTTTTAAAAAAAGGATGAAACATTTTCTCACCATTTTTGTAATTTGAAAATGAATGAACAGATTTTACTCTAAATCTTAAAACATTTTCAAGTCTGAAGTTGATCAAATATGGAAGCAATAAATTGCCTTTGGATTTCATGTGTTCATAGAAACACAATAATGAGAGGTGTCATATAAGGTCACGAGCTAACTCTTACAAAGCTAATAAATATCTTTAAGAAAACAACAACAGAAGTCTTTATGGGGAGATGAGTCATCATTCTCTCTCAGTAATTATATATATATATATTTTTTAAATTTATTTCTTTTTAAAGATTGGCACCTGAGCTAACAACTGTGGCCAATCTTTCTTTAATTTTTTTTCTGCTTTATTTCCCCAAATCCCCCCTGGTACATAGTTGTATATCTTAGTTGCAGGTCCTTCTAGTTGTGGCATATGGGACGCCATGTCCGCGCCCAGGATCCGAACCAGTGAAACCCTGGACCACCACAGCGGAGCCCGCAAACTTAACCACTCGGCCACAGGGCCGGCACCAGGAATTACATATTTTTATAAAGAAAATCCTTTCATCCTATAGCAGTCCTGTCTTCTATTGAGGATATACTTGAGCATCTTAGAGGCTTTCTCCTCTTGCAACCAAACAAATAATCAAGAAACAAATTGCATTTTTGTCTGTTTTATTGTAATGAGGAGGAATTTCATGGAAGGAGAGGAAAAAATAATCTGTTCAATTTTTGCTTACCAAAGAAAGTAGACAGGCCCCGACTTACGATAGGACAACTTTCATTCTGTGAGTGTGCTGTAAATATTAAATATATTGTAAATATCTTTATGTATGCATTAAAATCTTTATTGCATTCTTAATAGTGAATTATTATACCATATTTTTTAACTTAATCTTGTTTTCTACCTTTTTATTTTTGAGGAAGTTTAGTCCTGAGCTAACATCTGCCAATCCTCTTCTTTTTTCTGAGGAAGACTGGCCCTGAGCTACCATCCATGCCCATCTTCCTTTACTTTATATGTGGGACGCCTACCACAGCATGGCTTGCCACGTGGTGCCATGTCTGCACCTGGGATCCGAACTGGCAAACCCCGGGCTGCCGAAGCGGAAAGTGCACACCTAACCGCTGCACCACCTTGTTTTTTATCTTTAACACAGTAGGAAATTGATTCCTGAAGTCTATGGCATGACATTTTTCTTTCATTAACAGTCGAAGTTCCTGAAAAATGAATATTTTAATTTTTTTTACTACCTAATTGCATGTAAATCCAGAAAGCCGTGATTCCATTATATTCAGAGCTAGTTGGACACTCCTTAGAATGTAGTGGCCAAGTTTAATGTTCATAACTAAACATTTTTGGTGAGGATTTTTAAATAATTCAAAAGAGAAACAGGAGACGATGTAAAGACCTTGTGAGTCAAAGTTCAAAGAAACAGAGAGTAAACTGCATCTTCTAATCTGGAACGTAAAGAACGAAGGGGGATTTAATTGTCTTTTCATTATTCTAAAACAACTGATCAAACACGTCCATTCTATGCAACACAATTGAGCTAAATCAGTTGTGCCATTGAATTGGGTTAATCCAAATGGTTAATCTAGTAACTACACACGGATAATCTCAAAATGGTTTAAAAGACAATGAAATGAAGTAAGATTTCAAGTGAAGTAAACTGAAATATCCAACAACAGGGAAATGACTTTTTATTTTATTTTATTTTTGAGGAAGATTAGCCCTGAGCTAACTACTGCCTATCTTCCATTTACACTGAGAACAAAAAATGAAAGACTGAAGTTTACTGTAATAGTATGGAGAGTTACACTGGACAAATTATTCAAGATTTCACTTTGTAAAAAAAAACAAAAAATATTTGTAAATAAAAGGAAGAATATCTCATACGTTTGTTAAAACCATCTTGATTAAATCAGATAATACATTTATGTATATTGTCAACTCTTCCTGTTACTGTTAAGAGATAAAAATGTCCATTACAGTACTTGACATGTTATATTGATGTGATGAACACAGGGCTAGGAAATGCTTGGTTTTCATAGATGGTGGTCTGTATGGTCTTAGTCCCTGAAAAAAAAAATAACAACAAAGCCATAAATAAATTGTAGTCTCAAGGTTTCCTCGCTCTCAGAAAATTACACATACTTACCTCTCATCTAATGTCATCTAATGTGCTTCTTTGCAGTTTGTGGGAGAATGCAGAGAATAACAGCTTTTGAGGAATTAATTTTCTTTAAGATAAAAATCCAAAGAATAACCACCTAACCATTTCGATATTTCAATATGTTTCTTGAACAATTCAATTTCTTTCATTTTCTCTTCTAAGACACAGAATAAGAAAAAATACAACAGGATGAGCGACATTGAATTCAACAGTATTTGAGACAAGTCATAAAATATATTGTGTCTGGCATATGCCTATGGTATTGCTGGGAGTATATATTAATGTAATCTTTCTATGGGGAAATTTGACAATATGAAAAAGTAGTTTTTAAAAAGGGCACGTGTTTGAAACAGTGATTCCATGTGAAGAAATGATTTCTAAGGAGGTCATTAAAAATAAGAAAAGGATGACAGTCATGCTTCGTTTAATGACAGGGATATGTTCTGAGAAATGCGTCCTTGGGCAATTTCATCATTGTGTGAACATCATCGAGTGCACTTACACAAACCTAGATGGTGTGGCCTACTACACACCTAGACTATATGGTACTAATCTTATGGGATCATTGTTGTATATGCCATCCATTGTTGACCGAAGCATAGTTATGTGGCAAGTGATTGTATGTATAGAAGTACGTACTGTAGTTGACATCGCTTTTTAATAGCCAGACAAAAAGTGAAGTAACTTAAATATCCAACAACAGGGAAATGCCTTTTTATTTTATTTTATTTTTGAGGAAGATTAGCCCTGAGCTAACTACTGCCTATCTTCCTCTTTTTGCTGAGAAAGACTGGCCCTGAGCTAACATCCGTGCCCATCTTCCTCTGCTTTATATGTGGGATGCCTGCCACAGCATGGCTTTTGCCAAATGGTGCCATGTCTGCACCCGGGATCCAAACCGTTGAACCCTGGGCTGCCAAGAAGTGGAACGTGCGCACTGAACCGCTGCACCATCTGGCCGGCCCCTATTTTTTTTAATTATTTTTTTTTTCTTTTTGAGAAAGATTAGCTCTGAGCTAACATCTGCTGCCAATCGTCCTCTTTTTGCTGAGAAGGCTGGCCCTGAGCTGACATCTTTGCCCATCTTCCTTGGAAATGGCCTTCTAAATTATGGTGTCTCTACCTTATGATGCTATATATATCTCAACATTTATTTTTCAAAAAAGATGAAATGCCTTGAGTAATGCTTACAGAGCAATATAAATTGAAACATTAAATACAAAATTATAAATTTACATTTGTATAAATTTTAAAAGTTTATATAAATTTACATAATTTATATAAATTAAAAAATATAAATTATAAATGGTGGGATCTGATCATAAATTTATAAAAATACAGTTAGAAGTAGCTATATCTATATGGTGGGATTTGGGTTTTTTGTTTTTTCTTAATATGTTTCTGTATTTTGGCAATAAACAAGTATTAGTTTCTAGTCAGAAAAGATAATTCTTTAAAAATATTTCCCCTATCTAATAAAATAATAAGCAAGCAATCTCACCTGTGATAACATAAATCTCACTGCAGGTAAGGAACTCTGAATAGATGTTTTAAGACCTGGTTATGAAATGCAGGCAAGCCTGGTCAGGTTGGAGACAACCACAGGATTTCTAGATGGGGACAGACATGAAAAAGGGCAGGCAGGAAATCTCAAACCAAATGACAAAACAAAAACAACACATGGGGCCAGGCCGGTGGCTCAGCAGTTAAGTTCACACGTTCCGCTTCAGCGGCCTGGAGTTTGCAGGTTTGGATCCTGGGTGCGGACATGGCACTACTTGGCAAGCCATGCCGTGGGAGGCATCCCACATATAAAATGGAGGAAGATGGGCAGGGATGTGAGCTCAGGGTCAGTCTTCCTCAGCAAAAAAGAGGAGGATTGGCAGCAGATGTTAACTGAGGGCTAATTTTCCTCAGAAAAATAAAAAATAAAAAAAACCCACACATGATTCAAAACTCCCATTAAAAATGAACTTTTCTCAATAGGACAAAAGGCAGGAGTAAAAAGAAACAGAAAAAGAAGAATGGTGTACAAAAAGCACAAAATTTAATGAGAGTCATAGAAATACATCCAATAGTGTGCTGGAAAATGTTTAACAACTGTTTTCTTCTGAAAGAAAGAGTCTTGATTCATAGAATTTGCCAATTTCTGTGGTGTAAATAATCCTACCATGACCTATTTCAGGCCACCACTGTGACGTCACTGAAAGTGGAATTGGGAAGAGATGTGCATAATCACTTCTTGTGCACTGGTACAAGCCAGTTCCTGAAACCATTGAATATAGAACAGTAAATCACATGGTAATAAATATAAATATAAATGGATAAAATTCACCTATGCAAAGGCATAAAATATCAGATATCTGCTTCCAATATATTTCATAATATACAAAAAATTTGAAAATTGAGTTAATATATACCATAAAATAGTAATCAGGAAAAAAAAATAACCAAAACACACAACCCTCATGCACAGAGTTTGGAAAAAACATATATATCTATATCAAGAAAAAAAATACCCAAATATACCAAGGTAAAAAAGCATTAATAGGAAAAAAATAAGACATTACCTAATAAAAGAAACAACTCCCAGGATATCAATATCACAAATTTATATGCACCCAACAACACAGTCTCAAAATATACAAAGCCAACTCTGTGGAAACTAAGGAGATTTTAACACATTTCTATCTGAAATCCGTAGATCAAGCATATAAAGAAGCATCAATGAGCTTAAACTAATAGTTATTTGTAAACTCTTCAGCTAACAAATAGAAACCCTACAATGTTTTGAAGCTCACATAGAATATTTACAAATTTGACCAAGTAATAGGTCACAAAAAGAAGTCTTAGCATATTTCAAAGAGTCAATAACATACAGAACATATTAATCACAATTCAATTAAATTACAAATCAATAACTAAAAGGTGAGAGCATTTTTTATGATTAGAAATTAAAAATACTCCTCTAAAAAGCAATAAGTTAAAAAGGAAACCATAACAAAATTACATATTGCAAACGTAACAACAAGAAAAGAATTACAAATCAAAGCTTGTAGGAAGCATCTATTAAAAATTTATTTAGGAGCCTGCCTGGTGGCTCAGCGGTCAAGTTTGCATGTTCCGATTTGGCGGCGGCCCCAGGGTTCAACGGTTCAGATCCTAGATCCAGACATGGCACCACTTGTCAAGCCATGCTGTGGCAGGCGTCCCACATATAAAGTAGAGGAAGACGGGCACAGATGCTAGCTCAGGGCCAGTCTTCCCCAGCAAAAAGAGGAGGACTGGCAGCAGATGTTAGCTTAGGGCTAATCTTCCTCAAAAAATAAAGAAATAAATAAAAATAAAAAAAATTGTTTAATTACAATATTGTGGAATACATATTTGAAATAAAAAATGTTTTTTAAAGGAGTATAGTGAGAGGAAGTAGGAATTAGAAAAATGCCCTACAGAGAAGTTGATATTTGAGCTGCATTTTGAAGGATAAATAGAAATTTGCCAGGAAATTTTGAGAAGGATAGCATTTCAAGTGAAGGAAGCAACATAGTCAGCAAAATATTAAGGAATGTGACGTGTTTGGGGCAGCACAAGTAATCTGGTATTACAAGATGATACGGCAGGGGATAAAATTGGAATAGAAGTGGTGATTAGACAATGAAGTCTTTTAAAAAATAGTAAGTTACAGGTCCGGCCCAGTGGCATAGCAGTTAAGCTCATGCGCCCTGCTTTGGGGGCCCAGGGTTTGCCAGTTCGGATCCCAGGTGTGGACCTACACACCACTTATCAAGCCATGCTGTGGCAGGTGTCCTACATATAAAGTAGAGGAAGATGGGCATGGACGTTAGCTCAGGGCGAATCTTCCTCAAGAAAGAAAAAAAAACAACTAAATTATTCAGATTTTACCCTAAAGCTTTTGGTAAGACATTAGAGTTGTAAACAGGTACATGACATGGTCAGATTTGCATTTTGGAAGGATCACTATGGTGATCCATATCATCAGGATCACTATGATCCAGGTACAACAATGGCGATTGAGAGATGTGGGGCTGAGAATGCTAAGGAGGTAGACAGTCTAAAATCACAGAGATCGTGAATGAGCCTATTAAAATAGTCCAGGTAAGATATGGTATGTCCTGAATTAGAGGAGAGGCAGTAGGATTAGAAAAAATAGGACATATTTGAAAGTCAGAGAAAAACACGATGAATGAGAATGTGGCAGTTGATTAAATATGGAAGGTAAGTGAGAAGAAAGGGCCTGAAATTAATATTTGGTCTCTGTCTTGGGTGGCTGGACAAATGATGTGTGAGTCTTCTTGGCTTGCTACAACAAAATGCCACAGAGTTAGGTGACTTACAACAACTGACTTATTTCTCACGGTTCTAGAGTCTGGGAAGTCCAAGATCAAGATGACAGTAAGATAGGCCTTCATCGTGAGGTCTTTTCTCTTGGCTTGTAGGAGGCCACCATCTGGCTCTATGCTCACATGACCTCTTCTTTGTCTACATGCAGGGGGAGAGAGAGAGCAAGCTCTCTGGAGTCTCTTCCTTTAAAGGCACTGATTTCTTCATGAGAGCCACACCCTCTTGACCTCATCTAACCCTAATTATCCCTTAAAGGCCCCACATCCAAATACCATCACTTTAGGGATTAGAGCTTCAACAAATGAATTTTGGCAGGACACAACTCACTCCATGGCACACAGCAATGTGAAGAATGTAAAGAGAAATAAAGGAGAAAGGCAAATTTGCCCAGGAGAAACGGAGGAAAGGCAGAAGAGTATGAATTTAGTTTTAGAATGATGTCTAATTCCAAGTGCCTTTAGGAAATGCAGGTCAAGATTTTGGGCAGACACTTGGTTATTTAATTGTAGAGTTTCCAAAAGGGGGGCCAAAATTTGATTTGGAAGTTATTTATTTATTGTTGGTAAAGATATAGAGGCGTGAAACATGTGTGATGGAAAGAGGGCCACAGATGGATCCCTTGGGAACACTGAAACATGGCCATCCATAAAGATAGAGTGAAGGGGACTGAGAAGAGGCAGAGGCATGGGAGGAGAAATAGAAATCTGTGTTGTCATAGAAACAAGGGATGTGATTGTCATCATCCATAGAACATTCGAATAAGGATTCTATTCATTTGATTTGAGCATAAGGACATCACGGGGGATGTTGTTCCTGTGACAATGCCTCCGTCTTATACCAAATTTCATTAGCTCTACCCATCCTTGGTTCTACTATGCCCAAGAATGGCCCTGAGTAATTTGCCTGCTACACTCGGTCTAGTCCTGATGCTGCAGAGAATGACCCTGTTTTGCTCTCATTTATTACCCCAGATAGCAGAATCCCAAGACAAATGGGTACCATTCCAGATGCCTTCTGCGACCCAGGGTTGATTCTCTCTGATGCAGACCGTCTCACTGAACAAGGTTCCCAGGACCACAAGCTTCAGACGCCTCCCTCCAGTTCCCTGTGCACAGTTAATTCCCCAATCCTGTCCCCTCTGCGTCTGATCTAACCTCCTGCTTATGAAGGGAGATCCCAGCTCCTTTATATTTATATTTATGGATGCTTTATACGTTCGATACATTTTGCTTTATGATGTGCTCCCTAATCCCTCTGCCCCCTATTGCTTTTGGAGAGCGTTCTCTAAGCAGGGCCTCCTGATTCCCTAGAATTGCTTTTTTAAGGCAATTTCTGCTACTGTTTGCAAGTCCAACTTCACTTTTTTAAAAAACTGAAAAGGAATAAAAAAGATAAAAGGAATTCTCTTAAGCCCAGAGGAAGCATTGTGGGCAGAGAGGCCGGGCCGTCCTGTGACTCTGCATTTTAAGCAGGAACTTCACCTCATGATGAGAATTACCTTGGCTCAGACTGAGCTTTCCCAACGGACCCTTTCTACTTAAGCTTTTTATTAAAAAAGTAAATTGGGATTATTGTATTCCCTCGCTTTACTTTGGAAGGAAAAATTTTAAATTAATTGTGGTCTAAACTGATAGCAAACCCGGAGGTTTTGATAGCAGTCTGGCGGCCTCTTGTTTAGCCAGCAGAGATTTCCGTTATTGCTGCTGGGAATGGCTTGGCTGAGATCTTTTTAATTTACATTTTTTCTTCCTCTAATGAAGGATTGAATTATGACTTACTAGAAAATCCCCAGGGTCGTGGAGAGAGAGATGTTGACTAACTTCCTCTGACTTGATTGGAGTGGAGCTATTTATTTGGAGGTAGGTTGTAAGTCACTGGGGTAGCATTCCGAAGAGTTTTTGCTTGCAGGGCAGCCCTGTCCGGAAAATGCCTTTAACTCCCTTCAGGAGTCATCACCTCAGCACAGCAGGCAGTGTTGTAAAAGAGAAGGGCATTCCTGTACCCGTTGCTTGTGTGGCACCACTGGGATGTCCGTTCGGGTGGGGTCGGTCATCATGATTCAAAGTCTGGAACTTCACTGGCCTTTCTGAACCTGCCTCTGCCTTGGCAGCTAAGGGAATTCCAAATGTCAGCCTTTTTCTCCAGCCACCACCTGCCAAGGGAACAATCCCCAACAGACAGGACAGATTTGTAGGCAGTAATCCCCATGCTATAACAATAGCTCTCTGCCTGCTATGCAGTGGGAACGGTAAAAATGTGGAGGTTGCAAAACATAATTACTGGCCTGGAAATTTTCCTTCTGTGGGCAGATGGTATGATCAAGAACAAAGACAGACATGTCCTTCCACAAACCAAGGGCAATGGTTACACAATAGGCTTAGGTAACAGCCACTTGGTAGACAACTTTAGGTAAAACTCGGTGATGTATATTAAAAGAACTTCTTGGAATCCAGACAACTCAAATGAAACATCTTTCAAGAATATTGGACTCAAATCCCACTACAAGCCTGGACTACCCAGTTGATACTTGATGGAGTGGAGTGGATGTGCCAGGTTTGCCTGTGCCCTAAGAGAACTGCATCCTGGACATTTCCATATATCAGGAGAAGAATTTTCAAAGAAAGAAAATAGCACCAAAACTGAGAGCAGAACTCAAGCATAACAACCTTGGAATAAGATTTGACTCTGTGCCTTCCATTTTTTGAAAACAGCTTTCAACTGAAAAAATATTTTCTGAAGTTGCCTATTAGAGAAATCTGTCCTGAAGCTTATTTCACAGTTTCATTACTGCTTCAGTGCCAACCAGTATATGGTATCTCAAGGTGCATGTTCATTTGTTCACACCACCTTATACAGAACTGCTGCACTCTAGCCACTGTTGCAAAGATAGAGCATTTTCCTGGGGATTGCATGAGACATGCTGTGGAGTTCAGTTAATGCACTTTTGTTTTGAAATAGAAGGATTTTTGTTTCCAACCACTAAGCCAAGTAACACATGGAAAAGAGCCTTTAATGTTTTGTAGAAAACAGCCCCTATTTGGTAATGTACACTACAAGTTGAAAGATGGAATTTGGGCTTTTCCAATTGCTTCCAAAAGAAGCACTATTTCCTATTTATTGTTTTTGTTTGGCAAAGCTGAGATTCCTAAAAGCAAGAGGGAGATAATGTCCTAAAGAAATTGAATTTTGTTTCTGAATAATTAAGGCCTTGAGAGTCCAATATTTAGTAAAACTTCAACCACAGGCTTACAAAATAGCAAGATTTAGAAGAAACATTTTATTTTCTGATGCGCATAATTTAAGCCTAAAAGGCAACTGTCTCTTTTCCCATATTGGTGCAGCCATCACATTGTTTCGATCGCATGATACATAAACAGGTTCATTCTTAGAATTCCCTGTCTGTTTCAGTTGAACACGTTGGTAAACAATAATTACTCATGAAAAATAATGAGAGTCCTTCAACATTGCAAACTCAACAGTTGATTTGCCAACAAATACCAAAGCCTTGATAATCATTGCTCGATACGTCCCAGGGCTAAGCATAAAACCACTGAGGGGAACGGTTGTCCTTGCGGTAGTCCAAAATAAGAGAGGTATGAGTAAGAGCAGAGCTCGGGGACGTAGGTCTGCCATACTCCAAATGCCATGCAAGTGATGCCTCCTTGGGGACCAGGAAGTATTGATAAGCACGTACCTGTGTCACACTGGTATCACTAAATGGTTGCTGTCAAGTGTGTATGTTTACAAGGATACTCATAATAGTAAACCATAGTTTATGCTAATTTTATTTTGTTGAGGAAGATTGGTCCTGAGCTAATATCCATGCCCATCTTCCTCTACATTATATGTGGGATGCTGCCACAGCGTGGCTTGATAAGTGGTGCATAGATCCATGCCTGGGATCCAAACCAGTGAACCCCGAGCCACTGAAACGGAGTGCTCAAACTTAACCACTACACCACGGGGCAGGCTCCTCTGCTAATTTTTTAATGAATTGCGAGCCCTATATTCTTACGTTGTTTTGTTAAATGTATTCAGCTGAGGATACCCCAGACACAAAGTAGACATGTATTTCCGAGGCTTACGAGGGAATTAGGTTTTAGATAAGAAAGTACAATTCTCAGGAACAGTCTGATTTCCTCAAATGTAATGTCTTTCTAACATTTGTAGAGGAAAACCTAGTGATAACATGATAAGCATATTTTGTTTTAATAGTGTTTTATCTATTAATAGTTTAATACTTAGTCTAATATTAATAGTTTAGTACTAAGATTCTTCGGACCATTCATGCATCAATGATGGGAGAGGAAATAGATGTCATTCATCTTGAGATACGAAGAGAAGGAGAGTGGTCAGGGTCACCCACCTTTAGCGAATGAAGATGTGCACTGGGATCTATGCAGCCCCTTCACCTGTTCTGTCATGCCTTCCTGTTGGTTCCAATCTGCAGTAGAGACTGAACTCTGGAGCTCTCTCTCGATCCTCCTATTCCTTACCATCTTTATTTTGGATGCTAAGCTATGCTTTTATATTATTAATGGTATTTTAAAGATTAAAACTCCGGAAAACGTGCCAAATCCTACTCATCATGAGAGCCTCAGAAGCAGGGTGGTTGAGGGTGGGGAGCAAGACAGGGGAGAGTAAGTTTCTGCCCACCAATGGGACTTTCTAAGGATAAATGAGCACGACAAAGGAGAAAAGTCTTTTCAAAACAGAGTCGAAATATTGTCATCCAACTACCAATCTTAAATTCACACTACATCATACCTGTGACTGACCCACTGTCTAACTGCTTGCAAATGTTTTTTCTTCCAAGCAAGAGTGGGTAATGAGAATTCTATTCTAGCAATTTTCTATTTCAAACAGAATTCTGTAGGAGGTGCCAGTCTCTTTATACATTATTAAATCTCTCACTGAGGATTTTTTCCCCTGAAATCTGACCTAAGGTTCTCATTGGAAACTATTGAATTCTGAGTTGATTTGGAAGGCTTAGCAGCTTAGACGAGCTGCATCACTTTGAATTAGATTTCATGTCCCAAGTACTGAAGTGTGTTTCCAACATCTGCCAAAAAACCTGGGACCTTCCGTCCTCTGCCAGCCCCACCTCAGTGTGCCACGGCCATGCTTCATTCAGCAACATGTAACGAGTTCCCTTGTTTCTAGAAGAAATGAATATTAAATTGGAAGCCTTTTTTTCCCTACTTTATGATTCCAGCCAGGACATATATGGAACCTAAAAAGCTCATGGATTGCTCTTGCTCCATCATGTCCTTCACTGTCCCAGCTTACACGTGTTCAACAAGGAATGTGCTGTCAGTTGCCTAAGTTCAGTAGGAAAACTAAATAGCGATTTTAATAAATAGCGGAAACAGATGGAAGCTAGCAACTCTTGCGAAGTGAAGAGAATTGTGTGCTTAACAGACTCAGTGCTTAATAGCGGTAATAGCTGCCGAGTCACCACATAGCTCACTAATATGCATGGACTGTGACAGCAAGAAAGTGACTGCGTTCAGTCTCAAGGACTTTCCTAAAAATTCAAGGTTGTAAGAAGCTAACCTAGAGAATAATTACTTGTCCAGACGTGATAACAGACTCTGGCAGAACAAAAATGACAGCTTGATTCACAGACAAATATAAGCCGGTCTTGGATGTCTGGCTTCCATTTTTCTGTGGAGAGATAGATGTCTTGAAAAAGCCTCAGCAGTGAACATCCTGTCAGTTTAAAAGGTCAGACACTGAAGTGTATCAGAAGAGACGATGCTGCACAGACCATTGAGAGAAAAGAAAATGATTTCATTATCCTTGTTCATCTGCTATGGATTAATTCAGTTCCCATCATTGTGGCAATTAAGGCACTTTTGTAGTACTGTCTTGACCTAGTTGAGGTAGAACCAGGTAATAAAACACAGCACCAGGGAGGAGGGAAACTATGGCTGAGTTAATATTTCTCGTGAACAAACGCTATTTGGAATAGAGTTTGGAGTTGATATATCTAAATGCAATGGATTAAGAAAAAAGAGCACAAAAAACAACCCCTAGAAACATTTCCCTATATGTCAGAAAGTGCAATTTGCATCTTGGACCACCAGTGAGCCATACCAGGGCTGGAAAACAATCATGTAAAAGTCGTTTTGCTATTCACTAGAGAAGTGGATGGGGGTGAGAAGAATTCTGGGAGGGTTGCTAACCTCCCACGTCAGACAGAGGGCTGATGTTTTGCCAGCCTGAGCTTCTCAATGGTTTAAATGCAGCATCTAGAAAGAGAACACAACAGACCCTCCTAAACTAGCTCCTTTTGATTTTCTGTTTGCTCAGCTCCAGCTCAAAACCTTCGTCATTAGGGTTAACTACTCTTCTCATACCCCTTATGTTAGTTGCCAATTTATATTCATTCTACTTCCACTGCCCTGACAATGTCTTCTTTATCTCTTCATTTCTTTCCACTGCCACTTACCTGATCCTTGCAGAAGGCCGTGTTACTCCTCCCTTGGACCATAATGGCTTTCTAACTCTCTCCTCAACTACCCTTTCCACACCCTAATGCATTCTACTTACAACTGACCTATTAATCTTCCTAAAGTCTATCTTTAATTGTGTCACCCCTTGCTTGAAAATGTTGAATGGTAAAAGAGCTTCCCAGAGACTAAATTAATACTAAATTCTCACCCTAGCATTCAAGGCTCCCCAGAGTAAGCCTTAGTTGATCATTTGTGCCTCATTTCCCATTAGTCTTCCATGCCCCTTATGCTCTGGTCAATCCAGACTGTGAGTGGATCCTCAGCCACATCTCCTGAGCAGCTCCATTTATGTTTCTACTCATTCTTCTCCTTCATGGAATGCCCTTTTCTCTCACTCTAGCTCAGAATCCAACCCATTCTGCAAGGTCAATTGGGAAATGATTCATGGAGCATTTCTTGACTTTCCCAACTGAACATAATTTCTCTCCATTATTTGTATCTCTCTTAAGGCACTAATCATAATCCCATGGAATAGTTGAAAGATTGCAAGGACTTAGAGTAAGAAGATCTGTTCAAGTTCGTCTCTTATGAATTGGGGCAAGTTATGTAATCTCTTAAAAACCACAGTTTATATAATAAAATTCCACAAATATTTATTAAGAGCCAACTTGGAAGGTACCAGTGAACAGAACAAATACCTTGCCTTCTAGGAGAAGGAGACAGACATATGGACGTTTCACAATATACAAAGTAAATAAGTAAATTGTATAGCATGTTCTAAGTTGGTAAGTGTGATTTTTAAAAAGTAGAACAGAGTAAAGAGGATGGGGAGGCAGGAGCAGGTTGAAATTTTAACTTGGGTTATTCAGGTAGGCCTCATTACAAAGATAATGTTTAAGCAAAGTCTGGAAGGAAGTAAAAGAGTTCACTATATTCCTGTCTTAGAAAATGCCATCTCAACAAGGGGAACAGCCAGTACAAAGGCCCTGAGGCCTGTGGTATTCAACAAATAGCAGAGTCAGGTGTGGCTGGAGTGGAATGAGTAAGGAAGAGAGTAGGAGGGGAAAAGTTCAGAGAAATAATCAGGACAGAGAGCAGAACCCCCACATAGTCCATTGGAGGACTTGGTGTTCTACTCTGAATGAAAAAGGAGCCCCTGCAGATTCTTGGCCTATCTAAGCAGAGGAATGACATGGTCTGACTCCCATTTTAGAAGGATCACTCTGACTGCTCTGTCGAGATGACACTGTGGCAGGCAAAAATGGAAGCAGGGAGACCTGTTAGGAGTATGTTATGTGAATCTGGCAAGAGATGACAAGGGCCTGGGTAAAAATGATAGTGATGGAAGTAATGGGAAGTGTCAAACTCTGGATAAATTTTCAAGGTAGAACCAATGAGATTTCTTTGTGGATTGAATGCGACATGAAGAAAGGAGTCAAGAATACTCCAAGATTTTTGGCAAAATAGCACAATGGAGTCACCATCAATTGAGATGGGGAAGTTTGGGTGAAAATAGTTTGGGGCGAAAGGCAAATATCATGGGTTCAGTTATGAACATATATGGATTTGAGATTTCTCCTGGGCATCCAAGCCAAAAAGCTGAGGAGGCAGTTGCATGCATCCAACTGCAAAATGAGAATAATAGTCTTACCGTATCCAACAAACAGAGCTGACCTAAAGATAAGATTTGATGATAATATTATACTTGCAAATTTCATATTATTTGTCTATTCCATCCACATTTCCTTTTTATTATAATTTTTTGTTTGTTATGTATTTGTCTATTATGTATTCTGAATCTTCTTGAAGCCAAAGCTGTGATCATTTTGTTTACTTTTCATTCATTTTGAAAATACATTTGTTGTTTATCTCTTGTTACAAATGAATGCATCTTCATTGTAGAAAATAGCGATAGTCGTAAAAAAGAAAGTTAAAAAATAACCACTTGTCATCACATCACCCAGAGATTAAAAGACTGTTAATCTGGGGCTGGCCCCATGGCCGAGTGGTTAGGTTTGCGCGCTCCGCTGCAGGCGGCCCAGTGTTTCGTTGGTTCGAATCCTGGGCGCGGACATGGCACTGCTCATCGGACCACGCTGAGGCAGCGTCCCACATGCCACAACTGGAAGAACCCACAACGAAGAATACACAACTATGTACCAGGGGGCTTTGGGGATAAAAACGAAAAAATAAAATCTTTAAAAAAAAAAAAACTGTTAATCATTTGGAGTATATCCTTCTTGAACTTTTCTTTCCTTGACTTATTTCTTGGGGGCTTCTTAATTCCTGTGCCTCTCCTCTCCCTGGAATATTTATTATAATCCTTTGCATGAGCATGTTTAAAAATATTTACTCAATTGAAGTAAAACACACATCTCAGATTTTCAAAAAATAAGCCTAAAGGATGCATGCGGAACTCTGTGCTTTCCTGATTTTTTTTACAACTTTCTCTATTTCTCTGGGTGGTCAAACTGAAACTTGAAGCCAAGATTTTTCAAGTCACAAACAATCTTTCTAGACATCATACCTTCAATATTGAACAAGAACATTTGGTCTTTTTTGCAGAGACCCCTTCAAGTTTCCTCAGGAATTGCCGCATGCACATGTATCAACTGTGTGGTTGATTTTCTCATGAATTTTTTAACCTCACACCTGACTCAATTTTAAGTTTCAGTTCTTATTTTTCTTTGTTCTTTTGCTCCTAATTTATACTGTCTAATTGCATCTTTTGTGCCTTTGTAAGTTTTCTTAAATCCTTTCTGGAACAAGGCTTCAACCAACCAATTAGCAAACAAATAAATATATTTATACCATTTAAGCACGTGCCAGAAATGAATTCCTGCTAATGGTCTCTGGCTCCCAGATGAGATGGAGGAAAGAATATGCACGCACAGTATGACAACTTTAAACACTCTTTTGTTTCAGGTTGCATAGGTTTCAGAAATTGTATAATTTTGCTTTCTTAGATTTGTGTTTCTTAGATTGGCTCACTATGGAAAAAACTATATTCCACACGTCTTCTATCCCTTCCTTTTCCAGCGGGAAAGGAAGAAAAATAATGATTAATCAAATGTTGCTATAAAAGCCAGCACCTATGTTGCCCAAGGTGCAATGTATGTGCTTACTGCTGTTATTAACATTATTATTATATTTGTGTTTTCCGTAGTCATTTTGCTCAATATTTATTTTTTAAGACAAAACTGTCTCCAACATAATTCTGGCAGATATTCTATTTATAGTACTAAAATTAAGGCAAACAGGGATTTTAGTCCTGACTAATAGTTTTGTTATCCAAATATTTTATACCAGTAAAAGCAGGAGATCCATTAGTGCAAAAAATAATTATCTCCATCCCTAAGAGTTCTTGCTGTACACATGTAAAGAATTAATATTTATGGGGAAAATAATGAATAGATGAACATTGGCACAAAATATCATATAGGCTTAGGTAAAATAAAATGTATTTCTGAGCCTAGGGTAGCAGTAGATAAGAATGTGCAAAGAAAATATGCATACAGAACACAAATGTCATCATAGAGTATTAAGGAAGCTCCAATCTAAATGTGGGTCCATAGTTATAGAAATTACTTCTATCGGTAAGATCTTAAACTCACCATCTTTTTGGTGCAGAGAAAATGCCTCACCCTCAGTTTGACAAAGGGAACTGAAGAAATGGTTTTGACAAGGCACCAAAATATAATAAAAGGATACCCTGTGATGAAGATTGCCATATTGGGTATTATGTTATTTTAACACGAGGAAAAAAAAAGATTAAGGAGTGACATTTGGGAAAATGAAGCCATAAGAAGTTCATATTTTAAAGAGCTATGCAAACAGATGAAGTGTAAAGTGACAGTGTTATTATTTTCTGTTATTAAAATTATTGCAACAGCTGCTCTACGTTTTGACCCACTGTTTTTATTCATATTGAAGCCTTACTCATTTAAGCACTAGAAATGGCAAGATGAGAGGACAGAAGAGACAACTGTGCCTGAACCTAAATGTCATTGGCACTGAACCAATGGAGACTACTAATGGAGCAGACAATTCATTCTCATTTTGAGTTGGCTAAATTACCTGTGGTCCACACATGGAGAAAAATGAAAGATATAACAAGTGGCATCACTTGCAATTTGGGATCTGGCAAACAAAGTTCTGAGTGTCAAAGTAGCTGCCTTGTGGCAACAGGCAGCAACAGCCACATGCTCCTGGTCTAACAAAACACCAGCTATTAATTCAGGTGACAGCTCCCTTTGGCCAACATGTACAGTCAACATTGAGCAGGACTGCTCATGAAAAATTTCCTCAGCATCCTTGAGGCAGGTAAAAGAGAAGAATCTCTGTGACATGCTGCCATCCTTGCCTATTATCTAAGATCTCCGGCCATGAAGTTTGATTATAATTCCCAACACAACTTTCAGAAACATTTCAAATGAAGTGGTCTAACTATGTTCAACTCTATCTTCAATTTGGATTCAAAAGGAAAGTTACTTAAAGGATAATGGCTATGGCTTCATGGGCATACATAGAAATAGAAATAAATGTCTTTTCCAGCAGGTTAAATGCCAAAACTAAATTGGAGTATTTGACATGCTGAGGAAAATGTAACTTATTACAAGAGTGCCACAGATTGTGGTGAAATTTCCAGTAATAATAAGTCAAAGCTGATGTTGATTTTACTGACACATGTTGTTTCCTTTGTTGCTGATGGTTCAGATTTTTAATTTACTGAATTTGATTTTTTTCCTATATAAGGAACAGTTGAATTATAGTTCTACAAGTGGTGCCTGAACTAACAAAGACTAATAATGCCATTTATAAAATGGCCAAATTTTCAAAAAATTATTTTCAACTCTATGTCTGCTGCCAAACGCAATCCTGTTTTAAACCAACCAAAGGTATCCTTTCCCTTCATTCAAAAGTAGAATGCTAAAATTTCTGTATTCCAAAGTGCACTCTGAACATCATCGGACAGCATATCCAGTCGAGGTGGATAGACACATCTGGAGCATGCACTCCAGTAGCGTATGCACTGGTTTTGTGCAGCGTTTGTAAATGTGCCTACTTGTCTCCCAGAAATAATGTCAGAAGTGGCCTTCCTGGAAAAGTTTTCCTTATTCCATACTCTATGGGCCAAAATGTCTTCTGGAGAGAATGGATGAGTACTTGGATGAGTATTTTAAGAAATGAAGGAATTCAGATGGTCACGCATTTGGTTGGACCATTTCCCATTGTGACTGAGCACATTCATTCCCCCACCTTTCACCACTACCACTAAAATAACAAGGAAATTATGCAAAGAATCAATAAATCTATAATACCTCTGGTGGCAAGAAAGACTGCCTGAAATGTCCAGGAGAGTTTGGAGAATGTGCGGAAACTAGAAAGTAGATGGATTGTTATTGACTCCAACCTGAAGTACACATAGGAAAAAGTTATCACAGAGAACAGAGCTGCTTCCTAGAAAAAGCCTTAGTTAAGATTTAAAAAGAAAAGGAAAGAAGGAGAAAACATGTGGTAAGCAATGTCTTAGTCTGGTGACGGTAAGAAAAAGAATTTAGAAAAATGTAACAGCAATACAACAACATATTTCAAATATGTTAGTAGAGAAATTTTGGAGTCCCGGGATGGTTCCTTCCTCAGCCCAATAATATAAAAAGCAGAAGCTACAATTCTAGACTTCTCTGACTGGGCAGTCTTCTCATTCTGTGTGAGCTGCATTGACCACTGAACTTCAGACAAGCCTTCATAAGGAAGTCGTGAGACAACCAGGAACTGTGTCCACTCAGTTGCCTTCTTGATCCTTTGAACAATGATCTCTACATCTGCACAACTTCTTTTCTGGAAAATAATGAACCAGGATAGAATAATTGTCAAAGTACAAAATTTGGAGTCACAATCTCTGAATTTGATCTAGATTTTTCAAGTTAGTAGCTGTGCTTTCTTAACCTCACTTTCTTTATCTGTAAAGCGAGGTTATAGTTGTATCTACCACTTGAACTATTCTATAAGCTAAAATCTGAACCCAGCATGTAGGCCAGCACTGATTGTGTTTATTTTTCTTTATTATTATTAAATTATGATTGTTAATTTGAAAGATAAAGTTAAGGAGCTTAGTGTAAAAAATATGGACATAAAAGAGAAATAAGAAAGTCAAAGAACATAAAAGAGAAAATGAGAATGTTAGGAGATGTGAAGATAAGTTCATCTAATCAGAAGTTTAGGAGCTAATAGAAGTGAGAAAATAATCAAAGGAATAGTAGAAAATTTCTCTGAGCTGAATATCTATGTTATTAGATTTAAAAAGATTCCTGGGTACAAAGGAGTAAAATAAAAGAGAACACACGAAATGTCTTGTGAAATTTTTTAAACTCTAAGAATCAAGAGAAAAAAATCCTAAAATTTTCCAGAGAAAAACCACAACTTACCCACAAACAAATGCAAATCAAACTTGCACAAGCCTTATTATCAACAACATTGGAAACTAGAAGTCAATGATGCATTGCCTTCAAAGGTTTGCAGGAAAATGACTTTGAAACAAAATATTATGTCTAGCTGTTAATATCAATCAAGCATGGAAGTAAATATGTTTTATATATACAAATCTATAATAAATATATTTTCAAGCCCTCAATGACTCAGGAAGTGTAGATCACACAGTCTTTCAGACAAAATACTTATCTGAAGACAAACTTAGGCAAGACAAAAAAGGAATTGAAAAATGTAAGACGCAAGAGACAAAGGGTTGAGAAATAAACCTAGGATTCTGATGAAAAGCAATTCTGAACTGTCAGCTTATTAGCTAGGGTGCCTTCAGCTACAGGTCGCAGAAAGCCCTAACTCAACTGGTTTAAACAATACAGAAAATTTATTGTTTCAAAAATTAGAACATCCTGAGTTAGCAAGGCTCCAGGGTTGGTTAATTCACTGGTTCAATTTTGTCACCAAGATTCCAATTTCTTTTCAACTTTCTACTCTGCTACCTTCAGGAAAGCATCCCCATCAGGCTGATGCAGTTCAGATATCACATTTAGACACTAGCAAGTTCCAGTGAAAAGAAGAGAGAGAGCATTTCTTCCTCTCTGCTCACCCCCTCTGTCTACTTTCAATCAGTGTATAAAACTATAGCATAGTTTAGCATATTTACTCTTATTTGTCATTGGCCAGAATTGTGTCACATGTATATCCCTAAACCGGTCACTGGCAAGGGGAATAAGTTACCATGCCTGTTTAAGACAACACAGAAAGTTTCATTAGCATATGCAAATGTCCAAATCCATCAGACTGTATACAGGAAATAGATGCAGTTCTTGTATATCAATTACACATCAATAAAGCTGTTTAAAAAAATCTAAAAAGACAAAACAAAAGATAACTCTTTTCTTTGAGCAACATGGGAAAGAGATAGATATTAGGCTAAGATTCATGATTTACTAATGAAATTGGCACAGATGTAAATTTACAAATTCAATTGGTACAAATTAGAACCAAAAGTCAGTAAGCTCTATGAAGAATGTTCTCAAGAATAAAATTGATACCATTCTGCAAATTTTATGATTAAGAGGATCATGATTAATGATGAAGAGAGGAAAGAATATGCCTTTTTTGTCAATAAGAGGAGAGGTAGGGAAATAAAAACTCTAAGAAGAAGAAGGAAAAAAAACCTGTGCAAGGTCATGGTTCAAATATGAAACGAGGTAAAACGTGAGGGTTGAATCTGAGCATTTGGAGGAAGAGTCTGACTCAAAGAATCACAAATAGGAAACCCAAACCCCACTGGTCAGGTAATTTAGCAAAGCCTGACGGATATTTGAATTAATGAGTAGTCATTTTGGATTTATAATAGATACAATCTCTAATCGCTTCTCCTTGATGTATTTGTTTGTTATGCTGAACGTCATTTATCTCTTTTATAGAATATTTTGTTTACGGATCAACCTTTCCCAATTAATTTCTTTTGGAAAATCATCCTGAAAGTAAACGTAAATTTTAAAAGCTGTTCTTTGAAAATTAAAAAAAGGTTTTAAATTATTTGATCTTTACATAGGCATAAGCACTCTTCTCCGAGTCCAATGAGACATTTGACTCAGTTTTACCACCTGGAAACAAGCAATTTAAGAAATACGCAGTTTAAACAAAAATGAACTCAAGCTATGAATCATAGCTTGAGAAAAAACGTATAAGAACTAAAATCTACTGTGTTGAAGAAGCATTAAAGTTCAGGAATTTTTTTCAGACTTACTAAAGGTTCTTTGCTATAATCAAATTTAAGTAAAATTAAATGTATTATATTTTATGAAATTTTAAAAAATTGTCAGTTCGTTGGCCATGGAATGCCTGCATAGCTCTGGTATAACTTAGCAAAATTGGGCCCCACGACTAAACTGAGTACCACAATAGAAGCTGCTTTTCTTTTTCAGCTGTGTATTTTCCACCTGTGAATGTGGGTTTGGCTCATTAAGGGGTCTTGGGTATTGCAAGGGATGATTCATAAAAGCCAAAGCCTACTAATTGATTTAATGAGACCAAGCAAAGGTGACATTATCAGTGTCTGCCCTCTTGATGACTTCCACCTACCCCAACACACATACACAAACATACCCATCCTGTAGATCAGGGCCACTCCTGGCAGTAACCAGGTTTTAAGGATGAATTAGAAATCCTCCAGATGGATAGCTTAGCAAATAAAATGGGAGCAGTATGTTGTGCCTAGAAAAGTACAAGTTCAAAGATTTCGTTAGTGAATGAATAGAACAAGTTAAAAGGACTATATGATAGGACTGTGAACATCAAATAAGATAATTTAAGTGCTACACGAACTAAAAGCATTCCTATATTTCCTGTTGCATGTAAACCTTATTAAGTGATCTACATAAAACTGCTTTGGAAACTGTAAGAGAATACTGTTAATGTTAATTATCACAAGGCATTTCAAATATAGGTAGAGTGTCAGGTCATTTAATGTATGAGAAATCTAAAATATTTCTTCATTTTTCTTGAAACCACATATGTAGAACCACACATCATGAAGTCTCATTAATGTCCTTTTTTTCTCACCTCTTTTTAGGTGAATGGATTATAATCAATTTCAGTCCCTATTAAACATGGTAACAATTAGATCTTCTTGTTGCAAGGAAGGTTTGAAGGTTTTTTTCTCTTTTCCTCTCAATTCTTTGCAGAGAAATATCTATAAAATTTCTCACTTGTGGCCCTTTCTATCCATTTCCTTAATCTTTCTCCTGAGTTTATCAGCACATCACGCCCAAACTAAGAGCATCTCAGTGTTCCCTTGTTCTCCTGTCCATCAGTTGCCTGATTCATCCTTGTCCTGCCTAATCAAAAACAATGTTATTTTTATTGGACCAGCCCCAGAGGGTAGTAGTGAAGTCCAGCACACTCCACTTTGGTGGCCTAGGTTCATGGGTTCGGATCCCAGGCATGGACCTACTCCACTCATCAAGCCAGGCTGTGGCGGCAACCCACATACAAAATAGAGGAAGATTGGCACAGATATTAGCTCAGGGCTAATCTTCCTCAAGCAAAAAACAAAGAGGAAGATTGGCAACAGGTGTTAGATCAGAGCAAATCCTCTTCACCAAAAAAGGTTATTTTTATCACTGCAGCTATCTGATGAGTATTTATAACAGAACCAATGTGATAAGAAGGAAATTGTAAACAGAGGTACCAGAACTAGAAAGAAGAAGGCAAAAAGTATTATTTATGGATGAATTGGAAAATGTCCATGGAGCTGTGGCCAGACAGTGCCTCAGGTAGGAATGGAAGCTGAGTTCTAGTTCTTATTGCTGTCATTCCTTTTCTCAAAGGATCCTGACAACTGTTACGGGCTGATTCCCTTTCATCTTCCTTTTTCCCCCAGAGATATTCCTGACCTTCCCACTTTCCAGAAAAGAATGGGTAAAGAGATAACTGTAATGAGAATTATTATTAAGCTTTTAAAAAGTTAGTTGTACATAGAATTAGGAAAAGCAAATCAAAGTAGTGATATTATAAGCTGTTAAAAACAAGAGAGGGAGACAGGGCACTGTTTGTCCTTAGGTTTTCTCTGTAATTTTTTTCCATATAGTTGGTATATGGTTCTTTTAATTAAATTTGTTCGTATAGCAAATGACCTGCTTTCTTTTAAATTTATAAGCATGTCATTGCTTCATGGGAATAACAGCCTTTCTCTGGCATTTTTAATTTTTTGTTCCTAAGACCTAATTTATTTTCCAATCCTGGATACTGAAGTCGCGCTAGCTACCTTTTCAAATAGCCCCAAAGAAGCCATAATAGGAAATAGAACAGCAAGTACTCCTTAGGGAGAGGGCTGAACTAGACCTTTAAACAATTACCAATGGACGGTCATGACTGAAGTTTTATATATATAGATGTATGTATATTTCAGTCATCCGAGTATAATTTTTTTGTTTCCACAACATTATAACAATGTGCATATCAATAAAGAATCTTAACGTAGTTAGCCAAAAAGAACCTTTGCTCCTCATTCTAAGTTTAGGGCAAATATTCCTGGTAGTATCTAGATAAGCAGCCCATGTCATGGCTGGAAGGGAGGCTTGGAAAGCAAGCTCATGGCATGTTTATTTAGTATATTGGTGTGTTAGTTAGGGTTCTCCAGAGAAACGGAACCAACAAGATGGATAATCACAAATGATTTATTATCAGGAAATGGCTTAGGTGATTATGGAGGCTGAGAAGTCCCAATACCTGTAGTCCGCAAACTGGAGACACAGAGACCCAGTGGTGTAGCTCCTGTCTGAGTCTGAAGGCCTGAGGACCAGGAGAGCTGATGGTATAAGTTCCAGTCTGAAGTCACAAGATTTGAGACCCAAGAAGAGCCAGTGTTTCAGTTCAAGTCCCGAGGCAGGAAGACACTGATATCCCAGCTCTAGCGGTCAGGCAGAAGGAGTTCCTCTCTATTCCAGCAAAGGCCAGCCTTTTTGTTTTATTCAGATTTTCAACTGACTGGATGAAGCCCACCCACATTAGGGAGAGGAATCTGCTTTACTGTCTGCTGATTCAAATGCTAATTTCTTGCAAAAACACCCTCACAGATACAGGGTGTCCAGAATAATGTTTGACCAGTACCTGGGCATTCTGTGGCACAATCAAGTTGATATGTGAAATTACCCACCACAAGTAGGGAAGGAGTTCTGCTTCCCAAAGGACTCATGTGGCAGAAAATTCCCCAAACAGGCAGAAGAATCCATAGGCTTCACAGCAAACACAACTTCCTTTGTACAAACAGTCTACTCATCTGTGTGACCAACACCAACATACATTCTTTTTTCTAATTGGTAAACATTAAAGAAAAAACTCCTACCTAACATAACGCAATTATTCCTTGCAATCCAAAGATACACCTGGTCATTTCTAATTGCAGATGGTCCGTATTTTCTTCAGTTACTTCATTCAGGACCAAGGCCAGGACTCTGGCTAATCTCTATTTCTCCTTTAGTTGTTGAAATCTTCTCTCAACGATGTGTAACCTAGGATAAATTATATTATTATCTATCATCAATACACCATATATAAAGTATTTGGATAGATGAAAAAGAAAGAACAGGAATGAAAACTCACACTAATTTTTCTAAAATTGATGGCAGGGATTCCAATTGAGTAGACATTGTTGTGTCTCCTAGTGGGAGCATTTTCTCTTTGGTATTAAGATTTGTAAGTCATTAACACTCAGAATAATAGGCTTGGGAGCAGAAATGTTTTCAGAATCATGAGTTGTTAACTGAATCAGTGACAGTAACTCTATCAAACACTTTAATGAAGTGTTTCCAATGCTTCACTTGTGTGCTGTTCAAATCCTCTCAGCTGCATCTCTTTCTCAAGCCACCTCAGCAGTGACCAGTGCCTTTTAGGCTTCAATCAGCTTTGTGCAGGTGCAACCTGGAATCCTTCACCTTGGGCCTGTGTCAGTCCCTCTTGCTTCCTGCTCCAGAGCCTTTCTGATGCTATGTCGTGGGCAGCGCGAGAATCTACTCAGCACTCATGCACATGCAGTCCAGAAGCTCACGGGCCACCTTTGTTCCGGGAGTGGGTAAGGAATAGATACAAGCTTCCACTATGTTGTCCCCAGAAGGAACATTCTGAGATGCATTTCATAAGATACAGATCTTAATACCATTTTCCAGTGGTGGTGGCTAACTGGAAAATACACCCTTGTGTTGATTTTTTTGACTCATTCATTCATTTCATTCTGTCTGTTGCTCCTGCCTGCTCCCAAGTTCATTTACCAAATAAATAACCCGCACACAAGTTTTTGTCACAGGTCTTGCTTTCAAGGATACCCAGGTTAAGACATGAATTACTTATGCTCCCACATGTTGGTTTTTGGAAATCTGTATATTGACTATAGGATTAAGTGTATTGGTTTCTGGTTCAGAGTATATATCACTTTGTAAGATGATACCTCAGCCTCACAAGTTGTTTATAGCTGACACTAAAATATACTTTAATAAGACATCCTACTGTTACATGTAACCAGCCATTTCTGGGTGAAGCTGTACATGGTAAGACTAGAAAATCAGCCAGTAGTCAATTTATTGCTTTAACTATGTTTTAGGCATAATTCTGAGAAATAAACAATGCTATGTGAGATACTATTGTGTGGTTTAGGGCATTCAGTAATTCCATAGATGGTTGTTGAAAGACTCATGGTAGATGGAGAAAGGAAGTCCAAACCAATAATAACTATCTGTCTAATATGGAAAAGTTAAAGTTCCTTTCATGTTTAAATGTGTCACATGTAATCAACTTGACTTCCGACATCTGGATGCCCCACCGAGTGTCAGGGTTGGTTTGTTGGTGCTATTGACAAATGGATACTCCTCGATAGCAGTAGCTTGATTGGTCTAATGACAGGAAATCCATGTTAATGAATCCATGCCTACTATCTATTCTTTCCACTGTCATCACTTCGAACCTTCTCTTTCCTTCTTATGTTGTGGAATGTCCACTTCAGGGACCAATTTTTATAACGATGTTCTTATTTGCAAGCCACAAAAGCTGCCAGAGTTCCTGATTCAAAGTCAGAAGCTTGTGAATCTAATCACTAGAGTCTAGGTCAATTATCTACTCCCAAGGTGCACGAGAGCCTGGGAAAGCGAGCATCTGCTATTTCAGCTTCTGTAGTGGGCAGCAGTCTCTTTAGTTTCGGAATCCCCCAAACATAGGAAGGGGTTTTCAGATGTTCACTAGCCAAATAAAATGACAAATTTCCACAACTTGCATATCCAGTTCGTTGTCATTGATGTGGCTGTTGTTTTTGGTCAAGACACAATTTTCCTTTCAAGAAGGATAATTCCACCTCAGATTACTTCAAGTTAAGAAACCTGCCCATGAACCCCAACATGGAGGTAGTGTAAAATAAAGAACAGGATTATATTTCGCAGTTGTGCCATCATTCAACAAGTTTTTACTGACTGCTTCCCTTCGCCAGGCACTGCGTTAAGGATGGGAATACGGACTAATCAAGACAAACATGGCCACAGTGGCATGTGGTCATGCAGTCCAGGAATACCCAACTGAGAATCTTGGAGCTCATATAGTTTAAGCTCCATCCGATTCAGGAACTCATCTGACAGGTGGTTATTCAGGATTTGCATAAAAGCTTCCAGCGTTGATGAAGAGTTCTGTAACTCCACAAGGCAAGAAACACTCCAGGGTTGAACTAGGACAATTAGTTCTGAGATCTAGACATTATAGATCTGTACTTGTTAGGATAGGTTCATATGCAAGTGGATCTTACAGTCCACCAGGAGGCAATCAAATAATTGATTGATTTATTATATTTATGACAACTCCTCTGAAGGATGAATATAAGATATCACGAGACAAAATAATGGGAAAATCTGGCTTGTCCTGCTGGATCTTAGAGGATCATTGGGGAAATTACATTTACAATGAGTCTGCAAATATAAAAATAAAGAGGCATCAATAAAGACGAGTTGTGCCAGAGTCACGTAATTCCTGACTATTATCCTCTACTAGTCACAGAATTTCCTATTCCTTCATGTTTACTTAATAAAGGATACATAAAGTTATATATAGTTTATCTGTGTTCATTCTGGGTTCAATTTAACTACAGTATGTAAAAAAATAAAATAAAACACATTTTATGCAGAAAGTGATCACCCACATAGAGTGATGATATTGTTTCTTTGTTCTGGCATTTCTATGAAAATGGATAGCTCCAAATTATTGGACAGGAGGTTTTGTCATCTGATGTAGTGTCAGTGCTTTCCTCAATGAGAGCCTAATGGACCATCCGAATCATTGCTTTGCTGCAAATAGAAAGTTAAAATTATGCTGATATTTTACTCCCTCTGCACTTTCCATTTTGGCAGCTTGGCTTTCTGGCTGGTTACTTTAATCATTTTAAGTGCTTGAACTAAGAACCCATTTAACACTTTCCATTAATAAAGAAAAATGTGGTCCAGGAATACCCAACTTAGAATCTTGGAGGTCATATAGTTTAACCTCCATCCAATTCAGGGAACTCTGCATCACTTGTCTGACAGGTGGTTATTCAGGATCTGCACAAAACCTTCCAGTCATGGAGAGTTCTGTAACTTCACAAGGCAAGAAAGACTCCAAGACGTGGTTGAACCAGCAGAATTACTTCTAAGATCTGGGCAGTATCCAGCTGCGTCTGTTAGGATAGGTTCATATGCAAGTGACAGATCATCCAAATCAACAGTGGCCTAAACACACCAATACTTTTTTAATTTTATGTAAAAATTGTCTGGCAGTTGGCAGTGAAGGCCTATCATGGAAATTCCACAAAGTCATCAGGGACTCAGAGACTTAGGCCCTTTCAGGTCCAGGCTGCCAAACCTTTATCTACATGGACCCAGATGGCTATTGGAGCTCCAGCTATCAGGTTTAATTTCCAAACAGCATGAAGGGTAAAGGAGTTACCTTTTAAGGAAAATTTCAGAAAGCTGAAACACAGTACTTGTACATATGTCTCACTTGCCGGAATACAATCACATGAAATGCCTGATGCAAAGGATACCAAGAAATGCAATCTTTAATCTAGACAGCCACATGCCCAGATAACAGTTGTAGGTCCTATTACTAAGGGAGACAGGGAGAGGGTGATTTGGAGTTAGACTAGGGTTTGACAAACTTTTTCTGGAAAGGGCCAGATAGTAAATATTTTCAGCTTTGCAGGCTATATGATCTTGAACACAAATACTGGACTCTGCTGTTGTCGTGAGAAAGCAGCTATAGTCAGCATGTAAGCAAATGAATGTAGCTGTGTCTCAATAAAACTTTATTTGCAAAAACAAGCAGTGAGCCAGATTTAGCCCAGTGGCTGACTTACCCCTGGAATAAATAAGAAGCTGTGACAGATTAATTAATGTACTGGAAGATAACATTTATTTTGTTGATAACCTATGTCCTATTGTTGGGTCACATTAATATGTAGGCAACTAGATCCTTGGTTCCATTTTACAGGAAATGCTGTTTATGTGGTGGTTCTGTTTTTTAAAACCTGACATTTGTCTTTGATATGCTCCATCTTTTCTGCCATTGGTAAATTTTTAAGCATGCTTTCAACATCCTTCAGATTGCTAATGAAAATGTTGAACAGGATAGTGATATGCATGTTCCAGAGATTTCCTTCACAGTTTAACAAATATTTATTGAACATCTGTTATCTGTCAGACACCAAATCATCATTAAAGCTATGAAAGCATCGAGGATGGAGCACGTGGCCTTTAGCACCGGGCAGTACAGTTCAGTGGTTAAAACTTGGCAGCAAATCAGATTCATCCAGGAAGCTTGATCGAAGTGTGGATTCCTGGAGAAAACCTGAGAGAATCTTAATTCATTTGATTTATGGTGGGTTAAGGGTCAAGACATCTTTATTTTTAATACCACATCCTGGTGATTCTGATATAGTCCCTGATTTGGAACCTAATGGCTGCTAAATTTTGCGAAGGGCTGTCATTAGACCAGTTCCCATATCTTGCCTACACTGGTATCAGGAGAAGCTTTACCAAATGCTCAGCCAACTTTAAGGTACTTTCTATCTGTGACTGGCTTCTGATTTCCAAGACTGGTAGTATTCTGTTTTGTTCTTATTGTTTTACTGTGAGATTAATTGGTCTACACTTAATCTTAGTGCATAGTGATTACCCTGTTCCTTTCTAAATAATCAAAAATAATAAATGTTATCAGTTACTAATGTTACTCTGTATCCTGGCATTGTGCTAAACACTTTTCACATATTGCCTTATATAAACCCCAGAGCATCCTATGAGGTAATACTATTATTAACTGCATTTTACAAATGGATAAACCAAAGTGTAGAGAGGTAAATAATTGCCCAGGGTCACAACTCTCACAAGTAGCAGAACAAGGTTATAAACTCAAGTTCATCCAGTTTCAGAGCACCTACTGTAAACCGTGCTGCCCTATGCTGTCTCCAAATCAACTTTCCAACATTTCTTTCTGGGTTTCACTAGATTTACATAAGATTGATTAATCCATGTGATCTAGACTCTGCCCTTTCATCCTTAAAAAGGCATCTCAAGCCAGACACTAAAGAATGCATACAGCATGATTTCATTTATGGAAAGTAATAAATAAGCAAAATAAATCGATGCCAATTACTGTCAGGATAGTGGTTACCCTTGGAAGGCAGGAGGGGGCCTCCCAAGATGCTGGTGATATTGTGTTTCTGATCTGACTGTTGTCACATGGGTGTGTTAATTGGGAAAATTTATTGAGCCGTACATTTATCTTTCTGTTTATTATACTTCAATAAAGAGTAAAACTATACCTTGTGCATCTCTGTTATTAAGGTACTGGGAAAGCTGTACCGAGGCATGTTTAAAATCAGAGATGGATCAAAACACTTTGGGAAATACTATATCCACAGTACTCAAGACTTGATGCTCGTAAAAATCACATGAAAATATTATTACCAGAGCTCTACCTCCCAGAAATTCCAGTATTAACTGTGGCCTTGGGCATCTTTAGTTGAAAAGCTCACCAGGTAATTCTCCTGTGCAGCCGGGACTGAGAACCACTGTTCTAGTCTGTGGGACACCTTTCTAGATTCCTAACCTGCATAGACCAGGAGATAGGAAACTGCTGAGCAGCTCAGGCTCTGGTCCTGAAGACCCCTGCAAAAGGGTGAAGGAGGAAGACACATGGAAATCATGGCAGTAAAGGAGGGGAGATCAGAGGAGTCAATATTCAGAGGTAGTTCTGGCTAAAAATTTTATTTTGTCTAAAGTTACCAAATTGAAGGCCTAAGACCATTGTCTGTCCACCCCAGGCTCACTTCAGTGGGCCATTATGTTTAACTATTGCATGGAAAGTCATCTTTGCAGACTTTCATTCATTTATTCATTCCAGTACTTACTGTGTCCCTCGGATACTTCCATAAGCTAGATCAGCAAAGCTTTCATTGTCACAGAGGTGATGCTCCCATGAGGGAGAGAAAAATAAACAAAGAAATAAACAACATAAAATTTTATTCATTCAGGCCCCAATATGTAGGTGTTTTACCTGAAATATATTTAACCCTTAAAACTCTGAAAGAGAGCGATGGTGGTCAGCTGTTTTACTGACGAGGAGACTGAGGTGGAAACCCTAATCTGACCGAGTCCACTCCTACCCTTTTCCAACACACTTCATTGACATCCACAGCTGTGGTTAGTGAAGCTTTGTGGATGGAGTGCGAGGGAAGTGGTTAACAAACAACAAAATGAGCACTGTCTAGATACTAGTCACCGTTCTACGTATTGAGCAGCATATGATCAAGAAACCAGCCATTCATATCTACCTTTTTAGAATTTATAATGTAGTTTAGGAGATAAGATTCCATTTCTCTCACACATGAAAGCCAACTTGGAACATGAATGCTGAGTGCTAAGTAAGAAGATCAGATAAGAAAGAGCACAAAATGTCAGACGGAGAAGCAGTCAGTCCTTGCTGTACAGTCCGATCTTTCTTCAATGCAAATCTCAAGCCAGCCCTGATTGCCTAGTGGTTAAGGTTCAGCATGTTCCTCTTCGGCGGCCCAGGTTCAGGTCCTGGGCACGGAATCATACCACTCATCTATCAGTAGCCACGCTGTGGTGGCTGCCTACAGAGGAGAACTAGAAGGACTTACAACTAGAATATACAACTATGTACTGGGGTTTGGGGGAGGGGAAAAAAAGCACATCTCATAATGTCTCTTAAATGAGTCCTTCAGTTGCTTCCAATCAATTCTTAGGTGGTGCACAAACTCCTTGGTGTAGGATAGGAGGCCCTTCTGGATCTCCTCTGTCTTTACTGCTCCAACCCCACACCCCTCCCATCCTATCTGGGGACCACCTGTTACCTTTTCAAAGAAGCCATCTCTGATGACAGAAGCCCCCAATCTTCCTAGTTTGGGTGCACTCATAAAATCTTGGCTACATTTCTCTCTGGCCCTTATAACACTGAATTAAGCTTTTCTTGTTACTTATGCACTCTCCTTACTGTGCAATTTTGTAAAGTTAAATTCCCTCCAAAGGACACTTTTAGTAGACACGGTAGGTTGCCCACTCAATACCCATTAACCCAGTCTTCCTTGTCAACATGAACTAGCTTTATCTAAGTACCCGGCTTTCAGGGAAAGTGACTATATTCTCAATTCAGGAGTCAATCCTAGATTAGTATATTGGTTTACTGCCAGTAATTGGTTTAGCGACAGAAAAGTGACATAATTCTGGTCAACGAGACATGAAAAGATGCTAACTGGGTGGTAAGAAACTCCTAGTAAGATTTCTTCACTTTTAAAATGTGGCACAGAGGAACAAACTTCTTTCTTTGGACTTTGTTATGTCTGGAAATTCTGTAGGAAAACATGGCAACAGAAATAAATAAAGAAGCTGAATTTTCTGAGTTTTCATTAAGTGGGTGAATTGACAAACTCTAGAATTACCCTAACTTGGGGCTTCATGTCCTGTTACCTGAAGCTAAAAATATCCTAAATAATACAAAATTGACTTTCTTTTATTTTTTATATTCTATTCTGTATATACAAGCTGAGAGCTCAAAATGCTTATTCTCCACCTATTCACCAGGCCTGTGTTTTTCAAATAATGGTTTGTGAACATTCACAGATATAAGATTATTCAGGGAGATGTTAAAGTCAGCAATGTCATCTGTTCTCATTTCTATTTTTTTAAATCAAACAATGGAAATATATATGTATATATATTTTATTTAAAATGGAAGAATTGGAGAACCTCTGAATACTTACGAGACAAAAATTTATAGCAGTTAGTAAAGCCCAAATAAAATGAGGTTGCTGATAACTTAGGTGTTTAGTCCATCATTCATCCAATCTAATTTTGGTGCTATCATGATAATTTTTACAGTTATAGGTTGGTTTTGTTTTTAATAGTATTTTATTTAATTTGTACACATGATGAACAATTGGATAGATGAAAACAATAAATAAGAAATGCCAATGCTGAAGTCCAAGTTGATAAGAAGTATAAAAAACAGTAACTGCAAATTTGCCTCAGTGTGCTCTGAACAAGATCCAGTTCCATAAGTTACATTTATCTGTTCAAAATTCTGCTCGGCATCCAAAGATGCCTCTAGTACTTTGAAAATTAAAGCTAAACAGATAAAATCTAGCGATGATTATATCTAATTTGGTTTTTCATTTATGGGGAATAAAAACTCTCCACACCCACAATCTGTTACTTGAAGAGCTTATAAATTGCAGTTTAAAACCTTCCCTTTTATCTCATGATTAAAAAATAAAGTGGAAATTATAGAAACAAACCCGTTGATTTTTGAAGTGTAAGATGAAGAATGCTAAACAAGATCATGAAAAGTTTTTTACACTTTTATGTCATTGTGTATTTTTAATGGCATCTTTAGAATTGAAGTACAGAGAGGTTTTTTATCATTTTTAAAATTTTTTATTTAGGTATAATTTTAGACTTACAGAAAATTTGCAAAGTAGTACCGAGAGTACGCAGGATTCCCTTCACCCATCTTACCCTTATCCAACCATAGAACCATTATCAAAGGTAAGAAATTAAAATTGGCACAATACTATTAATTAGAGACTTTAGTCAGATTACACCAATTTTCCATGAATGCCCTTTTTCTATTCCAGGACCCAATCCAGGATCTCACATCGCATTTAGTTGTCATGTCTTCTTGCTATCCTCTAATCTGTGACAATTCGTCAGTCTTTTCTTGTCTTCCATGACCTTTAATTTGGGTTTGCCTGATGTTTTCTCATTATTGGATTGAGGTCCCACAGTATTGGGCAGGCTAACACAGAGGTGCTGTGTACCTGTCGGGGGTAGATCATATCAATAGATATTCTGGGTAAAATTAACTTTGATCACTTACACAAGGTAGTGTCTGCCAAGTTTCTTCACTGTAAAATTACTATTTTTCAACTTGTAGTTAATAAGTATTTGGGGAGATATGCTTTACAATTAAGAAATATTTGGTGGGAATAGAGTGAGAAACTTGGCTTTCATTATCACAACATATGTACTTATTTGTCCAAGTCTAGCATATGTACAATTTCAGAATTGATAAGCCACACGTCCTGAGAAACACATTTACTAACTAGAATGCCATGGTAGTGTGAAATTATTCCTGTCTTTAGCCTTACAGAAGCCAGTCAAATCACATTTTCCCAAACTTACCTACCTGAGTTCATTTCTTCCCCACTCTCTTTTCTCATTTGTAACGTAGCTAGTTTCCTTTGTCACAATCTGCATTTCATCTTTGTCCTCTCATCCTAGCTGATTTTTTAAATTTGTGTATAATAAAATCTGCTCTTTGTGGAGTACACTTCTATGGGTTTTGACAAATGCATGGAGTCATGGAGGCACCACCATGGCTCCATACACAACAGTTCCATCTTAAAAACTCCCATATGTTACCCTTTGTTTGTCAACTCCTTCCTCCACCTTCCAACTCCTGGCATCCATTGTTCTGTCTTTGGATCCTATACATACGCCTTTTCCAAAGTATCATATAGATGGATTCACGTAACCTGTAACCTTTGAGGTCTGGCTTCTTTCTCTAAATAAAGTGCCTTTAAGATTAATCCATATTGTTATGTGAAAAAACAGTTCACTCTTTTTAATTGCTGGATTTTAATGCTTTTTAATTGTTCGGATGGACCACAGCTCGTTTACACATTCACCAGTTGAATGAAGGATATCTGAGTCAGTTCTATTTATCGGTGATTTTGAATAAAGCTGACAGTAAACATTCACATAAAGATTCCGTGTAAAAATAAGTTTTCATTATTTTGCAGTGAGTATCTAGGAGTGGGATTGCAGGGGCAAAATGACAAATGTGTTTTTAAGTTTATAAGAAACTGTTTTCTAAAATGGCAAAAACATCTTGCATTTTCAGCTGCAATGTACTGGAATACCAGTTGATCTGCATGCTCACCAACACTTGTATTGCCCTTTAAAAATTATTATTTTAGTCATTCTAATAGGTGTGTAGTTGTATCCAACTGAGGTTTTAATTTGCATTTAATTTGCATTTCCCTAATGATACACCTTTTTGGGTCCTTGTTTGCCATCTGTATACCTTCTCTGGTGACATGTTTGTTCGGATCTTTTGGCCATTTTTTAAATGGGTTTTTTGATTTTTAATCTTGAATTTTGAGAATTCGATATGTATCCTGGAAGTAAGGACTTTGTGAGATATATAATTTTCAAGTGTTTTTTCCCAGTTGTGCTTTGAATTTTCGTTCTCTTAATTGTGTCTTTCACAGAGCAATCATTTTTCATTTTGATAAAGTAGACCTTATCATCTTTTTCTTTTGAGGATCATTCCCTTAGTGTCACATCTAAAAACTCTAACTCAAGATTTTCTTCTAAATTTTCTTCTTGGAGTTTGATAATATCATATGTTAAATCCAGGTGTATAATTCATTTCAAGTTAATTTTTATATGGGTTGAAGTTCATATTTTTGCATATGGATATCCAATTTTCCCACCATAATTTTTTGAAGAGACTATCCTTTCTCCATTTAATTGCATTCCCACTTTTGACAAAAATCAGTTGACTATATTTGTGTATATCTATTTCTGCTTCATTGATCTATCAGCCTTTTTTAAAAGCAATTCCTTTCATCCATGTAGTTTATCTTCAATATACAAATCCCACACATATGTTAAATTTATAGCTAATACTTAAATGATTTTTTTCTTTTTTTTTTGCTGAGGAAGATTAACCCTGAGCTAACATCTATGCCAACCTTCCTCTGTTTTATATGGGGTTGCTGCAACAGCATGGCCGCTGATAAGTAGTGTAGGTCCCTGCCCAGGAACCCAACTCGGGCTGCCAGAGCAGAGTGCACTAAACTCAACCACTAGGCCATGTGGCTGGCCTCTTAAATGATTCTTTAAAATTTTTAATTTCAATCATTCATTGCCAGTATATAGATATAAAATTGATTTTTGCATACTGATCTTGTGTCCCACAATCTTGTTAACTCACTTGTTTGAGGACATTTTTATACATTCTCTGGGATTTTCTACATATTAATGTTATCTGTGAAAACAAACAGCTTTATTTCAACTTTTCCAATCTTTCTACCTTCTATTCCTTCTTATTGTCCTATTGCACTGGCTAGGACTTCCAGTACAAAGTTGAATTGGAGTGTTGAGAGAGTATATCCTCTCTTGTTTCCAATCTTAGGAACAACATATACAGCTCTCATCATTCAGTCTGATGCTGACTGTAGATTTCTCATAGTTTCTTAGATTTCTGAGAGTTTTTATCACGAATTGATGTGGAATCTTATCAATGCTCTCTCTGTGTCTACTGAAATGATGAGTTTTTTGCTTTAGGAAATAGTTTTTGTTCCTTGTTATTTTATTTTTTCTGCTTGCTTTGAATTTAGTTTGCTCTTCCTTTTCTAGTTTCCTAAGATTTAAGCTTAGGTTATTGACTTGAAACCTTTCTCTTTTTCTAATATAGAATTTAGGGAACTGACGTCATCAAGATGGTGACATAGGTCATTCCCTTTTCCTCTAAGATCAGGAACAAGAAAATGGTGCCCACTCTCACCACTTATTGTGGTATTCATTTCACAGTATATACATGTATCAAATCATCACACTGTGCATGTTAAACTTACACAATGTTATGTGCCAAGTATAGCTCAATAAAGCTTGGGGGGAAAAAGAATTTAATGCTATAAATTTCCCTCTAAGCACTGCTTCAGTCGCATCCCTCGAATTCTGAAATGTGGTATTTTTATTTTCATTCAGTTCAAATATTTTTAAAATTTCCATTGAGACTTCCTCATTGACCCACAGGGCATTAGAAGGATGCTGTTTGTCTTCCAAATATTTAGGGTATTTCCAGATATTTTTCTGTTATTTATATTTCTAGTTTAATTTGGTTATAATCCAAATATATACTCTGTATTTTTTCTATTATTTTAAATTTGTCAAAGTTTGTTTTATGGACTGGAATGTGGTTTATCTTGGAGAATATTCCAAATGCCCTAGTAAAGAAAACGTATTCTGCTGTTGTCCAGTGGGGTGTTCTATGAAGGTGAGTTAGGTCTAATTGTTAGAAAATGTTCTTCCTATCTTCTATATCGTTAATGATTTTCTGTATACTTTTTCTATCATATTTTGTTGAAGGCCAGATATCTTATGTAGACACTGGAGACTGAGGTAATTAGTTTTTATGCTGGGAAATAAGCACATCTTTCTTTCTGATAAGACTTCAGTGTGGGGACTGGAGTGTATTACATTTAGGATTGGTCTGGATTGAAGGTCTGTTATTGCTATGGTTACCTTAGAGCAGCACAGGCATCAAATTCCTGCAGTGCCTGTGATTGCGGGCCAGGGAGCTGGTTTGACAGAGCTGCATCTGCTTCACCCTTTAGGTTTTCCCTTTGAACTGTTGCTCAGAGAGGGTCTCTTGGAGGTCACTCAGCTGTACTTGTTACTGGAAGCGTATTGGCTTGTTCCTGGCCGGGGGAGCCATGGCGCAAAGGGAAGGGAGTGCAGAGTGTTCTCTGTTGTTCTCATCAATGCTCATTCTTAGGCAGCACCTGTCCCTGGGTCCTGGAGGTGGGGTGGAGCGGGTGTACCATTTCAGTTCTCCCCAACCCTGCCACTTGTTCCTGGCTTATGGTGTATTCCTGCTCCTCCCAACGGGTGGGGACATTTTCTCCTTGTTACCTTTCTCAGAGTCAATGAATTTTCACCCAGGCCCTAAGGGTGAAAAAGTTTGTTGACCTTCATTGCACAAATTAGGCATTTCTTCACAGAGAAAATAAGGTAAACAGCCTAGGTGGAATCTTGTGCCCCTCCTCCGTAAGCTGCTGTTCTCCCCAAGTCGACACCACCACAACAGAGGCGTCCTTAGGGCTCTTTCCTGTTTCCTCTGTGAAAGCATGATGAGGCTCAAGGAGAAAGAGCCTGTAGGAGGGTGCTGAGGGAACCTCAACGTCTGCGGCCCCCAGGGGCTGTACACTCTCCCACCAGCCCATATCTGCTCTTTGGCAAATTGTGATGTATGCTAACTGAACTCTTCTTACTGAGGCTCAGTGATATCTACTCCAGGTAAGCGAATGTTCACATCACATCACTCCCTGAGGTGCCTGTGTGTCCTTGAATTTGGGGCCAGTCGATTGCCCTATGCCCCCTTTCTCCAATGGACTTGAAATAAGTCATGAAATTGCAGTTTATCCAGGTTTTTATTTATTTATTTTTATTTTATTTACTTATTATTATTATGAGGGTAGGAGAGATGCTCTTTCCAGCTCTAGACATCCTTGAGTAGAAACCAGAATTTGTTTAGGAAGGTTTTAAGGGGAAACCTGGTTGAAAGCAGAGCTTGTGGATTTTGTCTTAATTTGGCAACTGTATAGCATTTTATTTAATATTAACAAATCCTTTGTTCCCCAAATCAAAGAATAGGGGAGAAGGAGAAGCAGTTGATGGAAACTCTGCAAGGACAGCTAACAACTCCCTCCCATCCTATACCATCGCTTGTCACTATGCCCAAAACACTTAAAAGTCAAAGCTAGGGCTTGCTCCCTCTCTCTCTGTCTCTCTCTGTCTGATCCCTCCCTTCTGCAGTTTCTGTCCCTATCTTCATATCTCTTTGTCTGTTTTCCTCCCCAACCCACCTTTCAGTAAAATGGCTCAAGGGGGACACGATTGACAGTCTTTTATCTGCAGCCATTGGCACTGTTTCCACTTAGTAATCCACCCAATAGGGTCTTCTAACCCTTTCTCCGTTAGAATCCTGCCAGATGGTACTGTGCAAAATCGATGAAGTCACTTCAAAAATTTTCAGAAGGTTCATGCCTGTATATATAACTGTGGAAAGATTTATGAGTCACAAATACTAGGCTTGCACAGGCTGTAGGCAAATGTGAAGTGATTCTCTGCTGGTTTTGACTCCTCCCTACTTGTTCTGAACCTTTCCACAATAGTGAGATAACCTTATACTTGAATTTTATGTGCACTGCAAGTACCTTCCCACTGGTGTGTTGCACGTCTGTGTACGTGGTGTACTATTCTCCTTTAGCTCCACAAGGATTTCTCATGTCCATGCTGTGCATTCATAGGTCAGTCCTGCCCCTATCCACAATTGCACAGGCCTCCAGCAATGTAGGTCAGGTTCAGAGGTGTGGCTTCTCATAGCCTAGAAGAAGAGTTTGGATTATCACCATCTGCCACGTGATACACATTCAGTGGATTTATGAGTGAATAAAAAATCAAGCTAACAAACTACTTGGACACCCAGCCATAAAAGACTTCTCACAGAGAGGTAGATTGAACTAAGTTTTGAAGGATTGTTATATCTGCGATTGGTAGAGAGATGAAGTAAATGCCCTAAAAATACATAAGTTGGCCCTCTATGCCATTACAAGATATAGCAAAAGGTGGTGATCATCGATACCCATGTTCGTACATTGCTGGCAGCCAATGTCAATATCTTTTTTCCTCCTCATCTCATCTCTTCCTTAATTCTCAGACATTTTGACATTGCTTATGTTGATCCTTCAATACTGCAACCTCCTCTGTCTTTCCACTCTGTAAACTCACACAGCTCCATTTAGATCTTACATCAGCAGCCCATCCATTGATGTATGCTTGGAGCCTTTCATATCAATTTCACCTGGTATGATTTATTCTATTACATGCATGGTACAGGTTCTTGAATTTTTTTGAAAGCTTTATTTTCTCAACATTTCTCACTTCACCCAAATCATCTATTTCTTCCATGATTCTATCTTAGGGTGCTTCCATGCTGACTAAGGAATTATTTAATGTATCAATTAAATCATCCTTTTAAAAATTTTTTAGTGGTTTTCCATTCTAATAATTTACTAAAATTTGTCTACTCATTCCTCAATGAAAAACATTAGACTTGCTCCCAGTTTTGGGTTTCTCTGAATAAAGCTGTTTTAAACACTTTGTGCAAGTGTATCATACACATATGTTTTAATTTCCTTTAGATAAATACCTTTAGAAGGCAGAATAATGGCCTCTCAAAGATATCCACATCTAATCTGCAGAAACTATAAATAAGTTACTTTCATGGCAAAGGGGATTCAGGTAGAGAGAGAATTAATGTCGTTAATGAGCTGACCTTAAAATAAGGAGACTGTCCTGGGTATCCAGGTGGGCCCAATGCAGCCACAAACATCCTTAAATGCGGAAGAGGGAGGCAGGAAAGTCAGTGTCAGAGTGATGTGATGAGAGAAAGACTCAACTAGCCATTGCTGGCTTTGAAGATAGAAGGCGGCCGCAGACCAAGAATGTGGGAGGTCTCTAGAAGGTGGAAAAGGCATGAAAATGAAATTTCTCCTTGAGCTTTCAGAAAGGAATGGAGCTCTGTCATCTCCTTGATCTTAACCCAGTGAGACCCCTTTTGGACTTCTGAATTCCAGAATGGTAAGATGATACTTCATTTTGATTTAAGCCACTAAGTTTGTGATAATTTGTTAGAGCAACATTATCGATATTTTTATTGATATTTTGTACAATATCAAAGAGTGGAAATGCTCTCATATAGTAGACATATAATTAACTTTATAAGGAGCCACCAGATTTTTCTAAAGCACACCAATTTACATCCACTCCCATCAGCAGTACTAAGACTATAGTTGCTACTCAACTTTGTCATCTTTTTATTTTGAGCCATTTTGTTGGGAGTGAAATATCATCACGTTGTAGTTTTAATTTGTCTGATGACTAATGATATTGGGCACATTTTCATGTACTTGTTGTCCATTTGTATATCTTCTTCCGGGAAACGTCTGTTCAAGACCATTGCCTGTTTTCACTTGTTGTTTGCTTTTTATTATTTAGTTGAAAGAGTATTTAGTATATTCTGGAGATAAATCCTTTGTCAAATATAGGTACTGTGAATACATTCCTCCCATCTGTGTCTTGTCTTTCCATTTTATTTATGACCTCTATTGATGAGCAGACATTTTAAAATTTAATTGAGTTGAATTTATCTTTTTAGTTTAATGTTTAGAACTGTTTGTGTCTTGGCTAAAAAATCTTTGCCTAATGTAGGGTCATAATATTAATTATTTTTCTATCTATCTTTTATGCTAGAATTTTTATAGTTTTAGGTTTTAATTTTTGTATATGACATGAGGTGGGGATCAAGGTTCACCGCTTTTTCTTACTTTATCTAATTGTTGCAACACTAATTGTTGAAAGACTTTCTTTTGCTCATTAAGTTGCGTTGGCATCCTTTGACCATGTAGATGGGTGTTTCTTCCTGTATGTTGTATTTGTTTCCATTGACCTGTTCATTCTTATTCCAGTATCACGCAGTGTCTCAACTATTGTCATTTAATAGTAATTCTTAAAATTAGTATGATGCCTCCAGATTTCTTCCCTTTTTTGAGGATTTCGTCTATTCTAGATCTTTCATTTTTTCATGTAAGTTTTAGAATCAGCTTGTCAATGTATATGCTATGATTTTTTTAATTATAATTTCTTGAATATATAGATTGATTTGGAGAGAATGGGAATCTTAAAAATATTGAATTTCCAAATCATGAATATGGTGTTTCTTTCTTTTATTTAGGTCTTCTTTAAATTTTATTTTAACAAAGCCTTGTAGTTTTTAGTGTAGAGGGTTTAAATATGTCTTTCATTAAATTTATTCCTAAGTATTTTATGTTTTTTGGTGCTATTAAATGGTATGACTTACTAATGTTTTCCAATTATTTGTTGCTAATATATTAAAATCCATTGATTTCTGTATATTGATCTTGTATCCTTGGATCTTTATTATTCATTAGTCGTAGTATCTTTTTTAGGTTTCATAGGATTTTCTACATATACAATCACACAACCATGTCATCTATAAAAAAAGACGTTTCTTTTTACTGTTCCCATCTTTATATACTATTTATTTCTTTTTCCTTGCCTTATTGCACTGTGTAGGAGCTTCAGTACAATGTTGGTTAGAAGTGGTAAGAGTGAATGCCCTCATCTTGTTTTTGATATTAAGGAAAAAGTGTCATACGTATGAATTTTAACTATAATGCTAACTGGAGGTTTTTCACAGATGTGATTTATAATTGAAATGTTTTTCTTTGCTTAGTTTGTTGAGAATTTGTCATGAATATGTGTTAAATGACATCAAGTGCTTTTTCTTTTGCTTCAATTAATATAATTATATAATTTTCATTCTTCTATTAATGTGATTCTTTTTTTTTCAATCTTGTCACAACCTTCAAATCCTAGGATAAACTCCACTTGATTATTATGTGTTATTCTTGTTATATAATGCTGGATTCCATTTGCTAATATTTGGTTAAGGATTTTTGTAAGTAGATTCATAAGAAATACTGGTCTGAGAGCAAAATGGGCACAGATGTTAGCTCAGAGCCAGTCTTCCTCAGCAAAAAGAGGAGGATTGGTGACGATGTTAGCTCAGGGCTAATCTTCCTCTACACACACACAAAAAATATTGGTCTGTAATTTTATTATTTTTGTCTTATTTAATGTCCTTGTTTATGCTGGTTTTATGGTTATTCTGACCTCATGAAAAGACAAAAAATGTTGCCACATCTTATATTTTTTCTAAAATAGTTTGCTTAAAATTGATATTAATCATTATTAAATGTCTGATAGAATTTACCAGGGAAGTTATATGGACCTGATGTTTTCTTTATGAGAGAACATTTACTTATGAATTAGATTTCTTTAATAACCAGGGAACTACTCAGATTTTCTATTTATTCTTATGTCATTTTCAGAGTTTATTTTCTCTAGAATTTTTGCTCACTTTATCTAATTTGTCAAACATTGATATGAAGTTGTACATAATATTTGTTTTTAACTGAGGATAATGTGCTTATATGTTTCTGCAACTTATCCTACTTGTGGTTTATTGGATTTCTTGGACCTGTGTGGCATTGTTTTTCACCAAATTGGGGGAATTTTCAGTTGTTGTTTACTCAATATTTTTTCCTGATGCATTCTTGATATTTTTTTCCTGGTGCTGTTTACTTATGTTTGGCAGCTCAATATTGCCTCACAGGTCATTGAGGTTTAGCTGATATTTTAGATATTTTTCTCTCTCTTCTTTATTTGGATGTTATGGACCCTTTCTCCTGTTGTGTCTAATCTACTGTTTAACCTATCCAGAGTTTTGTTGTCTTTTTATTTCAGATATTTTATTTTTTAGTTCTAGAATTTCTATTTCTTTTTATAGTTTCTATTTCTTTGCTGAAATGTGTCCATCTTTGCCCTTTAAATCCTTGAATGTGTTCATAATAGCTGTTTTAAAATTTCTTATATGTAACTCTTTTTTTTTTGGCATGTTTTTATTGGTATCCTTTTTCCTTGGTTATAGGCAATGCTTTCCTGCTTTTTCTCCTAATAACTTTCCATTGTATACCTTACTTTGTAGAGAGTCTCATGGATGTTTAGTCCTATTAAATTTTGTTTATCAGACAATTAATTGGGAGATTATCTTGATACTTTTTCAGCTTAGTTTTGTGCTTTGTAGGAAGGGTAGATGTCAGGGTTTTTTGTTTGTTGGTTGGTTGTTTTGTTATTGTTTTTAAGTCTAGGGTATTTCCTTTCCTCTAGGGCATGGGATCTTAACTGGATGTCTGAACTGCTCAGTGAGGTCTCTCCCCTCAGGTGGCCTAGATTGTGACTTCTTTTAGCTTTGTGCAACGTCTAGCATCTCTGTATTGCTCTTGCCCTCCTGGAAGCCATTCTCTGCTAGGCCTTGTGTACTCAAGCCCTGTGCATGAGCACCTTAGCCCTCAGCCAAGGACACAAGATGAACCCTCATGCAAACTTCTGGGGTGCCTTCCCTACACAGCTGCCTCATCTTCTGTACCCTGCCCTCCAGTTCCAGCCGGCTCAGCAGTCAAACTCTAATCTGTACCTCCTCCCCTCACCAACATTTCTGCTCTCTGCTGGACCCATCTTCCTACTGCAAAGTTGTGGAAAGAGTCTCAGGCAGAAATCTGGATATAATAAGGTTACCTCATGGGTTTTCCTTTTTTCAAGGATGATAAGGCTGCTCTGTTTCCAATGCCTGAAGGTCATTGTTTCATATATTTTGTCCAGTTTTTATGATTATTTACATAGGATGATAAGTTCAAAACAAGTGACTTAGAGTTAGTGGAAGTCAAAGTCCTGTAGCATGTTTTTTGAGTACCTATTGTGTATAAAACAGTATGCTAATCATTATGGAGCACAAAGACATAAAAGACAAGCTCTCATTCAACTGAGAGAAATGAGAAAGGTGCATATATAACTAAAATATAAGACTCGTTGACTCTTTTTACTCCCTGCAATGCACAAAGACCTTTCCCACCTCAGACTTTGCAAATGTAATTCCCTCTGTCTTGAAAATTCTTCTTTCTCCTCCTGGCCTGAATGATTTATCCATCCATCCATCAGATCTCAACTAAAATGTCGCTTCCTCAGGAAAGTCTTCTCTGACTTTCTCTCTAGTTTATTTTAACATTAGTCTTTCCCATCGCACCCTGCAGGTTTCTGACACAACTCTTACCACAATTTCTCTTTATATGTATCTGTGATTGTTCAACTACACATTTCATAAGTGCAAGACTAAGTACACTTTCTTCACTACTATGCCCCACACCTATCACAGTATTGAAAATGTAGGATAAAATTAAACATTTCTTGAATGAATAAATGAAGGAATGATGTTACACTCATCATGGAAAATATCCTGTTTTTTCTATATGAAACTCATTGCATATTGGGTTGATCAGAGAAGGTCTTAAGAGATAGCTTTTAAGAGACAAAGATGGGAAAAGGAGCTTTCTAGGAAAGAAATTGGCATGAGTTTAGAAAGCACAAGTCCTATTTCAGGAGGCAGTGGCTCGGCCTGTTTTGCTAGAAGATTCATTAGGTTGGTAAAAAGAAAAAAGGCTTGGAAGGTAAATTGAGTCTGGATTCCTCATCTTACCAGCCTAATAATAATAACCAATTTGTAAAGCATAAATCTCTAAATAATATCACCAATTGGTTCATATAATATTTCTTTTAAAGATGTAATTTATTTTTAAAAAGCTGGGTATTACATAAAAGATCCCACCAATAACTTCCTAAGAAGACATGGCTGAAAAACAAAAAAACCCCTGATATTCATGAATTTTAGTCCCTACATTTGAAGTTTAACTTTGTTGAGAAGGATGCCCAGAAACATGCTTTATCAGCCGCCTTCTGTGAGACACAATAAAGAGTAAAACTTTTCTGCCAATGGTTCAGTCATAATAGTGTTAAATCATATATTTGAAATAACATGGAGATGGGATGTTTACAAGTGTGCGCTATCACACAGTTCTTGGAAAACTACCATGGTTCACTTCTTGCACCTGTAGGAGACCCTTTAGAACCACTAGTGAATGCTTATGAGGGTTCCATGAAAATGGAGAGAAGGATACGTGGGGTGGGTACTGAGAAAAGCAAGCCAGATGCCTTCCCCATCTGAGATTCTTGGTATGTGCATGCTCCAGCTCCTTTTCCATTTGTAGCTAAGCACAGAAATATATAAATGAGTGGTCTACCCACTGCCTCATGCTGTTACTTCTCAGAACAGCTGCAGATGAGGCTTTCTCCAAGCCACCCAAACCACCTCCAGGAACCCATTAGTCTCTTCCTATTGCTCTCATCCTGCTCGTGAAACCCACTCAGTCACAAGGGATCATAATCAACCCCATCAACAACACCTTCCCCAGCCCACTTCACAGAATGTGCTAGACTTCCCTCAACTTTCTCAAAGAATTGTCCTATAATTTGAAAAGCTGAGTGACATTATACTTAATTTGGGTGCTCACTGTGAGGAATTCTCCACACAAGCCAAGCTGATCAATAACCTACCACACCGCAAGACAATTTCATCTCTTCTGACACCACTAGAGGGAGGAAAGGAGGAGGTGTGCCCAATAAGAAGCTCACTCACCCGGTGGCGTTCGCTGGATTTGCTGCAAGCTAATCCCCAGCTGGAAAAGTTCTCATGATCTCAGCTCTCAATACTGAACTGAGGGCCAGCCTGCTGGTGCAGTGGTTAAGTTCACACGTTCCACTTTGGTGGCCCGGGGTTCGCTGGTTCGGATCCCAGGTGCAGACATGGCACAGCTTGGGACGCCATGCTGTGGTAGGCGTCCCACACATAAACTAGAGAAAGATGGGCATGGATGTTAGCTCAGGGCCAGTCTTCCTCAGCAAAAAGAGGATTGGCAGTAGTTAGCTCAGGGCTAGTCTTCCTAAAAAAAAAAAAAAAAAAAAGCTGAGCTGACTTGGAAAGCCTAGTTCTTCTTCCCAAACAGCTAAGTGCTACTTGTCTTTCTTATCTCAACTTAAAGTCAGCTCATTGGGAAACCTCCTTTGAATCCCCAAACCAGATCCAGTTCCCCCACTCTCTATGCCTTTTGTTCACACTGCTAGCATCGTGACGACAAGAAGGCAATAGCATACGACGATTAGGAGTATGGTCTCCTTGGGAGCCCAGCTGCCCAGCTTTGAACCCACACTCTCCCAGTTACTGGCATGACTTGGGCAAGTTTTTCCTCTCTGTGTCTCAGTTGCTTCATATTAAAAATAGAGATAATAATGATATCTATCTCATAGGGTTGTTTTAAGGATAAAATAAGGTAATTTTATGTAAATGTATATGTAAAGCACTTAAAACAATGCCAGCAAATAGTGATCAATATTTATGTCAACTATTATTATCACACTTTTTTCTTTTGTTAGTTACAGCCTACTGTATTTCTTTCTTTTTTTTTTCCAATATATTTTTTTTCCTTGGGAAGTTTGGTCCAGAGCTAACATCTGTTGCCAATCTTCCTCTTTTTTCCTTCCTCCCCAAAGCCCCAGTACATGGCTGTAAATCCTAGTTGTAAGTCCTTCTAGTTCTATGTTGGATGCTGCCACAGCATGGTTGATGAGCAGTGCATAGGTCCCTGCCCAGGATCCAACCAGCTAACTCTCAGCAAAGTGGAGCACAGGAACTTAATCACTGTGCCACAGGGCAGCCCCTGACTTGTACTCTGAAAACTTCACTCTTGCTGTCCTGTTGAGAACAGGCCATGTGTGAGGGTAGCTAAAAACAGAGAGACATGTTAGGAGCCTATAGCCAAAACCCATGCCTGACATGAGAATGGCTCAGACCAGGCTGGTGGCAGAGGAGAGGTTAGGATAGAATCAGATTACAGATACATCTTGTAAATAGAGAAGTGGGCATCCTAATGGAATATTGGCAGGGGCAGCGTGGAGAAAGAGATGATGATACTATCTCCCTCACCCACCGGAAAATCAGCAGTGACCACATTCATTGTTGCTTACAGTTGTATCTTCGACAGGTAATAAAATGCAATGTTGTCACTATTGTCCGATGAAAGAAGGAAAACAATATTCTGAGAGATTGAAGTTTAAACTAGAATATCAATTTATTTATTTTTAACAGAAGTCGTTTTTTTGTTATTACTGTTAATACAGTACAGTCCTCCGTCTGTATCTGCAGGGGGTTGGTTCCAGGATACCCCCAACTCGGAAGATAACAAAATCCACAGAGCTCAAGTCTCTTACTCTGCCCTCTGCATCCAGAATTCAACTTAACCATGGATGGTAAACAAAGTATGTGATCCACTGTTGAATGAATCAGTGAATGCAGAACCCACAGATAAGGAGGGCAGACTGTCCTTAGGAACATGGAAAGCCTATTAGTAATCAGTAGGTTGATTGGTGTAGATGAAATTGGAGCATAGGGAGGTAGAGTATTTTAATAGATATTTTTGCTGGGTAAAAAAAAAAAGTCAACCCACCCTGCATAGTAGTCCCCCCAGTAGCCTGAGTCACTGATATTCTTCCATGTACACAGCTTTACACCCATCAGATACACATGGAAACTTCTAGCAGTTTCCATTCTGTAGGAACAAGTTTGCTTTGTACTGATCGTGCTCTTTATAGGTGTAAGATCATCACCTTGGCTATCAGCAAGTCTTGCTCCTGGAACCACTCAATTTAAAATGTTTTCTGCATGTACCTAATTTCATTAACTTTCCATTGGTTTTTATTAGTAAGTCAATGGAGAGAGAGGCACATTAGACTAGGAATTCACACCTAAGAGGGGATAGTTATTTAATTGTTTTGCCACTTTTTAATCCTAGTTCTCCTGCATGTGTATGAGCAAGTTTCGGGAAAAATTTCTGTCAGCTAGAAATGATTTCTTGCTTCTCCCATACTTGATACGTACTTAGTATCTGTCATTTGCAAGTGTAGTGTCAGCTCTCTATTTTTCTTCATAACGTGGTATGATGCCTGTTTGATAATGAGTAGAAAAGTGTGCCTTCATTGACTTTTCTTTTCCCAGTAGTAGAATGAAACTTCTCTCCCTTATTCACACTGTGACATGGTCCTCCTGGTGACCCCAGCACACAGTTGCGCATTTGGAAGGTGGGAACAGAGTGAAAGAAGGGAATCCAGGTTGAACCAATAAAATTGGTCTCATTAGCACTGACTGCTTAGCACTTCCTCATAGCTGATCACAGTGTTTTTCAGTTGGCTAAACACATGCCATGAATTTCACATATACTTATAGTGAATGAATACATGTAGGCTCCACAGGACATTTTCTGAGAATGATTTATTATGAAATAACCTTAGGATATCAAAATTCCAAACAAGTTGCAAATTCTGCTCGTACAACTAAGCTAACCAACTGACCACAGGTTTTCATCCAACTATTGTCCAACTATGATAACTGATACGATAAGACCGATTTGAAACCCACTTGACTAATCTGAAACCAAACCGCAGCCGTCTCACATTGGGAATCTGGCATCTTTTAAAGGATTAGCCCTTTGGGAAAATAAGTCACATAATTGTTATATTTCCCAAGAGCCCTGGATAGCCTGTGTCTGAAATAACTTGCTTCCTACACATAAAGTTTCTTCAAAAAAAAAATTTCTACAGGTGGAAATAGAGGGGCGTAAAACAGCTGTATGTAGAAGTACCCAAAACCTCCTCAAAAAACAAGTGTCAACCATCAAATTGTATTGATCAGAAGTGAAAACAACTATTAGGTAAACGTCATTTAGGGGGCTCTCCATCTATAAATGTCTCTTCCCAGCTTCTTAAGTAACAAGAGGAAATGCAATGGAAAAACACAAATTATCATTGATAGGGTAAGAGGGATATTGTGCAATAATGAAAAAAAATCCTTGATTAAATGCAGCATTGCCATGCATCAATAGCATCATTAGCTGTTAAGCTTCAGGATTTTTAATAAGGAATCAAAGACCAAAATGAGAATGATTTAGAATCTATTATTCAGGAGGCAAGAAATTGGAATGGTAATCATATCAAATGAGCCAAAAATAAGGGATTAAGAAAAGGTATTTAAAAGTGAGGAAGAATAAAATATACAAATTTAAACCAAACCAAGCTAATACCTCATTACAATGACTTGACATTTCAGGTAGTCACACAATTCTAAATCCAGTCCTAGAAAAATCATGCTTTTATTATTAATAAAATCTACTAGACGCTTTCTCAGGCTGCATATGAGTATGTTAGAAATCACGGATTAACTATTTTGTTATCTAAATTTGAGCAATTTTTTCCATAAACAGAAACTTTGCAAAGTGGCACAGTGCAGACAGGTGAATATGTGATATTTTTCTACTGAAAATTATAAGTGATGACACGTACCTATGTACCTACCTACCTGCCTGTTTACTTACCTACCTACTTATCCATTCAAAGAACTTACAGCTCTGTGCTGTGACACATACCCACACACCAAATGAAATGCCCCTAAACTCTAAAATCTCCTAATATCTTTGAGAATAGATGCATTTGCAGAAACCCTCTGTGGATCTGTAACATATGGGGCTTTCGTGCTTGTTCCCGTGCAGTGCACAGAGAGTAAATCAAACATTCCAGTATTGGACATTAATAATACCCCCGTCCTCAAAGGAAGACCCACTCCTAATGGAGAGATTATTCTCCCAACCTCATCAGCAGTGCCAGCCTCAAGGTGACTCACTTTCCCACCCGAACCTGCAGCAATTTCTTCCTCCACTGCTCTTGCCAGACATTAGCTGTTGCCATCCTCCGCAAAGGGACATTAATAGTCTTGAAGGCAATACGCTGTTTTTGTTCTTGCTTCCTCGGCCCCTCCCTTGTTGCTCATTAACTTATATCTGCCCTCCAGGAATATAACCAGTAATCATCTGAGGTGACGTGGAAAGCTCTCGCAACTTCACAGATAAAGAATAGAGGGAAAAGATTTTTTCAAAGTCAATTATTAAAACCAAGATACCTCATTATTCATGAACCAGAGATCAGCTACTCCAAATGTCCTTAATGTTGGTGGTCGGTGATGTCGTTTATTAATACATTTGAATTCATTCTGGATTAAAAGTGCAGTTACAAACACCACTTTCTCACCTCTTGAAATGTACGTTCTGTTGACAGAAAACATACAGGAGGTTAGCAGAGATGACAAAACATGTTGAGATGACACACAAACAACTTGTTCTCTGGATAGCCAACACGTTGCCCTTTGCACTTAAAGGAGAGAAAACGTTTCTTCGTTTCCTGCAAGGAATATTGGCTAAATTCAAGTATATAATTCATTCAAGCAAATAAATATTTGCCTGGAATTGGAGATCCTATTCTTCAAGAAAACTAAATTCTTAAGTGCCTTTCAGCATTACTTAAGGAGTCAGGACTAAGTTCTCAGAACACACGGAGAAGGGAAAATGAAGATGTGTTAGGAACGCATGCTGGGGTATTCAACCCATGGCCCTCCCATCCATTTTCTTGATAAATTCCCACACCTTGAGGCTATGAGTCATGCTTGCAAAACACTGTGTAGGAATTTTCACTGCCTCTGTTAACCGGTAAAGAACATTTTGACAAGTTGAGCAGAAACTACTTTTCCAACTCCTGGGTTAGACATTGGCTTCAGTGTCCCCTTTTGAAAAAGCCTTATTTGACTCCCAGTCATGACACATGATGCCCCAATTTAAAGACCCCTTTATACACTGAAAAGAAGATGCTGTGAGATGTTCAGTGCCTATTGTCTGGGCTGTAATGCTGATGATTCAGCTAAGGTTCGCAAAGGACACTGCCATTCTTGGGGGGAGGGGGCTGGAGTGCACTGCACAGGCCTCTTAGGAAGCTCAGTCCTTTCCTTATGCAAAGATACTCTCAGACTCTTCAGAACTCTGGTAATGTTATGCTTTCAAAGGCAAGGAAAGTGCTTTTCTTCCTCTCCAGGTGGGACACGGAGTAGAATTTCTTGATGTGACTCTAACAGCTTTTTCAGAGTTGCTAAAAGTCAAGTCTACAGAAATTCTATTTGTCCTGAAATTTTCCTATTGGGAGAAACTAGTAATGCTGCCCTACTCCTTATAAATGAGCCTACATCTATTTTCAGGTTTCCCATAGTCACATCTCTGTAATGAGCACAGATTCCCTTTAAACTCCACAAACATAAGATGCAGACCAGATTAATGATTGAGCAGGAAGGCTGATTATTTTATGGTTCCTTATATTGCAGAATATACGTTTTCCATGAGCATAACTCATATAGCAAAAATAACCCAATTTCTTGCTACTCAAAGTTTGGTCCTCAGATCAACACCAGCAGCATTATCGTGGCCTCACTCCGGACCTACTGAGTCAGACCCTGCGTTTTATCAAGCTCCACAGGCAATGTGTATGCCCAGTGACTGTTGAAAGCATTGGTGGTTCACCAAACCAACAGGGTTTAGAGCATGCGGGTAGGAGGCTGGCTTCCAGAACTAGAGCAAAAGGCTAGAGCATAAGAGATTCAAACCACATTGAAGAAGTTGAAAGTTTTAGTGGAGATGACCTTGGCAACCAGTATATTCCCACCGAGAAATTACATTCCCAAGAAGCTTTTCTAAGTTTCAGTTCTCCTCTCTTTTAAATCATCAAAGCTGTTCCAGTACTACCATGCCTGAAAAATATATATAGATGCACTTTCCAAACACTTTTTAAAATTAAATTACACATATCCCTTAGGTAGTCTTCATACCACTAACAGCATTTTTGTGTTGAGTATGTTCTAGAGATTTTTTCCTTCTCAGTTTGAGAGATTTAAGAAAAAGAAAATCTAATATCACTTCTAGTTATTCTTTAACCTTAAAAACTCTGCAGTATTGTCACCTAGAGCTAAGCTGTCCACTGTGCCTTCTCCTTTAAGTCATGTGCCTTATCTCTGCATTGTGGCAATCCTTCCGAATTTGGGGCAAGTCCACAAGCACCTACAAAGGGGCCCTAGCTTCTTATAGCAGCACCTGGAAATTTTCTCTCTCTCTCTCTCTCCCCCACTCCTTCTCTAATTCTCTCCCTCCCTAAATCAGATATTTAGTGCAGATTATCTTGGTCCTGAGATGCCTTTCCCTCTCAGATACTGTCTTCTATTCTCTGGTTCCTTATTTAGCTCCCTACCTGTGTTAAAAACCAGTTCTCCTCTAGCCCTGATCCTGCCCCCAGCTCAGAAACCTATTCCCTTTGTTGGCGCCCACTTTAGCTTCCTCATTTGCTCAGGAAGACAGTTCAGACATTTATTCTGGGGTCCTCCCTTCTCCCAGTCCCTATGCCCATGCCCAGAAGGTTGGGCCTAACATACTCTAGAGTTTAGAGCCTCCTGGACAGCCAACTGTAGCACATTCCACAGCTAACTAGAATTTTTTGTCAGTTCCCCACACCTCTATCCTTAGCTTCTGTTGGCCCCCTTCTTTGGCCCCAAACCACTGTCACTCTCGTAGACACTAATCCAAGTGGCTTAACGAAACTGACCTCAGCGCATTCTGATACACACAGCAGGATAATCACTGCTTCAAGTTCTGTTCCTGAAAATCTCATCTGAGAGTCAGAGAGCTGGCCTCTTCTCTTTCAAATCTGGCTGGTCTAGGTTACACCAAGCTTCAAGTTCGGGGATAATGAAGGGAAAGTTGTGGGAGAGAGAAAGTATTTAGCATCGTTCCTGTAGTGTTATTTCAGGATTCATGGTCCTTTAATTCAGATCAACAAGCTTCCATTTATCAAAAGCTAGGTTATAACCAAAGCTTTCTAAGAGACACATGGCAAAACAGAGTACTCATTCTGACCAAGGCTTATCTGAATAACAGTTTAATTTCCTCATTACCTTTCTAGGATAAAATTAGGTGGTGGATTTACCAGACGTTTGATTTCTTAGACCAGAGATTAATGGAAAATGTAAGTGTCCACAACGAAGCTATTTCTCAGTGGTCTCTTCTCTTGATAACTGGAACTTTCTGGGGTTTTTTCGTTTGTTTGTTTGTTCACTGAGCTTCCAATGGGAGAGGTGAAGAACCTGAAAGCCTATTAGAATTTGGTGCTATATATTCAAAGGCCTTTGACCTTAGCAAAAAAAAAAAAAAAAAAAAGGGGTATACTTATTTGGGATTATAGACTCCAGTGAGATGTGGGAACAGGAAGATGGTAGGGACTCTTTGCCTCCATGATTAAGAATAAATGTCTTCCTATAATTAAAACAGTGATATAGCCACAAGGTTAGCAAATAAGGATTATAATCCAGATTAGCGACCTAAGCAATACTAGTGGCAGAAATTCAAAGTGATATAGAGGGCATATGTCTTCTAAGAGATGTCTGGATTATGGGTCTCCAGCCAGAAGGGGCTGAGGAGCACGAGATAGCCAGAGGAGAAGTGACAAATAGCATCAAGCTCTTCTCGACAATTCCCTCAGATACAGCTCAGGTAGGTTGGTCTTCTGGACCAAGCCTTAGTGTCAGATAAGAACCTAACCTGCTACATTAAGTCTAAAGAGGTCTTTCCAGATCAAAGAGTACGTATATTTTTAAGGCTGTTGATACACTGTGCCCTTTGATACAAATTGCCCTTCAAAGAGTTTATGTCCATTTATAGTTTAACAAGCTAAATATGAGAATGTCTGCTCCCCATACCCTCGTCAAAAACCTTGGGGATTAACCTTCAGGACATTCTCAGAAAGGCCAAGGACCAGTCAGAGAAGTACAGCAAAAAAGAGATGCTATGTTGATCTGTTCCACTCTCGTTAAGTTCACCTGCCCTTACTAGAAAACAGATGAATAAATGCTCTCTGGAGCCTTGCAAAATGATGAAGGTCTCTATTCCAAAGATGTTTCCAATATTAGTTTTCTCATTCCACATGAACCCTGGCTTTTACATTTCCTGCCTCAACTTACCCAAAGAAGACTCACCTTCTGTTCTTCTCAGTGGGAGACTTCCAGCTTCAGAATCCAGCCCTCATGGGAGAGTTCAGCTTGGAGGACCAATTGTAAGAACCTGCTGCCCGCCTTTGGCATGGGCCTGAGCACATTAGGACCTTCTCTGCAGCAAAGCTGAGGATATGCTGGTCCTGATGCACACAGGAAAGCAGAGCAAGGGCTGAGTAGCAGGTGTGTGTGTTTCTGAACCTACATGTGGGAGTGGTGTCTCTGAGTTAATTCTACCCCTAAACTGTGTCTCTTATCTGTTTTCTCCTCTCCATCTCAATTATCACAGTTGAAGCCCAGATCCTCAGCCATCAACTGGTGCTTGGAATGTTGTAACAGTGCCCCAGCAGTTAATTTCCTACTCTAGAATCTACCTTTCTGAGACGATTATGTCCTACATGGGACTAACATAGTACCCCGGGTAACTGACTCAAGTAGAAACTATATTTAATTGTACTTTTACTCCTTTTCAGTCTGGTGTGTTTAAAATAGGTTAAAATTTTTTTAATGGCAAAAATCTATCATCTTATTTTTTCTAATATAGTCAAGTATAACACCACAAAGTTTTACTGAATTGCCAGCCAAATTCCATTCTTCTCTGGGAGGAACATTTAGAAGCTATAAAGCAAGGAAATTTCAGCCCTTGTAATTCACTATAGCTCTCGAATATACGTACAACATTGGAAAGACATGATTATTAATATCATGTCACATTAAAACCAAGAAGAGCTTAAATGGGCAAAACAAGCAGGATAATGTGCTTCTATGTCCTTTTGGTCATTCTCTGATGGCTCTCTTCTGGTCTCTCTGTGCCTGTACAGAAGTTTTTCTTTACAATTTAAGTAAAATCTTTTGTGAATTAAGGGGCACATCTTCAAATGTTCCATATGAAGAGAGGACTGGTGTCAACATCTGATTCCTTCATACTTGTCACTGACACCTCTCTGGAAAACACCTAAGATGTTCTGGGATGAAATCATTGCCCAGCGGACCACTTGAGAAGATTCCAACCTTACTCACATCTCTTTTCTCTTAATCAATAACTCACCCATTACGACTCTTCCATTTTTCTCTATCATTCATTTTCTTAGCTCAGGTATCACCTTGTGTATTTAATTCGTTCTGTTTGCTTTTTATGGTTCCTCTGTTTTAATATACTCTACTAAAATTACAAGAATATCATTCGGTACCAGTTTTCTTTGAAAAATACACACTATTTAGGATATATTGGGATGAAACAGGCTGTTATGAGTTTGCCTGGAAACTATTCCTGAGGGAAAATGAATTCAAAGATTCAATACCTAATTACAAACACAATATTGGAATGCAAACCACATGTAAGTTCAGGCATGCTAAGTGATTTCGTTCAGGCCCTATTGCTCTTGCAAAGAAAATCTCTCTCCTAATATATCCCATCACCAATTAGGGATATGATCAGAGTTATATTAACCCCAACATCTATTCAGGGAGTCCTGATTCAAGAATTCTAACTGTATCCACAAATTCTTCATTTATGTAATAAGCATCTATTAAGCATCTATCAGTATTGGCTGGCAGTTTAAAAAAAAAATGAGCTCAGCCCTACTTACATTTTGGGACCACAGTCTCCCCACCCCCTATAAAAGGAGGAGACATACAGAATCTCTCGAGTGGACAATGACTGAATATGTAATTTGGAAATTCTCTCGAGGCAATTCTGATAAACTCATCCATGCCCATTTGAGAAGCCCTATTCTATATCCTTTCTGTTGGAAATCTCATTTACTCCCATGGCTTCAAATAACTTCAATATGCAAATAACCCTCAAATCTATACTTTTAATGTAGTTTTCTCCCCTGAACTCCAAAACTGTCTGCTTCTGAATTGCCTTCTTAAAGTGGTTCCTCACGTAAAACTTCTTCAAAATCAAACTCAGGTCATCTGTCCTATATATGAACTTTCCCTAGGGTTTCCTATTTTGTTAGATATTGCTGTGCATATAGCCACTGATACTGGAAAGTTTCAGGTATTCTTATCTCCTCTCTCTCTCCTGTATCTTAGAACTTATATCTTATCTGTCTCACTGTCTAGTTAATTCTTTATCCACAATGTGTCTCTAATCTGGCCCCTGCTTTCTGTCTCCACTATTACTCCCTACAGACTAGACCTGTATCAACTGGTGTTTAAACGATTGCCAAGTGTTCTGTTGAATTCCATCCCTGATCCCATTCTTCAGTTATCATTCTAAAACAAAAATCAGATAATTTCACTGCCTTCCTTAAAAACTTCGAAGGTATCTTCATCACCTAACAGATTAATTGCAACTATACTGAGGGATATAACATTCTGCGAATTCTAACTTTGTTTCATAATCTGCTTCTTTCCATCTCTCTTGAACTTGAAGCACATAACACTTCTCTGAGTTTTCAGAAACATTTCCCTCTACTGCCTCTGCATATTTGAAGCCGCTCCATTTAGTAGGACAATTTGGACTTGAAATGCAGCTTAACTCTCTAACCTTAGATGCACAATGCATAAATTGAGAATAGCAATAGCTATCATGCAGATTTGTTGAAGGATTATTAAATGAGATATTTATAAAGCCCTAAATACATATCCTAGTACAAAATTAATGTTGAATAAGTGGTAGCTATTTAATGCTGTTTGTTTGTATCTGACAGTTTTAATTCAGCATTATATTGTGAATATTTCTCCATGCCATCAAATAGTCTTTGAAAATATGATTATAAACTGCTGCATGGTAATAAATCATATGGATATACCTTAATTTACTTTATCAAGTGCCTACTGTTAGATGCTTATATTGTTTTCTTTACTCTTGTAAATAGCATGCTAATAAATATCATAATACATAAATCTTTGAGAACACCTCCAAATATTTTCCCAAGACAAAATACTAGAACTGGAACGTTTTAAAGCTCTAGAAACATTGCCAAATTACACTCCAGAGAGGCACCAAATGATGTTCCCACTAGCAGTGTATGAGAGTTCCTCCCTCCTACACTCTTCCAAATGTACATAATATACTCTTTTTCCTCCCTCTTCCTCTCTTTACCAGTATAATCGTATCTTGTTTGTTTTTGTTACAATAATCAAACACTCCTCCATCTTTAGTCCATTAAGCTCTTTTAATAGCAAAGGACAGATGCCCATTTGCCTCAAAGAATCTTGAAGGTTTGTTGACCTCTCTGTCTCTTGGTCTCATGGGAGTAGATTCGGTACATTTCAAGCATTCTCCAAAGGGGTTACCTTATCTTTATTTAACCATGTCTTAAATAAATTACTAAACAAATCACCTCCACTACCCCACCAATCACCAAGCAACAACAACAAAAATGCCCAACTCCCCACACTGAAGCATTTTATGATTCCCTGACAGTCACCCCTCATGCTCTGACCTCAAAATATAAAAATCCATATCCCATGATAGATGACAGGGTAATTATTAGGAGTAATGGAAGGGATAAGACTACTTAACCTCAAAATTTTCCAGCTCAATCAGGGCTCTGTTTGAATCAATGGTATAAATGGTCCTTATCCAGCATCAAGAGATCAGTTAAACACCAAAAATTACATAAATCCTACTTATCAGCTGGCAAAAGAGGAGATAAAGCCAAAATTATTATACACTGTTTGCTAGCTAAGGAAATACAGGACAATATAAGGCAATAGTTCAATAAAATTATGTTTATCTTATAGTCGTTTTCTCCCCAGGGTCAAGAAAATTATAATCACTCAAAAAAATATGTCGAATAAAAGAAAAAAAAGGAAGAAACGTTAAAACCAGATTTGACTCAACTACGTTCACTTAAGCAGGGAGTCTTAGAATAGCTCTCAAAATTCTGATTAAACTTCCTCTCAACAGGTTTAATTTGCATTTATTAGATTGACAGTAGATAATCATGGTTTTTAATTTCATTATTAGCCATTTGTATTATTCTTTTGTGAAATATCATATGCTTTGATATGCAATGATATGACATATATTACATGTATCTTTTGAACCAGCAAACCTGCCTGTGACAATTTAACCTAAAGAAATAAAGATAGAATTCCAGAAATTTAAAAAATGCATTTAAAGATATTCCAGTGTATTTTTAGAAGCAAAAAGGAAACAATCCATATATCTAAACATATAGAATTAGTTAAATGGACTATGGCACATCTACATGTAAGAGTACTATTCAGCCATTAAAACTGATGACATAAAAGAATATTTAAGCACACAAACTATTTACAATATATCATTGATGAAAGCATTAGGTCACACAACCATGTATGGAATGATGTCCTATCTTCCTGTTCTCGATTGGACCTATCATCACCATTTCACCAAACCATATACAAGCTACCAATGACCTCTGTGTTGCACAGTCCAGTGCTCAGTTTTCAATACTCTTCTTACTTGAACTATCATCATCATTTGACCCAGATGACTGGACTCTCCTTCTTGAAACAGTTTCAGCACTTGACTGTTCCGTGTGCTCTTGGTTCTGTTTCTTCCCTGGTGGCTCTTCCTTAGCCTCTTTTTTTGGTTTCACTTCATATCCTGAATCTTATAATATGAGTTCCAAGATCTCATTCCTTCATTCTTTCTACTCTGTCTTCTCTCACTCCTAGGGGATTCCATCCAGTCTTATGACTTTAACTGCCATCTATATATACTGATGTCTCCTAGATTCCTATCACTAGCCTGGACTCTACTCTGAACTCCAGATTCTACAGTAAGCTGCCTATTGGACATTACCAGTTGGATATTTAATAAGCTGTTTTGATTAAACGCATCAAAAGTGAATTTCTGATGTTTTACCCTCAAACCTATTGCTCCCCAACTCAATCTTCACCATATAAAACAGTAGCAACTCTGTTCTTCAAATTGAGTAATAATAACGGAGTGAAGTGGGTTAGGCCCTGAGAGATGGAAGGAGGAGGGAGTTGAAGAGAGAAGAGACTTAAATATTCTCTTCTCCCAGTTTTCTTCTAAATCTGTTTGAATATTAGATCTTCATAAGCTTGATTTTAGAGCTCTGTAGCATCAACTTCTGCAACATTAAATGTGGGTATTTTTCAACAAAAGTGATTCCTAAATTGACACAAAAATGATCTAGATGAGTTACGACATTCCAGTTTCAAAATGTTATGCTTATGTACAGTAGAAATTCTACTCAATGGCGAAATGTTGAAGCATTCTCTTTTGCTTCAGGAACAAGGTAAGTATGTCCATGATTGCCTCCTCTGTGCAACATACTGGCACTCCTAGACAGCATCACCAGGCATGACAAGCCATAAAGATATAAGGATTGAAATGGAAAAAAACAAAACTATCATTCACAGATGTTTTGCATACATTCAAAACTCCAAATAGTCTATAAATTATCTGAATCAATAAGAGACTGGCAGTTTTGCTTAATGAAAGATCAATAAGTTAAAAAGAAAAAAAAAAAGGTCAATTGCATTTCTATCCACCAGGATAAAGGGCTAGAAAACATACATTTTTTAAAGGCTTTTCAACAGCAAAAGAATTTACAATAGCAAAACTATGTATGTATAAGAAACCTAGAAATAAACCTAACACAGTATTCTAAGACCTTTTATGGAGAAAAGTATAAAGCTTTGTTGAAAGATATTAAAGAGTAAATAAATAGAGAAGCATACAATGTTAATAGATACACAGACTAAATATTCCAAAGGTACTAGTTCTTCCTAATTTAATCTAAAGATTCAATGCAGTTCCAATCATAATCTCAACAAAAATTTTTAAATTTATATTGAAGACAAATGGCCAAGAAAAACAATTATTGAAGGGGATGTACATAGTGTATTAAAAGCTTAAATATAAAAGGCAAAACTTTAAAATTTTTTCAAAAAAATAAAGAATATTCTCTTTATGATTTTGACAAAGGTAAGGATTTATTCAAACAAGTGTAAGCCAAGAAGGAAAAATCAACATTTGATATAACAAAATTAGGAACTTCTGGTTCTCAAGAGACATTCGAGAAAGTTTTAAATGTACAACCTAGGAGAATGTATTTGTAATGCAATCACCAAAATTTTTATGTCTGGAACATACAAAGAATTCCTACAAAGTAATAAGAAAATGGAAAACAAAACAATACTCCCAAAGTGGGCAAAACATTTTTAAAAAAGTATTTTACACAGGAGGAAATAATGAAAAATTGCTCAAACTCATTAACAATCATAGACCTGAAAACTGAAAAAAAGCCCACAATGGGATACCTTCTCACATCCACTGGACTCACAAAAATTTAAATGACATGGCTAAGAGTTGGTGAGGATGAAAAGCAATAGAAACTCTTAAACATTGTTTTTGGGAGAGTGAGTTGAAAGAAAATTATGGAATTATCTAGTAAAGCAGAAAATGCACATACTCCCTAAACCAGCATTACCAGTCCTAGACCATATATCTTAGAGAAACTTTTGCATTTGTGTACCAGGAGACATGAATAAGAACATACATGATGACTGTTTTTTTCAACAGCAACAAACTATAAAAATACATGTGTCCATCAAAGGAGGATGAATAAATAATCGTGAAATATTCATATGATAAAACACTATGACAGTAAAAATAAATGACCGACAGTTCTGTGCAACACTATAGATGAATCTCAGAAATATAAAGTTGAGTGAGAAAAAGAAAGTCATGTTAGGGTACACACAGTATTGATACCATTCATAGAAAGCTCAAAAACTGGCAATATTAAAAAGTATGTTATTTAGGGTTAGAAGAAAATCTGTGGAGAAAAGCATGGGGATGATAAACACAAAACTTAGAGCAGTGTTTTTCCTCCAGGGTAGGTTGGAGGATGTTGTTAGGGACAGTACACAAGGGGACTTCACTGTAAGGATAACCATCTATTTAAGATGTGTTTTGAATTCCTGGGTGCTCATTTGTAATTCTTCCTTATAACTTAAGCATTTCATGTATTCTCTTGTTTATACTATATATTTTGTATATATGATGACAGAACTTTTGGTCTCAAGTTTGTTATAACTAAACATGGTAAACTTTGGTCAATGGATTACCATTTGTATGTCCTATTGACCATATTCTTAGGCAAATGGAGGCTGGGATAGAGTTGAGGGGTTCAATCGCCAGTAGCCTCATTCCAAACCCCTCATCTTCTCAAAGTGCTAAGTGAGAATGTCATACCAGCTATCTTCCTACTTGCCCCTCCACATATACCCTCTACCCTTCTCCATTCTGCTCCCTGACATGGGAGGGTGACCTCTATGGGCCATATGCATAACTTTCCATGCCCTGCGACTTCTGGTTGGTTCAGCCAATGAAGAGCCTGAAAAAGTGATTGGCTATAGGGAGGATAGTGAGATCAGGGTATTCGTCCCCCTTATTTCTTCCCTCCAAAATTGTTTCCAGCTGGCTGTGTGCCCCTGAATCAAATGTCAGTGCTTCTCTCAAGGCTGTCAACCTTACATGACTTCTTCCAGGTTCTGATAAGTTCCCTATCCCTTCAGACTTAGAAAGCCTAATAGTCAACATCATATTAAAGCATGGGAAACTGCACCAAGTATGTGGTTCCCTGAAACCTATGCCCCCTTACATAGTCCCTTTGTAAAGAAACCCTCATTGAAGTATTCTATTTTGAGTGTGCCATCTAATTCTTCTTGGGACATTGCCTGATATAAATGGAGAGGGATGGAAAGAAAATTAGGGGAGATGGCATCTCAAAGCGTTAAGATAAGTGTTTAGAGGAACAATGAACATAGTGTTTGTTTGTCTGTTTAGAATCTGACAACCATCTTAAAAATAAAAAAAAAAAATTAAAAGTGATGGGGTCTTAATTCAGAGGTATTTAAGCTCTATGTATTAGGTCATTCAACAGGGAAATGGCATGTTGATGAGTGTTAGAGGAAGATGATTCTGGTAGCTTTATGTAGGATAAGCTGGAGCAAGTTCTTCCAAGCAAGAAGTCCATGACTTAGCAAGTCAGTAGGCACTGGTTTGAAACCGATTGTAGAGAGCCTATTGGAGGGGATCGAGGTGTGGTCCCTTCGCACACTGAGTCCCACATCACAACGTGCGGATCCTGATCTTGTCTGGCAGCCTTATCTGTGAAGTGAATTCTGTCTGGGTGTCTGGCAAGGGATGACATGACAAACAAAACGGGAATTTAGTAAAACAGCTCTTTTTTGCTCCCAATAATATTTTAATTTGTATCCTTCTGATTGCTAATTGTTTTCTATCACTTTGTTCAAGGCCTTTAGCAGCATTTCATACTCCACTTTAGGTGTGTTTTGAGCCTTTATTGCACAAAACAACATCATTAATGTTTTGCTCTGCCTCCTTTTAAACCCAGTCTTTCTATACTGTCACTTTGCCCACAGTGGACTCTGAAATGTCTCTCTGTTTAGCACCATCTGCAGATTTAATTAATGTGCCGTTTTGCTCATCTTCTAGATGATTAATAAAGATGTGGAATAAAATCAAGCTTAATACCATAACGTGTGGCCCCCTGCAGCCACCTCCCTCTAAGTGAACTCAAATGCAGTTTGCTTTTGTAGCTGTTCATGGTCTTTCGCAGCATTCTCAATCCATGTGGAAAGTGTTCTTCTTGAACGATACTTGGGTTTGCAAATGTGAGCTAGAAGTCTCCCTCAGAAGAACAACCCCTCCATGGACTGCAGGGCCTGCACCATTACCAACATAAATCTGCTGCATGCGGGCCAGTTGGATGCAGATTGCTAAAATGATATATCCTACATTTTTATAACACTTTTGAGATTCTCAAAATGTCCTCTCAGTTACTATATAATTTGGCCTTTTCAACAACCAATGACTTTTTAAGCGGATTCTATATTTCTCATGAGGGACCTAAGTCTCAGAAATTAATTTACAGAAAGCTACTGATAGTTCCAGCTCTAGGATTCTGGAACTCATACTCGCTGATGCCTAATTTGGTGTTTAAATATTTGAAGTTTGGGGGAAGAACGGTTACCATATACCGAGCTCAGTGTTTAGGAGCAAAAGTTAGATAGATTTTTATAAATGCACAGCAACATGAATCTTAGTTTTTCTCAACACTTTTGTGGTGGTTCTTGCTGATACTAAGTCAGATATTAAAGGCAAATAAATGAGAAAATGAAAGGTGAGTCTTGTAAATATCCTCCTTTATGCAGGACATACTTGCAGATATGCTGCTAGATAAGCTCATCCTTCAATTTGCTTAACAGAAGGCACACAGTTCTTCAGAGTCAGCTAGGCTAACTTATTAATGCCAGTTTATTACTTATGAGTGGGTTGTTCTTGCTGATTTTCTGCTTCATAGGAGAGGTTTTACTACCCTCCCTTAGGCTGGAGCCTCTCCCTTCTACTGTTCAATGAATGAACCCCCGAATTCATCCCCAGGCCACAGAGACCTCTGGCCTCTATTAGCCAGCACTGTTGCCTCTACAGGGAGAAATGCCAGGAGCTGACAGCATACTCCTCACTCGCTCCGGCCCCTGGGGTGATTGGCAGTGGAGGGTCTCTCAGCTGGTTATACTGCTGATTTCCAACTCACTGCAAGGCTCCTTGATGCATGAGGCTGTCGGGAGCTCCTGGGCACGTGTATGTGAGGGAGGGACTCTGTGCCCAGCCCAAAAATGATGACAAAGACCTGCATGTAGGATGAGAACCATAAACAGCAAAGCTGAGTATTTCTTCACCAAGTTTCTGTCTCTGGCTAGTTCTTAGGACGCTGTTACAATCAGTTGCGTGACCCTTGGGCAAGTTACATGTCTTCAGTTTTTCTCATCTATAAGGATAATAAAAGTAAAAACTTCAATTGACACAAAATAAGGAATGTGCCAGAAAAGTAAATTGCATAAATGCATATTCTTTCCTGGTAGACGTCCTCTCCTCTGTCTCATAAATCATGGCAATTCTCTACTAAAACTTCTTCACCAAAGTGTTAGGTTATAAAGGTACACACCTTCTTAAAAAAAGGAATTAGGATCGCCCCACATCTAAGGAAACAATTATTTTAGGTGAAGTTTTTATATATCTTCGAATAATAAGCAAAAAGTAAAGCATGCTTTTTTAGCTTTATGTTGTTGAACTTTTAAATGAAAGTCATTATTAACCAAAGATAAAAGTAGAAAGAAAATATCTCAAACCAATCGTTCAAGGTAAAAAGTAGGATTTGGTGCATAAATCCTACCACTTACCTCTTCCTGTCACTCCGCAGTCTTCACCGAAAGGTCTACACAAGAGAACCGAACCAAATGGGAATCAGACTTCAGCTGGGCTGATGGGAAAGCTTGATTAGAGAATGTGTCTGGGACTTGAAGCTGAAATGAGGTTTACTTCTCCTTCAAGGGTGGCCGGGTCCACAGAGTTTGTCAACTTGACCTGGTTCTTCGGCTGCATTTATCACCTGGATATCAGAAGAGACAGGTGAGCCACTGTACCTGAGGACAGGTGGTTTCCTCCATAGGGTGGGGTCAGGGGAGCAGGCAGGGGAGGAGTCAGTGAAGGAAAGAGAAAGAAAAAGGTGGAAGCTTCTTCCACCAGAATTTCTGAGACCATCTAAGTGGGGGTGGTCATTGCCTTTCTATGGCCAGAGATACAGGGGCAGGTGGAAAACAATGCTCCTTATATTATCGCCTGCCAGTCACAGATCTGATACATTTGCTTGATACAGTGGGTGTGTGAGCTGTTCTTGGACAAATTGGGAATTTTCCCCAGTAAGGACACTTAATGGAGAACGCATCCTTTATTTAAAATTCTCTAAGATACTCAGTCTCAGGAGTTAATGAGGAACGGTGAATAATAATAGTTATTTATTTAGCATCAACTTTATACCAGGCACTTTGCATATTATCTCATTCTCTTCCTATCCAAATCATAGGATAGATGCTATCACAAACATTTAACTGATGAGGACCCTGACACTAAGGCAGTGACCAACATCATCCACATGGAAAGAGGTGGAGGCAGGACTGAGCCCCAGCTGTGGCTGATCTCAAAGCGGTCATAGCAGGCTGCACACGTCCAGTCGGTGAAAAAAAAAAACAAACAAAACAGACATACTTATAGGCTCATAATTTACAATCAGCCAAACTGTGGGACTTGGAAATAGAGTCTGGCAGAAAGAATCCCATTCATTTTCCAACAAATATTTCTCTGCGGTATCTGCCATTTCATGGCATCTCTTCATGCTCATTTCAAATTATTTTTTAAAACAAGATTTCACCATATTAGCCAGATATTATCTGATGATACTGAATACCACCTACACCCTTCTAAGCTCAACCATGAAGGAGCTAAAACCCAGGAAATTACATTCCCCAGACTCAGTCCCAACTGAGGGCAGGTGTATGAGTGAAGGCAGAGCTCACAGGGCTCCAGGCTTCCTCCTGAATATCACCCAGGCCATGCTGTGGATGGACAAGGGGCAAGATCAGCTGCCCCCTTGGGGCTCCTTCCCTTCTGGATATTCTGAAAGATTGCAGAGGCCTCTTTTCTCTTCATTCCTTTTAGCTCTTCTGATGCCGTGTGAGCCTCTAATTCTCTACATTAAATTTGTTGCTGCTTGAAATATCGAGAATGGCAGGGGTTTTGGTTGTTGTTTGTTTGTTTTAAATCTACCCTGGCAGTTGGAGAGCAATAGCCCAGGGGACAATTCTGGCTCCTAGTCTGTTTCTGTAAATGCAAATTTATAAGGATACAACTACACTCATTGATTTACATATTGTCTGTGGCTGTTTTTCCTCTACGATATCAGAGTATCTGCAACAAGAGACCAAAGGACCCATGTGGTATATGGAATAATGGACTTCAAAGATGTCCTTGTCCTAATTCTAGGAACCTGTGAGTGTTAATTAATATGGCAAAAGAGACTTGGCAGATGTGATTAAATTAAAGATGTGAGACGGGAAGATTATCCTGGATTATCTGGGTGGGCCCAACGTCAAGGTCGGGAAAAGAGAGAGATTTGAAGATGCTGTGCTGCTGGCTTTGAAAATAGAGGAAGGGGCTACAGGCCAAGGAATTGGTCTTGGAAGTGGTCTCGGAGCCGGAAAATGCAAGAAAACAGATTCTGCCCCAGAGCCTCTAAAAGGAACGCAGCCTTAATTTTAGGACTTCTGACCTCCGGAACTGTAAAATAACAAATCTGTGTTGTTCTAAGCCACTAAGCTTATGGTAATCTATTATGGCAACAATAGAAAACTAATGCAACCGGAAAGCCTAAAATATTTGCTGTCTGGCCCTTACAGAGTAAGTTTGCTAAGTCCTGTTGTACCAAACACACAAATGGCTCTGATTAGTGATAGAATCTTATTCTTTGGGACAACGAACAAACATGGTTTTAGTCGGCCAAAGTTTGCCATATCTTTCATGTAAAAACCTAAATATTAGCATTAGTAATAATTACCCAAATCTCACTGAGAAATCATTTTGAAAAAAGAAGTATCTATTTTTTCCATTCACTGTTACATACGTATTCCTAAACCTTCTTACATCTGTGCAGATACCACATTTTCACCATGGACCCTCTCTGCCGCATCATTTTCCTTCCATTCTAATGAGTTCAGATCATCTTTCTTGCTGATGACTTTGGTCATGCCCCTTCAACCATTCACTCCCGTTTTCTCCTTGCATAAAATTCAGACACTTCATGGACTACAGAGTATTACTTTAAAATATTTCCCTCTCGCCTGCCTCCTTTCTTGCACCTTTTGTTATCCATCATGTTGCTTCCTGCTTAACTTCTCTACGCTTGCTCATTCCTCCAAATGCTTCACAATTTCCAGAAAGCGTGCGGTATACAATTTAGAATGGCACACACTCGTCCCCTCTCTGATACTCTCTATTGGCCACAGCAAAGAAAGAGCTTGGGTGACATATCTTTGAATTATGCAGGACAGCTTGGCAGGCACCAAAAATTTCCCACTCACCGGTTGATTGTCTCAGACAATTCTAAAAACACATCTGTCCCCAGTGATTTAATTTACTTGATAGTAAATCCATTGTAATCTACTCAGATAACAACTTGCTATTTATATCAAACTAGTATCCAATTCTGAGATGTTAAATATAGGATTCTCCACATTTCCTGACACTCATTTCTAATAAACCGTGGTGTCCGCGAGAATGAACATTTAACTTCATAGAGAATCAGCTGGAAGGCAGAAAGGTTTAAAGCACCAGGTCAGATAGAAGCCACGAGAAGGACCTCGATTTCTAAACTAAATAAAGCATTAAAAAAATTCCCAAGCTAGAAAAGACCTTACAGATCATCCATCGCAATCCTTTTATTTTAGAACTGAGGGAACTGACACAATTTGAGAGCTCAGATGGCTCATTGGAGGTCCCCAGCCTGCCAGGGGGAGACTAGAGCTTGAACGGAGGGCTTCTGACCTCAGGCCACAGGCCAGTGCTCTTCCTGCCATGGCCTGATGCAGCACCAAAGAGTCCGCTCTGGACACCAAGAGTTCCACCCATTTTCTCAAAACAGATTTATTACATTTGGAAGCTCAGAAAACACTCACTATAATTGTACTCTCCCCACTAAATGGACGCCTCCAACTGCTGATAAGCACTTGTGTGTGCAAAAGTGTGTTTGTGGTCGGGGGTGACAGAATGGTCACTGCCCCTAACCTGAGACCTGAACTTTTTAAAAGAGTCAGAGAAAAAAAATGTCCTTTTTTTTAATCAAGAGGAAGGTCATTCCAGCAAATTTTCTAAATCCAATGTTATGGATAATTGGTCTAAGTTGGGGCATTACAAAGAAGGATAAATCAGCCCAGGGTCATCTTGTTGTGGTGGTGGTGGTGGTGGTGGTTGTTTTTCTATTTATCCAAAGAGTCTTTGCAAAGAGACATGTTTCATCCTGAAAAAGTGTCAGCAACATTAATTAAGAAAAACCAGTGAAGCATAAGAAAACTACAGTCATGTGTTCCTTTGCAACTGGCTCCCTAATAACTTCAGTACTTTGTCTGAGGAGCCCCCCTTCCCTCTAACAAACTTAGAGGAAAGTTTGCAGGTTCACAACAGAGAGGGCCTGGAAATGTCAGGAGACACAAGCGTACTCTAAAGACAAGCTGTAAAAACCCACGGCTGTTATGTTTAAGGTTTGACTAAACTTTGACTGCATATATCACAAACTGCCACTCAGATGTCTCCATATACTACTCTTTCACGTAACACGGTCAACTGTTGAATGTGGACGCATACATGTAACCAGAACGATAGAAATCACAGTGTTGGAATAACTTCACATAACAAAATGCCATCTCTGAGTAATTTTATAACTAAATCAGTTCCTTTTATGTCTAGGAAATGCTCATTAACTGCTGTCTATTATTAATTTAAAGATTAGTCACATTTAAGGAAAGGAATACCAGGGACAAAAACAATGTTATATAAGTCACACTTCATTAAAATGATAGAATGCAATAAAATATTTTATACTACATATTGTATTATACTGTGTCACCCTAATAAAATTGGTGGTAAACCCTACTCAGTATCTTTAAATTCCAGGATCTGATGTTATTCAAGTTGTTGAACTATTTGTTGAAAAATATTGAGTTGAGGGTCTGTATGTGCCTTGCAATGGGCCTGGTTCCCGAGGATGAAAAGTGCTTTTGATGTGGTCCCTGCTCTCAGGAGCATACACTTAATTCTCTTTCTGCAGATTGTCGTCATAATCTTTTTTCTTTTTTTTGATGAAGATTAGCCTTGTGCTAACATCTGCTGCCAATCCTCTCCTTTTTTGCTGAGGAAGATTGGCCCTGAGTTAACATCCATGCCCCCCTTTCTTTATTTTATATGTGGGATGCCTGACATGTCAGGGGTTGATAAGCAGTGCGTAGGTCCACACTCAGGATCCAAACCAGAGAATCCTGGGCCTTGGAAGTGGAACTTAACCACTATACCACCCAGCCGGCCCCTGTCATCATAATCTTTTTAAGACTGAGTCCAACTGGTCAAAGCCTCATGCTGAAGGCATGACGGCAGGTGAACCATCTGGCCAAGAGGTGTGTGGAGTCAATCTGCTGCTCAAGTCAATATCCTTCACTTTACAGAACAGATACGTTCCATCCATCCATCCATCCATCCATCCATCCACCCAAGTGACCAAAAAGTTCTACTCTCTATAAAGTAGATATTATTTTCACAATTTTATATTTCTCCATAAATTATAGGTTATTTCCCTAATTTTACATTGTACACTTAGAAATGGAGTCCCTCACTTAAAAAAAAATAGACTGAAATTTTGGTGCCAAATAGATTAATATGCACTACACCGTGTAGCAGAAAAACCACTAGCCAGGGAAAGGAGAGACGTGGGTGCCAGTCAAGGTGACCATATAATTTACAGTCCATACCAAGACACGACTGAGAAAGAAGGGGGTGCTGTTAACAAATATGCCAGGACTATATGTGCAAACTAGGACCGTCTCTGAAAAATCTCGACATACATTCGTCCTAGCGCCACCACCAGCTCTGCCGTTGGTAAACTGTATTCACGGAGGAGTGGTCAGATCAAGACACATCCCGTCTGAAAATGCTCCACTGGCTTTCCCTCATACTTGGATAAAATTTAAAGTCCTTACCAAGGCCAGCATGGCCCTAGAGGATCAGACCTCGGCTCCCACTGTCCCTTTCACTCTCTGTCGTCCTGGCTGTTTTCAGCCTGCCGAGTAGGTTCAGGCTCAGAGTAGCTGAGGTTCCTGAGCCTTGAACCCTCTCCCCCGAGAGCTTCATGCCTCCATCCTTCTCTTCATTCAGGTCTCCCTTCAAATATGGCCTCTCAGAAGCACCTTCCCTGACAGCCTGTCTAAAATAGCAACTCTTCTCACTCACTATTTTATTACTTTTATGCCCCTGCTTCATTTTTCTTTATAACACGTTCACTACTTGACTTATGCTATGTATCTATTTGTTTCTTTGTTTATTATCTGTCCGTATCCTAGAATGTTAGATACACAAGGTCAGGGACTACTTCTGTTCAATGTTACAATGCATCTCCAGGACCTACAAGAGCATCTGACATAGCAGCAGCACTTGATAAATTCTTGTTAAACATTGAATGGATGACAGTGTTCACAATGGCTCTGACACTAATTCCTTGTGTTACATAAAAAAAAAAAAGAGTTTGAAATACACGTTATTTAATTTCCAATCTGTGAATCATTACATTAAAATGTTGACATTGGATTAGGTACCGTAGGGGGCCAGCCCGGTGGCATAGTGGTTAAGTTCGTGCACTCCACTTCAGCACCGTTCATCAAGCCATGCTGGGGTGTCATCTGACACAGAAGAACTAGAAGGATCTACATTTGGGATATAAAACTATGTAGAGAAAAAGAAAAAGAAAGAGAAAGATTGGCAACAGATGTTAGCTCAGGGCTAATCTTCCTCACTAAAAAAAAAAAAAAAGGTACAGTATTTATAGGATCCTGAAGAGACTGTCAAGTGCTACCTGTTTTCTGATTCTTTTCACAGCTTCTCCATGCACAGTCACTTATCTCCTTTCTCTGTACTCTCATAGCCTGATTATAGGACCTCGGTTATAGCTCTTACCACACTGGCCATCACCAGTCAGAAAAGTCGATATCAAGACATGAGAGATCAAGGCATACTTTGGGAATGAAATCAGAAGTCTGGTAGGGGCAGAATGGGGTAAATGAACAGTGAAACTGCAGGCCAAATCCAGATTTTGGAGGCCAAGATAGGACAAATTAAGCATTTGTATTTTATCCTAAGGCAGTGGATGGTCATTAAAGAATTTTAAACTGAGGAATGACATGACGGGAGTTGCATTTCAGAAGGATAGATCTGGCTGGCTTGTACAGGATAGATTATAGGGTAATGAGACCAGCGGCAAGGATGTCCTAAAGTGTTCATTGAGGTGGTCCCCTCCAGAAATGATCATGGCCTGACCAAGGTGAGGTGGCCCTGGGGAAAAAGAACCCCAGATGAATCAACTTTTCTGAACACTTCAGATTTCTTATTTAATGATTTTATCGCCTCTCTAGGTTAGAATTCAGTTATATTTCTGAAAAAGGGAGCGCAAAATACACTATAGCTCTCTGTAGTTATATCTGCTATACCTCTATAAGCATGGCAACTGGCTGAATGGATTAATCTATTCTTTCTTCCAAGAATTGTCCCAAATTACCTTTTTTAAAAAAAACAAAATTTGGGACTGGCCAGGTGACACAGCGGTTAAGTTCAGACGTTCCACTTCAGCGGCCCAGGGTTCGCTGGTTCAGATTCCAGGTGTGGATCTACGCACCGCTTGTCAAGCCATGCTGTGGCAGGCATCCCACAGATAAAGTAGAGGAAGATGGGCACAGATGTTGGCTCAGGGCCAGTCTTCCTCAGCAAAAAGAGGAGGATTGGTAGCAGATGTTAGCTAAGGGCCAATCTTCCTCAAAAAAAAAAAAAAAAAAACCTGAAATTCTTAGTGAAGAAGATTGATATATTTAAAGAAAATAAAACAATGTTGTTCTAGCCCAAAGTTATTAGTTAATCTATAATTTTAGTAGTTTCTGAACATTCTGATACTCCATGGACCTTAATTAAGGGGATTCAAAGAATCCTGTTTAAGAACTCCAGCTCAAAGAGAAAGGAGGGTTGATGACTAAATGCCTGATTCCTAGGTAGGTGTATTTAATTTAAAAGATTGTCACCATACGAATCGTAAATAATAGAGCAATAGGTATTTTTGTAGTTAAATGTATGAAACTGTATGAACTGTATGAAAGAATTTACGCACTTCGAGATTTTTGATACATCTTACAAAATAGATGGTACGTCCTTACATCTCACCAGCAGTGTGTGAAAATGCCCACTTCATCAAACCTTCGTTGAATTTGGAAACTTTTATTTTAAAAGAATGCTTGCCAAGGTGGCAGATGAAAATGGCGCTTTGTTATTTTTTTAAATTTTTATGATTGCTAGTGGGGCTGAACATATTTTTTACAGTATGCCAAGATGGTAAAGTAGCAGAATGGCTGCCTCCCTCCTTTGAGACGAAGTTGAGGACACACCAAGAAACATAACACAACTGTGAGAAGCTCCTGGGGTGAAGGGGGCTCTTCAGTCCCTTGGGTTGGTGGTGTGCAGCTCTGACCTGAGGTGAGAGGCGGAGAGCAAAGCTGGGGAGGTGGAGGACAAAAGAATTCTTGGAGTTATGCCTCCCTTCTCCTTCATCCTGAAGACAAAGGGGCTTGACGACACACCTGTGTGGACTCAAACGTCTCGTCCAGGTCCCAGAGCGGAGTGTAAGGGGAAGAGAAAAATAAATATAGATTAGCCAACTCAGGTGTCCCAACTCAAAAGGCTGGTTAATTGTTACATGAATAAATATCAATGAATTAAACTTACCTGACACATGAGGCATATTGAAAGCCTAAGGACCACCCGAAACGAAGAAAAGCATAGAAAATAACATATAATATCAGACAAATGATAACTTAAAGAAACTGCTACAACCTAATTAATATCAGGTGAAAGAGGTTTAGAATAAAAATAATTACTATGCTTGCATGGTCACAGCATCATGGTAAAATTTCAATTTACCAAAAAGATATAGCAATTTTAAACCTGTTTACAGACAATAAAATAGGCTTAAGTATATATGAAGAAATGGACACGTTTGCAGAGAGTATTTATAAACGCCGTTGTAGTGACAGCAGCAGACTCCTCTTGATTTCTGATAGGCCAACAGATAGAAAATCACTAAGAATACAGATGATCTGAACATCACATTTAACAACTTGATCTAACAGACATATAGAGAGTTCTGGGCAATACACACACACAAATACACATTTGTATATATATAATGTGTGTGCACGTGGCGGGTAGGAGAGAGAGCCAATGGATATATGGTCAAGAATAAAGTTACAAGTTAATATGAAGATAGAAACCCCCTCCGAAAAAAGATGCTGTTACATCTTCCATGGGTTAATCTGCAGAATTCAATCAAAGAGGTATTTCAAGGGAAATGTATAGTTATAAATACTATGTATCAGGAAGCTAAGCGTATAATTACAGATAATGTAGAGACTATAGAGAATGTCAACAAGAACTCTATTCCAATATTTTTAAAGTTTATATTTAAAAAATCTAAACATATACCAAAATAGAGAGACTGTCCTAATAAAGCTTTCATTTGTTTTTTATTTTATTTTTCATGGGCTACCTTTAAAGAACATTTCAGATAGCATGTCATTTTACCCCCACATACTTCAATAAGCATCTCTAAAACTATATACACAGCTGCAATATCACTATTACACAGAGTAAAATTAATAAAAATTCCTTGGCATCATCTAACTTCCATTCTGCAATCAATTTTCTAATTTTCTTTATCCAATTTTTCTCAAAGTTTTTAAAACTTGTTTGTTCAAATTAGGATTCAAATGGTACCCACACATATTTGGGGTGCTATGTCTCTTAAATCTCTTTTAATCTAGATCTGCTGACCCCTCACTTTTATTTATCACACCAATTTTGTAGAAATTGAGTCAGTGTCCTATAAAAGTTCTCACATTCTGAATTAATTTGGTTTCTTCTGATGCCATTTAATTTGTTATTCTATATCTGCCTTTCTCTAAGTGGAAGTTATTTCTAAAGGCTTGTTTAGATTCAAGTTAATTTTTTTTTTTTGGCAATAATAAAAAAGTGGTATGACTGCTTTAGAGTGGATCTCATAACTAGGCACCCAATGTCAGGTTCAAGTGGTACCAGCCTAATCCCTACTTTTTAAAAGTTTCTCTCAATTTTTAATCTAATGGCTTCATCCATCAGTAAATTTTTATTAAAACAATCATTTCTTTATGGGCTACCAATACACGGATTTTTTTAAACTCTATTATTCTTTCTGTGTATATTAGTTGGAAATCTTCAGTAGAAAGTGTTCTCATCATATAGGGCTTTTTGGTTCTACTGAAGTACAGTTCATCTGAGAAAGTTATGCTAACAATTTTGGAAACTTAGATGAAATAGAAAGATTTCTAGAAAAATAAAATCTACTGAAACCGACTGAAGAAGAAACAAGATCTTCAGGAGTCCCGTGACTATTAACACTTGAAGCGGTGGTTTCACCTCTTTGCAAACTGAAAAAAACACCAGGCCTAGATGATGTTGGAGAAAAGTTTTCCTAACTTTCTATGAAAAGATCGACCCAATTTTTTTACAAAATCTTGCAGATAACAGAGGGACAACTTTTCCTAATTAATTCTACAAGGACAGTATAACCCTGCTCTCAAAATGAAAAAAAGAAGCTACTAGAAAAGAAAATTATAGGTCAGTTTTATTCATGAATATAGGTATAGAAATCCTAAAAAAAATTTTAGCCAATAAAATCAAGCAACAAAGTTACTATATCTTGACCAAGTTGGGTGTATCCAAGATATGCAAGGTTAGTTTAATATTCGAAAAAATGTGTTGTCATCTTAGTCGATGCAGGAAAGTCATTTTATATAATTAAACAGACTTACTCAAGATAAAAAGCCATAAAGACCTCTTAGTAAATTAGAAAGAGGGAGGAAATTCCTTTAACTTGATAGAGTATGCATTTAAAAAAAAAAAAAGACAAACCTCTTCAAACATTATCTTAAATGAGAAAATGTTAGAAGTATTGCCTTTATAATCAGAAATGAGGCAAAGAGGCCCACCATCCTCATTTCTATTCAAGACCACAATAAAATTCTATTTTGAACCTATTTAATTAGCAAACATTTATAAGTTTGAGAGTTTCATTTTGAAGAGATTGTGCATCCACACAATCTCTTATCCACTGCTCATCGACTTGTAAATTGGTGAAACCACTTTGGAAAGTAGAATGATGTCATATCCCCAAGTTGAACATTCACATATGTACCTCAGAACTTAGCCTCTCTAGGTATACAAATAATGCCTTTCCCATGTACCACAGGAGATTTGCACCACAATATACAGAGCAACACTGCTCACACTAGCAAGAACCCGGAAACAACACAAATGCACATCAATAGAAGTCAAGAGAATGACCTACTGCAACAAAACACAATCTCTTGTCTATAAAGTTAAAAACAACTAAAGTAAAATATTCTGTGTTTAGGAATACATGTAAGTGCCATGAAATAAAACACTATGTTAAAGGGAATGCGGGGAAATGATAAAGACAAGATTCAGAACGACAGTTCCTTCAGCTGGTGGTGGGGAGCCAGGAGAATAGGATCGGAGGGAACTCTATGGTAACATGTAGGTTACTGTCAGGTCCTACCTTTGTTTTGTGTGGTGGGTTCACGGATGCTTGCTAAATTAGTAAAAATAATTATTGTATCTAAATAACTGAAAATATATCATATGTGGGTCAATGATGAGGATGTTACAAACTTATGATTAATTCAATTCTACACACCTGAAATTCGAGGAGAAAAAGATAAGATTTTTAGCTATTTGAGTGACAGAAAAGGGTAAGTTAGAAAAAGGCCCAGAGAACTGGAGAGGCATTGAAAACAAACTACATTTTCATGTGTTTGCCTAGTGTTTACCCCACTTACAGCACCCAGGACACTGAGGAACACAGCAAGCATAATAATGCTGCTAACAATTATACAAGAAAGAACCGGGTCAGTCTCTCCAACCCTTAGTCCTCATCTCAAGTGGTACATAAAGAAATATAATATGTGAAACATTTGGAAGCATAAATATCACAGAGACTTGAAAGGTGTTATAAACAATTATACACTCATCTATTCACTAATACATCCAACAACCAGAGCTCTGTGCCCAGATATATTTGAGGCACTGATGATACAAAGACGGAGGGATACAGTTTGTGCTCTAGAGGGGCCCCATTATGCAAAGGAGACAAAATGATGACCGCAATTGTGGAACCAAAAAACTATGACTCTTGGGTTAAAGTATTTAAAATTAGAACTTTTCCAGAAAATTCAAATATCCACATCATCACTGTAATTACACTAGAGATAAACTATATTGGACATAAAGGAATGACTACCTGGGATGACCAGGGACTACTTTATGGAGGAAGTAACCATGTTTTTTTGAATTACATTTTGGTTCATTTAATAAGATACATTCTAAAGAATACATGGAGTTGGTCAACCAAACAAGAGAAGAAATCACATGTACAAAACCATGGAGGTGAGATAGCATGTGGTGTATCCTAGGAATTTTAATACTCTGCTCTGCTAAAGCCTAGGTTTCATGGTGGAGGTGAGCAGTGAAAGTAAGCTGGTTATGTTGGCCCTTGGACAGTCTGGCCAAACCTAAAATGCTATTTCAAAAGAGCCTCCCCATTGGTAACATGATCATACATAATATTATATACAGGCTCACTCTCAGGTTGGCCCCTGCTATTAAAATATTACTTTTCCCCAATTAAACTATTATTGATCATCCAAATCATAGTTTGTCTTAGGAGCTATAATACTACGGATGAAATTTCTTACTCTTTTTCTTGCTGACTTCCCAAGCTTTTCTGTATTTTTAAAAATACATTTTAGCTACTTGATAAATGAAGAATCATGTCTCACTGTTGCTTTAAATTCACACTCAAATTTAGTTTCATCCAACAGAAGACCATGTGTAAAAACAACCTTTGTCCTCAAAGCCAGCTCATATTTGAGAGCGTGGGTGAGTGTAATCAATTGAGGACCTCTAACAAATCTATTCCCCTCACCTATGCAGCAGCAAACCAGTGGCTGCCAAAATATGCTCTGCGGATCATGGGGAGCTGTACATCATTCATCGCCATGCCTCTTGTGACTGGAGGCTGCTCATTCACTCCCAGAGCTGACCTGAACTTGCCTAGCAACAGGATGTAGTTGCTAATGGTAACCATTCCATGGGAAAAAATTTGTTCTGGGTGTTTGGGGTCTTTGTCTTTATAGAAACATAACAGTTTGATAGACTTTATAAGTATGAACAGCAAGACCTCAACTCATTCCATTCTTTTGCCTTCTGTGCATGTGCAAATTTAGAAATTTCCTCAAGCATAGTCGACTTTCCAGAATAGGCCTCACCCTTGTTTCAAATATCTACGCTATTTTTTACTTAGACCAAAAATAGATGTCAATCATATGAAGTCTTTTTTTTTTTTAATCAGGACAGGATTTTTTAGAATTTTTTTAAAGCTACGCTTTTTTTGATGAGGAGGATTGGCCCTGAGCTAACATCTATTGCCAATATTACTCTTTTATTTTTTTCCTCCCCAGAGCCCCAGTACATAGTTGTATATCCTAGTTGTAGGTCCTTCTAGTTCTTCTATGTGGGATGCCGCCACAGCACGGCTTGGTGAGCGGTGTGTAGGTCCACACCCAGGATCTGAAATGATAAACCCCGGGCCACTGAAGCAGAGCATGTGAATTTAACCACTATGCCACCAGGCTGGCCCCAGTCCTACCAAGTCTTATTGGGACCGGCTATAGATTCCAGCTTGCTCACATGGGCCCTACCTGTGAGTTCTCAGGTGTGGCCAGCATAAGTGATATGGAACCTGAACTTTAAACAAATTTTTAAAATAACAGTAGTTCAGAAAGCAGTAAAATTCATTTGAAAATACACTATAGAGGAATTTATATAGCAAAGCAGACATAATTGACTGAAAGACGAATGAGAATCTTAAAATTTTTAAGTCTGAGAAAATGGACAAAAATACCAAAACCCAATTAAATCTTCTATAGTGCTTATAAAGTACTAAAAAATAGTCAGTATATGGGAAGCCAGTGCCTGGAATCACATTGACAACTTTTTGTTTTTAAATATTTAGGCCAATTTTTTTTCATTGGTTCATGTGGAATCAGTTTTCATCCTTTGCTTAGGCCTTGTTTGTGACTCCAGCTCTAATGAATTCTGATGACTCTTCTTACTGACTGGCCAGTAGGTTTCTGTATCCACTATAATTTAGGTTTCCAATCAGGAGTTATATATAACTGACCATATGGGGAAACTGTGATACCCTCAGAGACTAAAATATGATGCTACCACAATTTCCTGATGTTAATGGCCATGTGATGGAGAATGCCTTGGTTTGTAGGAAACACACAAAAGTATTAGGATGATGGGGTATCATATGGGCAACTTACTCTCCAATCATTCAGGGGAAAAAACATATTTTTGCTATAATTGCAACTTATTTAAATTTGAGGTTGTTTTGAGTATTATAAAAATATAAAAATGCCATTCTGTACATAGGGAAAAAAAAGGAGACAGTATGATAATACAAATAGTGTAGGTGAGTCCACTAACTAGATTTAGCCTTAACTGAGCATGAGCTGAAAGAGAGGATGATTCTCTCAGTAGGCTTCCATTCCTGCACACCTCGTACAGTATGAGCATCTTGACGTGTTTACACTTCATTGGCGATTTCAGTAATTATCGAGGGTAATTTTTTACTACATGCAAGTTTTGCTTTGCACGTTACTTTTAAAAGTTACCCCCATAATGGGATACAACCAGGGAAGAATGAAGAAAAACAAAATTAAAGATGTCAACGGAAGCTAAGGGAGAAGAGCGTTTTGAGAAGGATGGATATGTATTAAATGCTGAGGGCGTTAAAATGAAGACTGTGATTTGTGAAGACCCAGCACAGCAGTGGGGCAGAGCTGGTCTGAAACCAGCTGGGGTAGCCAGCAAAATGAGCTGGTTAGGGAAGCCCATCTGTCCAGGGAAGAGCCTTCCAGAGGCCCGAGTGTGTATACAGTTATGCACTGCGTAACATTTCCACCAACGATGGACCATATGTACAACAGAGGTCCCATAAGATTAGTACTATATACCTTGGGATGTGTAGTGGGTTATACCAACTAGATTTGCGAAAGTCCAGTCTATGATGTTCACACAACAGTGAAATCACCTAACGACACATTTCTCAGAACATATCCCTGTCACTAAGTGGTGCATGACTGTCGTCAGGTCTCCTTTTATGAGGGGCTGATGATTGCCTCCATGGATGGTGAAGAAGCTGATAAGCGTACCTGCAGAGCCTTCAACATAAGGCAGGGACCTTTCAGATTAGTCGCTAAAAGAGTATCAGTGACTTTGGCCAGAACAATTCCAGTGGAGCCATGGCAGAGGGTTTGAGAGGTGAGAATGGGGAGAACCTGCATGTAGACAACTCTTTCAAGACACCAGGCTGGAAGGGGGAAAGTGTGAGAACACCTGTGGAGGGACATAAGATCAACAGAGGATTTGTTTTATTTATTTATTTATTTGATGAGAGAAGCTTAGGTATGTTTAAATGTGGTGGGAGAAAAAAGCACAGAGAGTGAGTAGCTGCGCAGACAAGTAGTTTGGGAGAACAGCAAGAGTCAAAGGAACAGAGGTCTTGATGAGGCTGAGAAACACTCCCAGCAGGAAGTAAGACGTGAAGAGGCTAGAAGGAGAGAAATGTTCACTTCTGGTTTCAGGGATGAAGTGGTTCTGGGTAAAGAAATGGCTCTGTGGAATTCTATTTTAAGTCAAAAGAAACGAACCATGGTATTGCCAAGGAAGTGCGTGACTGAAGAGGGCCATGGACCAAAAATATAAGGTGTGGAGAGCGTCACCTCCAAGGCCATTGATTATAACTCCTGGGTATGACTTCTATGCCTGAGGCATGGTAAAGGAAAACCTGTGATCATAATTTAACTTTCCTATGGGGATTCTGTGTATAGAGAGGGTCCTGCCCATATTCTGCTCTGTTTTTGCAAAGTCCTGGCTATCTTTCTGTTTGTTTCAGACATAATGCTTTTCTATGTTAATTTTTCACGCCTCAGAAAAGGTCTCTAATTGGATGGAGGAGACATTTATTGAGCTCATTCAGTACAATTTACAGGTTCCTACCATCACCACCAACATCAGAATCTGCAGACCAGCCTCGGAAGGCCACTCAGCTCTACAGGTCACAGTTTGGAAAGCTGTGTTTCAAGACACAATATAACCTAGTTTCCACATTTCTGGATAGTATTAAATATTCATATTCAAACAACCATCCTTATTTGATATCTTCCCTTTTCATTCGTTTACGGGAATTCCCGTTCAGTTTTGGCGAGTGGAACCCGGGTCAAGCCACCTGCAGAGCCCAGGGCAAACTTTCCACCCTGCTGACCCGTGAGAGGGGGCCATTTTGAGGGAATTGCTTTTAAAATAGGATTTGTGTAATGCTGCTGACGCCAGTGTTTTAAAATTTGTACTTGTGCCCTTTGGCAAAGAGTGCACAGGATGTCCTTTTATTGAGCTAAATAATAAATATGAGGAGTTTATTTGCTTTGCATTTAATAAATGTGTCGTTTCTGCTTGAACACGTCTCAAATTCAAGCAAACAAACATAAAGGGAGATTTGACTAAAGACAGACAACAGCAAAAATTTCCAAAATGACTAATGATGAGCAATGCGCAGGCTACCTTTGAATCTTTTCATTTCTCATAAACACCCACACTCTTACGATTAGACTCCATCCTCACACTCTTCAGTGAAGCTGGGCTTGCTGCCATTATCTGGGAAAGTCAAATTTGGACTTGTCTGGAATTAAATTTGTTCTTTGGGTCCTGACATTTATCAATACAGAATGTGTTCCCTAGAAAGCCGATGTCAGCACTTCAAGACCCGCAGCATTGAACAGTTCCACTTCCCTCCGAAGTACTTGTTCATTATGGCTGATGTACAAGGAGCGATGTTGGAGTGCGTGCACACACCGCGGAGGTGACTGATGGAGGGTGGAAGGAGAACAGTCTGAAAGCTCCAAGGACTTGTGGAGAAGAGAGGAACCAGTTACCACCACCTCCTTTAGGTGTGAGCCAGTCCCCACCTCCCTTTGCTTATTGTGTTGTCTGATTTAAATCGCCAACCCACTGGGAAGAGATTGTAGCTTCTTAATATTCCATTCAGAGCCCACTTCACAGCTGGCATTCAATAACTGTTAAATAACAATAATAACACCATGTAGAGCCTCTAATTTCAAAAAGTGAGGTAGAAATTGGTGTTTTGAATCTTCATACTAAAGGTACTGGCTTTGGATGCCTTTTTCCCCTCCCAACACTGTCTGTCTCCTGCTGGCTTTACGCATTGCATACGCCACAGAGCAGCTGTTCCTAGCTGACCATCCTAATCAGCAGCCACAAGGGTCAGGAGGCATGAGGCTCTTGGAGATGAAGAACTGCCTGCACGCATGTATACATGCATGCCAACTCAAAGGGCAACAACACAAATCCACTGCCTGCAAAAGAGAAGCTCCAATCCAGCCATCGGATGCACACCATCACCTCCAGCATGTGCGCCTCCCTCACATGTATTGGAGGGTGTTAGAAAGGAAAGATCACGCAATCTTTTATAGCCCTTCCTGGTCACTAACAATGACCAGCGAGTTAGCCACAAGTTTAGCCTACCCATTGAAATGGTTGGGTTGAAATGAATTTCTTTTTTTTTTGCTGAGGAAGATTAGCCCTGAGCTAACATCTGTGCCAATCTTCCTCTATTTTGTGTGTGGGATGCCTGCCACATCAAGGCTGACAAATGGTGTGGGTCCGTGCCCGGGATCCGAACCCACGAACCTGCTGCCAAAGTGGAGTGTGCCGAACTTAACCACCAGGCCATGGGCCAGCCCCTGAAATGAATTTTTAATGTTTCTTTTTCACTTTAAACTTGGTAATTTTCTTTCATAAGAAAGATTTCTTATTCGAAGTGCCACTTGGCAACTGAGAGAGAGCAATTTAGCTTCAAATTAAAATAGTTGCTGTCAATTAGAAACTAACTACGGGGCCAGTGGGCATCATTTCTTTTTTAATTGAAGATATTAATAGATTTTCTTTAGATATAGGAGAAAGAAATGCATATGTGGAGGAGGCAGAGGAGGAAGGAAGGGAAGGGTGGGATGTGACTTGTGGTTCAGGGAGAAGTATTCAGAGGGCAGGCCGAGGGAAATTTGAAAACCAAGAATATTTTTTTTTTGGAGGGGGGCTACTTCTTTGTCTATTTTATCAGCTGTGCTTACATTGTACTTGGTGTTTGGAAGAATATAATTCTTCTCAGAAGGTTTTCTAAAGGGCAAAACAATACCTTTGTTTATGTTAAATGTGGTAGAGATAGATAAACGTTCTAATTTATATTTATAATTGACTCTTTACAATGGCAAATTTGACTTCCAGGGGCATGGGGTGTCAGACCCAGCAGTGTGGGGACTGCAGCAGTCTGTAGCTTAACTCAGAGGAGGGGTCAGCATGGGGGCGTGGCACAGGCTCACAGGGAAACTAGGACCGTGCAACAATAAAGGCACTGAGCAGTTACCACATGCCAAGTGCTGTTCTGTCTACAGGCATCACACGAAAAGATTTCCTTAAATTCTCACAAGTCAATGAGAAGAGGCACTATGATTATTCCTATCTTACAGAGGAGGAAATTGAGACGCAGAGAGATTAAGTAATTTATCCGAGGTGACACTGAGAAAGTCATGGTACCAGAATTTTAACTCAATCATTTTGGTCCAGGTGCTGTGGTCTCAGCTGAGCACTCAATATTTAACAAAAGGAAACCAGACATTTTACACACTTAGACATAATTCTATTAGCTATACTGATTCCAGTGACATGTACAACTACAACTAGAACCTCACGTGGCTTGTCTTTAACCTGCAAGGGATCTTACCCCTCTCTGTCGCAGGCCCACTGCGCTCTGCTCGTGAAGGTCCTTCACGGTCTAGCCACACCCTCCATTTGTACCCTCAGCTTTAGCCACCTCCACCGCGGAGCCTCTAACCAAGCCATTTTAAAATATCTCCTTGCAGTTGTCATTTTCCCCATGCCTCCTCATTCTGTGCAAATACTTATTCCTTGCCTATAATTCTCTCATCCCTCACTTTCTCTCTTCCCTATCCACCGGATTGCTTTGCCTTTCAAAACTCAGCTCAGACTTCGCCGCCTCCGAGAACACATCTCTGAATTCTCCAGGCAGGTTTAAGAATTCCTTCCTCTGTAATCCCATAATTCCTATATGCTTATGCTTTGGAGTACTTACCACATTGACTTATCATTATGCTTTTATATATTTTACACTGTCATTTGCATATAAATATTCCAAGATGAACACAATACCTTATTCATACTTATATATCTGGTGTCTTTAAAAGTACCTTGTGAGTGAGCAGTATTCAATAATTATAGGTGAATGAATGTTAAGCCTTATCCTCCGGCTCCTTTTCACCTATGAGGTCTCAACCTAAATGTCGATTCCTCAAAGAGTTCTTTTCTGACCATTCCCTCCAGGTACCCTCTGAGGTAGATTAAAGATTAAGTTAAATTATTTGCCATTCCTCCCGTGAAGAGATGGGTCTAAACCCTTCCTCTTGAATCTGAGCAGACTCATGACTGTTTAACCAATGGAACACAGCATAAGTGATGCTTTTCTGGGTTTCAGGCTATAGGAGACCAGCAGCTTCCTCTTCCTGTCTCTTGGAACGTGTTCTCATAGATCCCAGCCACCAGGCTTGAGGAAGTCAAAGCAGTACTACGAGGAGGCCCATGTGGAGAAGAGCGGTCAACAGGCCTACCAAATTGCAATCCACGTGCGTCAAGTCACCTCAGCCGACGCCATTTAGAGTCGGGACCAGCCGCCCCAGCCAAGGCCTGACCAAATTGCAATTAGTCAGCAAAATAAATGATTATTGTTGTTTTAACCCAGTAAGTGTGGAATGGTTTCTTTGTACAGCAATAAAAATCCGGAATATCCTCTAAGACATCATCCCATTTGTTTTACTTTATGTAACATATGTCAACCTGCAAGACTCATGTTTGTTATCTCTTTCCTCCCAGTCGCCACCCTCAGTCAAATGTGAACTCCATGTCTGTCTTATCCACTCCTATGACTGGTACCTGGTATAGAATAAATGCTTAGTAAACAATTATTGAATAACTAAGTGTTCCTCTTAGAACTGTTAGGAAGTTGCCTCATAGATGGAACCAAGGACCTTCAGACACTTCAATGAAGTAACCTGTCTTAAGCTATCTTAAGATAACTATTTCAGGTTTCATGTTATAGACGATGACGGTTACTACCTTAGATTTACTTTATTAGGGTAAAGTACACATTTCTTATGTTAAAAGATATTTATTTTCTTAAACTGGACATATTCTAGTACGGAGAGGGTGGGAGAACAGAGAATGGTGGTGTCATGGTAGAAAAGAATGGCTGTGTTTATAGGCAAAATAATTTACAAGAAAACTGGGAGGTTTTAGATCTCATTTTTTCTTAGACAACCTTTCTAGAGAATTCAACATTAATGTATAAGTTCTCTGAAATATGATTTTTTTGAAAAATGACCTTAATAAGCTGTGTTCATTTAAAAATTCTATGTTTTAATTTAGTCTTAAATAATTACAGTCCTTCAAAGTACAGCTCATAAAACTTAAAAAGAAAAACTTACTTTCACAGAAGTCATTTAAATAAAAGAACAAAAAGATGTAAAAGTTTTAACGGTATTTTTCCCAGTAATTCGGCGCTGTCTTATAATGACAAGAAGAGAATTTTGGTCTCAGTATATTCGTTCCCAGCTCTATAAGGAAGTGGGGCACTTTAAGTCCATGTGGGAAATAAAGTATCAAGTGATCAGCAAGAAGCTGAACTTGAAATTTACAAGTGCACTTTCAATTCCTATGGAAATTGCACATTTTGTGGAAATGTGCTTAGATTGTCATTGTCTAGTCAAATACAGTGAAAATGCAAGTTGAAGGAGCATAATTAAGGTTAAAAAAAAGATACAAGGAGAATGGCTGTCTTTCATGAAGCCTAATCAGCACCTTGGATGTATCTATGGGCACGGAATGGTCAGACATTCTCCTGAACCACTGGTCCTCAATTATCATCATCTGCGGCTTGTTACGTAAGTGTATGCACTATTTCAGTATCCCTGCTTAGGTAATCTGGGTGCTTGTTTGAATAGAAATTTTCTTTGAGTAGGCTCCTTCAAATCCCATTGCCTAGTTCTATTTCTTTGATTTCATGCAGCTTGTCAAGTTATCAATAAAGTAGAAATACTATTTTTTTCTTTTTGAGAGACAGAACTTTTTTGGCAATACAGTCAGTGAATTCTAATGTTAGGTTTAAAGAGAAACTCTAAAGATACCAAATATGCTATTGTATTTTTTGTGCATCCACAGAGACAGGAATAATAGAAATGCACTGATGGAAGAATTAGCTTTGCACAGCTAAAACTCCAAATGTCAGACCTCTCCTACAGAACAACTTGAAATATAATTAAACTTGAATCCACAAGTATTTATTATTTATTGAACATCTACTAGGCTAAAGGCAATGTCGCATGTTCTGTAAAGGACATAGTTAAATGAACCTATGGTCCTGACCACCAAGTAGCTTTCAACACATGTTAATATCCCACCACTTAAGAAAATAAACATAATTTTATAAAAATGGATTCCAAAATTGTAAAAATGTGCTCAGGAATTGATGGGGAGTACGCTTAGATCCTCAAATTTTCCTTCCAGTGGCCTTACTATATCTGGATAACTGGAAGTGGTGAGGTAACAATTTCTTAAGAAGTATGAGATAGGGGTTCATGAAAATAAACTCAAAGACTTGGAAATGTATTTATTTCCTTCTTAATATTTTTCACTGGAATACTGCTAATGTCACCCAATGGCCAAGAATTTTCGTGTAATTTTAATAATGTAAAATGGTTACAAACTTCCAATATACTGCCTGTCTTGACTATAAGAAATGTGACTGGCTCACTTATTTTTTTACTTTAAGCTATTCCATGAATTGAAGAGGTAGAAAACATCCCAGAGGAGGAGGTAATATTCAACAGAAGATATTTTAGATTTCAAAATTCATCTAGGCCATAAAGAGGACTGGGGAGATGCCTCAATCATTTCTTCCTACTCCTCCCCACTGTGTATTTTTTTTACTATAGAAGTAAGTAACTGTCTATTTTCTTTTATAAAAATAATTTGAAAGGTTTTTGCTTTCTTATCTATAAAATCAAGTTCACAAAATTAAATTCCAAGAGATTGGTAGATTTGCAGTCATTGTGCTGTGTTTCATCTCCTGCTCCTTGAATACAATTCTGATTATTTCAGAAACTCATTGACTGTAGGCTATAAATGTTCTGTGTACTTTTCACATTTGTTTCAAGGACAAGTTTTCTTGCAGACAAATGAAGACAATTAAATAATCTTTAAAAACCCCTGCTAGAACTCAGACACACCTCAGTAAAATCTCGGTTCAAGTCATCACATTCAAATCCACACGTGTGAAATATTATGGGAACTAAGCGTAACATCATCAGGGAGGAGATGATAAAGAAGCCTGCAGCAGTGCCGGGAAGTTTGGATGCTTTGTATTAGGTAGGATCCTGTCAAAGAATTGTAAGCAGGAGAATGGCATGATAATATTTTCAGTTAAAAAGATCACTAGAATAGGATGGAGAACAAATTGGATGAAACAAGGTTGGAGACCAAGACATCGTTTGCAATAATCTTAGTAAGAAACAAAGAGAGTGTGTGCCTTGAGGTATAGTGATAGGAATGGGGAAGAGAAGTAGAGATGGAGAGAGGTACCAAGGAGAATCAACAGGACTTGGTGAGTGATTAAGTGTGAGAGGAAAGGAGAGGGCAGAGCTATGATTCTCATGGCTTCTGGCTTTGGGAGATGGATGGGGATTGGTGCCATCCAACAGAATAAAAGGAGAAAAGTAAAGAAGTAGCAGTTTGGAGGTGACAATGATGAGCTGGACAATCTTGGAAGCATCTTCTCAATGAGATACTTGAAATAGTTGTTTGAAACATGTAGGTCTGGAAATGAGGAGAGAAAGGTTCTGTAGGTTTTTATATTGGTTTAATAATACCCTCTTTGTTCCCAACTGTTGCAGAGAACTGTTAATTGGTATATATAGGACTTGTGGATCATTGGTACAAACGTGGTAGTTGAGAAGATCCCTCAGAGACGTAGGGAGAATGAGAAAAATACAAGGTTGACAAGGAACCATCATTTAAAGGAGGGTAGGTAGAATGGAAATCTGCAGCAGATATGAAGGAAATAGAAAAAGAATCAAGGAGGAAAGCTGACCTAGAAGCCAAGCAAAGAAGATGTTTCAGTATGACAATTATCAACAGTATCAAATGTGATGTGAAAGTGAAATATGACTAACACATACACATACACAAACACATGGTACATTGGATGATTAATAAGACCATTTTCCACGGAGAGGGTACCCTCTTCAGGCTGTTTGGTCTTTGATACTCTATGTGTGGCCCACCCCATGCATGAATGCTCTTTGCATCTTCCTTGGGTTCTAACTCCCCATGACAAGTCATCACCCCACCAGCCCTTCCCCCGTGTCACCCTGCTTGGGCTCCGACAGCTCACACTGTGCTACCTTCCTATGATGACATCCTTCTCACCTGGATCAGATTCCAGTAGTGCATTCTGGTCCACCACTACTCCCCCTGTCCCAGGCAAAGAGAATCAATGTGCTTTGCCTGACTTATGCCTTTAGGAACGAACTGTCCCAGAAGGGAAGGGAAGGAAAAAGGAAGTGCAAATTTGTATAATTTAAATGTGTCTATGATATGAATCTGCTGGCCTCACACTCCAGTATGCACCACCTGCTTCTCTTTCATTTCTCTATTATGGGAAGCTCCAGATCCATCCAGATGTAGCAAGTGTGACAAGCCAGTTTTGTCAGCCAAGAACTTTAAAAGGTTCATTAGATCTGTCAATAGGAGGGTGTCAATGATCTTGCTTGAAACGATTTTACTGTCTTTCTTCATCTTCATTTTAAATATTGCATATTCCACCCTTGGCTTTTTTTTCTCCTCCCTTATATATATTTTATGTATATCCTTTACAAACTATGTCCTCTAAATTGATAGCTACAGTTCCCAGGTTATAACCTTCCATAATTGCCAGATCCTTATTTCCAAATATCTTGTAATCTCCATTAAATGCTGCACCAGTGACTACGAATATCCAAAATTTAACTATTATCTTTCCCTCCAAAACTAATCCTACTGTGATTGCTTTTTTATGAACCGTATCTCTCTTCTATGGGTCACTCAAGTTAAAAATCTAACGCCACTCATACTCTTTCCTCTCCCTGATTCCTCATACCCAGTGTCTAGGCCCTATTGTTTCTACTTCCTAAATAAATCTTAAGTACACCCCCTCCTCCTCAAGTCCACTATTACTGCCTTAATTGCATGCTGTGGTTCACAACTCAGCTCCACATTCAGGATCAAGGAACTCCTTCCCTTCAGATGCTAGGAGGTTGCATGCTGATGGCTCATGGCTGAATCTCCTCCAACCAGCAATTTTCCTCAGTCAAAGGGAGCTGCCTTACCTCAGGTTACATTGTCTTCCCAGGGGCAACTCATATCCAGTGACTACTGGTTGGTTCAAGGATACAAAGGCCTGTCCATCTTTACAGAATCCAGGACAACTATGAACAGCCATCCTAGTGCCCGAGTTCCCCAAGGGGAAGAGCCAAGGATTTGTTACAATTCCATTGCAGTTCAACTTCTCCCAATCCTGGTGCCTTCACTCCCTCCCAGGTGTTGCTGAAAGCATACCCAGATAAACTTCCTGCGTGTAACTCTTCATTTCAAAATTTGTTTGCTGGGAAACTTGACTGAAGACATGAAGACAGGTGGTGCCCAGAGTAGACCAAGGAAACAGAATTTTGAAACTGGATCACCCACCAGTCAGCTGGCAAATCTGGCAAGAATTTTTAGCATTGATGGTAGTCTGATCATCTCCGATATGCTGTACTGATTCAATTGTTAAAACTTTCCCCAGTGGTACCTTCAAATTATATAGTTGTGGAAGGGAATGCACTAGAATGTGCACTGTCTCAACTATTTGAGAGATTGAGAGTAAGTAATCATAATAAGGATAATAGAATTGGGTGGCTGTTACTCGTGCCATCTATTCCTTGGAGAAAACCGAGAAAGCCTGGGAGTGATTAATCACCAATCTAAGACAAAGTGTTAAAATCAGAGAGTCTCCTTGGAAGCTGACAGAGGGGTTCATTTCTTGTAGCTTAAGGGCAGATAACCTCTGGATCAGGGTAGGATCAATTATAAATATAATGTTCCACCAGGGAAAGTTGAATTCCCAGCCATGGCAAGTCCACTTTGCCGATATCAAGGCACTGGTTGGGAAGCAGTGGGGCCCTCTGATTTAGGATAGGAATATCTAATCAATGCACTCAAATATTTTGAATCTCCAGATTCCCCTGAAACCTCTGAGGATGGAAAGTGGCCTGTTTCTCCCCTGTAAAGGCTAGCATTCTCCTTCTCTTCCTTGAAGATAAAGCAGAGACCTCTATCTTTAATGAAAACATGTGCTCATGCACACGCACACAAACACACACACACACACACACAGACAACCCAGGATTTATCTCCACCTCATCTTCTTGCCACCAAACCAATAACTAGGGCTAAGTCACCACAATACCTAGCCAGGGAAGCACTGGGCTGGCTGAGATAAGAAAAGGACTATAATTTGAAGAAGTTGCAGGACCTAAGCAACATGTGTCAGCACGAGCTAAGGAAGCATGTAATGGGATCAAATTCTGAGATTGCTAGATCAACGAGGGCAGAACAGTAAGCTGGATAAGGGACAGATCCTCAGCAGTGAAACACTCCTCCTTGTTGTAGGATTTAATACCACCATGGAAGAGGCACTAAACAGTCAAGTAGTCAGAAGAATGGCTTGACCAGTTGATGTCAGACAGCCTCTGCCATCAGCCACTCCAGTGCTCACAAGTTGGATGTATGAATGGAGATAGCATGGGCTCTCACTCACCAAAGATGATTTAGCTATTGCAACTGCCGTATGTCCAACTTGCCAACAATAGAATCTGACACTGATCTCCTAACATGGCACCATCCCTCAAGGAGGCCAACAGGCCACTTGTTAGAAAGTTGATTATATTATACCCCTTCCACTCTGGAAGAGGCAGTGACACATCTTGAATGGAATCGACACATATTCCACTTAGGAGTTTGGCTTTCCCATCCACAAGTCTTAGCTAATACCACAACAGTAAAAAGGTAAATAAAAATCCCTATCCTTGGGGCTGGCCCCGTGGCCGAGTGGTTACGTTCGCGCGCTCCGCTACAGGCGGCCCAGTGTTTCGTTGGTTCGAATCCTGGGCGCGGACGTGGCACTGCTCATCAAACCACGCTGAGGCAGCGTCCCACATGCCACAACTAAAAGGACCCACAACAAAGAATATACAACTATGTACCGGGGGCTTTGGGGAGAAAAAGGAAAAAAATAAAATCTTTAAAAAAAAAAAGTCCCTATCCTCACAGAGATAACATGATAGCAGTGTGAGAAGGAAGGAGGTAGTAGCTGACCTGTAATCCATCCTTCTTACCCTGGAGACAACTTGGAGAAGAAGAAAATTAAGAAAAGTAGGAGATGGCAGAGGAGGGGGGAGGGCAGGGAGGAGGGAGAAGAAAGAAGTGACAAGGTCAAATATTTTTTCAAATATGCTAATCAAATTTCCTGGTGATATTTACTATTGGAGAAGTCTTATCTCTGGCATGCTGTAAGCAGCACGTACCTGGCATGTCTACGTTTGCTAATGGTAAGCCAGTCAGAAATCTATGGATTTATGAAATATGATCCTCTATAAAATATTGGTGCCAACTGTATAATTATTGTAGCATAACAGAAAAAGTTTAAAAAAACAGCCCTCTTGTGTACATCGGAGTTTGGCAAACTACAGGCCGTGGGCCAAATTCTGCCACACCCATTCTCTTACATATTGTGAATGGGACATATCCATTCTCTTACATGTCTCTACTACTGCAGAATTCAGTAGTTGCTATAGAGACCCTGGGACCTGCAAAGTTGAAATGCATACTCTTGGGCCTTTTGCAGAAAAAGTGAGCTGATCCCTGGTATAGACGATGCCCCACAAGCATCACAGATAGCTCATATCATGGCTCATCCTAACATAGCAAGGAAGGATAAAAGCCAAGATGGCATAGTTCCTGTAAACCAAAGGAAGAAAGCATTTCTAGATGGAGGGAGTTTTGTTCACTAAGGTTTCTTTGCATTAACAGAGCTATAAATCAAACCTTCCTGGGATTTAATTTAGGTAAAAGTCCCTGTTGATCCCTCAATCAGAAAGTAATGGAGATCTGGCAGAGCAGGAGACCTTCTCTCTTGCCTCTTGAGTGTTCCCTGACTTAAGTGGACAAGTGGTGCTGTCCTTACCGAAGCAGAGTACTAATGCAGTATGTCAGTACTGAACTATGTCATGCACTGCAAGGTCCCTCAAGGTCTTCTACGGCTCCTTGGATAGTGATTCATTCTCTAATTTTCTTGGTGTTAAGTTTGTCATTCTTCAGTGAAAGTCTTGCAAATTCCTTTTAAAAGATACCTCAATGTTTAGAATAGATCTTAATAAAGCTAAAGTTTGAACAACTCTAATTGAAACAGAGGGTTTGGGGCCCAGAACCCCACCCTCTCCTTTTTTGTGGTCGCTCCCACAGTGGCCCTGGAATGAGTTTCTTGGAATCCCCAGTGCTTAGGAGATCAGGTTGAAATATCACTGAAACAGGTCATATTAAGGTCTCTTTCAAGACTAATTTGTTATGACCTTTAAGTCTCATATCTTGGGTTCAAGGGATTCTTTTCCCTGCTTTCTGAACACGTCTGTGTTCTTTGATAGAAATAAATATTCCATGTTCAAGTGTGCCACATCTTTCCTTATGTTTCACATGGATATCCTGCCCTTCCACAATAGTAAAACAGAAGGTTCCTCTTTCCGCTACTTTTTCATCTTAGCCCCGAGGAGGAAACTTTTGCTAACGTGTCTAGCCCTTAAAGCTTCCTTCCCTTAGAAGGAGCAACTGGTCTGACTGGTCAGGGTGTTCTCTGAACCATATTTCACCAGCACTCATGGTCCCCACTTTAAAGGCCAATGGGAGTACTTGCCTGCTCTTTCACCTCCTGCGCCAAGGTACATACAGCCACATCAGGAGGATGTCCTGAGTTTGCATGCCCCAACAGGGCCCAGGGTTGGCCTTCTGGAGAACTATGGTCCACATTATTGCATATTCCAGTGTTAAATGGACACTTAGTTTCAAAATAATGAGGACAAAACCCCATAATAACCTTTGGACTAAGCTTCTTGAGCCAATAAAATTTAACAAAAGCATAGCATTTAGGGAGTTATTAGGCATTCACTTGCTTATTAATAAAAGCTTTGATACCCTAATGGTCCAAACTCTGGAAGGGAGGACAGCTAAAAGGCATCCTCAAACCTTACGTCATTACTAGCATTCAGGAACTAAGTGACTCAGGGAAAGCCAGGGCCCTGGGACCACTGTGGCAGGAGGTGTCTGCAGGTACCGAAATGTATTTAGTAGGCACGACTTGTGACAGTTACAGATCAAGGCATCTGTGGCTCAGTCTCTAGGTAATGGGCTACAGAGGAGCTTAGCTAAAAAAGAAAAAAGTCATTTTAGGAGTAGGAGTCTGAGCTTATTTGCCAGAATCACAAGCCAAGATCAAGGGCTGGATCTTGGGGAGAGAGAGAGAGATCTCTTTCCCGGGAAGAGGAAATCAGAATGAAGATAAAGTTTCTCTCCTTTGGAATGCTCTGAAAACAGATACTTTTCATACACATGGCTGTAAGACACAAGACCAAAAGCAGTTTTCTCAACTCTGGGGCACATTAGAATCACAGGGGGAGTTTTTAAAAATATATGCCTGACTCCTCAGCCCTACAACAGATCAATTAATACCCGAATCCCTAATGGAAGGGGTCCAAGCAGCTGTAGTTTTAAAAGTTCCCCAGGTGGCTCTCATGAGCAGCCAGGTTTGGGAATTACTAGGCAGTGTAAGCAGCGCAGAAATGGAGAGGGAGAGATTTTTGCTGCACTGAATGTTGTAAGGCAGGAATCTAACAGGTTTTGCTATTTGTTTTTGTTCTCACTCGTTATATATTTCATCCAGGGCTGAGGGACGGCTGGGAGGAGAGGTCTGCCTGGTTGCACCGGGAAAACAGGTAGAGGAAATGGATTTTTGTGGTGGAGAGGTGAAGGCTTAAATTGGACAAGCTCGGGGAGCTCAGGGAGAGAGGGGCTCATAGTAAAGGTCTCCTTTGGGTTTTGAAGAACCGGAAGTCATTCTGAAAGTTAAAATGATACAGAGACTAAGAAGAATTTTGGTAACCTTCATATTTATTTAGATTACCCTTATAATCAGCATTTACTGTAGGTGTGCTAATGAGATAAAAAATACTCTGAAACCCTCCTGCTTCCTTCCTTTGTTCACACAGTTCACAGTACCACCAGGAAAAGTCCATTTTTAAATTTCAGGTCCAGCCAAATCATTAAAATAGCTAGGGTGGCTTAGTGGTTTCATAAAAATTAAATCAGCACATGTTTCGAGTAAGCTTATTACGGAAATAAGAATCCACAGAGCCATTTTAAGGCTGATGCCCGATCCAAAATCTTGCTATTATCTTGTGTATGTGAGTCTATATGTGCTGGGATGTCCAGTATGTGGTTACATAAAAATGCCTGATGGCAGCCCCCTCTGCTTCCCCCAATGAAAGGTTGGATTTATACTGCTTCCAGCTTTCTGCTACTGCCACTGATTAGTTTGCATTTACATTTTCATAGCATCCAGCTGCTCGGCATTCATGATTTACATTCATCCAATGTAATTAAAGTATTTGTTGTGGGTTTATAAGCTTTTTAATGGTCTATATTTCTGCATTTTGTGTCTCTCCTTTTCCAAATTTATTTTATTCATCAAGCTGTGTCCCAAAAAGCAGTAGAAACAATTACCTCTAAAGTATGTTAGTATACAGCATGAATAACGCTCATGCTGGATTTAAAACTACCCTCACTCGAATTACCAATTCAGTGCTGAAAATAAATGTCTCTCTCTCCAGAAATTAGAATCTAATTATGTACAATAAACCATGTTAAATAATATCAAGGGTCTAGCCTAAACCAACAAAGATTCAAACATCCCCATAGAAAGCTGGAATGTTTCTCCCCACGTTTGCTGCAGGGGCCAGGTTCTTCACAGGGGTCTCTGGCTTTGTTGAGAGCCAGTTCAGGCATCAACACGATAGGGTTCAAATGCACATTAAGGAAGAAGTAACCTGTTTGTCTTGCCTGCTACCCTGCACAAACTGATTTGGTCAAAACTTTGATTTCAGTCCCCTGTAATTAATAGGTAATTAACTGTGGCTCTGGGAAGGAACAGCAAAAAGATAAATAAACCATTTACACTTTTACTACAAATGAAACATCCCGACGCAGTCAATACTTTAATATGATTTCAGAAACTGAAATAATCTCTAGGATTTAAGTTCCCACTGACCTCTAAATCAATCCTAACTTCTAAGTCTCTTTTGGCATTAATCTCACCCCATATTTGCTTTCATCTTTGGATAGACGGCTATAAAACCCTGGAATCAGCTAACCTTATCTTTTCCTAAATTCAATTCTTTCAGCCACCTCTCAGCCTTTTTCCAGGCCTGTATAAATTTCACCAATTTACCATCTTATTAGATGCTAAATCACACTCTTCATCTATTTCAAGTCACAGGGCAAGGCTAACATTTTAAAGAAAGCCTGCCCAGTTAATACCAAGAATTTACCCTCAACTGCTGGGTTATTATACATTTTTTTTTTTTTTAAAGGAAACTATTTTTTTTTTTTAAAGATTTTATTTTTTCCTTTTTCTCTCCAAAGCCCCCCAATACATAGTTGTATATTCTTCGTTGTGGGTCCTTCTAGTTGTAGCATGTGGGACGCTGCCTCAGCGTGGTTTGATGAGCAGTGCCATGTCCGTGCCCAGGATTCAAACCAACGAAACACTGGGCCGCCTGCAGCGGAGTGCACAGACTTAACCACTCGGCCACGGGGCCAGCCCCGTTATTATACATTTTTAACACAGTGAAATACTTATTTTATCTTGTCTATTTATCTCTTTAGTAGTCAACTGTGTAGTTTTTTGTTTTTTTAAAGATTGGCCTTGAGCTAACATCTGTTGCCAATCTTTCTCCTTCTCCTCCTTCTTCTTGTCTTCTCCCCAAAGCCCCCCAGTACATAGTTGTATATTCTAGGTGTAGGTCCTTCTAGTTCTGCTCTGTGGGACACCGCCTCAGCATGGCCTGATGAGCAGTGCTAGGTCTGTGCCCAGGATACGAACCGGCGAACCACGGGCCACCAAAGCAGAGCGCACAAACTTAACCACTTAGCCACGGGGCCAGCCCCACATTTGTGTAGGTTTGGTTACCTCATCTCCCTGTTTGATTGAAGAAAGAGGACAAAAGATTACTCTGTTTTAATTGGTGCTGAAGAGGACAGCTTTGAGTGATTGTCCAAAAAAAGCAGTGAGTTTTGGTTGGGAGAAGACAGAGGAGGAATTTGGTAAGAGCAAAATGGAATTTCAACCTAATTCATTTCTCTTTTGAAAGAAATAGAAAATATATAATGATATATACAGTTATAAATACCTCTGATATGCTAATTAGAATGCTAATATTCATTGCCCATAATCTTTGGCATGCTGACTTTTATTAAAATAAGTTAAAAAATTGTAAAACATACTCAGTGCTATGGGTCAATGTGGACTGTCATTGAGTAGCCTACTGAGACTCTGGTGTAATTATTTTTTCGTTTTTATGGTCATTCCATGATTTTATGGTTTCGTTTTATGGTTATTCCATGATTTTAACTAAAATCCCACCTCTGAACAATTAGACCAAAACAAATAAAAGATTATTCCCTCTCGTTAAGAAATATCTATCAGAAACTCTTTTTAAACTTATTTGGAAATAATTCCAGATGTAAAAAACTTGCAAGAATAGCATATTAGTTTCCTTCTGCTATTGTAACAAATAACCCCAAATTTAATCTCACTGGGCTGCAATCAAGGTGTCAGCAGGGCTGCATTCTGTCTGGACTCTCCAAAGGAGCATCTGTTTCCTTGCCTTTTCTAGCTTCTAGAAGCCATCTGCATTCCTTGGCTCATGGCTCTCTCCTACATCTTCAAAGCCAGCAGTGTATCATCTTCAGATCTCTGTCTAACTGACTCTCCTACCTCCTTCTTTCACTTTTAAGGATGTTTGTGATTATATTAGGCCTACCTGGATAATTGAGGATAATCTTCCTATCTGAAGATCCTTAACTTATTCACATCTGTAAAGTCCCTTTTGCCATGTTAGTTAACATATTTAGTCATTAGGATTAGGACATGGACTTCATTTGGAGGGAGGGGTCATTGTTCTGCTACCACAAATAGTATAAAGAATTCTTGTGTATTCATCTATAGTCCCCAAATGTTAACATTTCACCACATTTGCTCTCTGTATTTCTCTTCCTTTCTCTCTCTCTCTCTATACATATTATTTCTTTCTGAACCTTTTGAGAGTATGTTGCAGACATAAAAGATGTCTTTTTATCCCTAAATAATCAGTGTGCAATTCCTAAAAACAAGCTTATTCTCTTATATAATTACCATAAAATTTATCCAAATCAGAAATTAACATTGGTGAAATCCTACTAGCTAATCTGCAGATCTGTTTCAGATTTTGCCAGTTGCCACAATAACGTCCTTTGTAGCAAAAGAAAATCCCAGATCTATGTTACATTTGCTCTCTTCCATGTCTCTTTAGGCTCCTTTAATCTTAAACAGTTCCTCATTCTTTCTTTAATGACATGGATAATTTTTAAGAGTACAGCTCAGTTACTTGGGAAAATTCTCTCAATTTGGGTTTGTTTGATGTTTTCTCATGATTAGATTCAGGCTATACCTTTTTGGCAGAAATATCTCAGAGGTGAAATTGTGTTCTTACCAGTGCATCGTATCAGGAGACACTGAAAACTTTTGCTGGATCTGAATTGCAGTCTTTGGTAAAAGCAAGGCCTGACATTTATTGAATTCTTACTCTAAGACAGGATCTGTGCTAACAACACTCTACATGTATCATCCAATTTAATTTACCATAGTTGTTTTCACTACAACTGAATGAGAGGGAATTCATACAACTGATGTGATAAAGATCCAGATTTGAACATTTCATCCCTTTTATTCCAAATGCCATGCTCTTTCCACTTTATTTATAAAAAAGGGAGTTCAGTTTTCATATGTAAGATTGATCAAGATAGCCTTAATGTTCTTTTCAGTTTCTGATAGGGTCTTCCTGACTATAGGCCCTGATCTGATCTCCCTTTTCTTAGAGCATTTACTTTAGAAAACTTAAAATTGTGAATTCTTTTTCTGATGCTTTGAGGTTTAAATCTTGTTCGAACTTCTTGCCAGTTTTAGAATCCAGGAATGCCTTTCTCAAGGACCTGGGAGCCATTCCTTTGAAATGTAATCATCAAGAAAGACAGGGCCCCTATTTCCCAATCTCTGTGAGAGGGTAGGAGCCTGACTTCAGTAAGTGCCAGTCAGCAAACACACTGACCCACGTCTCCCTGTGATGTCCTCCAGTACTTTTCCACTAACTCCCCCCAGCACTTAAAAACTGCTCCCGACTTTTGTCTCAGCGGAGTTGAGTCCAATCTCTCTCCCCTATGGCAGTAGTCTCTCTCCCTTATTGCAGTAGTCTTGAATAGTCTTCTTGGTCAGTGCAATATTTCTTTTACAAGTTTATATGAAAAAACAACTTTCATTAATTAAAGTCAAGTCTCCTCCAACAAGAATAAAGTAATTAAGCGATGCCAAGGATAGTAGTTTTAGTTACGATTTTTTAATGACTCCTGAATCACCTACTGTTTGAATGCTCTCACTTTGACATAGCCATGATCTTGTTTTAAAGGGAAAATGACACCTTCCTGTTTTGTCATTGAAATAAATACCTAAGGTGGCTCGCTACCCATTTTCTAGGACTAGCTTATGCACAAGGGCTAATGGGAGCCGCTGGGTTAGTAGTGGGGGGACCTGAAATTGGCCACCCCAAGATATGTCTCTTTGGCATGGGGATTATTTGAGGCTGATTGCTTTTGATAAACTGGGACAGGGAAGGAGGCTCTGAGGAAGGGAACTTGCCCTTCGTTAGGACACATTTACATTTGTAAGGTAAATCTCTATCTGTAAAAGGTGCCTCCCTCTCTGTACCTGGAAGAAGAAAGGAGATGATCTTCTCTCTAGAAACTCTTAATCAATACCAAAGGCAAGGACTTAAATCTGCATTTTATTGTGCTTGTCTGGAACCTCCTGTAACTGACTTCCCTCCCCCTCCCAACTTTGGCATTTCTTAAGGATTAAGCATCTTTCCTTAGGCTAGGAACTGATTGCTGAGCTCACCTGTGACCACCCAACTCCAGACAATAGACTTGCCTCCGGCTACGCCCTCTGAGACAGCAGACCACTACCTGCTGTGCCGACAGGGCAATCTTGTGACTATTGTGGGAGGGACATTTCAATCACATGTGAAACACCCTGTTTGGGGGTATATAACCACTATGTGCACCCCACTTCTTCGGTGCCCTTTCTTCCTTCGGGGGAAGAAAAGCCCCGGGCCATGGTTCCTCACAAAGCTTTGTTTAATTTTCTCTTGCTATTCTGTCCCATGTGAATTTAATTCATTCTCCAGCCAGACGAACCCACATTTGGGAAGAGGAAATGTCTTCCTCCCCTACAGTAGCATGCAATATGTCCTTGCTTAATCCCTAAAACATTCCTCTATTGGTTAAGGAGTTGGGTTTCTGTCTTTTACAAAGAAAGGAGTTCTATTAACATTCTCATCACTTAAAATGCATTTCTACTCCTGCCTTACAAAGCCCTTTGCTTAGAGGTACATGTAAGAGTGATTTTGACTCTCCAGAAACTTCATGCAGATGCCATGATTTCAATTTCTGCATCCTCACTTTTTTGGCTTTATGCATGGGGCTTAGGGAAGGTTGCACATTTTCTTGTGGAAAGACAGAGATTTTGGTATCTCAAGAGGAGGTACCAGCTGAATATATTTACTACTAACCCTCAGATTCCAATTCCATGATTGCCTTGTTCAGTGTCTTTTTTGTTTTGTCTTTCACGTACCCAATTTCCACAGTTATCCTTTTGTAAATCAAAGAATGATAAGAAAAGATAGGAGAATATTTATACTTTCTCTAAAGTTTTTCTGCTCCTTGCATTGGTTCTATTTTATCCAATGTTTTCTTATTATGATTGTCTCATACATTGTAGGGGATTTCAACTAACTTGGGAAGCCTGGCTCCACATTCATATTTAAAAGTGAGGTACTAAAAAGCTAATGGGAAGCTCTGTGTGTCCCTAGAGCTTTCCACCGATTGAACTTGCCCATTTCATTGGAGGACTTCTAAACAGCATTATCTTCAATTCCATTTTATCAATGAGGAATCCTACAACTTCCTGCCTGTGGGTATAAGCCTGGGGGCAAGATTCTGAGTGCTGAGGGTAAAACTGCAGGTAGGGTGCTAGGATGCTCATGATTTGGAATTTGACCCCCATTTTCAGATTTTATTTCACCTGCCCTACAATATATTTGTTGCTAGGTCCATGTCTTGTCTGTTTCCATTTTTTCAGGGTTTTCGGGTTCCATTTTGCCTTTTGAGTGGTGTGTGTGTTTGCGCATGTATGCATGAGTGTGTGTATGTGTGTGCGTCCTGGAGGAAGTAGGGGGAAGGGCTAGTCACCTATACGTAAGAACTGGGAAGGAGAAATGGGAGCTCCTAAAACTCCCTATACATACTTTAGCCAGTTCTCTTCCCTACTGTTTTCAATTCTGGAATTTCCTGCAGTTCTGCAGCATGAGCTGCCTGCTCTTGTTGGTTTCCACTTATACAAACACCTTATCACTTCTTCCGTTTCTCTTTGTCCTTGTTGGTCAATGGTTGTTTAGAAATACTTTACACTCATTTTAAAAATGGATTTTGGGGAGAGTACAGGAATAAATGCAAAACTTCAGTCCGCCATGTTTAACTGTTGGTACTATTCATTTTTAATTTAGATTTCTCTGCCTTAATGCCTGTATCTTTATAGAATCTCTTTTCTGACTAAATTTAACCTCCTGGAAAACAAGTATAACGTCATAATGCTTTCGTGTGTAGTACGTATGTGTGTTATCTATGTCTGTGTGTGTGGTATGTGGTGTGAGTTTTATAATTATAGTACTGGCAGTCACTCATGGAGCCCTGACATTGGCCAGGCACTGAGATTAGTACTTCACATGGATTAACTCGTTTACGTATCGTAACTCTCTTGTGTCATAGATATTATTATTGTGTCTGATTTCCAGGTGAGGAAACTGAGATGGTCAAAGGTTAAACAACTCGTCCAAGGTCATATAGCTATGAAGCTGCAGAGCTGTGATTCAAATGCAGGCAGTTGGGCTCGAGGCTGTGCCCATAACCACTATGCAACACTGCCTCTCAGTTACGTAGCTTGAATGTCTGTATGTACCTATACTTCTGTCTATTTATCTTATCAATGTGCTGTCTGCTATACACACACTTTTTCCTTTTATCTGCATGGTTATTACAGTAACTGGAAATAGTGTTTGCCTTAGAACAGGTATTTGCATCATCAGAGGACTGGTGCCATTGACACAGTACTTCACCTTCTTATCCCACCCAGCAGCGTGCCTTGTCCATAAAAAATCTCAATGAACGTGTATTATTTCACTTTATTCTGATCCCCATACACAGGTAATTTTATCCATAATTTGGACTTTATAAAAGTTCTTCAATCTGCAAATATTCTTGTATCGAAAATCTAAGCCGTTTTTCTTGGGGGGTGGGATGGATGGTCCTCCCAGAGTCCTTACTTACACAAGGGTTGTTTGTTTCTGGGTTGAGATGAAGAATCTATTATACAACCCAATTCTTCTCTTCCTGTACCCACTTTGCATTTAGATGTACTCTGTTTAGAGTCTGTACATGATTTAAGCCATTTAGGTTTAGATGGGCCCTGCATCTGATAGAGAAAGAAAGACAAATAAAACCCCTTTTTGAAAGAGAGTGATTTGAACTTCTGGATGTGTTATGTGAATGAAAATGGTCATGACTTTCTTTCCACAAAAGATAGAGCCCTAAGTGTTTGGCTTAAAAAGGTTTATACACCCTCCCCTCCCCGCAAAAACACAACACACACACACACACACACACACACACACACAAACAATTTGTTTTGAGGTCACGGTCAAGGCTTTGTTTTCAGCTTGTGGAATGATAACAATGGGGGGTAAATTCTTTTACGCTGTTGGGTCCTGTCGTATTTTCCTGATATTCTTCCTCCTGCGCCTTGCTATAGGAAAGAGTCATTGTTTTTAAATAAGAAAGCAAGGAGATTCTTGGCTGTACACTGACAAGAGGCTCAATTAGTATTAGATTTTTCAATGACTGATCATTTGCATTCCCTTCAAAATAGCCTCAAGCCACAAACTTATCTCACAAAGAGCACCTGCGGGCTTGCGGCAGGCAGTGATTCGGCCATCATTACTGATCTTTCTAGAATTCCAAAGAGAAATTGCACTCTATATCCTATTTCCCAGCTCCTCTGCTCAAAAGAAAAGTTTTCCCATAAATGATTTGGAACTATCTATGTACATTCTTATAAGAGAGAATTAGAAAAACTAGAACCCACGACCTTCTGGGTAAAGTATACAAACACAGATTTAGTTTACTTTTTATTTGGACTTGAATGGTATGTCTGTGCATATGTGTTGATGTGTGGTTTTCTTCACAGACAGTTTGTTATAATTAGATGATATAAAGCAAACATGTTTTTCAATGTATTAAGAAAATGAATGAAACAGATTTTCCTTAAATTCAGTAGGTGATTGCCAATATTTCATAGCAGTATTCAAAGTGGTCATAGGCATAATTTAAATTTAGCTTCTGTTTTATTCTCTTTCTTGCTGTCTCTCAGCTATATATGAAACTGTTCTCCTTTTCCTATTTTCTCAGTACATTGGTATTATCTCTCTATGTCCCTCTTGGTTCTTTTTTTCTTCTGGTGTATAATTAAATTTCATGAAATAAATATGGATTCATCCTGCTGAATGTTAATATGTTGAACTCTGCTATTAGCTCTGGCCATTGGGGGAATGTTGTAAAAGTCTTTTGGAATTTTCCCAGAACTAATAGGATTCTGAAAAGAAAAATCCATCCATTTACTTCCCAAGTTTGCTCGTTGTTGGTATCTGATGAAAGACTGTGCCCTTTCCTTGATGAACTTGGCATTGATCAGACTCCGAGTTGAGGGCCTGCCCTAAAACTCAGGGGCCACATGACAAGTGGATGTGAAGCAGGAATTTAGTTTTCATTCTCAGAATCCATTCCACCGTTCTTATTCTTTCAGGTTCAACTTGGCCTTCTTGTCCTCTCCTGTCATTTGGGAAAGGAATTACCTCAACACCTGTGAAATCTGTGGCACTAGGAAGTACCGTGCTTTTAATATAGCAGTGTCATTTACATAATTTCCTTTCCCACTTAGGAAGTTTTCTCTTCCTTCTCAGTGAAATTTGCATCTCAATCTTTCTTCCTTGTAAGAGCCTCCAAAAACCCTTAAATCACAGTATTTCTCAAAACATAAAAGTAATGATATGACTTTCCCATTGCCTGTTTATCCATTGGATTAGTGATTTTCATTAACCTCAGGAATTTAAGGAGGCAAAGCTCCTGACTGAGAATAGATCTTTATCGTGAAATCAAATTATCAGATGAAACCTTAATTAGGATTTGCACTGCTGATCAAAGGAACAGCCAAGGGATTATGTGGCAAAAAAGGAAACTCAGAATCCACCCAGTTCCAATGGATGAGTTTTCTCCAGGATGCTTTTATATGTATGTATTAAAGCAAGTTTTTGAATATATGTCCCAATAATAAACTAGAAATATGAATCCTGTTTTTAACTGAGGCTACTAATTCGTTATTTGAGACTTTAAAGAGAAATATGAAAGGTATCCAAACAAAATACATCCTATAAGATCTGTAAACTTATTTAATTTTATCTAATAGCACCATCCCTTCCTTTATTTTAGCCTATGAAATCATTTATTACAATGGGGTAACAGAGGGTGAGCCAGCCAAGGCAAGGTAATACGAGCAAGCTTCTAAGATTCAGCACAGACCAGGGCCCAAAGAAGAGACAAGTCCCTGTGTTAGTTTCTCTAGGGAAAAGCATAAAGGGATAAAAGTCTAAAGTTAGGTCAATGATATCAGCTTTTGGTCTAAAATCAGCTGGGCCTGCCGGTGCAGCTTTGGCCAGCTGCTGGCCCTGAATATCATCTAGTTACAGATTGGGTCTCTATGATCTCGAGCCATTAAGAACCATGTCTGTCATTACATCATTATACCCCTGCTGACACTGAGTTTGGAATTGGCCAAGATCTCAAGTTAATGTGATCCCCCTGGGATTCATTTCATTTATGCACCTAATATCAGTTGATCACTTTTATGTGCCAACTGCTTGGAGAGGTTCTGGGGAAACAACAGTGAAAAACATAACATTCCCTCTTTTAAAAAGTTCATGGAGTAGATAAAAACTTATACAATTTTGATAAAATATGGTAAATGCTATGTTAGGTAAATCTGACAAAGGACCCAATAGGAAAAGAAAGGATACCAGATCCAGTTGTAGGGGAGGGGTCAGGGAAGACTTTTGGGGACTTTGAAATGTTTCACTGGAGCACAGAGGGTATGAATAAACTCTGTGGCAGTGAAGGAAGCTGTGAGGTTAGAAAGGTAGACAGAGGCCAAATGAGGAAGGTCCCTGGAGTCCACACTAAAGAGGTCAGACTTCATCCTTAGAGCAACGGGGAATACATGGAAGGTTTTAAAGCATAGGAATAACATGACCAGATGGGCACATTACAAATAACTCTCTGAGTTCACTGTGGAGCATGGTGTGGAGCTGAGTGAATCTGAAGGAACTTATCTAGTCTAGAGGTACCAACAGCCTAAGCTCCGAGAGAGGCAGAAGGGATGGACAGTTTCAGGAGATGCTAAAGGAGACAGAATCAGAAGATTCAGGGATCGGCTGGACAAGGGCAGGGGAAAGCTAATGCGATGTAGAAGCAAAGGATTACACTCAAGTTTCTTGCCTGGGCAGATGGGTAAATGGTGCTACATTTTATTGAAATTGAGATTACATGAAAAGTAGGTTTTATGAAGGCAGGATATGGTAAGCTCAACTTTGTGTATATTTCATGTGAGGTGTCCGCAGACATCCAAGTGGAGCTGTCCATCATCCAGTGGCTACAGGAGTCTGGAACTTAGACAGGTCTGAAATATAGACATTTGGGGGTTATCAACATAGAGATGGCGAGTGCAGTCATGAGGATTGAGAATAAAGATAGAAGAAAACTTAAAGGATGTACAGAGAAAGAAGAACCCATCTCAGGAAAATGAGCTGCATGTTCCTCCACTCCCCTTCCCTCTGTGCCCTTGCCATAGAATTTGTCTTCCGTCCTAATCCCTGCCTCCCATTCCAGTCCCCTCCTGGGATGGGAGCCCTGCTCTAAATCCTAAGATCACTTTGCTGGGGCTCAGAAGTCTGTAAGCCGTTACTTAACAAGCCTCTGTTAGAGAAGACGAGGCATTGTGCCTTTACCATCAGCTGGTGACTGGAGTCCTGCTATAATCCAGTCATTTTCTCCTGGGAGGAAGCCCCTTTCAAACTCTTTCCAAAAATGCCTAATGTTCGGTCCCTTCCATGTACCAGATCAGACTCACTCGATGTGAACACCATTCCAGATGAAACTCAGGACTGTCACGCTTCCTCGGCCTGCCGGGCACCTCCTTTTTGTATTAATTGCATTTGAATTTTGGAGTTAGACAAATCCCAGTTTAAAATCTGACTTTACCACTTGACAACTTTGTGACCTTTAGCAAGTCACCCTTTCTGAAGTTCACTTTCTGCATCTGTAAAATGGATTAAGATTTCCCACCTGCCACAGCTGTTTGAGGGAGAAGGGAGAACACGCACACAAAATTCCTGGCACTTCTCTGTAAATTAATACATTTACTTCTTTCTATATTTTCCCCAGCTTGGTTGTAAGTAATGTGAGAGCAGTACAAGGCAGTGGAAATAAGACCTGCACATAGTAAATGCTTCAATGTTTATATTTTTAGAGTCCTAAAATGGGTTTCAAATTACTTTACTTCTGTGTGAATGATTTTTGTGTGTGCTGGTTCTCTTTTTGAGCTTCAGTTCTCTCATTTAGAAAATGAGGATAATAATAGCTGTGTTATTTACTTCACAGTTGTCATGAATTTCAAAGATAAAGCATGTGACAGCCCTTTGAAAACTAGAAGGTTTCTTAAAAATATAAAATATTATCTTAAGTACTGTGCTTTACTCTTAGGAGCCATTATTAACAAACTTTTCTTTTTGATATTGGTACTTGGACACATTAGACATTCCAAACTTGTGACCAGAGAAATATTAATTTTTGCTATTTAATTATTTGAATTGCCTGTAAAAAGTTGCACTGGCAAAGAGACTCAAGAAGATTAAATTTTTTATTGCTATGGTCTTAATTAGCCTACAAACATTTATTGGGCACTTAGTCAGTGAAAGATACTGTGCTTGGTCCTAGAAATACAAAGAGGATATATTTAATACTTGACTTTCAGAAGTGTGTATCTTAAAATAAAGATAGTCAAGTAAATAATTTCTATATAGACTGATAAGGTTGGTAATTTAGTAGATATGTACTTAGTCAAGGCTGAGGGAATCAGGGAAATCTTCTTAGAGGAAGTGATAGCATGTGGGGTTTTGAAGGATGATTAGGAGTTAGCCAGGTGGCCATTTATGAGTGGAAGTGGAAGTTCTTGAGGATTTTACAGGCAGAAGGAACAGAAATGACAAAGCAAAGGCCCTGAGACATTTGAGACATCTACAGGATTTTAATACAATTGGTTTACATTTGTTTGGGGATGGAGAATGGTGGGAGAGAGGGAGGAAGAAGCAATAGTAGATCCGGAAACTGAAAAATAGGTAAAGAAGTGCCATATATGGAAGTCTTGCCATTGAAATACATTTAGTACTGGGTTCCACATGATGACAATAAAATTTAGTTTGATATCCTTTGGAGTAGAGCAACACTGGGGGAGGGGAGAGGAGTGGGGGAGCGGAGATTATTGCACTGACACAGGTGAGAAGCAATGAGGCCCTAATCTAAAGTAATGACGAGGGGAAGGAGAGGCTGTTCAGAGTCAAGCTCTATTAGAGGAGAAGTCTTGATCACTGATTGGACATGGCAGGGGAAGGGGAAGAATAAATTAAGATTATATTCTAATTTTCTGACTTGTCAAGAGAAGGAGGTGGTAGGCTATTCAAAAAGCTAGAGGGTTACAAAAACGACAGTACTACTACTGGGTAGGAGAAGAGGTGAAGAGAAGAGCATGGAATACATTTAGTTTCATACATCTAGAGTCGGTAGGTAGGCAAGCCCAGAAGATAATCTTCATCTTTACCACGAAACTCCGAGGGTGGGGTGTGGACATGTCCTTTAGATGCGCTATCATCCTTTCCCTCTCTCATCTCCTAACTTATAACCCCCACTTTGATTAGCTGTAGAGAATCTGAAGTTCCCCTTAAATATACTTGATAAAGATCCAGAAAGATTCCCTGAAAATATATTGACTCAAGTCAATTGTTCGATATTTTAAATTCTGGTAAAGACAAGAGACCCAAGACTCTTAAAACAAAACAAATGACAATTCTTAACCATAAAATAATTATATTAACAAAATATTTGTCTAATCTTGTCAGGATTAAGTGTCCTTCCTTCTTTTATAATCTTTCATACATTAGCCGTGGAGCGTCGTTTAATTCTTTCATGTTACTGTTGCTATTACTGTTTTAGAGGTCTTAGCAGAGTCAGCCATGTTTTCTTAAAACTACCCTAATCTGAAATCATTGAATAATAATAACAATAATAATAATAATAATAATATACTTATGTATCTTTTACCGTGTCCCAGGTTTAAGTGCTTTAAATACTAAACTCATTTAATGATCACATTCTGTGACAGAGATTATTGGTTCGATCTCTATTTTATAAATAAACTAAGGCATAGGGAAGTTAAATGACTTTCCCAATGTTACACAGAGAGTAAGTAGATAAGCCAGGATTCAAATCAAGGTAGCCTAGGACCAGAGGGCATGCACTTAATCACCCTACTATGAAAGCTGTGGATTATACAGCAGCATCTTGGTGACACTGGGTAAAGCTGGCAACTCTGAGGCACGACACTTGCCTGCCATAGGGTCAGTATCCAATATCATATATATATTTCAGATATGAGATAATATATATCTCATATATATATAATATAAATATTAATATATTTAATATTGAATATATTAAATATATAAAGGCAAAATTCTCTTCAACCAGGAATATAAAGAATAAAATCACACATCACACAGCCTGGTTCATATCCCAGCTTGGCTTAGCATCCCCACTTGCCTGGGTTTGAATACTTACAAGCTGAGTGACTACAGACCAGTTAATTAATCTCTCTGAGACTCATTTACTAATCCATAAAATAAATATAACATGCTCTTCCTTACAGGGATACGGTAAGGATTCGAGGAGAGAACATACCTGAAATAGTCCTCCCACATTTCTAGCGTCCTCCCTATGTTCCATCACTGTTCTCAGAATGTCATGTGTATGAATTCCTTTAATCCTCCCAACAAGCTTATGAGGTAGGCACTATTTTAATCATCATCCCCATTTTACAGGTGAGGAAAGTGAGGCACAAGGAGACTCAATAACTTGTCCAGAGTCATACGCACAGTAACTGGCAGCTTAGGCTGGTCTGGCTCTCAAGTCCCTGCCCTCAACTGCTGTGCAGTGCTGCCACTCAAAGCACCGCACACAGGCATATCCAGACCGTGACCTCCCTGTCTGAGTGGGTGTTGCACTTTTTGTGTCCAAAGTGATTTCATTTCCCTCCTCTGAAATGATAGAGATAGCCCCTGAAACTCTACAGATAATAGCTCAGTAAGAAAAAACAACCTCAGTGACACGGAAGAATAAAAGATTTAAAAGGGAAGCTATGAAAGGACGGGGCCCTCCTCTTCAACAATCGGCTGGAAGAGGCCTCTCCGCAAGCAAGGACACAGGTCGTCTTCAGGACTGAACTAGAAGCGGTCACCCCATCTACTACCGATCTTAGGAAGATATTATTTCAAAGAGCCATTACCTCAAAAGGAAACCTGTTCCTTCCTATCTATGTATTAGTATGTAGCTCATGCAATAAAACTGTCTACAGGAAAAGAAGTGAAGCCTGGTATTCTTCCAGTGCCAGGTGGATAGCGTATTGATGGAAAGCCACTTGGAGCCGAAGGCTGACCACAGGTTTCTGACCAGGCGACCTTGGCCAATCAGTCATTTTACCTCCCAGTTTGTCCACTTCCCAGGGCTGCTCTATGGAGTAGCAATAATGTTCTTAAATCCGTAAAACCAGGTCTGTTCCAGAATTAGCACTCCGCAAATGGTGGCTATTGTCACTATTATTTCACACAGCCACTAAACTTTCTTAGAAAAATCGAATCCCTAAGACTTCTTTTCTTGTCCATATTTATCATTGATCTTTCTATTTTAAAGCCGATGATCACGTTCTATTTTGAAATCTAACAAATTCTAATCTCTCAGAAGGTTCAGACAATATTATCGTTCACTGTGAATTTGAGCAGTCCTTCTTTCTACTCTGCTGACATTTTGGGTTGAATTAATTTCATTACAGCTGCACATCTTTGCTCTCACAGCAGTTATCTACACAGTTAAGAATTATGGACCCCACAAATCAGGTCAATGAAAAGATCTAACAGTGCTTGGCTATCTTCTTCACACACCTTCTTTTATAAAGCAGCAACTCCAGATGTATTTCAGTCACCATCTCAGAACTGCCGCCTGACTCCAGCCCCTCTTTAACCATCCAAATGGTTCAAGGGTGAACCTTCTAGAATGTTCTTTGTCTCTAAAACTAAGTTGTTTAAGAGCTTTCCTGAGTAAAAGTCCACAGTGCATTATGTACGATGTATTTCAGGCAAACAGAATGTTTAAATCCACAGACTGAAAATGATCTTCACCCATAAAATGAAATTTGATCAGTTTACAGCCCGACATGAACAGAACTCCCAAATTAGGCACTTCCAAATTCAGCACAGCAAACACTGCCAGCCGCCAAAGGAATTGGAGAAATCAAAGCTCCTCTAAATCTTCCTTCCATGACATATAAAAGATTCAGCAGAGTAGAGGTCAAAGAATACGAGGGGAAAAAAGGTATAAAAGAAAAGACATATAGCTGATTTTTTTTTTTTTTAGTGTGACGGGATAGAACCTAATTATTCTTTTATGCAGAAAATCCCTTTGGCTGTACACATGAATAAGAGCACTCAAGGCAGCAACATTTTTCTTATAATTAGAAGAAATTATGATGTCTCTCTTGAAAGGCAGAATTTTCCTTATCATGAAAAACAGTGTTATCATCCTTACTTTTTATTAGAGCCTTCAAAATGAGGTTTTCTTGAGCCTCTTGAAATAAATCCATTCCACTTTGAACTGCCGGAACTAACTATTAAAATGTGGCCTGATTCATCCTGAGAAATGGCCACATGCCCACTTGCCTAGGATAATAATGACTGCTGGGTGAACTATAAAGAACACTGAATTTCTTTCTCCTACAACCTGAACTGTCTTGAGATGGAAAATGTATTGATCACCCTTTTTAACAGGCTGGCATGTTTCCTCTTCACACTCGTTTATTTATTTTTTCAACAAGTGTTTATTAAGTGACACTATGAGTGAGACATTGGGCAAGGGGCTGAGTTTGCTGTGGCTGCTATGGAAATTAAACTAAACAAAACACCCTACTTAAAAGATGATAAAGAAATGAAGGGAACTGTTTTTTTTTTCAGATAGAATTTGAAAGCATTTGGAAGGTAACAATGCTTTTTAATTTGATGTCAACTCTAGTCAGGGCATAGACTACAACTCCAAGTTGTTATTGGCAACGGATGAAAATATTGACACTAGGGACAGTAAAATCACAGTGCAGTAGCTGCTTTGCTCGCCTGTCCTTGCTGAGTTCTGAGAGAAGAGCTTCCTTCTAGGGCACTTGCCACAGAATCTGCTTAGAGGTTCGCCTTTCAGTACTTGGGGCTTGCTCCCTCCCTCCCTCATGTACACACAATGTGTGCCAGTCTCTCCAGGGTCGCTGCCTCTCACTCGTCCTCCTTTTGTTGTTTCTCTATTATTTTTCTTTTACTTTTTTCATAATTTCCTTCTATTTCTCTTTCTCTGAAGCACCTTTAGAAGGTGTGGAAAAAAGAAGAGGGGAATAAATTAAAGACGCTTTCAATAAATGTGCCTCTGTGAGTTCCCATAAGAAATGGTGTTTATCCCCAGCATCTTAATATTTACATGGAATTGCAATTGCCTAGAATTATCAGCCTGCCTCCTCCCACGGATAGTAAGTTCCTGGAGAGAAGAGGCTATAGTCTATGTATTCCTGTACTTTTAACAATCTAATCGCCATAGCGAGTGCTTTGTAAGTAATTTATAAAGGAAGAACTGATGGCTTCTTTGTCCCACCTTATGTCCTCTACATAGACTATATTCCATTTATTAAACTCAAATCTTTACAAAACCTCAGTCATGCACAAGACTCTGTGCCACATCCTCCAGAAAAAACAAAGATGAGCAAAACAGAGCGTCTGTCTTCAGAAAAGTCTAAAGGGAAAAATAAAATGAGTGTAAACTAATTGTAATAAAAGCAAAAGTTTAGGTGTTGGGGGTAGCAGTAAACACACAGTAAACACACAATTTATCAATTGACTTAAGAATTATATCATGAGCCACCCCTCACTTCCCTGTGTATGTAATTATAGACAAATATGCAAAGGACAACATGGACAGTCAACATCAAAGAGAACAAACGCCTGCTAGGACTGTGCCACAGGCCCATGCACGCGAGCTGTAAGGGTGTAGGGAGAAATTTTTAGAGCTCAAAGTGAAGGATGGAGCATATTTGGCTGAGGAGGCAAGAATGGCTTTCTTAGAAAATATTATTTAAAATGGGCCAGCAAGGACGAGCAGAATGTCATCAAGAAAAGACAGGAGCATAATACTGCATGTGGGAAAAAAGAACCGCAGCAACGCACAGAGAGAAATGTTGGGGGAGGACTCCATGCTTTGACTTGTTCGTTTGGGGCCTGAAGATTGGAGGGGGAGATGGACGGGACTCTCTCAAAGCTAGAGTATCCATTGAACCTCAAGAAACAAATGCTTCTACCTAGGTTTTCTATGGAAACGCCTGTCTGACACCAGCTGGAAAGGTTAAAGACCCAGATGGGTCTCTGTGAGGAAAGGGTTTGAGTCAATTGTCTGACATCTCCGGAATTCTTCATCAATTGAGAAGTTTAGGTTATATTCTAAATACTCAATAATCATTCACTGACAGGTTATTGAGCCTTATAAAGTATCCTAGACTTTAGCTACAAACTAACAATAATAAGCACATCGGCTTCTCTGGTATTTGCACATTAGCCCACAGAAACAGCTTTTTACCTCCTAGCAACCACATCAGGCAGGAGCCTGATCAAAGCATGTATGCAAATGGTCTTAGAAAAGTTTCATATTTTTTCCCAAATTGCCTTTTGTGTAAAAATAGCTAGAGATGTGTTATTTCATTGCATCATTAAGAAAACTGGCATACTTTAAGAATACATAGTATGGTATCCTAGTTATTCATTACCTGTGCTCTTTATTTATGGATGTATTTATTCAAAACATGCATATTGATTGCCGCTCTAAACCAGACTGAGATGATTGCGAAGATAACGGAGATGGGACTCCTGCTTATTAAGGTCCACAATTTAGGATGAAAAAAAAAAAGAACAGTGAAACGGGTTTTGCCACTAAGGAGACATCAATTCTTTCCCCAAATACTGCCACAAATAGTATTGAAATTAGGTAGTCACTTTTTTTTGCTTTTTTCTTTTTTGGCAAGGAAGATTATCCCTGAGCCAACATTTGTGCCAATCTTCCTCTGTTTTGTATGTGGGACACCACCATAGCCTGGCTTGATGAGCAGTGGGTGGGTCCACACCCCAGATCCAAACTTGCAAACCTCATGCCACCAAAGCAGAGTGTGTGAACTTAACCATATGCCACTGGGCCGGATCCAGGTAATCACTTATTTTTAACAATCATAGAGTCTGACAGATCAAATTTTCCTTTTGACAAATTATATATTTAGCCATTTAGTATTTTATTAAGCCATCTATTGATTTTTATAATAAGAAAAACAGCAATATTTTACAATTATAATGTAATCATTGGGCCTAAAGGATAAAAAGAAACAATTTGATTAAGAATATCTAAAGAAACATTTTACTAAAACAATCAATGGAAATATGTGGAGAGACAAATGATTTAAAGAAAACCAGTTCCTTGTCTCTCAGGAAGTGTCATAATTGAACACAAATGTATTCTCGTTAAACTACAGAAATAGCTAAGAGAAAAGGCTAATTCATGTTGTTTGTTTTACAGCAATTTGAAATAAAATCCAGCCTATAATTGATCTGATAATTTACTTTCAGATCTAGGTCAGAGGATTAAATATCACTCTGGTTTACTGTATCATGCTCGCCAAGAATGGAGGGATCTTTAGAATCACTAAATGACCATTTCATATATGATCTTCCCACTTGTAAAGGTTTGACTTCTTTATATAGTCATGCATATAAGCCACATGTGTCCAATTTCTTTGATTTTTTTTTTCAAAATAACTATGACGTCTGGTGTAGAATGAGCGGTATTTAACTCATGGGGTAAGTTTTTCTGTCATAATTTCAGGCAGGGGAGAAGAATGAGAATGCCGTCATCCCTTGCTACCATTTCACATGGAGAACTTAGCGCTTTCAGCAAAGGGTCTTTACAGCTCACCCTTTTGGACAAATGGCTGGATCATAAGGAGTTAACAAAGTTTAAGACTTGCAAGAGAAAAATGTTCCTAGCGAAAAAGGCTTACAGCAAAATAAAGAGTGCCAAGGTTGAAGCTGCTCTTTCTTGCTTTAGCGCAAGAGCGGCATTATTCACAACTGCCAATCAGCTAATCTGAAAAGAATTTGTTCTTTACTGCATTTCTCCTTTATTGCTCCCACCCCACTGGTTTGGTGTACATTGCCTCCAGCCAGGAGGGTTTAGAAATAGCTCCTAAACAGACAACAAATGCTGGTCTGTGAATCGAAGGGCAGCGGACACTGTGGAGAGAAAGGGCTTTCGCTCAACCCCATTTCCTTTTCACATTTAGCCTTTGCTACTGCGGTCCTGAAAAGCTCCGGCTCTTGCAAAGGAGAAACTGCCTGTCAATTTCTGGAAATTCGACACTGAGATTTTACTGAAGATTCGGGGTGCAGGACTGGTTGCAGCTCCCTCAGATATTGGTGGGGAAAAAATCTTTTTAACTCTATAGGACATGAATTTTAACAAACTGTGGCCACTGCCTAACCTGAGCACCGTGACGTGTGAGGTGCGGGAATTAAACCTCATGATTTACAGTTAAAGACAAAGAGCCTTACTATGAAGGCAAGATCCATGTTCCGTAATTACCCCTACATTGACATTTGCAGTGTCCTTACAAATGCCCGCCATGTTATTATGCCAAATGTGTCCGTGAGTGCGTGCACGAGCAACATTAGGAGACATATAAAAATAGATATATGTATAAATAATTGGAGATGTACCTTTTAACCAAGCAAGGAGTGGTATCTTGGCAAATCTGATTAATGCCCCAGGGTACTTTTTTCCCCTTGGTATATTCATGAAGCACCACTTAAGAATGTTGGAAATTATATAGGTCTGCTGGGGAGTAATTATCACTCAATGCATTAGCAGTGAAAAATCAGAGATGGTTGCCAGCTTTCGTCACTTGCAAAGCAAAGCTAAACATTCTCCCAGATTGAGGCAAATGGTCTTTGTTAATTTCTTGCACTGATTCGCCAAGTGGCAATGCAGGACTAACATGGACTTCTGTTATAGATATTTCCATTTTTTAGAAAACATGGCTACGAAAGGCTCTACATTCTAAACCAGAAACTGCCGTGTGCTCCACATGGGCACACACCTGGGGGATGTCTAGCTGGCAGGGTCTCAGGTAGGTAAAGGAGGTGTGGATTGGGCCTGAGCGGGCTTTGTTTTGCTGCTGTTGTTAGTTCCTGAACTGAATTAGGAAATCTGATCAGATTATTGGAGAAGGGCTGGGGTGGGTGGTCAGTAAAGTTAACTCGGAAACATGCTAATTCTACCGGTAATCCCACATCAAGCCAATTACACACTGGAGTTTCACCGCCAGCCCCAGCATCACTGTCAACCCCTGGTGACAGATTCAGCACCCCATCTTTCAACAGAGCCCTCTCAGCTGCCAACCCAACTCCTCTTTCACTGCTTCCTGGCCACATTCACCCAGGCCTCACTCCTCCCCGTACCTCAAACCCACTGATCTGCTTCCTGCCGCGCCACTAATCCTGTTCCACTCCGTATCATTTCAACCTCCTAGGAGCAGAGGGAGCACAAGGCCAGCAGGCAGTCCGTGGCACTGCGGATCATGAGCCACAGCCCAGAGTCAGATACAATTCAGCTTCAAGTCAGCTAATCTGCAGTGTGGCCGGGGGAATCGGGCAAGAGTCTGCACGGGCATAGCATCCATTTCCTAACAAGGAAAAATAATTGAATCATTTAACAGACCCAGTGGCCCCCAAAACAGTTATGTCATTTTATTTTTTGGTCAGAAATAGTTCATTCATTCAGGCATACCACTGAGAATCCAATGAATGCATCATTTTATCTTCCTGAAAGAATTTTCCTCCCCTGCCACCATGAGGATGTATATATAATGTCATTTAAACGTGGTTCTGTTGGAAATGAACTGCATTCATGCGACTTCAGTGCACATCCACATATGTGTGTCTATAAACACCACGCGTAGAAAGGTAGAGGGAGGAGAAGGGACAGGGGCGGGGGAGAGAGCGCGGAGCGCAGCGCATGCGCGCTGTACTAAAAGGGAAAAAAACATACACAGGGTTCACTGCAATGCAGTTTTACATACAGCCTGTAGGAGCAACCGGAATGTTATTAGACCATAAAAGCACATCAGGCTGATTTATGGTTTCTGATCAAGGTTTCTGTGAAAATTACTCTGCATCACCGGCTCAAGGTGACTGCTACCATTAATGTGTGGAAAATAAATGAGATGGGGAGGCTGATAGCAGAGTAAGGAGAGGAAGCGCCAGGCAGTTTATACAGCACAGGTTCCCCATTTTGTTTTACAGTGCAGAGAAGCCTGTCATCAAAATGATTGCTGTGGGGCAGGAAAGGCAATTCTTGGTAATTAGATCTTATGGCATGTATCTGGTGCTTTCTGAGAGCGCATGTGTCAGGATGGCAGGACGAATGTCTGCTTTCTGCATACCATCTCCCTTCCTGTTTGCTGCTCAGATTCAGATACCAGAGTTTAAATTGGGGAGGAAAAACATTCTAATATGGTTTTCCTTACTCCATTTGTTTCCAACAGAATTCATCTTCTCTCTGTTTTCCTGACTGTACTTGTTCCTGATAGTATTCATCTCGCCCAAATAAATAATCTTCCAAATTCGAGACTTTCCGAGAAACTTGATGTCTGGAAATATTTTGTATATTATCTGATCGCCACGAAAGAGTTCCACTGGCCTTTCCATTCCTGCCCTGTTTATAATTCATCACCAAGGCATTTCAGAGATGGAGTGTCCTGCTGCTTGTTTAAATGTAAACAAAGACCATAGCTCCCAAGATTTTCATATGAGATAGTTGATGCAAAAGGTAGAAAAGCTGTTTGCTTGAACAATGCCCTTCTCCTCTTCCTTCTCTTCTTTGCTCTTTAGTCATTGTGAACTCTGGTTGAGCACTTGCTTACACTGGGTATCTAGATACCATATTGACTTAGAGTTGGGAATTAGAATCTATTCCAGGATTTTGACTCTATATGCAAGTAGAGAACCTGGCATTCTGGAATGCTTGAGATGAAACCAAGTAGATGAAAAGGTTTTCAAATCTTTTCACTGCATCCCTCTCTGTAGCTCTTAAAACTTGCCTTCTGGTGCTTCTGTGTAGCATTCCACATCTGGAACACGTCGATGTCTGTTCTCACAGCTGGCTTGTGCTGTGGTGACGGCCATTAAGAGACCTGGCTTCAAGGAAACCCACAGGCCAGAGAACACAGCCAGGCTAGTCAAGAGAGAACGGAGATCTGTGTTGCCCTCACTCTATATTTTTTAGTCAGTTTTTCACTTGAGTGACACATCCCACTCTAACTGCCCATCTTTCTATTACAGCAAGGCTAGATTGAGACTTTCATTCCTACACAGAGACACACATGCACACACACGCACCCTGGAATATTACCTGGGACAAATATTCAACATTAGTGGTGCTTATACATGTTGTCAACGATTCTGTTTGGAAAGCTCAAACGTAGCCACCACTCTACTCCAAAATACAGACCACAAAAAGGTTTCATTGAGGCAAAGGATTCTAATATCCATACAGCATTTTAAATTCTCCAAAAAGCTTTCACTCGCATCATGTCATTTCATTGTCACAACAGTGCCCAGAGATCGCTAGGATTGTCATCGTGATTTCCATCTTACAGATGGAAATGCCAGCTCAGAGAAGCTCAGAGTTTTGCCTGAGATCATTTTGTTCACAGCAGTGGAGCCGGCTCTCATTTTCCTTCCCTTTTCTAGGTAGGTTACTATGGTTTAAAAAAAATCATTGCCCTGGGAGAAAACAGATTGCTGTTCTTGTAGTGACTCTGCTACGAATAAGAGGCAAGACACCAGGCAAGGCTCCTAACATCTTTGGTTTCCTTGGTTTGCTCAACCTTAAATGGACTAGGAGTAGAAATTGGCACCTTCTAGGACTATTTTTATTTTCAAAAGCTTCCTCATGAACCACACTATTTAGGGCTGAATAACCAGTCACTATAAATGTCATAAAAACAGTAAAAGGGACTACCTTCCCAGTTATTCCATCTTCTGTCTCCAAATCTCCAACATGCATACACATGTGTGGCCCCCACATCCCACATACACACAAACCACTCTGTTTGAAAGAGAAAATTTTAAGACAAGAGAGAAGTCAGCAATTCTCAGCAGTATGTGGCATCCTATGATACCTATTTCATTTTAAGATTAAAATTTAGCTCTGACAATAATTACTAAACTCCATATAGAGGAGAGAGGGCATCTAAAGGTTCCAGAGGGATGTGTGCCAAAGTAGAGCATCATCGGAGATGTTGCCAGGTTGCTATTGCTTGATCGCGATGGCACAAGCTGAGTGGATCTAATGTATTTCCCCTCATATGGGGTCATCCCCTCATTATGCAGCATCATTTAATTTGGCGGAAACTCCCTTTTACAGCACAAGGTTCTACAGTTTGCTAGTTTCTTTAGCTTGAACAGGATTATTCAGTTGATCTTCGGAAAGGTCCATTTGTAAACTCAAGGATAATGGCAGGGTATTTGGAATTCAGCCACCTATGAGGATACAGGAATGTTAGATGGGGAAAAGGCACTTTCTTGCTTTAAAAAAACAAACATTTTGCTTGAGAGATGGAGAGCTGATTGATCACAGATCTTCTCCCTTCAAAAAAATCTATTTCAGAAGCCTGCCCTCTTCATGACCTTGATATAGTTGATTGGATTTCGATGGCCTGTTTCAGCTATGAAACTGATCAGTGCTTCAGTAACTGCACTAGGCTTGGTGGAGAATTTCTAGTTCCAGATGTGGTAAGATCCCTTCCTCAATTCTACCTTCCCTGGCCAAAGCCTCAACCTCTCCAGCTCCCTCTTTCCCTCCCTTCCTCCTGGAAGATGAAATAGTTAAAGACCAAAAGGAAACCAGAAAAATTATTGAAAGAAAGGACTGTAACTTTCACACAGAAAATATTCAGCAAGGCCTCAGGGTGTGACCACACTAACAGTCACAACAAAGTGGAGACAAAAATACAGTGCCACACCAGTGTCTGAGCCCAGTGACCAGCTGCTCTGAAGTCAGCCAGTTACCCTCAGGATCACTCTGGGTGGCTTAGAATCAATTGCTTTTGCTAATAATAATGAACACTGCATATCTGACTTCCCACAAAAGGCACTACTACCTACTGCCTGGCTGAGAGAACCACACAAGTGTCCTGGTGACACGTATGTGTATATTTTAGAGGAACTAGTGAGTCAGAGGAGGAATGACAAGAAATGGGGACCACCTTTCTTTCCAGCAAAACTTCAGCTATCTGTTCTCCTTTGCCCCTAGACAACAAGCAGAGTAGCTGAACTGCTTAAATCTCCAGTCTTCATAACGCACAGAGAAGACATTATCTCCCTCCATTGAAATCACGCCTTTTCTTTCAGATAACTGGCTAGAAATAAAATGCCACACTTTCTCTCTTCTAAGGATGGACATCATGGTAGGTGTGTTTACATTTAGGGCAAAGGATGGAAACAATTTGCCTCTCAGCCCTTAAAGCCCAAATCCCCAGGCCTGTACATTTCCTCGGAGAATCAGTGCTCATATAATGGCCTCATGTTTTGTCAGTTTTGCTGTAAAAATACCCAGCAATTTTTCTAAGTACTGTAATTTTGAAAATTTCCATTTATTCCAGAAGACATCATCTAGTGGCCAATCAGACAAAAGAAGCAAGAAGAATGGCAAAGCCCTTCAATAAGCAGATCATAATCTTTCCAAAGTTTACATAATAAACACGGTTTACCCCAAAGAAGCTTTCATTTTCCTTGTGCTCCTTACTCAGTTTAGTAAACATTTATAGAAAACTTGTCTAGCTATGCAGCTCTTGTGTGCACAAGAGAACCCACCTCAAAACACACCCTCTTCCACAGAGTATGAGGACCACTTACCCCTATTAACCATTTTTAGGACAACCTATTGTGGCACGTTATGAATGTTCAAGGTTGTTTTGGTACAGGAATTAAACTCGTCTTTCCTTCCTTTGAGGCAGATGTTTGTTTAAAATGAAGTGTGCCTTGCCTTTAAGGAGAAGGAAATCTATTTTTTGGTAGATTAATTTTGGTTATAAAAGGTCAATAAGATCTGTGGCAAAAGAACCTGAGGAATGGTGAGGTGTTATGGAGAAGGCAAAAAAGAAAAGATCAAGGTACTGACTAAATATCTTGGATTAAAGTGGAGAGGAAAGGAGCTTCCTTGTCAATCTGGAAAGAGATTCTGCCTGGCTGAGGAAAGGAGAAGAGAGTGAGCAAGGAAGGGCCGTTGTACATCCAGGAGAGCGGGCAGCCTTGGCTGATGCCTGTCCCACCAGCATGACCTGTAGGAGCATTGTATCTTCCTGACAGACACTGTTTGGGCATCCAGAAGCTGTATGGGCACCAGATCAACATAGCAGATTACTCAACTTTCACATGCACCGTGTATCAAGCTGGTGTCTTTTCTATTATTTCTGGAAAAGATTTCCCTTTCCTTCTAAACGACAACTTGTCCAGAGCTTGCCCAGCTGGAGTGATGCTTGTCCAGGTCCACAAATATCCTGGGTCTCCATTACACTTATCCTGTGTGAGCCCCATCATTCTCACCACACCACTAGGACCCTGACCACCTGAGGGCTCAAGACATGCAGTCATGACACACAAGAAGGCAGCAATGAATGGAACCAGATAGAAACGCACTTGAACTAAGGCAGTACTTTCTCTTCTCGAGGAAAAGAAATTCTTAGAAGTCATAGGTAGTCCAGCCCATTTGTCAGGGTAGAAGAGCCGGCTGGGGTTTGGGAACTAAGAGTGTTTACTTGCCTGGAGAGTCTCTTGCGCAAATCTCCATTGGAAACCCACTGTCGTATTAGGTTGAACTACATAAAATTTCAAACATTCAACCATTTCTGGCCTACTGAAATGGCAATTTTGTGTTGTCTAACATAGTCACACATCACTTGGGGATGTGCGAAGCCAGCCAGCGATGGCTACAAAATTTCTCTATGAGAAGGACAGAGAAGCATTATTCTGGTAGAGGAGGGAGGGGACACAGAAGGAACTTCCCATGAAACCTCATTTGCTTAGCAAACACACTGCTTTAATTGAGATTAAACATTTATTTGGAATGCTTGCCTCCCTCAGTTCTCACCTAGCCATCCTTGCCACTGCTACTGCTCCCGACCACTGTTGTAGTTCTTTCTATCACATACATGACTAAAAGCATGTATGACTAAAACCTCCTCTTGCCCCACAGGGACTTTATCCCTCCAAGATCTGAGATTCCCAAATCAACATATATGCTACCCATCTTCCGCAAACACACAGACCCACATTCCTTCATTTTTTTTTTTAACGACTTTATCATGAAGTTCGACATGTCCCATTCCAAACTCTCTGGTTTCTGACTGTCTTTGAGCAGAGAGTAGTTCACTCCAAGCCCCACCACATGGCTCTCAAATCCATTTTTTCTGAGCGAGGTATCTCTCAGTGGAATCACCTGTGACTTCTCCCCCACCACCCGCTGCACCTTGTAAATCCTCCTCCCTGCACAAATCTCTCATTTCTTCTGATCAATTCAGCAATAGTAAGCGCCTCCCATGAGCCTCTCTCATTACCAGCTGTTCCTTTCCATCTCTTCCCTCCTCTGGATGCTGCCGCAGTTCAGGCTCGTATCACCTTCTGCTTGGATTTCTGTATTGCCTCCCCAACTGTTTATATCAGACCATCCCCTACACTGCTGCCAAATGGATTTTTTTTTCATTTTTAAATTTTATGAATCTGACCCAAAGATGAATGATTGTTTACAAAGTAAGATGGAAAAAAGAGGTAGAAAAATGGGAACTGGCATAAGGCGGCTCACCAAAAAGCAAGACAGAGCACCACAGTTCATGGGAAAATCGCAATGTCCATAGTGTTCCAAGGGTGTGGCAGACTCAGTTAGGATTTAGGCGTAGACAGCACAAGAGTTTCCAAGAGGAACAAGCAGGTTCCCAATCTCATGTATTAGAAATAAAAATGGAATGAAAGATAACTCCAGCGTGATGGAGGGTGGCCAATGCTATGTTCCACTGGATTTAGGTGGAGAGATGCTGAGTCTGTTGAAATATTCCCTGATTTTTATTTAATCTAGTATGAGAACTTAGACAGGGCTGTATTTTGAGGGAGCAAGTTGAGTAGGTCCAGGCTTGTGGAACTAGGGAAATAACATAGAGGCTGATAATCCTATTTTTCTGCTCACAAACACTTACTGGCTCTTTATTGCCTTTGTCAGTGAAATCCTTACCATGTCCCTCAACCTACCTTTCTAGCCTTGCCTTCAACAGCTCCCTCACAAATACCTATAATTCATCCAACCTGCATCCTAGCTTATTCCACTTCATGTCTTCATGGTTCCCTCTCCATGAAATGCTCTTACTTCCTCATCTGTGCTATTCAGAATACTATCTATCATTCAAGTCCTGGCTCAGATCCCACCTCCTCCCCAAATTATTTCTGAATCAGGTAGATAGACTGAGTTGCTTCCTCCTTGGGATTTTGCACTTCTCACATTGCATGACTTGCTGAAACCAAATTCTAAGGATCTACCTAAATGCCTGTCCATAGTATCCAGAAAAAATACATTGATTTCCTTTTGTACTCAACTCACTATGGACATTTTGCCCTATCTTGTCCTTTCTATGAAATTATAAGCATTTTTTTCAGACAAGGGCCATAAATTAACTGATTAATCCTTTATGGGGCCTATCATAATGCCCCATAGATAGAGGCCTCAATAAAGATTTATCTAACTTATTAAATTATCTAATTACCTATTAAATTGTGTACCTTAAGTATTGAGCTTTCTCTAGACACTGAATATAGATGTGTTGCCATTAATGTTTGCATTCAAATATCAAAGCCCCGAACCCCCACTTGTTGAAGGAGGTGGTGGTCTTTTATGGAATTCTCTTATACCAATATTTCTGAGAATCTCCAACAGTGCTGAAATATGTTCATAAATCTGTCTTTATGGTCACTGAATGCGACTGCTTCCCAGTAAGTCTCACGTAGCCCAGGGACCACTGTCCTACTAAGGAGCCATTCAAGGCTGGATTCCACTCCTAATTCTATTGCTGCCACTGTCATAACTGGGAGATCAGAAATCCTCCTCATTACTTTTTGAAGTGAGAAGGAGAAACCTTTTTCCTGCATTATGCTTAACTGATGGGAGTGGAGGTAGCGATGGGAGTGAGGCCTTTAATTAGGCTACAGAACCGCAAAGCTTTATAGCAGCTATCAATACCTTTCACTCACTGTCACAGCTAGTCAAACCATGGCTTTGCAGCCCTGGCTCTGTTAGTTTCACAGATATGCCACCCACATCTAGCCATCTGGTCTTGCTGCTGCTTTTAGGTGCCTGGTTACTTTAAATCTCTGCACCATTGCTGCTGTCACCACTGCTCCCTCCGGTCCTGTTCCCCACCATTGACACCACATTAGTGGTTGGAGCTGGTGAGCCAATGCCACCACCAGCATTGCTACTGGCTTGACTGGGGAACTTACAGTCCCTGGGTCCATTTGACATGAAAAAGTGCTACTTGATCAAGCTGCCTGTTGTACCATTGTAATGTAGCTTTCTACTCATTCACTTGGACAAAGATGATATGGTGAGAAATTTTATGATTGCTCTTTTCTATATTCCCTTAGAATGTGTCCCCAGCAAAGTTACCTGAGCTCGATGCAGTTCTTTCTATTTGTACGTGCATACAGCTACATTCTGCCTCAAGTATTCCCCCACCTCCTGCTCCTCATCCCATGTGTGGCTGGCTTGGGAGGAATTCTGGTATCAGCCACCACCTGGCTATACTATAATCAATACTCCCTTCCTCTCTTTGGCCTACTTTGGCTGACTCACTATTTCACTCTTCTTCTTTTATCATGAAATCTCTCTCAGGGGTCCCATTCCTTTCCTGAAAAGGCCTCCATTAGAGTTAGAGCAGTCCATTTGATATGTGAATATACCCTTGAACCTCATTGGTTGTCAGGTCTTCCATCTCAATATAAATTAGTGAATGCAAGTGATATGGGATAGAGAGAGTGGCTTTGGATCCCTTTATCCTGACCATTCAAGGCATCTGTAATCACTGCATATCAGAAACTATTTTAAAAGTCTTCTAAATTCCCTAGAGAAGACCAAGGAATTTTAAAATTTGACCATTACCATGCTTGGCTATTGAGCAGAGTTCTGGTCCGTGCATGTGCATGAGTTAACTACCTGAGGATGGGGAAAGAACTACCCAAAAGCTTTAGAAGGAACAGTGCAGGGCATTCACAGAGGGTTGGCAATAGTGCCTGTTCATACTAGCCAGACTGGAAACTGTCATTATTCAACAATCAATAATGTAAAACTCACAATGACTGCCTTCCAATCAAAATGTGTAAAACAGGCAAAGAAGGAGGAAAATACAATCTACTATGAAGAGGATACTCAATCAAAAGAAATGGACACAGAAATGGTACATATGTTAGAAGTATCTGAGGACATTAAAATGGTTATCATAACTGCATTTCATATGTTCAAAAAGTTAAGTAGAGATATGAAAGCCATAAAAAAGATTCAAACAAAACTTCCATAGATAAAAACTACTATATCTGAGATGAAAATTATACTGAAAGGGATTAGCAGAAGATTAGACACTGCAGAAGAGAAGGTTGGAAGATTGATGACCTTGAACATATAGCAATAGAACTTATTCAAAACAAAGATAAAAGATCTAAAATGAACAATGGTCTAGGGGAGAACTTCAAGTGGCCTAACATATGTGTGATTAGAATCCCCAAAAGGGAAAGGGAGGAAAAAATATTGGAAGAAATAATGACTGAATTTTCTCCCAAATATCAGAGAAAATATAAACCTACAGATCCAAGAAGCTCAATGAATCTGAAGTGCAAGCAACATGAAGGAAACTACACCAACACATATCATAATTAAATTACTCAAGATCAGTACTTAATAGAAAACCTTAACAATTCCAGTGGGGGAAAAAGATACATTACATGAAGAGAAACATATATATGGACAACAGGAGATTTCTTTTAGAAACAATACAAGTAAGAAGAAAGTGGAGCAATATCTTTAAAGTACTGAAATTTTAAAAAATAACAATAACTGCCAACTTAGAATCCTGTATCCAGCAAAAATATCTCTTGAAATGTAAGTGAAATAGAATTTTTCAGAAATAAAAAAGATAAAAGTATTTATCACCTGCAGACTTGCACTATAAAAAATCTTAAAGGAAGTCTTCAAGCAGAAATAAAATGATATCAGATAGAAATATGGATGTACACAAAGTAAGGAAGAGAGTGGAAATGGGAGCACGTAGGGAAATATATGAGATTTTCTCCTAAGTATTTAAATATCTTTAAAAGATACTTTACTATTTAGGCAAAAATAATAATGTAGTGTGGCATGTATAACATATATGAAATAAAATAAATAGTAACAATAGCACGGAGGCATGGAGGGGAGAATTAGAAATGTACTATGGTAAGGACCTAATACTGTTCGTAAAGTTGCATAACAACACTTGGAAAGCTGTGATAAATTAAAGATATATATTATAGACCCTAAAACAATCACTAGAATAACAAAACAAAAAGTATTGCTATAGCTAATAGCCCCCAAAAAGAAGATAAGGTAAAATTTTAAATTGCTTGATTATTCCAAAAGATGACAAGAGCAGAGAAAAAGAACAGGTGGAATAAATAGAAAGAAGATAATAAAATGGCAAATTTTAACCTAACCATATCAATAATCATATTAAATGTATGTGGTTTAAACACTAATCAAAAGGCAGAGATTGTCAGATTTGATTTTTAGAAAAAAGACAACTTTATATCGTCTAAAAAAATTCAGGTCAAATATAAAGATACACATATGATAAAAAATAAAGGAATGTAGTGAGATATACCATACAAACAACATAAAAAGCTGAGACTGGCTATATTAATAACAGACTAATTAGAATTCAGGACAAGGAATATTATAAAAGATGAAGGACATTTCTTAATGATGGAAATGCCAATTCATTACGCATAATAATCCTAAATGTGCATGTAACTAATAACAGAGCTGCAAAGACAAGCAAACTCACAATTATATTCATATTACATATAAGAGATTTATTTTAAAGAATTTGCTCACAAAATTGTGGGAGCTGGCAAGTCTGAAACCTGTAGGGCAGGCCAGCAGACTGGAAACTTGGGCAGAAGTGAATGTCGCACTCTTGATTGCAGTGGTTCATAAGGGAATTTTTTTCAGGTTGATAGAATATTTTACATTTTGATTAGAGTGAGATTCCATGGGTGAATATATCCACTAAAGAAGAGTATGTTTTATCTCATGTAAATTATACTCTAATAAATTAGAGTGTATTTTTTTTAAATGCACACTCTTTGTAACAATTCAAATGGAAGTGTATATAAAAATGTAAATAGTCTATCCCACCCAAAATCCACTTCCCTGGAGATGACAGTGGTTAACAGGCTCATCTCTGTTGACTTCCTTGACATCACTCTTATCTTGTGGTTTACCAGCCTTCTCCATGTTCCTCGCTGGCAATTCTGATTCTGCTGGACCCTAAATAGCAGTGCTTTTCAGTATTCTGTACTAAGCTCTTTTCTTTTTTTTTTTTTCTGTTGTGGAAGATTTGCCCTGAGCTAACAGATATTGCCAATCTTCCTCTTTTTGTTTGAGGAAGATTCGTCCTGAGTTAACATCTGTGCTGATCTTCCTCTATTTTGCATGTGGGTAGCCACCACAGCATGGCTGCCAATGAGTGGTGTGGGTCCACACCTGGGAATTGAACTCAGGCCCCTGAAGCAGAGCATGCCAAACTTAACCACTAGGCCATGGAGGTGGCTGGAAGTTCTTTACTTGTATTGCTCTATACATTCTTTTTACTTGATCTTACATGTATTTATTACCTCTAAAATGATTATTTCCAAATCTAATATCATTGACATAGTCTCTTTCTGAATGGTAAAGACTCTCTTCCTAAATGTCCTGCCGGAATCTCAGTGAACATGTTATCTTTCCCCAAGTTTTCCCCTTGCCTGCATTCTCTTCCTTGTTGGAACAACACTATTATTAACTTAACCCCTTTGCCAGAAACTGAAAAGTCCATCTAGAATATGATGGGCAAAGAGCAATAAACTTTGGGATTCACAGCAAACCCTGTCTTCATTACGTACTTTACAGTCTCCTTCTAGTAAATGTTTCTTTGACTCAAGAGAAAATGGTCTAGTTAGTGTCACGTTCAGCAACCTGGCGTGTCACCCATGTAGTCTGTTCAGGGGAGGGTTATAAAGAAAATTGCCATGCACTGGCATGGTCATCGTGGGCCTCCATTAGTTTCCCTCCAGCCCCTCATTTCTTATCATGTTATTAAAATAGTTTCTTAACTGGCTTTCTGGCTCCAGTCTCCAAAATCTCAATCCAGACACCTCTCACCATATTTCTACTAAGTGTTCTTCGTACAACAAAACGTACCAGTGACCTAGAATTGTGTGTGAGGCCCTCCATACAGGACTTCCGATAGCCACTCAAGACATGCTTTCGCCCTCCATTATTCTCTAAACTTGACATGCTTGTGTGCTCTCCAGCTTTTGCTTCATTTGCTTCTTCAGTCTGCTTCACCCTGTTCCTCATGCCAAGAAAAATTCCCAATCACTTTTCAAGTCTCAGACAAATCATTATCTCATCAACAAATATTTCTGACATCTCTTCCCAATGAATCCTAGTATAACTCATTTTATGTCTTCTCTACCCTAACCAGTATTGTCTTATGCTATAGCACCTATAACATATTTTCCCTTTATTTAAATAAATATCTTGTGCTTTGTACAGCTTTTACATTCAGGACCCAAGACAGGAGATCTTGATCTTGGCACTATTGGTGTTTTTGACAGATGATTCTTCGTTGTGGGGGGCTCTCCTGTACACTGGTGGATGTTTAGTAGTATCTCCAGCCTCTGCCACTAAGTAGTACTCCCCCCACCTCAGTCATGACATTCAAAAATGGCTCCAGACATTGCCAACATCCCCTTGCAGGAAGAAAATAACCCTGGTTGAGAACTACTGGCCTAATTCACATCCGGGCACATGAAAGCACATGGAATAGGAATATATATGGCTTTTTAGGGGTGACAAGCAATGGCAGGAAAGAGCAGAACTTAACATATCACCCCATAATTAGCCTTGAGAAGAGAGGGATGAAATGGGTGGGGAGTGGGCCCAGGCAGAGGCTTTAGTGCTGGAGCCTGTGGAACAAAAAGGAAGGGCTGCATGTGGAATCAAAGCAGGACCAGAACATGACTGTGTCCTCTCTCTTATTCTCTCTATAGGAAGAGTCCAAGCTAGTAAGTGTAGAGCTAAACTTAATCCTTAATCCAGAAGAGGACTATGTGGATTCCCCAACATAAACATGATCACAGCTGGCCAATCTGAAGGCATATACAAAATGGGGCGGGAATGTGCTCCAATGTTCTCACTAAAATGCATCAATTTCACTGGGTCATGAGGGTGAACAATGGTTAGTTATTTCCCCAAAATTGATTGTTGCCCTCCTGGAGACCTGAGAAGGAATGAGGAACACCTTACTCCAATGGGATAGAAACGAGGTGGAACCTCCTCCCTTCTCAGTTCCGGATTTGATCACCAAGATTTGGAAGACACATGCAGAAACAACTACAGGAGGATTTGGATTGAAATAAGCAGGTTTTTTAGGATGGGTCAAATATATTTTTGCACTAAAATAAAGAACACATGAGAGTCATAATAGAAATGCAGAAATCATAAATAGCAACGCTAATGCCAACACAGCAGCAGTACAAGAGATCAACAAAGAGGCACGACTGAATGTTAAAAATAAAACAGGTTCTGAATAGATGTACTGAATACAGGAATTTTTTGTTTTGTTTTTTCAAGCCAGTGTAACAAATGATGGTAATGGTGACTTTGGCAGGCTGCTAAAAAGCTGGCTATCTCAAAAGATGATTGTCTCTTCCCTAGCAAAAATAATATTAAAATGGAACTGGGGTATTTATTTCCTCTTTTAACACAGCAGGAGTCACTCACAGCAAATAAGCCTAACAAGGCTCTAACGCCAGAACCACTGATGCTGTTAAGAACTGACCATTGTCATCATCCACACGACGCATTAAATGTCCAACCATGCCTGACGACAGTCTTCCACCTCCGCCTTTGAAGCGCTGTTTCTTATTCCCCGTAAAATCTTAAAAGAGGTTATTAAATAGAAAGGAAGGTCCTCAACTATTTTCTCTCTCATCTCACCCTACGCTGACCCCCAACGCCAGAAAGAGAGTAAGTAGACCCAAAATGCAGCATAAAGATTACGATGCACATGTGGAAGGACTTACCAATTGGACAATTATTTTTATTCAGCACCTCCACTCTGTCAAGAATTTGTATCAGCTTCTGTGAAGGTAAAAGAAACAGAGAATCCTAATAAACATTTTCTTCTCGAGCTGGAGACTGGTTAAAAAGAACAATAGGCCCATGGAGCGACTGTCTTTTTCCTAAGCAGGCTGCTTAGATCAGAGAGCAGAGGCAAAGCAAGTCCTGGAATCTTCAAGGGGCCTCAATCAATGAAAGCTTTCAAGAAGAATGTTTAATTGTTAAAGAGTGCATGACAGACACTTAAAAGCAGAACAGACCCTTATCAACCTGAGAGAAAATTAGATTTAATAGCACTTGAAATCAGAGGGGTGAATTAAAGGGCATTAATATGGCTGCACTTGGAGCCTAGAGAAGGTGGCTCAGTCCCCCTGAACCTCATTTTTCTCCTTCATAAAATGTTCAGGACTAGTTCCTTCTTCATAGGTTGGCTGTGGAGTTTAAGCGAGGTATCACACCTCGTATGTGCATGAGCAATCTAACTGCTATTATTGTTATTGCAACGACTTCCAGAACCATGAACTTATAATTATTGGGCAGAGGAAAATGCACCAAATCTGACCATAAGCAATTGTCTCTTGATACTGGGATTCGAGGTGAACTGGTTTCCCTTCTTTCTACTTTTCTGCACTTTCCACATTTTCTATAATGAGCATACATTATTTTATAATCAGTAAAACATCAGCATTTAAAACAGATTTTAAATTTAAATTTATTGAATGAATTATCTGGCAGGATAATAAATGTTAATCCAACTCACACAATCAAGTGGCTTTTGAATGTACAAATCCTTGATTATATTAAATACTTAAATGGTGCCAAACAGCGTCCTAAATCACTTATGGGAATGGGCAAGCATGCTCCTGATCCCTGGGGAGATGAGTCTTGTGAATGAGTGTGTCCTTCCCTCTGTCTCTCTGCAAAAGCAGTCCAGGTCAACCGCTGCTGTGGACATAGGCCTGCACGAGAAGGGTACCAAAGTGCAGCAGTTAAAGGTTCAGGATGGGGAGTTAGATGATGTGAGTTCAACTTCTGCTGAATATTCAGCAAATATTAATTGACTGCCTGCTATGTGCTGGACATTTTCTAGGCATGAGGAAAACAGCAGTCAACACAGAACAAGCGTGCAGACTTGGATACAGTTTTTTAATTTCTATGTCTCCCTTTTCTTACCCTTCCAACGGGAAGGAGTAAATGAGATAGCATCCAGGACAGAGCAAGCAAACGGCCCCCTTATGTACTGAATCTTTCCCATCAGCATTCAAACATCCTGGTAGATGGCCCATTTTCAAAATAATAATAAAAGTTCTTTGATTCCACATGCCCCTCCATTTTTCTCCTACTGTTTATGGCTACTCTGCGAGTAAGAGTTGTCTATATTCACTGTCTCCCCTCCTGCTCCTCCCATTCTCTCTTGAACCCTCTCCCCACAGCATTGGCCCAGAATCTGCTTTTGTCAGCAGGGTCTCAGCTAGCAAATACTATGCCTTTGTGTAAATTAGAAAATAGTGCCCCTCTGCGTGGATGAATTACACATAGCTGCGCCCTCCATGTGAGTGTAGCGGGATCCGGGGACTATTTCACGACCGCTCACCCGTTTGAGAGGGCGTCTTCATACAAGGCACAACCAGCATATAGCGTATCCCTAGCGATCTTGCTTCTCATAACTGCCAGCGGCTTCCAGGCGGTTAAAGCTACTGGTCCCTTCTCAGTCCTTATTCTACCTGCATTCTCAGCAACAGCTGCCGGAGCTGATCACTCCCTCCTCTTTCTAGCACCTTCTTCACAACACACTCCCTTTTTTATTCTTTCTCTCTTTGCTGGTCCCTCTTTTTTTTTTTTTTCCAGCTTTATTGAGATATAATTGAAATATAACACCGTGTAAGGACAGGTACACAACGTGGTGATTTCATACATGTATATATTGTGAAATGATTGCCACAATAAGGTTAGTTAACACCTCTATAACCTCACATAAGTACCATTTGTGTGTGTGTGATGAGAACGTTTAAGATCTACTCTCCTAACAACTAAGTCTACAGTACTGTTTGTTCACTGTAGTCATCGTGCTGTATATTAGATCTCCAGCACTCATTCACCTTATAACTGGAAGTTTGTGCCCTTTGACCAAAAAGTCCCCGTTTTCCCTCCTCCCAGTCCCTGGCAACCACCATTTTACTCTGTTTCTATAAGTAAAATATTGCACAGTCTCACTTATGTGTGGGATGTAAAACAAAAACAAAAGCAAAAATAGAAAAACAACAAAAAAAGTTAAATTCATAGACATACAGAGTAAAAAAGTGGTTTCCAAGGGGTAGGGGGTGAGGGAATAGGGAGAGGCTCAGAAAAGGGTAAAAAACGTTCAGCTCTAAGATGAGTAAAGTATGAGGATCTAACATATAACATGGTAACTATAGTTGATAACACTATTGTATAATTAAATGTTTTTAAGAACAACACAAAGTATTTGTCTCTCTCTGACTTATTTCACTTCCCATAATGCCTTCAAGGTCCATCTATATTATCGTAAATGGTAGGATTTCCTTCTTTTTTAATGGCTGAATAGTTTTCCATAAGTATACATACATATATTTTTTTTTCTTTGTCCACATTTTCTGTGTCCATTCATCTGCCAATGGACACTTAAGTTGTTTCCATGTGAATAATGCTGAAATGAACATGGGAGTGCAGATGTCTCTTCAAGATACTGCTTTCATCTCTTTTGGATATATACCCAGAAGTGGGATGGATGGATCATATGACAGTTCTATTTTTAATTTTTTGAGGAACCCCCATAGTGTGTTCCCTAGTGGTTGTACCAATTTACATTCCCACCAACAGAGCACAAGAATTTCCTTTTCTCCACATCCTCACCAACACTTGTTATTTCTCATCTTTCTGACAATAGGCATTCTAACAGATAGGAGGTGATATTTCATTGTAGTTTTGATTTGCACTTCCCTGATGATAAATAATGTTGAGTGTCTTTTCATGTACCTGTTGGCCATTTGTGTGTCTTCTTGGAAAAATGTCTATTCAGGTCCTCTGCCCATTTTTAAATTGGATTGTGTTTTTGCTATTGGATTGTATTAGTTATTTACATATTTTGGATACCAACGCCTTATCAGATATATGATTTACAAATATTTTCCCCCATTCTGTAGGGTGGCTTTCCATTTTGTTGATTATTTTGCTGTAGAGAACGTTTTAGTTTGATGTAGTCCCTCCTGTTTTAATTTTACCTTTGTTGCTTGTGCATTGGTGTCACATCCAAAAAATCATTGCTGAAACCAACGTCAAGGAGCTTTTTCTATATGGTTGTTCAGGAATATGTTAATTTCCACATATTTGTGAATTTTCCAGTTTTCCCCCCGTTATTGATTTCTAATTTCATATCATTGTGATCAGAAAAGATACTCAGTATAATTTCAGACTTCTTAAATTTGCTGATTTGTTTTGTGCCCTATCGTATGGTCTATGCTGGAGAACGTTCCACGTGGGCTTGAGAAGAACGTGTATTCTACTGCTGTTGAATGGAATATTCTGTATACATCTGTTAGGTCCATTTGGTCTAAAGTATATTTCAAATCCAATGTTTCCTCATTGATTTTCTGTCTGGATGATTTATCAGTTGTTGAAAGTGGGATATTAAAGCCACCCACCATTACAGTATTGTTGTCCGTTTTTTTTCCTTCAGATCTACTAATATTTGCTTAACATATTTAGGTGTTCCAATGTTGGGTGGATATATTTCGACAATTGTTATATCCTTTTATGAATTGACCCCTTTAACATTATATAATGACCTTCTTTGTGTCTTGTTACAGTTTTTAACTTGAAGTCTAATTTATTTGCTGTAAGTATATCCACCCCTGCTCTCTTCTGGTTTCTATTTGCATAAAATATCTTTTTCCATCTCTACTTTGAGCCTATATGTGCTCTTAAAGCTGAACTAAGTCTCTAGTAGGAAGTGTATAATTGAGTCTTTTTTTTAATCCATTCAGCTATTCTATGCCTTTTGATTGAAGAATTTAACCTATTTACATTTAAAATAATTGTTGATAGGTAAGGACTCACTAATGCTGTCTTATTGTTTTCTGGCTCTTTTGTAGTTCCCTTCTTCCTTTCTTCCTCTCTTTCTGTCTTCTTTTGCGAATTGATGATTTTATGTATGCTTTGATTTTCTTCTCTTTACCTTTTGTGTATCTGCTGTAGGTTTTGACTTTGTGGTTACCATGAGGTTTATATAAAACATCTTATAGATATAATAGTCTATTTTATGCTGATAACAACTTGGCTTCAATCTCATATAAAAACTCTACTCTTTTATTCTCCCCCCCCGTTTTATATTTTGATGTCACAATTTACCTTTTTATATTGCATATCCATTAATGAATTATTGTAGGAATAATTATTTTTAATATTTTTGCCCTTTAACCTTTCTACTAAAGTTAAGTGTTAATACACCACCATATTACAGTATTAGAGTATTCTGAATTTGACTATATACTTGCCTGTACCAGTGTGTTGTATATTTTCACAGATTTAGTGAGATTAAAAGTGTACAGTAATGAAATATGGATGTTTAGACATGCTGAAGTCCATTGCCATTACCAGTATCCTATTTTCCTTTTCTTTCTTCTTCACCCCTTGCAGTTATGTGTGGTCACTTGATCAGCTCTGGCCAATGAAATGTGAACTGCACATCCACTTATCATTACATGTATTTAGCAGTTTTCTTTGTTTTTATCCTGTTTGATGTTCTGTTCACTGTACTTCTTGAATCTGTGGGTTGATGTCTTTTAGAAAATTCTTAGCCATTATTTTTGCAAATACTGCTTCTGTCTGATACTCCAGTTACAGACATATTAAACCATTTTCCGTGTCCCTTATGTTTATTTATTGTTCTTTTTGTTTTTCTCTCTGTGCTTCAGTTTGAGTATTTAATTGACCTGCCCTTGAGTTCCATAATCATGTCTTTGCCTTGTTCAAGCTGATGTTAAAATTCATTTAAAATCTTGAATATTTTAGTTCCGGAATATTTATTCCTTTTTATAGATCTTAATTATTTAACAAAATCCTCTATCTTTTTATCTTTTTTGTCAATTTCAACTCCTATTTCTTTAACCTATTTATAGTAGTTATTAGATAGTCCTTGTCTGTCAACTCAAAATCTGAATATGCATGTATCTGATTCTACTGATGATCTTTCTTTTTCTCAATTATTGGACATATTTTCTTGCCTCTTCACAAGTCCTAATTTTTTATTATGTACTAGATATTACATATGAAATAAACAGAGTCTAAAATTGATCTAATTTTCTCCAAGAAAGAGTTTACTCTTTCCTGTGTTGGGCAGGTGAGTTGAGAGTCTGCTCACAGCAATCCCATCAGGAATTGCGCTTAGGCCAAGCTGGGTTTTAGCTTTCGTTAGAATCATTCCACCTGCAATTTCAAGTGTGTCCAGGATGAGGTGTGTCACCTGTTTATTGTAGGCCCCTCCCTCTAGTGGGACTCTTCCTCCAAAGCACCATGTGACTGTGGAAGATTTTATTCTCTCTCTAGTCCAGTCCCCTAAAGTCCTCATATTACACTGTCACTGAAACATCCTGCGGAGGGGACATGCCAGGAGTTTGGGATCCCTCTAAATTCCAATCTCTCACTGAGTTCACGTGGCCATCAAAAGATCTGCCTGATTCTCTTTCCCCTAGTTGAATCCTTCTCCTTATGGCAAGCATGTTCTCAGCCCATCGCCAGGCCTGGCAAATGCCCCCATGGAAGAAAATATCTCGTGAACTAAATTCACCAAGGAAAGCTTCTCCATCTCTAGAACTTTAGTTCAGTTGTTTATTTTTTCTTCTAAATCTCTCCTATGTCTATGAAAAATATAAATTTTATGAATAATCTGGTTTTTCTTTTCCAAATTGTTATATCAGGAATTATAGTTTGCCACTACTAGTTATATCATAACTACAAGTGGAAGTCGAGTTCTGTCTCTAGGCTTTTAAATGGCTAAACCTAAACATAGGACTTTATATTTATCGCTGTTAAGCTTTAAGTTCACTGATAAGACTTTCAAATATTAATTATGTTATTCAAAACAGAAATTATTGCCAGTTTCATCTCACCTAATACTTTGATTAGCGTATCATCTGTATCTTCAATCAATAAGTTAACTAGGACTAAGTTGTTCTGACTAGGATTTACTATAAATCTTGCTAGTGAAATATTAGAAACTTTGCTTGAATTGATAACTCCATCAATTAACACTCCTTCAGCAAATATTCAACTACATGTTAGGTGATTCTCCATTGATGCTAATGTCATTTCTTCACCTACAAGCGATTGTCAATGGGAGTTAAAGGAGGGAAGATACTCAATAATAACTGTGGCAGCCTTGCTTAATTTTCCTAAAACACCTAAAGGAGTAACAGTCAGTTGTTTTGAAGTTGATAATTTACAAGTTGAAATTATAACTCTTAATAGTCATAATAGTAGCTTAGAAATGATAATACATTATTCAGAAAACCTAAATCATTGCCAGCTGAAAAGATAAAGCATCCATCTTACATATGAAAGTAGAAGTCACTGAAGAAAATACAGGTTTCAGATCTGAGCCATAACAGAAATTCTAATAAAAGAAATCAGCACATAAAAGAAAGATGCTCTGGAAGTGGTATGTGTGAGAAAACGGTAGGAAAAGAGGCAGTTTTCATCTGTACAAATATATTTCCTACAGTTCCGATAAGTTATATACCAATTTTTTAAAATTTGATTTAGTTTTATTTCAAAATAAACACATTTTTACTATGTTTTTAACCCTATATATGCAGGGTTTTCAACACTGATTGTATGTGAGGATCACCCCACTGTTTTTGTTTTAATGTTCATGTGGGGCCCAAGCATTAGTACTTTTTAAAGCGCTAATATCAGAACCTCTGGGAAGGTGGCCAGCCCGATGGCTCAGCTTTTAAGTTCACACATTCTGCTTAGGCGGCCAGGGGTTTGCTGGTTCAGATCCCGAGTGCAGACCTACGCACCGCTCACCAAGCCATGCTGTGGCAGGCATCCCACATATAAAGTGGAGGAAGATGGGCATGGATGTTAGCTCAGGACCAGTCTTCCTCAGCAAAAAAGAGGAGGATGGATGGCAGATGTTAGCTCAGGGCTAATCTTCCTCAAAAAACCAAAACCAAAAAAAAAATATGCAAAAAAATTTTTTAAAAAAAGAACCTCTGGGAAAGGAGCTCAGGCAATTTAATTTTTAAAAGATTATTTTTTAGAACAGTTTTAGGTTTATAATAAAATGAACAGGGAGATACAGAGATTTCCCATATGCTCCCACACATGCATAGCCTTCCCCATTACCGATATCAGTCACCAGCATGGTATATATTTCTTTCTTTTACCGAGGATGAACCTGTATTAACACATCATAATCACCCAAAGTCCATAGTTTACTTTAGGTTCACTCTTGGTCTTGCACATACTATGGGTCTGGACATATGTATAATGACATATATCCATCATTATAATATCAAACAGTAGAATGTCAACTCACTGTTGACACTTGCTGCTTTGAAGAGTTGCACCCCATAATGAGATACTAAGTATGATTTTCAAAGATTATGGCCAACTTCATTCATACTTTGGGCAGGCAGAATGGAGGTCTAAGATGAAACAGCACAACTTTCCTGATGGGTGAATATACGTTAGAAACCTGTAATCTAATGGCTGGAGAGGATGGCAAAGCAAGGCCGGTAAAGCATGTGTGTATGACCGTGTGGTCGAGCTGTGAGAGAAGAGATGGAACATGCTGACTTGTAGAACCTAATCAGAATGGAACCAGAGTAGAAATCTACTGTTATGAGTTAGACCACACAGCCATGTGAGGGTGTAAGTGGTGGAGGTGGTGGGACCTGGGTTCAGGAGTTCTGACATGAGGTCTCCTTATAAGAATGAATCCCTAATGGTATGTTCTATGTGACTTAGAAAAAGTCTAAAAATTATAGAAAGTCAACTGAACAGGAGCATATAAACCATCATTTGAGTTAGAAATTACAGATCAGGCAAACAGGAAGTATGGCTCCATACCTGAGTTTAATGAACGTTAGATCAGAACTCCCTACCACTTCCTGCCTCTGCCTAAAGCCCAGATTACACCAAGAACAGACAGTGATGTAGATCATAGGTTATACAATCAAAAGGCCCCATTATGTTAGAACTGAGCTGGAACGGGTGGTGGTGGTAGGTAGACGGATAGCATGAACCAGGGAAATAAGTCAGGGGCTAGTGACACAGATAGATGACACTTTTCTGAAATGAACTGCCAAGAGGTTGGGTGGGGGGAAGAAAGTAGTTTGAGTGTTGCCTCAAAGCTGGGAGGTAGAGGAGAAAGGATCGTCTGTGCTCCCTGGTTGCTCTAGGACCAAGAAGTCCTTATGAGCAAGATGCTGTGTCCAATATCACCTTGTTTCATCATCTTGAGCAAACCACTTATCATCTTATCAGACCACTGATCATGCAATGAATGCAAAAGGAAGTTGGGAACTCAACTAATTAATAAGTCAAAGATCAAAGATCTTACCTTATCTTATAGATAAGGGAAGAGCCAGCCTGTGCAAACTGGAGGCTGGCAACTTAAGAGAAGAGAAAGAGCTGATGCTGACATCTTATAGAGCAACGGCTTCCAGTCTTAAAATTGTGAATCTTCAGGCAGCTCCTGAACTATCATTAGGAATGCTCAGACCCATATGCATTCCAGGCATTTTCAAATGATGAGATAATATGCTTGCATACATTATTTCTGTTTTTAAATGTCTGTAGGTACCATAAGATTAATCAGACATAAATTAATTTAAAAGATTTATCGTTTTACTGGATTCACAAAAGTTTATTTTCCTTATGTACTTTCTCAGTAAATACAAATACTAAAGTATAACTACTATCAGATATTGGTCTGAGAAAATGTTTGATGTTAGGAAACATTTCTCATAGTCACATAGGCTGAGAACTACTGCTTTAGAAGAAAAGACAGAAGCAATATCACCCCAAGAAGCAAGCAACTAGCATTGGTCGGGGCAGGGTGAAGGCAGTGGGGGGAAGTGAAGAGAACTGTCATCAGTTGAGGTTCCTTCTGCACCATTTCCTAACTGTGGGATTTGGGGCAAATTATTTCTTTTTCTATGGCTGTTTCATCGAGGTTAAAATGGGGATAGCTTATCCAAATTTAGAGGGTTGTTGCAAGGATTAATGACAATGTATACAAAGAATCTGGCACATAATAGCTACTCAGTAAATTGTAACCATTATGGCTCCTTCAAAAGAGAAGATAATTAATACTGAGGAACAAGTGAGATTCAAAATAATGAAAAATAAAGAATGCTGCAAAATTGGTCAGAGAAATGTAAACGTAGAGTCAGAGAATAGAGAAGTAAGAACTTTGTTCCCAAATCTGCCACGAAGGAGGTGAGAAAAGTAAATTATTTAACCTGTGGACTTCAGTTGTTTCCTCAGTAAAATGAAGTAGCTGGACTCAACTTTAAAATCCTGTGATTTTTCCATAGCTACTTTTAAGGAAAAGAATAATGCCAATCTTTTGGAGCTGGTTGAGCTGTTGAGTAATGACTGCAGACTCCCTCCATCTTCCTGATCTCTGCTTTAGAAACGATGCAAGATCCTGCTGAAGATCTTTTATCTGGTTCCCAAGTTTGGTTTCTATGAATAATGCCCCCCCCCCAAAAAATATCAACTTATATATGTCTTTGTGTATTCATGCTTTTATTTCTATAGGATAGAGTCCCACTGTGTAGTATTTCTAGTTGAATTATGTGTTTTTAATTGTAATAACTATTGACCAATTGATTTCCACAAGACCCTACAACAATGCATATTTCCACCATAAATGTCTGAAAATGTCTTTTTCTATTATCTCTACCAGCAACACGTGTTATCATTCTTTTTGTTATTTTTGCCAATAGGAGTACAAAATAAGCTCTCAGTATTACTTTATTTTGATTTCCCTGAAAATTGGATATAGAGGGGGCCTCAATTTGTTTTCATATATGTATTTGTGATTTGAATTTTCTCTTCTCTGAAACACCTGTTTATAACTTCTGTTTATTTTCCTATTGGGTGGTTTATTTCCTTGTTATCAATTTTAAGGACTTTTTCTATATTACTGTTAAAAAAAATTCAACTGTGTAAATTTTTAAAGATCTTATTGGCTTTATTCAATGATTCATGCATCCGGCAGGATCCCATCTGGCAGACAGAAGGGAGCTCCAAGGAGCTGTACAAAATGAAAGACTTTTCTAAGCAGAAGGGAGGAGGACAAGGAAGTTATACTGGTAAAAAGTGGATTGGATGTGGCAAGGTCACTTTCCTTGAGGAGATGGCAAGGGTCTATCAGGCAGATGAGCTCACTAGTGCTGACCAGGTGATTCCTGACTGACTGCTTTAAGAGTCCATTTCTGGGGGAGGCTGAAACTGTAATTAACTTAAGTCTCAGTTTGGTAACATGGGGCTTAGCATAAGTGACTCCATTTTTGGCCTACTATGTTGTTTTGAACATTAGAGACAGTCATCATAAACTATGTATACTGCCATATCATTTGAAAGTATTTTCTCAGAGTAATGTTTATCTACTGGTTTTGCTTTTGCCACACACAAAATTATTTAAATTTTATATTGTTAAATATGGCTATATTTTCTTTTAAAGCTTCAGTATTGCGTTTTCATTTAAAAAGTTCTCCCCAGATCCCCTAAATTTCTTGAAATATTATAAACTTTATTTTTTCACATTTAAGTTTATAATGTTGCTAAAATTTCTTTGAATATAGTGTGAAATAGGGATTCAAATGTATTTCTTTTCAGATGTTTAGCCATTTGGGACATTCACAGATTTATACAGGCAAACCTCAGAGATACTGTGGGCTTGGCTCCAGATCACTGCAAAAAAGTGAATATTGCAAGAAAGCTACTCATGTGAAGTTTTTGGTTTCACTGTACATATAACAGTTAAGTTGACACTCTACGGTAGTCTATTAAATTTGCAATGGCATTATATATATAAAAAACAATGTGCATATCTTAATTAAAAAATACTTTATTGCTAAAACATGCTAACCATCATCTGAGCCTTCAGCAAGTCCTAATCTTTTTGCTGGCGAAGGGTCGTGCCTCAGTGTTGATGGCTGCTGACTTGTCAGGGTGGTGGTTGTTGAAGGTTGGGGTGGCTGTGGCAAATTCTTAAAATAAGACAAGAGTGAAGTTTGCTGCATCGATTGACTCTTTCTTTCACATAAGACTTTTCTGTAGTATGCGATGCTATTTGATAGCATTTTACCCACAGTAGAACTTCTTTAAAAATTAGAGTCAATCCTCTCAAACCTGCCACTGATTTATCAACAAAGTTTATGAAATATTCTAAATCCCTTGTTGTCATTTCAACAGTCTTCAAGGCATCTTCACCAGGAGTAGATTCCATCTCAAGAAACCACTTTCTCTGCTTGTCCAAAAGAAGCAACTCCTCATCTGTTGAAGCTTTATCATGAGATGGCAGCAATTCAGTCACATCTTCAGGCTCCACTTCTAATTCTAGTTCCCTTGCTGTTTCCACCACATCTGCAGTAACTTCCTCCACTGAGTTTTGAACCCCTCAAAGTCATCTGTGAGGGTTGGAATCAACTTGTTCCAGACTCCTGTTAATGCTGATATTTTGACCTCTTCCCATGAATCAAGAATGTACTTAATGGAATCTGGATTAGTGAATCCTTTCCAGAAGGTTTTCAATTGACTGTGCCCAGATCCATCAGAGGAATCCCTATGGCAGCTATAGCCTTATGAAATGTATTTCTTAGATAATAAGACTTGAAAGTCAAAGTTACTCCTCAATCCATGGGTCGCAGAATGGACGTTGCATTGGCAGGCATGAAAACAACATTAATATCATTGTATGTCTCCATGAGAGCTCTTGGGTGACCAGGTGCATTGTCAGCAAGCAGTCATATTTTGAAAGGAATCTTTTTTCTGAGCAGTAGATCTCAACAGTGGGATTCAAATATTCAGTAAACCATGTTGTAACAAATGTGCAGTCATCCAGGCTTTGTTGTTCCATTTATGGAGCGCAGGAAGAGTAGATTTAGCATAACTCTTAAGGGCCCTGGGATTTTGGGAATGGTAAATGAGCATTGGTTTCAACTTAAAGTCACCAGTTGCATTAGCCCCTAACAAGAGAGTCACCCTGTGCTTTGAAGCCAGACACTGACTTCTCCTTTCTAGCTATGAAAGTCCTAGATGGCATCTTCTTCCAATAGGAGGCTTTTTTATTTACATTGACAATACGTTGTTTAGTATTGTTTAGTGTAGCCACCTTTATTAATGATCTTAGCTAGATCTTCAGGATAACTTGCTGCAGCTTCTACGTCAGCACTTGCTACTTCATCTCACACTTTTATGTTATGGAGACAGCTTCTTTCCTTAATCCTCAGGAACTGACTTCTGCTAGCTTCAAACTTTTCTTCCGCAGCTTCCTCACATCTCTCAGGCTTCAAGGAATTGAAGAGAGCTAGGGCCTCACTCTGGATTTGGCTTTGGCTTAAGGGAATGCTGTGGCTAGTTTGATCTTCTATCCAGACCACTAAAACTTTCTCCATGTCAGCAATAAGGCTGTTTCGCTTTCTTATCATTTGTGTGTTCACTGCAGTAGCACTTTAAATTTCCTTCAAGAACTTTTCTTTTGTATTCACAACCTGACCAACTGTTTGGTACAGGAGGCCTAGCTTTCAGCCTATCTTGGCTTTTAACATACCTTCCTCACTAAGCTTAATCATTTCTAGCTTTTGATTTAAAGTGAGAGATGTGTGACTCTTCCTTTCACTTGAACACTTAGAGGCCATGGCAGGGTTATTAATTGGCCTAATTTCAATATTGTTATGTCTCAGGGAATAGAGAAGCCCAAGGAGAGGGAGAAAGATGGGGTAAAGCAGTCGGCGGAGCAGTCAGAACACAGACAACATTTATTAAGTTCGCCATCTTATGTGGGTGCAGTTCATTGCCCATATAAGATGGGCCAAAACAATTACAATAGTAACATCAAAGATCAATGACCACAGATCCTCATAAAAAATATAATAATAATGAAAAAGCTTAATATGTTGTGAGAGTTACCAAAATGTGAGACAGAGACACAAAGTGAGCAAATGCTGTTGGAAAATGCTGCCAACAGACTTCCTCAATGCAGGGTTGCAACAAACCTTCAATTTGTAAAAAGCAAAATATTTGAAAAGTGCAATAAAGCACCATAAAAAGAAATATGCCTGTAAATTGAGCCATTATCTTCCTTTCAAATTGATTGTCCAGGTTTGTAATATATTAAATTTGCATGATTACTAGAAAATTAATAGTATGCTCTTTTTATTATGGTGACTGCAGGCAGTTTGACTATTGTATTGAATCTTCATTCTCTCCTCCCATATGACCCTACAGCACACAGGAGTAGGTAGAGTATATTTCCCACATCCTGTCGATGTTGGGCCTGGCCATGTGACTTGTTGGGGCCAATAGAATGTGGGCAGTGTGCCAGTTTCAAGCTAAGCTCTTCATCGTCCTGTAAACCACCATGAGAAGAACATGCCCCACATGATGCAAGAAGAATGGGAAGACATATGGAGAAGACTTGAAACTAACCTGCAACCTGGATCCAAGCCCAGCCAAGACAAAGCATGAAGCAAAGCCATCCCAGCCAACCTGCAGACACATGAGAAGAAGAAGAAATGCTTGTTGCTGTCAGCCATTGAGTTCTAGCGTGTTATGCATCACTAAGGCAACAAAATATGACTGATACAGCATGACTGTCGTATGACTTAATATCTAGTAAGGGAAGCTATATGTATTCCTTTTCATGTATTTTTAGCTATACTCTGATATATATTCTTTCATAGGAAGTTTAATATCACATATAATCTAAAGATTAAAAAACAAAAATCACAAAACAAAGCTGCTATTTGTAATTACATCACATGTCTTTCCATTTTATCTGGAGTTTTTTTTATGTTCTGTAATGTAATTTTACAGTTTTCCTGAAGTGAGTCTTTTATCACATCATTTGTCTCTATTAGAAATGGATTATTTCCCAAATTCTATTTCCAGCTTGTTCTTGCCAAAGATAAAGCTAATAATTTCTCCACATTAACCTTATTTCCAGCTACCTTATCAAATTCCATATTAAACTTCTAGTTTTCTTTACCAGCGTATTGAATTTTTAAGGTATCCAACCATATCAGTCAGATGAAAGATAATTGCATGTCTGCTTTTTCTTTTTTTTTGAGGAAGATTGACCCTGAGCTAACATCTGTGCCCATTGTCCTCTATTTTATATGTGGGATGCCTGTCACAGTACGGCTTGATAAGTGGTGCTAGGTCCGCGCCTGGGACCTGGACCAGCAAACCGTTGGCCACCAAAGCAGATCACGCAAACTTAACCACTACGCCACTGGGCCAGCCCCAATTGTATCTCTTTTTTGTGGTAGTTATGAAATTTACTTACACTTTACTGTCTTACTATGGTCAGTGTAATGCAAAGTCTTGGTGGACAGCATTATGGAAGGCAGCATGTTGCAACGTGGATGAGGAGCTAAAGATATAAACAGAAAAATTATGGAAAATATAAACACATAATTATATTAGAATTGAGTGTGAAAGGATTTAGTAGTGCTGGAGTTAAACTGTAGGTATCATTACAGACTTTAAAAAAAAAAAACCTTTAAAAAAGAAAGCTATTTCATGGTCTATCACTAAGTGGCCTACCGGGGGAATCATATTACCTACCACAATATCCATGTGGATCAAGTGCTTTGTTCCTCTAGCACTTGGATTTTGATCGTTGATAATACTTTTCATTAGAAGCAACCCTGTTCTTTGGGGCAGGAGAAAAAGAGAGATGGGCCTGGAAATTGTTGTTACTAGAAAACAAGGATGCTTTTAAAATACCCGAAGTGGTGCTGAAAACACAAAGGAATCTCTAAAGAGGTTTGCACTGGTCAGTTACAACAATATGAGCATCAAAAGGAAAATAAAAATTCTGGTTGACTGGAATAGCTTGTGTTTGGAAAAAGCCATCCATCCATAATGATACTCAAAAAGAAACATGGAGGGGCTGGCCCGGTGGCGTAGTGGTCAAGTTTGTGCATTCCACTTTGGTTGCAGCCGGTTGCAGGTTCAAATTCCAAGTGCAGACCTAGCACTGTTTGTCGAGCACTGCTGTGGCAGCATCCCACATAAGACAGAGGAAGACTGGCAACAGATGTTAGCTCAGGGCCAATCTTCCTCACAAAAAATAAAAGAAAAGTAAAAGAAAAATGGAAAAGTAAATATTAAAAAATTGATGAATTTAATGAGAGAGGAGTGTTGACTTGTACAGGTCTTCTGTTTATTCTAAGTATATATTTGTTTATAGAGAACAGATACACATATTGAAATAGACTCAATAATATCAGAATTTGGCCAAAAAATGGGCATTATCTACATGAAGAGCATTTTACATTGCTTCTGAGGAATATTAAAAAATAAACAAATGACAAAGCATGCCATGTTCTTTGATAGGCAGACTCAACATCATAAAAGTATCAATTTTTCTCAATTTAGTCTATAAATTTATTGTGACTCTAATAACAATAAAGGTTATTTTGTTTTATTTTGTTTTGTTGGGCTGGGCAATCTAATTCTAAAGTTCATAAGAAAATTTCTTTAAAAAAATGAAAAAGAATTTTGGAAGTATATCTCTAATACATATTAACACAACCTGTTAATAAACAATAGCTTTAAAAGTTTAGAAAGTGCCAGAAAAATATGTGTCATTAAAAGACTTCATAAATAATAAGATAGAATTTCAAATTAATGGAAAAAATTGTTCATGAATGATATTGGAGAACAGAATAATGATTTGGAAAATTATAAAGTTTGATCTCAAATGCACTAATTAAATTTAAGTAAATGTAATAGTTTTAAAAAATTAAAACAAATTACAAAATTATTAGATATCTTATAAATAGCCTTTCTCAAGTTAAAGAAATCCTTTCTCTGTCTAGTTTTCTGGGAGTTTCGTTCGTTTTTTAGTGAATGCTGAATAATTTTCAAAGTTTTTGTGTTTGTTTTGCTTGCGATCAAACAAGTTGACTTTTCCACTTTAATGTATATTAACGTGGTGAGTGATATTTCTAGATTTTCTTTTCTAAATCATTCTTTCATTTCTGTGATAAATAAAACTTAGTCATCATTTGCTAACATTTTTAATATACTTAGTAGTTTTGTAAATATTTTCCTTGGAATTATTATATCTATGATCATGAGTGACATCAGTTTATAATTTTTGTTTACTCATGCTGCATTTGGTGTAGTGTCAAAATTATATTTGTCTAATAAAATGGTAGCAAAATATCTTCTCTTCTCCTGGCCTCTGGGAGAGTTTCTATAAAATTGGAATAATTGTCCACTATTTGGTAGAAGGCATCTGTATAACTATCTGGATTTCATTTGTTTTTTATGAGACAATTTTAACTTCTGATTTGATTTATTTAATAGCATTGGGATTATTCTGGCTTTCTACTTTATCTTGAGAAAATTTCAGAAAATTATGTTTTTCTACGGAATTGTCAATTTCATCAAGTTCTCTACTCTCCCATAACTGCTGTGTAACAAACCATCCCAAAACCTAGTGGATTAAAACAACACAATAATTTATTGTGCTCATTAATCTGTAATTTGGGTAGCGTTTAGTTGGGTGGCTTGTTCCTAATCCACATGACACGAGCTGGGGAGGCTAACTGAAGCTGAATGATCCACTTCCAGGATGGCTCACTCACAAGGCTGGTAAGCTGTCTGCTGGGACCTGAGCCAGGGCATTTAGACTGAGGCCCCTGTTATTCTCCATGTGGGTATCGCCACAGAATTGCTTGGATTCCATAAAGCAAGATGGACTGGTTCCAGGCATGAGTGTTCCAAGAGACGGGAAATAGAAGCTGCCAGTCTCCTAAAGTCTGAGTCCAGAAATGGAGCACACCATCATGCTCCATATTGGTCAAATTATTATAGAGCCCTTTCAGAATTAAGATTTCTTGATGGGAATGTCAAATAATATCATTGGATCACAACAATTTACTTATGCAAAATTATTTATATAGTTTTATTATCTTTTAAATATCTTGTCTGCAGTCACATTTCCATTTTTATTTCTATTAGTGTTTATTTGCTTGTTTCCCTCTCTTCTTTTCAGCCTTTCCAGTTAGTTTTTATCTTATACCCTTTTCAGGGAAACAAATTTTAGCTTAGTTGGTTTTATTATAGTTTTGCTATTTTATTAATCTCTATTTTTTTCCTCACTGTTTAATGTATTTTTTAAGGTTAACTCTGCCATTATTCTAACTTCTTCTTTTGGATGACTTTTAACGCAAGCGTTTAAGTTGATGTATTTTCCTTTTAAGCAACTGCAGACAAGAGATACCATGGCAGGCCGGACTGCTATTCTCTGAAAGGCCTTCTCACAAAGTGGGCCCTTGGTTGGAATCAAGGAACTTGGATTTGAGGAGGGTTCCTGCCATTAATTGGTAATAGTGGGGCCGGCCCGGTGGCACAGCGGTTAAGTGCACACGTTCCGCTTTGGCAGCCTGGGGTTTGCCGGTTAGGATCCCGGGTGCGGACAAAGCACCACTTGGCATGCCATGCTGTGGTAGGCGTCCCACATATAAAGTAGAAGAAGATGGGCATGGATGTTAGCTCAGGGCCAGTCTTCCTCAGCAAAAAGAGGAGGATTAGCAGTAGTTAGCTCAGGGCCAGTCTTCCTCAAAAAAAAAAAAAAAAAAAAAGATGAGTGGCTCATTGTGCCTAAACTGTTTATACAGACAATACAGTTTATTCTGAATACCTGCTCTCATTATGAGAGTCTGGAATTTGGGTACTTGCCAGGCGAGAGGTATCCCTGTGACCAATTCCCAATAAAAACCCTGGTCAATGGGTCTCTAACGAAACTCCTTGATTGGCAACATTTTGTATGTGTTGTCAAAGACTTGCCGGGTGAATTAAGCATGGCTTGTGTGATTCCACTGAAAAAGGACTCTTGGAAACTCGCTCCTGGTTTCCCCCAAACTTCTCCTCATGTTCCTTTTCCCTTTGTTGATTGTGCTTGGCATCATTTTGCTATAAGTCATAGCCATGAGGACAACTATATGCTGAGTGTTGTGAGTCCTCCCAGCCAATTATTGAACCAGAGGGTCATCTTGCTGACCCCCGACACTGTAATGCTGTAGCTTCCTTCTACATGTTTTGATATATAGTCTCTTCACAATCACCCATTACTTTCTAATTTTCATTATGATTTTTGTCTTGGACTCATTACTTATTTGGAAAGAGATTTTTAAACATCTGCTTAGAATCTGTTTCAAACACTTTTATTGTCAATTTCTAACCTAGTTGTATTGTGGTTAGAGAGCTGATATGTGATATTAACTCTGATTTTTTTCTTTTTTGATGAAGATTAGCCCTGAGCTAACTACTGCCAATCCTCCTCTTTTTGCTGAGGAAGACCGGCCCTGAGCTAACATCCGTGCCCATCTTCCTCCACTTTATATGTGGGACGCCTGCCACAGCATGGCTTGGCAAGTGATGTGTAGATCCACACCAGGGATCTGAACCGGCGAACCCCAGGCCACCAAAGCCGAACGTGTGAAATTAACCACTGTGCCACCGGGCAGCCCCTTAACTTTAATATTTTTGAGGCTTACTTCCAGCCTATTTATTCCAGCCCTCTGCATCTCTTCTATCTGGCTGTTCCTGACTTATATCCTCTGATAGTAAACCAGCGATCTAGTAAGTAGACAGGAATTTGCCCCGGTGTGAGCGCGCTTCCTTTTTTACCTCTGCTATCTGCCAAAGCCCGCACACCAACACCGTCTCCAGAGCAGTGACAGCTTCTGCTTCAATTATCTTCAAAATGTCACTGGATACTTCTCCTGGTAGACTCGAAGCTAGAAATGTTAGGGCAAGGGAATTTGGAAAATACGTTTGCCACACTTATGGTCCCTGAAAACCAGGAGAAAACATAAAAAGTAGAAATGAACTCTGGTTACAAAATAAGCATGCAAGACACACAAAAATACAAAAAAAGAAAACAAAACCCCACAATATGCAGCCTGGTAGACCAACTGCCAGATAAGCAGCCCCTCGCACAGGCTGGTAGAGCCGCAGGAGTGTAGAGGGCTCCCAGAACTGAGTTTAGTTTGCACTGGACCCTTGTCAGCAAGGTTGCATAGGACACAACATCAGCAGCTGTCCATGCGCTTAGGTCAAGCATATTAATTTTGCAGTTTAAATAATCTCCACTTTTACTGATTTGGGCTACCCTATTCACCAATTAATGAGAGAGAAATGTTATAACCATTTTCTGCGATGGTAGATTTATTGTTTCCTTGTAACTTTGTCAAATTTAGATATTTTAAAGTTGCCAGGCACATACAGTTTTAGACTCCCTGCGTCTTCCTGGGGAATGAATATTTCATCAATATGTGATGATCCTATTTATCTCCGATAATACTTTTTCTTGCCCTAGAGTCTATTTTATCTGAGACTAATACGGGCACACTGGCTTTCTTTGAATAGTATTTGTCTGGCATATCTTTATTCCATGTCATAAATTTCAATCTTTATGTCTTCTCATTTTTTAAGCTGATGCCTTATAAATAGCACATAGCAAGATTTTGTAGGATTTTTATTCAGTCTGAAAATTTTTGTCTTTTACCTAGAAAGTTTATACATTTACCAGGATGACCTATATGCTTGGGTTAATTTCTATCATATGTCTTACTTTTTAAAATAGTTTTTTCTCACTTCTTACATTCTTTTGAATAGATTGAATTTCTGTGTTGCTGTGTTTTCACCTTAAAATATTCATATTCTAATTTGGAAGTTAAATATTCTGCTTCTACTCTTCAGGTATTTACCTTAACATTTTAACGTGCAAACTGAACAACTTCTAGATTTAAACAGTATATTATGCCCTCCCAAATAATGCAGTTAGATTGAACCGTTATAACAATGACCGCCTTCATAAATTACATGCTCTTTTTTCCAGTATTTTAATTCTATCTTTTCTAATTAGTAAAACTTAGATATTACTATTGCTATTGTTTATAGTTCATGTTGGTTTGGAATTGCTCACATGTTTTCTTTCTCTAATAAAAGATCCGATAAATAGCACGTCTCCTACTTCTTCAGGTTCTGATCTAATCAAAAGATAAGCAAGAAGGATTCAAGCGTATGGAAAAAATAACTGATATTCAAGAATGTGGCTGAAATCTGTGGGCAAGAGAGTGTCATGACACTGAACCGCAGAATGAGACAAAGTTAGCGACAGGCAGAGGTGAATAATGTGGGCCCTCCCGGCTCCGTGGCCGAGTGGTTAAGTTCGCGCTCTCTGCTGCAGGGGCCCAGGGTTCGGATCCTGGGCACGGACATGGCACCTCTCGTCAGGCCACGTCAGGCCACGTTGAGGCGGCATCCCACGTCCCACAACTAGAAGGACCTGCAACTACGATATACAACTATGTACCGGGAGGGTTTGGGAAATAAAGCAGAAAAGAAAAAAAAAAAAAAGATTGGCAACAGTTGTTAGCCTAGGTGCCAATCTTTAAAAAAAAATAATAAAAAATAAAATAATGTGGGCCCTCTGTATGTGGAGTACTCCCCTCTAAACACGGACGGAGGAGCAGATGGAACATTTGCTTCCTGCAAATAATTAGGCATCCTATCACAAACTCTATAAACCAACGAAGAAATTGATCAGTCTACAGCACCAATGCTCTTGTTATATGTTAAGTACCTTATAATAGCAAGTGGTGTAATCAGCGTAAAAATACTCTGTTCCCATTTTTTGAGGATTTGAAGCATTTAAATGAAGTTCAAAGTTTGACTATTTTCTTTTTTTAAAGATTGGCACCTGAGCTAACAACTATTGCCAATCTTCTTTTTTTTTTCTGCTTTTTCTCCCCAAATCCCCCCAAGTACATAGTTGTATATTTTAGTTGTGGGTCCTTCCAGTTGTGGCATGTGGAATGCCGCCTCAACGTGGCCTAATGAGCAGTGCCATGTCCGTGCCCAGGATCCAAACTGGCGAAACCCTGGGCTTCCGAAGCAGAGTGCGTGACCTTAACCACTCTGCCACAGGGCCAGCCCCTTGAATCTATTTTCTAATCTTTAAAATATTTGGGAAGAGTTGATAAGCAAGCTTTTATTTATAATTTCTAAATTTTGATGTATTTGTTGTATAAGTACTGTTTAAAGTTTTAGATAAATTTTGTTAAATAAATTTGTAAGTATAATAAACGTAGCATTAAATGAAGTGATAAAGGTAGTAAGTAATTTTCACATACAAAGCCCCTGGGACATTTAAAGATCTTGGCAATAACCTATTTGCCAAACCTGTCAAATAGTATCAAACTAAATTGACAAGAATGAGCATCATTGTCTTATACAAGTTTTTAATGAAATGACACTAGAGTTTCACTCCAGAAGGATTTTGCTGTTAGTTGGTTTGTTTGGTAAATTATTACATTTAAGTTAATTTATAAGTTTTGTTTCAAGGTAATTTTACTTAGAGGTTATTTTAGGACTTTCTGCAGAAACTTACCAAGTTTGCTTTTATCTATTTAAATTACTATATGATTTTTCTCTTTTAATGTTGTTATAATAAATCATCTTGGCAAATTTCCTGATATTGAGCTATCTTTGAATTATTCAAATTATCTCTATTTGCTCATGCTGTATTTTATATTGATGTACTGATGAATTTTACTTGATCATATTACATAGAGAATTTTTCATTCTGTATTCATAGGTGACATCTGCCTATAGGGTCTTTGTGCTCTTTACCAGGTTTTGTATTAAGATTCTTCTCAGTTTATAAAATGAATCTGGGGAGTTTTGGATTTAGTTAACATTGAAACTATCTAATCTTTAAAACATTGGTAGACAGTGTAAAACCATCTTGTCTTTGTTTAATTTTATTTTTAAATCTTAGATTTGTAATTACCTTCCCAATCTCTTCTATGATAATTTCACATTTTCTACTTGGATCAATGCGAGTATATTTATTCTGGTTTTTCAAATTCCATACTATTGAGTTGAATATAATATTCTCCTAATTCTCATCTCTTTCATAATTAAAATTATTTCTTATTCTTTCCAATTTTCGTATTTTTTGAATACATGCTTCATACTTTTTTTCTAATTAAACTCATAAGGACTTTTTAAAAACTTCATTTTCAGTCTCTTTTCTTCAGTTATGAAGGCATTTGACATTAGACATTTTCTTCTGATTAAGCTTTTGCTGTGTCTCTTATGTTTTTCCATAATGTGTTTCCATTTCATTGCTGTGTAAATGATTCAGAATTTTAGTTTTGATATCCTCTTTGATCAAAGCCTGGATAAGAGGCTTGAAATTTAAATAATAAAATTCTTTAATAATATTTTTAATTTTCTAAGTTTTATTTTTACTATTCTAAAAAAATATAGCTGCCATGTCTCTATTTTTTATATTGTTTTTCTTTGTGCCAAATACATGATAGATTTTTGTATATGTTCTAAAGGCATATAACCCAATTATATTCTCTTTTTAAAGGATGTTAAGATATATGGATACCTATAAAAATAGTTTTGGTGATTATATTACTTAATTCTGTTTACTTTTTTCTGTTTAACATTCATACGGAACCCCTGTTTTCTTTTTATCTGCATTTCTCAGTATGTACTAGCCTATTACCTTGTATTTCAACCTGTCTTTATAGCTCTTGTGAACAATATATTACTGGATTTTGACTTGACACAATATTATAGTGTTCATTTTTTTAGAGAAATTTTAGTTTTTTTTGCATTTTTTTTCCAGTTATATTAAAATGTAATTGACATATAACATTGCATAAGTTTAAGGTGTACAAATAATGATTTCATATATGTATATGTTGTGAAATGATTACCACAGTAAGTTTAGTCAACATCCATCACCTCACATATTTACAATGTTTTTGTGTGATGAGAGCTTTTAAGATCTACTCGTTTATCAGTTTTCACATGCACAATACAGTCTTGTTAACCATTGTCACCACTCTGTCCGTTACATCCCCAGAAATTATTTATCTTATAATGGGCATTTTGTACTGTCTGACCGCCTTCATCTGTTTCTCCCCTTCCTCACCCTCTGCATCTGGAAACCACCAATCTGTTCTCTGTTTCTGTGATTTCTATCTTTTAATAGCTGAAATCAGGTCCCTCACATTTCGGATATCCACTGATAGACTATTTTATTCCTTCTATCATACCTTACATTTATTTTATTTTTATTGCTCTTTTTGACTAGGTTTTTCAGATTAGACCTTATTCCTCTTTCCTTTTTACAATTTGTGAGCTCTCTATTTTTTTCTTTTCACTAGTATTTACCTTATTTCCAAATTCTCATATTCACATATATATTTTTCTCTAGTTAACAATATACCAACTATTCAACTATTTCTTCTCACCAAGATGCTCTATCCCACCCACCCCAGCAGTTCCCACACTCATGCCAACAGAATGACACCTTTAGAACACCTTTATCTTACACCCATGTCCTAGGTTATGCTAAGCTTCATATTTTTAGTTCAAATCTATTCCCTTGCAGTATGTGTGACTTAAATATATCCCATCACTTATTATTAGCCATTTGGAGGGAGGGAGGAGAGAGAGAGAGACCAGTTCTATATGTCTTTGTATTTTCTACTTTGACTTTTCCAATCTTGAGGACTCTGATTTGAGCCATGTGTAATTTAGTTAGAATATTTTCATCAGATTCTTTGTGTACATAGGTGATATATTCTCTATTCACAAATATTTGTCTTTTACCCTAGCAGCTGAATATCTTGGCTGAGTATAGGATTCTTAAGTTATAATCCAATGATCTATTTTCTCAGTAGAATTTCACTTTTGCTGACTTCCACTGTTGAAGTCAAACTGGTTGAATACTATTTTTTTTCTTTTTAAGTAACCCATACCTTCCATTTTGAAGCTTACAAGACTTTCTCTTTATTCTTGGAGTTAAGGATTTTACCAAGGCATGTCTATGTGAATCTGTTTCCTTATTCATGTTGCCTAGAACTTGTTGAGCTTTTTCAAACTGCGTATTCAATTCTTTATTTAGCTCAGGAAAATTTTCTTCTATAACTCTTTAATTATTGCCTTTCCTCCATCTATTCCCCCTTTTTTCCTTCTAGGATTCCTATTATTGGTATATTAATTTGTCCATATCTCTTTTCTAAGTATCTTATTTTCCCCATAAGAGTTTATTTCTTTGATCTTTTCTTCTGTGTTTCATCGCTTGATTTTTCACACCACTAATTCAAATTCAACAATAACTCTCTTCAACTACAATTCTCGGATAACATTTTTTAAGATTTTAAAAAAATTTTTCATTAAGAACAAGATATCAGAGGGTTAGTCCAGGAGCATATAATAGCACTGCGTGAGTTAAAATATATGGCAAACAGCACTGGGAAGTATTTTCAGCTAATTCTAAGAGTTCAGTATCAGAGTTCCATTCCTTGAAGAACTGGAATACCAGGCAAATTACTAAGAAATGAGCTTGTGCAAGGAATACATGATAAGAAACCTGCAATCAAAGTTGGAGTAAAAGTAAGACTAGTCTATTGAAAATTTGGGAGAAATTTTGTCGTTAATATAGGGGCCAGGTTCATGATTATGTTATCAGGAAGTTCAACTTGTTGCTCTATCTAAAGGATGGACTGGTACTGCATAACGGCTGCCCTATTTGGAGAATGAGATGATGCTGAGTACCTGAAGATCCAGGTGTGGCAGGAGTCTGAGAATTAAACCGGTCCTTTCTGCTTCTAGAATAAAACTCCTATCTAGAACCCACAAACTAATGGATTTGGGGTTTGGAGGGCAGATGAGCAAGGCTGGTCCGTCCTTACATGGATCAGGCACATTGGTTGTTTGCAAGTGTAGGGATGAAATGTCATCTCTGCTAATAGTGGAGATAACCCTTGCCCCACAATTCCAGAGTCTTCCCTGCACAGTCTATTTAGGGGAAGTGCAGAGCCTGAATTAGCCAGAGTGTACTAGCTCTACAGATGTCTGGAATAAGATGATGGGTCAAAATGGGCAGAGAAAGCAAAGTGATCACAGGGAAAGTGTAGCTCACAAAGCTTTTAATGCTGCAGCTGCTATTCAATGTGATGGGAGGAAATAAGCCACCCCATAGTAGAAACAAAGGACAAACCTGTCCAAGGCAAGAGAGAAATAGCCTCTGTGGGAAAAAGTTGGTTGGAGAAGTATTTGATGAGTATTAGCAGAAAGGTCAAAGAGAATGAAGGTAGAGAGGGAAACCTGAGAAATAATTTGGAAAAGAATCAATGTCCTATATTGAGAGGAATTCTGAAGTCATGAATACCAAGCTAGCAGGCATGTTTTTGCTGAGAGAATCAGCGAGAGAAAACAGGTCAATGTACTTTGGAGTAAAGATGGATTTTCTCACCCATCTGACAATAAGTATATGCTTCATGTGTTGTGATCTGTGGCTGTCTCTGGGGCTTTGATCAGTTATGAATGTTATTTCATCATATGCATGACCTGTGGGGAAACAAATCCTATATAAATGATAGGGATTACCAAAACGTGTGCCTCACAGCTGCCGCCAGTTTGTAAATAATTGAACAAGATTTCCTTGCCATGGCCTACCTCCCAAGTGAATTCAACGTAGGACACATTAAAATAACATGAAAAGTTAGATCAATGTGGTTCCATCTGGGCGTGTTATCATGTGAAGGCCATCTTGTAGTGAAGAATACTCAAGAATGAGATCTGAAACAATAGTTCCTCAGGTTGATGAGCTCAGTAATGAATCACTATGCTATTTCCTTCCAGGACTGATTAAAATGGCACTTGAGTTCCTGAAAATACTGAAGTGCTTGTAAAGGAAGCAAACAGATGTTTGGTGAAAAACAAGGCAGGGCACGCGTGACCAGGGGTCGCTGTCTTTATGGTAAAACCGAATCCCCTCATCAAACTCATGGGTGAAAGCATTTCTTTCATATGGAAGAATTCTGATTTTAACGAAGGAGACTTCTCTCCAAGTGGGTTGATTCTAACTTATATCTAATGTAACTGGATCAGTCTTAAGAATCTCTTTATTAGTTGTATTATTTATAGTCTCATGAATAGAATCTGTCTGAGTATGGATCTTACCTAATCATTCATTCACTCAAGAATTACTTAATAAGCATCTACCGTGTGCAAGTTTTAGTTTCAGCGGGTGAAATAAAGCTGAGTCGGATCTAGCCTTGACCAGGAGGGACACACAGACAGTTAGGAAGATAAGTAATGTCCATTACTCACCAGGAATATGCCATATTTTGATATAGTTCATTAAAAAAGTATAAAGTACTGTAAAAGTTCATTTTCATTTTTAATCTGGAGAGATTACAACAGACTACTTGGAGGATGGGATATTTGAACCAGACTTTAAAAAAAGTTAAGATATACTTATGTAAGAATAGGTAGTAAAGGAATAAAACCCAGGGCTCAAAGGAGTGGAGAAATGAATAACAGTAGAATTAGAAAACTTGATGGGACCAAAGGGAACATTTGATTCGGATGACGTGTAAAATATCTTGATCCCAAATAATCTCTCTTCTGTGAACTTTTGTAACCTTTGGTTAATATTTATGACATATTGCCTTATTTTGTATATACCTGCACATCTTTGTGAGCCCTTGAGGACAAGAATCATGCATTTCTTTATATTCCCACTGAAAGTGCTCAGTATGTGATTGGACAGCAAAACTATTTGTCAAGTCAAAATAAATATATGGAAAAGAATGTTCTTAGAAATGGTGGGTGTACAGCACCTCCTCTCATTACTTTTCGTTTTTTTCACATTGTAAGAATCAGATTTGATTTCTGCATCTCTTCATTCTCCTTAGTTTCTTTTATCCATTTTATTACAGGCCTTAAAAATGCACATCTCATTACTTTCTTCAATTTTCATGTGACATGACATCATTTCCTTCATGCCCCTCATTAGATTATTTAACTTGCTCATCTCATTACACCTTTCCCATCTTGCATCTTATTACACCTCTTAAACATGCACATCTCATTACACAGTCCTTACATATCTCATTACACGATTCCATTTTTGTATTTCATTGTCATTTCATTTCTGCATCTTATTACATTAAAACCTAGTTCCCATTATATCTTATGTATTTTGAAAATTTATATACTCTCCCTTCCTTCTTTTATGCATCTAATTATACTGCCTCTCCTTTATGTGACCAGCTCATTACACTTTTCCTTTCACCCATCTCATTTCAGCCCTGAAGGATGTCCATCTTACAGGACACTTCCTGAGACAGCTCATTAAACCATCTCATGTATTCACCTCATTATGGCTTTTTAACATATACGTCTTATTACATACAACTCTTCATGAATCTCATTAAAATCTTGGGAGGTACATATCACACTATCCTCTTCTATCTTACTCATCTTGTCACCACATCACAACTACACATCTCATGAAAATATTTCTTTTTATTATTTTAATATGTCCTTTTATTATAAACTTCCTATTTGCTAATATTTCAGTACTTCATCACATTTTTGTATTTCTATGTGTAATCAGAATGACCACATATCTTTCAAAAAATGGGGTTTTCTTAAATAGTATTTCATATGTCTTTAAGTTATTATGTTATTACACTGATGCTTCTCAAACTGGTGCCCTGGGGATGTTGATAGATGTGGAGTAAAAGTAAGTTCAAATAACTTTGGGTTAATAATAAGTTTACATGGATTAATAAAAAATCAATTAAAAAAACCTGCATTCTTATTTCAGAGCTTCTTAGATTTCTTTATATGCTTTTGAGAACTATGACTATTCATGAAGGAGATCTGACCTGTAGCATTTCTTAAATGGATCAGCCACACATTCTAAGCCACAGACCATATATTAATTGCTCCCAGAACTTGTGTCCTGTAGACTTTAAGAAAGGCTGCACTGTAATTTTTATATAGATACAAACCTATGTTCACAGCTATATATAGTTCTATATTTACCAGCACCTCTTTTACTCGCAGACCTGCAATGCTTTCTAGAACTAATGACATTTGCGTAAGTGGTTCATTGATTAATACCTCATTACAGTGGTTCCTAAACTTTGGTGGGTAGCAGAGTCACCTGAAGAACTTGGTAAAAATACAAAGAGCCTGGCCCCATCTTACTTCGACAAACCTGGGCTTTTGTGTTCTTTACTAGCTCTCCAGGGGATTTTGATACACACTAAGGTTTGGGAACTACCGCCTTATTGTTTACTGTATCATGTTCTTTGTGAGTAAAGGCACAAGATGTGGACCTTGATCATGAAATTGTAGCAATTCAATGAGAACAGCTCCTTTCTTTCTCCTTAGCCACTAGACGAAGATACACAGGAACTTTCTCTCTATGAGTTGACCTGTTTATCTAACTGCTAGTAATACATTGAAGCTATTTGCATAGAGGTTGGAGCACAGACTTCAGCATCAGATGGACCTGGATTTGAATCTTCTTTCCATCAATATCTGATGATCTTGGGAAAGGACACGTTACCTCTCTGAGCATCAATTTCCTCAACTGTAAATTTGGATAATAATACTTTCTCATACCACTATTGTTAGGAATAAATGAATTTAGTACATAGAAAATTCTTATCACAATCACTTGCACAGAGTGGCTCCTCAAGAAATAATCGCTATTATTGATAACTGTATTTTGACCCTGACATGCCACAATAAGTTTACTGCCTTTTGAAAGTACTACTGCCTATAAACTAATCCTCAGTTAACAGAAGTAAAGGATTAAAGGAAGACATAATTTCCCCCACGAGATCATCAAGGGAGATTGTACCTAAACACGTTTGCCTGTGTACTTGGAATCTTGACAGACCTTAGCGTATATGGTAGATTCCCATCCTATGATATGATAGAAATCCAGGAGGTACACACTCATACAAGTATAAGAAGTGGTGTGGTAGTGACCTAGAGGATAGAAAATCTTAGTGCATGCCTCCAAAGTTGGGTGATCTTTAGACAAGTTGTTTCACTTCTAACAGTCATGATTTCTTTTCACCTATGCAAATGACACTAATAATCCGTACAACTATCTCAGAAAACTATTGTAGTCATCACATAAGATCATCCACATGAAAATATATTACACGAAATATTTAATGAAACCCTAAAAAGGGAACTTGTTATTTCTCAACACTTATCAGAAAAGTTAGCTCCCATGAGAACCTCAGTTCGCTACAGGTCTATTTACAGTGTGTCTCTAGATAGCAAATCTGCTCTTTTAACTATTCAAACTGATTCTTTGAGGGGCTTAGGCACAAACCTAGAGATTCTGATTCATGATATCTTAGATGAAGACAAGACAAGGATACTTTATAGAAGCAACCCCTCTCCACCCACAAGATGAGGCAGCGAAGCTGATAAAGAACCCTAGAGGAGTGATTCTCAAACTGGCCTGCACACTGTAATCAACCAAGGAGCTATAAAAACTACCGATGCCTGGATCCCACTGACAGAGATTCTAAATTAATTGATTGGCGATGAGGTCTGGATATTTACAAGCCCCTCATCTGAGTCTAATGTGCCATAAAGCTGAAGAACCACTGTCCTTTCAATTCAGAGGACACTATGGCTCTACTGTGGTTCTTGGTTGGACATAGGGAGTCAGCATAAAGTCTATTTCTATTGCTTAGTCTTTCTTAGATTTCCAGCATTATGGTCTCCTTTGGAATCAGTCTTTCTTCCTAATTACTCTAGAGCTCTTTTAAAAATACTGACATGGGCCCTTGTTCTTTCTCAGAAGTATCTGAGAAAGGAGTGAGGAGCAACTTTCTTTCAGTGGCCTCTCAGTTCCTACCTGGCACCTAGCATCCTGCTGGCAGATAGAGCTTACTGACTACCTGGTGACTGACAAAATCCTGGCTGTGAATATTGCCAAGATAAGATTTTTAATTAAATATAATAATCAGAATTAGTACACAGTAGTCCCCCCTTATCCACAGGGCATACATTCCAAGATCCCCAGTGGATGCCTGAAACCGTGGCTGGTACCAAACCCTGTATGTACTATGTTTTTTCCTATACATACGTACCTATGATAAAGTTTAATTTATAAATTAGGGACAGTAAAAGATTAACAATAATAACTAATAATAAAGTAAAACAATTAAAACAATATACTATAATAAATGTTATGTGACTGTGGCCTCTCTCAAAATATTTTATTAGACTGTACTCACTCTTCTTCTTGTGATGATGTGAGATGATGCACAGCCCAAAGTGAGGCGAACAACGTAAGCATCGTGAAGCAGCGTTAGGCTACTATTGACCTGATGATGATGTGTCAGAAGGAGGATCATCTGCTTCCGCACCGCAGTTGGCCATGGGTAACTGAAACTGCAATAAGGGAGATGTCAGATAAGAAGGGACTGCTGTACTTACTAATCCTTCAAGAATCGGAAGCAAAGTAAAATTGTGGCTTACTTTATAAACAGATTCAAAACTTAAACTCAGAAAATTTTTTCTACCAGGAGATGTACGTATGTTTGGAAGTTATCTCCATACTCTGAGCTCCAAGCATCCCTTTAGATTAATTCTAAGGGTGAAGATGTGTTTTCTCTTAATGTTATGGTTATACACATCCAAATAGGAAAGATATTGGCAGGATCTAGAGGGGATCTGGTTGCAGAGAACTACTTCCAAGCTTGTTTGTCTCTGTTTTATATTTTTCTATATGATAGTAACTGCATTAATACACTGACCTTCCGTAATATATTGTTTCTCAAAAATTATCGGGGATGGTTCCCCAATACTATGATCTTGCCAAATAGCACAAAAGTAACATACTAGTAAATATCCTAGATAAAATATGAGTAAATGAAATCTTGATTCAAAATATTCAATAGTCTAATCCTAATGAAAGAAAAAACAAGATTTTATAAAGAATAAAAGGAAAACAAAAAGATCTGATAAGGAATAAAAAAATTAATAGTATACAACAAATCCATGGTCAAAATAAGACAAATCAAATGCATTATAACAGCATTTGATAAAATATAGTACACATTAATGATATTTTTAAAAATTTCAAAATGGACGAAAACAGAAAAAAGCTACAACACTCATTTGGGAGAAATACTATTGGCATTTCCATTAAAATCAAGAATAAGGTAAACATGTTTAGCAGTTGATCTTTATTTAACATAGTTTTGGAAATTTTGGCCAATGTAGTATACAATCATCAAAAGTATAATATAATACTTATAAGTATATTATAGTCATAAGTACAATATAAGTATAAATATGTAAGTATAAATATCAGAAAGTAGATGTTAAATATTATTATTTTCAAATGATATAATTTTCTGTGTTGAAAATCTAAGAGATAAAACTGTGTCTCATAATTGGACTGCTACAGTATAAATATATATGCAAAAATAAATAAGTTCACTGGCTATCAGCATTATCCAATCCAAATAAATAATACCAAAAAATCCATTTTCTATGATAGTTTAAAATATAAAGTATTGGAAAAAAAAGTTTAACAGGAAATGTGAAGTGCTTTTGTATCAGCTGCTTATAAAGCAGCTAGGCGATTGGACTTCTTATCTATTTACTCCTCTCAGAGGATATGAATTTGCTCTTCTTCTCATGAGACTGCCAAAAATAAAACAGATAACCCAAGGGCCTGGCACTCAAACAAGAGGGGCTCTATTAACTGGATCCGGGTCATGAAAATTACAGCATAAAAGGCATGTTACTTATGTAAGCAAAGGCAGGTCTCAGCTTGCAGTGACTTCATAGACTGTCAATGTTCCCATTTAGACACTTCTACATAAAGTTATATGATCCAGCATCGATAACCCAAAGTGCAGGCTAGTAAAAGTACTGGTCCTCTGATTGTGTGGTGACATTTGAACCCATAATCCCCAACTCTAGTGACCCTACGAGTTTGTTAGACTCCCATGTAGTGAATGGGGCCATGCATAAATGTCTCTGTTCTCAGCTCTTTTGAGGCTCATAGTAGGATTGTACTTCCCAACACACTGCAGCTTAGGTGAGGGCATGTGACTCTCTTTGGCCAATGAAATATAAACAGAAGTAAGTATGTGTCACCCCAGCAGGAAAGACACACGAGCTGGTGCATTATGTACCACTTCACCCCAGAAATAATGGAAGCCCACGTTGAAAAGGAGCTTTCATTCACCTGAGTCCCTAAGTAACTATAATGGCCAAGCCCCCAGCCAACCCAGAGTGAGGAAGAAACAGATATGTATTGTGTTAATAAAGAAATAGGTTCTAGGGGCCAGCCCGGTGGCACAGCGATTAGGTGCGCACATTCCACTTCCGCACCCTGGGGTTCACCGGTTCGGATCCCGGGTGCGGACAAGGCACCTCTTGGCAAGCCATGCTGTGGCAGGCGTCCCACATATAAAGTAGAGGAAGATGGGCATGATGTTAGCTCAGGGCCGGTCTTCCTCAGCAAACAGAGGGAGATTGGCAGCAGTTAGCTCATGGCTAATCTTCCTCAAAAAAATAAAAAACAAAGAAATAGGTTCTAGTTTTCTTATGCCATTGAGATTTTGGAATCTGAGTAGAGAAAGTCCATTCTAGGTTTTTATAGAACTAGAAGGAGCTGTTGGCCACTAATGCATTAGCCAGTGCAAACCTGTGATAAGATTGCTACCCAGGGGCTGGACCCATGGCCGAGTGGTTAAGTTTGTGTGCTCCGCTTCAGTGGCCTAGGGTTTCACTGGTTCAGATCCTGGGTGCAGACATGGCACCACTCAGGCCACGCTGAGGTGGCATCCCACATAGAACAACCAGAAGGACCTACAACTAGAATATACAAGTATGTACTGGAGGCCTTTGGGGAGAAGAAGAAGATGAAGAAGAAAAAAAGATTGGCAACAGATGTTAGCTCAGGTGCTAATCTTTAAAAATAAAAAAAAGATTGCTATCCAACTGCTATCAAGCAAGAAAAAGTTGGTAAAGTCAGCTGTTAATTTGATTTTAAATAGTATGGAAAAATCTAACTCTACCTATTATATTACCACATTGTCATCAAAATCAAATGGGCTACGAAATGTTAAGATTAATGTATTACTCAATGAGCTGAGGACTGTGAAAAAATAATTTTTTTCCTTGTTCTTTTGCTGAGATGTTGCCTCTATATTTCTTTGGACTGAAGGCCACACTTCTCTTGAAAAGGTCTGACATGAAGATGCAAATGAGAAAGATGCCGGGGGAGGCAGGAGAAAAGGGAAAAGGAAAGACAGACATATAAAGGAAATGTGTGCACACTGTAAACTCTTGAATTTTTCCCATAAGAAAGAAGAATCATTTAAATTTAATGAAGAAAAAGAAGATGGAGAAAAAGGCAAAAGATGCAATAAATGGGAGGAGGGAAAGATGCAAGCATAAAAAGATCATTGGGGAAAAAAAAGCTAAATAGAGAAAATTAAAGAGACTGTTGAATGCCTGCATGGTATTCTAAGTACCTCAAAAGTTTTTCTAATCAGATGAACACAATTGATATAATGCTATTCATAAATAACCAGATCACTTTCTGAAGCACAAATTGCATTTTCAGCTGACTAGTTTATTATAAATAAATATTCACCAAAGTGCATACTTCTTGAGATTGGGTCATTTAGAAACTTCCATTCCATTAAAAGTAAGGTTTATTTCCTTGACAAAGGCCACTAGCTGAAATGTCAATTGCCTGTCCTAATGGATGACACCTGTAAGTAAAATAAACATATTTTTAATGGAATAGATGGTCGAAGTGACCTTATCTCAAGATAGCATGCACTTTGGTGAATATTTATTGCTGAATTAATGAGATTCTAATATGAAAGGACACTAGTTCCTCTCCATTGCCATTCCTCGCTATATAAAGGCAGAAATTTTGTAAACGTCCAAACTACCATCAGAATTTACCAATCATTGAATAAAAAACATAAGACATATAATACACACTATGAATAATTTGAAATTAATCTGCTGGTTCAAGTTATAAATATTAATATGATGATGATGCTGGAATTAACTATATATCTTTTCAACCAAAAGTTCTTATCCCATTTATCACTGATACCATTATTTGTTACTCCACAACATTTAGTTGGTTTATAAGATATTTTCAAACAATAACAATCAAAATCCAAGGCTATTGGTGATGTGAAACTGAAATGGCAAGTGGTATTTTTTAAATTAAAAATAAATTGGCAATTTGCTGTATTTTCAATTTAAATGTGGAAAAATCTATACTTATATTGGATATGGGTGGAAGGTCTCAACTGATCACAGATGAAGAAATGACCTAAGATATGGTGGCTCATCCAAATTAGTAGAATTTATACCAAATCTCCCAGGAAAGAAATGTCAGAAACACTCTAAGAGGGTCTTTTTTTTTTTGATATGCTGAAGTAAATTTACAAAATCTAGTACTTTCAAATTATGAAGGATCCTTTGAAATCAATTAATGTCTTTGTTTTTAAGATTAATAAAGTCCCAGAAAGTTCAAAAGGCTTGGCAAGATCTACACCCCTGGATATTTATAGAAGTAGAACCAGAGCTTTGATTCTTTGGGCAAAAAAATACAAAGCACTCCCTTCAAAGTTCTGTGCTCCTCTGCCTGAATCACAGCCATCATTGTCAGTATTCCTACTTCATGTTCCATGTTACACAGAAAGACTTTGTGTCTGACCTCTGTATAAACTACCTGTTGATACATTTAAAAATCATGCCAAAATTTAATGTATTAAAATAATATTTCTTATCTTTCAGAAATTTTGAAGTAGCTCAGCTCGGGGGTTCTGGCTTAGGCTCTCCTGTGAGGTTCGGTCAGATGTTGGCTTGAGCTGCAGTCAACTGAAGCCTTGAGCTGGATGATCCACTTCCCAGATCTACTTTGCTCTCAGGACTGATAGGTTGCTGCGGGCTAGTGTCCAGAACCTCAGTTCGTCTCCACATAGACCTGTCCAGAAGGTGGCTGGCTACAACCAAAGTGAGAAATCCAAGAGACCAAGGCTGATGCTTCAGTTTTATAACCTAGCCTCAGAAAATATACTGTCTCTTCCACCATGTTCCATTGGTCACACAGGACCAGTCCTAATTAAATGTGAGAGAAGACTACACACGGATATGAAGACCAATAGGCAAGGATTATTGAGACCAAACTTGGAGGCTGATGCCCAAGTCTGCCCCATGGTCTCAAATGATTCATGTCACTCCCATATAAAAAATATACTCACCTACTCCCAAGGCCTGCAGAAGTCTTATTCCACTAGAGCAAAGCTAGCTAAGGTTCTCATTACATAAATAAGGTCCAGACACAAATAAGGCTCCTTGGCTGTAGTTCCTTTACTACTGAGTAGAGTCCATCTCAGTCTCAAGCCCTGTAGAGACAAGATATGTGTGCACGCAAACAAACATACACACACACACACTATACAGTGGGGAGAGACAGAAGATGACTGCTGTGGATCCATTCAAAAAGGGAGTAAACAGGAGGTACATAGGAATCACTGGTAGTTAAAATTTCTGAAATCCAGTCAGGCATGTGTCGGCAGTATCTTGATTAGGGCTGGGCCCTATTCTCTGGGAATGTTCTTCACAGTTCCTGACTCTGCCATTGGGACTCTTTATTCCACCCTCTGAGTCATCCTTCTTTTTCCATGATAAATAGCCAGTGTTTGCAGATGAATAGTTTTCTTAGCCTGCTTCCAGGCTATAGCAGTTCAGAGATCCAAAGGCCTCTTTTTATTTTGTATTTCTCAACCCTTTTAATTCAAGGTGACAGCGTTTACAGTAGTATAATTCTCTTAAAAACCTATGGGCTTCCTATGAAGCTACTGGCTTCATTGCACTAGACAAAATCCACACCCACAAATAAGTCCTTCTTTACCTTAAGATTCTTGGAAAGCTCCTGTGGGCCAACACTTTTGATATTCATGGGAGCCCTATTGTTTGCTGAGAGGATCTGTGAAGCACATCCTTAAGATTCTTAAAGGAACTGTTTTGTGTTTGAGGCACCACTTCAAATTTTCCTGAAATTTTACTAAAGAGTTTTTCAGTCATACCCTTAGTTTCATCTTCAGACCAGGAGTTCTCAAAATGTGGTCCGAGAACACTTAGAAGGTCCCCAAGATACTTTCAGAGAGTTCATGAGGTCAAAACTATTTTCTTGATAACACTTAGACATGATTTGTCTTTTTCTGTCTTATTATCCCACATAGTAGAATTTTCCAGGGGCTATGTGAACTATGATATTTTATAGTGAACTATGATATCTTATAGCTGTCTTCTATCAAATTAGGTATTAAAGAAATTTGCAAACATGTAAAACAATGACACTCTTCTCAATTTTTTGTTTTGAATAATATTATTTTTTATAAAAATAGATTTTTTAACATATAATATGTGCTATTTTTTGAAATTTCTCAACTTTAATTTCTAAAGTCAGCAGACATAACACACATACAAAAAGCATCTCAGGGTCCTCAGCCATTGTAACAGTGTAAAGGGGCGCTGAGATCAAAAAATTCAAGAAATGCCACCTTAGATCATGTTGTGTTTACAAAAGGGCTTGTTTGTTCAACACGTTGGTTACATTAGCTATTATTATGAAGACTTTCTGCAGATAGTACAAACAACAACAATAAAAGTTAATCCAAGAGGCCAGCCCGGTGGCACAGCAGTTAGGTGCGCACATTCCACTTTGGTGGCCTGGGGTTTGCAGGTTCAGATCCTGGGTGCGGACATGGCACTGCTTGGCAAGCCATGCTGTAGGAGGCGTCCCACATATAAAGCAGAGGAAGATGGGCACAGATGTGAGCTCAGGGCCAGTCTTCCTCAGCAAAAAGAGGAGGATTGGCAGCAGATGTTAGCTCAGGGCTAACCTTCCTCAAAAAAAAATAAAATAAAATCTATCCAAAACAAAACAACCAAAACAAAATCTGTACTGCAAAGACATATTAGGACAGACTGCCTGACTTATTGGAGAGTAGAACGCTAGAAGGGTTTTTTGTAAGAAATTGTCCAGCATTCAAAATTGTATTTTTCCTATGGAAACAACATGGAACCACAAAGACCCAATGATGTATCTTTCACACTGGACCCAACCCACAATAGGCGGTACCTATCTGATTTTTCTTCTTTTGACTAAGGAAGCAAGGTACAAGCAAGATCTTACTCAGTTACAAGAAATATGAATAGATCCACATGCACAGGGGCCAGCCCCGTGGCGGAGTGGTTAAATTCGCACACTCCACTTCAGCGGCCTGGATTTCGCCAGTTCGGATCCTGGGCACGGGCATGGCACCACTTATCAGGTCATGCTAAGGTGGGGTCCCACATGCCACAACTAGAAGGACCCACAACTAAAGTATACAACTATGTACTGGGGTGATTTGGTGAGAAAAAGCAGGAAAAATTTAAAAGATTGGCAACAGTTGTTAGCTCAGGTGCCAGTGTTTAAAAAAGATCCACACGCACAAGCATAAGCCCAACCAACAAATCAGATTAAAGAGAAAGCAGGTGCAATACAAACACATTCATCATGTCTATATTGTAGGAAACATTTTCCCAGGCTTGTTGAACTAGTAGTTGGAGCCATCTTAATACTGAATCAGAACAAGTCACTGCTTGGTCATCCCCAACGGAGCCAAAAGCCAACAAAAAAATTAACCAGGCTGTTGTTCTTAATGTGGTGTCATACGCTATTTTAAAGTTATTTCCAAAAAAGGACTTCTTTTTGTTAGAGCTTTATGTTTAAAATCAGATATTAAATGAAGTTGATTCTTAAGTAAGATTTCAATACCGTTAGGTGAAACATTGAGTATCTTAGCTTTCAGATCATTTTGTGCATTCAAGAAACGTCTGTCACTTCCCTTTAGTTCCATGTTCAATCATTTAGAACAAAACGCAACACAACAAAAATCCCAATCCATTCTGCCAGCTCAACAAAAGGCTTTGTGTGGGTGTATGTTAGAAAGTAATTATGAGGTTTTTATTTCACTAATTATTCTTCAGCCTTTGAAATGTCAGTGTAGGTCAAAGTAGCAGCCAATGTTTTGAACCAGATCTGAATTCAAATAAGGAGGCTACTGCAGGAATAACAAGAAAAGGGATCAACAGTAAAGTAATTTGACGTTATGAGCGACGGAAAATGAGACTCAAGGTCACAGGAATTTAAAGTTTCCATCCAGAGGGCCTCAAAAACCACAAAGTGTCATGAAAAATTTATTTTTTAGATATGACATGATTGACTATGCCTCTAAATCCACACTGCAATGATGTTCCAATGAAGTATAAATTGAGACTTAAGTAATGAGATTATTTTTAAATATTTAAAAAGTTACAAAATCATCTAAGGCTTTTTCTTTAAAGTAGCCATTTTGGGAGATTATAAACTAATACCTAATACTGTATAACTGCTCCAAACATTTTCCTTAATCCTCCTTTAGAAATTATATCTTTGAGCTGCTTTCATGAATTAATTTGAGGATTCATCTCATAACAAAATTTCATTTTTATAAATATCAAATTTTGACACTTTCCAGCTTCAACAGAAAGTAAGTACATCCTCTGAGAAGAGAAGATGAGTAAGGCAGGCAAATTGATTGATTGCCCCTCATAATAACTGATCTGCATGAATATGCATATTTTTCATTAACAAATTATCTCAAGAAGGTTAGTAGACTTTGGTGTAGCGCTGGTTTCCCTGACCCCAAGCCCTCAGGGTCAGCTAAGTTTACACAATGAAAGCAAACCAGATTGGAGTAAAGTGATTCCATTCATTTCAGTCATGCTCATGACTGATACCCAGTGTCATGACCAAATTGATCACACAGCGGTCTCCATCAATCTTTGCTACAGGAGAATTGAGCAGATTAGTTGTGCTGTGGCCTGTTCATTTCACCTTCTATAGATACAGCTCAATCTGAGAGGAGAAAGAAGAGTAAGTTAATTGAGAATTGAGGGCTCTCTCTGACGATGGATGACAATCACCTCATTTCTCTTCTTTGTTCCCAAATATTGATGTCTGGTGGGTCTAACGTGTTCTAGCCTCTTCCTTCTTCATGTGTGGTCCCCGGACCCACAGCCTTGGCATCATCTCAGGTTCCTTTCCAGACCTAATAACTCAGACTCTGCATTTAACAAGACCTCCTCCACCCCCATGATTTCTACACTCTTTAAATTTAAGAAGCACTTGTCTGGCCATAGCTACCTTGGGCCTTGATGGAGCCCTCAATATTAAGCAAGTGCATTGTATCTAAGAAGATCTGAGATAGTCTGTAGAGCTGGAGACCAGGAGACCTGCTCAAGAAGAACAGACCAAGAGACCAAATGAGGATTTCAGTAAAATCTCCCCCAAACTGACTCAAAGCATCACCTTCACTAGAATCTGAACTGTTTCTGGAACAGAAACACTCTTGCAGCTTACTTTGGCTTGCCCAGTTCCTGACACTCTAGCCCAGCACTGTCCAACAGAAACAGAACGTGAGCCACAAAGTGAGCCACAGGTGTAATTTTAAATTTTCTACTAGCCACATTAAAGGGAGAAAAATAATCAGGTAAAATTAATAATACATTTTATTTAACCCAGTATATCCAAAATACCATTCAACATTTAATCAATATAGAAAATATTAATGAGATAGTTCACATTTTTGTACTAAGTCATCTTCAAAATCTTGTGTGTATTTCACACTTACAGCACCTCTCAATTAGAACTAGATACATTTCAAGTGCTCAGTAGACACACATAGCAGTGGGTATTGTATTGAAATGCACAGTTCTACCCCAAAGACCAGAATTATAACTAAGGCCATCCTCCCTAAATCCTATGTGTTCTGTTTAGGGCCCATAGTTTTTTTAATTACTTGTGTTTTGGTGCATAATTTGGAGATTCTGTTATGTTTTAATTTGTTGCTCATTTGTGTTTGTGTGTGATTTCTTTTTCTCCAATTTGAAGCATGCCCAAGTAATGTACCCATGGCTTTACTAGGATACTAACTAGTCCCAGTGAGTTCTGCTCCTGTCTAGCTTACTAAGTTGTAACTGAGGATGGTAAATTAGGTTAGTAAGTACTTTGTATTAGGATATTCTCCTTTCTTATCCCTAGACAATTTAGAATGAGGAAAACTCAACTTTCCACCTACTCCACTGTGGATTTGATAACGTGAAAGCTTGGTTTCTATGATTCTCAATTTCTTCATCTATAAAAAGGGAAAATAACAGCGTCTCCATTGCAAAGTTGTTGCGAGGGTCAACAGGGTAATGCATGCACTGTAGTCCAGTGCCTGGCACATATGAGGGCTCAATAAGTGCTATTCATCATTATTTTTAGTCGCCCTTTAACCTCAATAATAGCCAAGGGACTAAAAATAGTAAAGTGACCTAGAATTGGGGCCTGGGCATGGAAAAGATTATAAGAATGATAAACGCTCAAGTTAGGGCTGCCTACCTCCCAACACTAAACCAGTGCCTCATGTTCTAGGTTTTTGTTTTAGCCACCACTCTCTTTTTTTGGTTCAACTTTCCATATTAGTCAAGATAAAGTAGGTTATGTTGTGGTTAAAAATAAATCAATAAATAAAATTGAAATATCAGGGATTTAATACAACAAAGGTTTATTTTGCATTCAAGTCACTGATGTGTGTCAAGTGGATCTCCAGGGTGATTGCCCTCCAAATGGTGACTCAGGGATATAGTCTATTTTCTATTGTTTGACTCATATCTTAAACACCTGGCCTCTAAGACTTCTTAAAAAGAGAGACACAAATCCTGGGTAACTGAGCAAGGTTCACACGGACCTGGAAATGGCCTGCATTGTTTCCATCATATTCCATTGACTAAAACATAATCAAATAACCACAACCGAAGCACAAGTCTGCCTCCAGGCCCAGAAAGGGGACTATGAAACAGAATTTGGAAAACACGTAATGCTGTTTTTGGCACAGCTTGATGTTTTGTGCATTTGGTGTACAGAATGCAGTATTTTAAAAAAGTATTCTTCCCACGTGTCTGGATACGGACAGTGGGTTAGATAATAAATGGAGGGGACTGAATTAAAAGCAGTTGAAAGGAGAAAATGACATCCCTGGTTAGTATATGCATAACAGTCAAAATTTGAAATCAAGAAAAAATTACAATTTTCTCTTCATTTAATAATGTCATATTTATTTAGCTCAGTACAGTTTTTTAAAGTCAGAATGTGCTCTCAAATTCCCTTTAACTATCACATTGTAACTTCACAGAGCCTTGAGACATAGGTGGTCCTTTTTCCGTTTTACAGATGAGTATGAGCTGAGTATTGGCAAGTTGAGTGGTTCCCATCCAAGGTGTCTAAAGCGAAGGGCAAGACTCTGCCCAGGTGCCACAGGGCCCTGGAACCCAGCCTCTCACCCAGGCCAGCATCACTCCCAAAGCAATGGCAGATGGTTCCCCAGACCCTGGGTAAACACCAGCGGAACAGGTTCACAAAACTTCTCTTCCATCCTCAGACAGTATTAGTACTATGTTCGACTGTCTTAGATTGTTCCTGATTCTGCTTGAGGGACCACAGAAAAGGCTAATCCTTCTTTGCTATCACAACTCTTAATAGTTGGAGACAATTATACCTGTTTCCCAACCCTAAATCTTTTAAAATATTTTTTTCCAAATATTCCTCAATGACATTACCAGATTTTGGTGTCCCCATATCATGCTCTCGTTTGTCAACATCCCTTTTAAAGCTTAACGCCCCCAGTTAAACACAGCATTGTGTGTGTGATCTGAGATTGCCATCTCTCTTGAGCAAGAGGGATGTGCTGCATGTCACACCCCATCTTTCACCCCACCAATTCCCAATGACTCTTACCACTGCACCCTGCTCCTCGGACCTGGCCCATCTCTAACGGCTCCATATATTGTGAACTTTCTGAAAACTTGAAACAGAAATCTGTAAATTTGTTTCTTTGTAATAATCCTCAACCTTGAAAATATCTAAAAGAATCAATAGCCACTGATGTTTGTTCAAAAATGTTTTACCAAACAGTCTTTACTGCATACTACCCTGCAAATTATAGGAAGGTATGGATGGTAATAGAAACCTTCATATATTTTATTTTACTTTTTTCATCCTTATTTTATTTTATTTTATACTTACTATGTGCCAGAGTCTGTGTTGAAGAATGGACTAAAATGGCAAACAAAACAATCACGATCTTTGCTTTTGTGGTGCTGAGAGTCTAGCAGGAAAGACAGACATTGCTCAAATCATCGTGTAAGTAAATATTAAGTCACACCAGTGATAAGCGATTTGAAGGAAAATACCAAGTACTTTGAGAGAGCAGAAAAAGGACCTCTTATAGACTAGGGAGTAATCTCTGAGGAGGTAGAGATTCGCGATCTGAGTGATGACTAAGAAGTTGAGCTAGGATGGCTGCAACCCAAACCTCATGTTCTATCCATTATACATTCTGCATTGCTAAAGGAAAGTGAAGACACCTGCCCTGGAAAAGATTGCCATATGATGCAATTTCCAGCACAAAAATAATAATAAACATATAAAATTAGGGGCCTAACATCCATGTATACCCTTTAGAGAGAAAACAATCCAACTGTGATTGTTTTAAAAGGAAACTCATGTGCTGAGAAATCAGGGAGATGCAAAGGACTGGAAAGGAGAAGAAATGTAACTGGAAATGTAATTTGGAAAGGCTTCCAGCAGCCTGGGTCATTATTAGGATGTTGAAGGAAGCAAAGGTGAGGTTTGAGAAAAAGGAAGATAGATGATGTTCCAAATGGAGTGATGGCATATGCAATGCCTCAGAGGAAAGAGAGAGAAAGGATCTGTCCTGACCCTGAGCTCCCAGAAGAAATTACACCCACCTCAGCACAGAGTGCGTGTGCTCACGAGAAACTGACTCACCTTCTTCATTACGAGAAACCAGGTGTAACAGACTGTAAGTGCCGACTACAATGTGAACTCCACCTCACATATATGAGTTCTTCTGTGCTCTCCAAATCAGATCCTTTATCAGACATTTGTCTAAACAAAGCAAGGTTCTGAAATGTGGCTTTCGTCAATTAAACAAATAAGGGAAACGGTTTTCTAATGTACTATCACGTTTTCAAGGGAAATTGGAATTATGCTTTGCAAAGAATACATTGGTTTGTTACTTCCGAAAGGTCCTCCTTTGATTTAACTTACGGCTTGGGGCATGTTAACATTCTAAAGACTTCAGAATGATAAACATAAACTGCTCTAATGAAACTTTATACCCAATCACTTTCTCAGTTGGCAACCTTTTTTTACAGAGCAAAATAATAAATTTCAAATCTGTTATTGTTTAACCATGCTAGATTTTCAAGAGCAGTGTTAATAAGTACGTGCCTTGACTGGAACAGACAATAACACGTAAGTCCCTTCGAGGATGGTAGAAAGCTCAGAAAAGTGTCAGTGGAGTTTGGCTACAAAATTGGGTTGCTGAAAACCAGGCTATTTCCCATATTGAAATTCCAGCCAATCTCCATATTATTTTTCAAAGGCTAAGGGCAATTCAACTTTGCACTGCATTTTCAATGGGATTTTAAAATGTACTTCTTGAGTAAAAATATTTCTGTATAATTAAATCATTATTTAGCATTTCCTTTTCTGTCCTTCGATATCTGGTATCTGTATTTATTTCTCTTTTCCTCAATTCCATGATTAGGCAGAATGTCTATATTTTCTATCAAGGACCTTTAAACAGGATGTAGATTTCAGGCTTGTTTTGTCTACGGCTCTAAAAATGCAAAGAGCTTTGTTTTAATGTATTTGATTTTCTTTGGAGTCAACATTCCTTCTTGCATTTAAATGTGATGATGTAAATCAGAGCTGACACTAGAGTGCTGTCTGCAGCTTTTGCATGGTCCTGATATTTATGCACCTCCTCCACAGATTCCAGCACATTCTACATTGTTTATCCTAATCACTATTATACCAACTGAATAAGTACTGTTCTAGTTTACATGTAAAACAGTTTCTGCATAGAAAAGATTCAGGATGATTCACAACACAGAAAAACCCCGACTCCAGATTTTCAGACATGTCATATAATGGAGTTGTACGCTATGTTTGATTCTCTATGGAAAATTGAACACCCCTTAAACTGTACATAAAACCCAGATCACACGACATCATTTCAGAGACCAGTAGTGCCTTTCAAAGTCCAACACAGTTTGTCCTCTGCTTTGGAACAGAACCACTTTTCTTTGAAACGAGGTTGTTGGCTTGCTCTTGGGGTCTGTGTTGCATGAAAAATTTGTATCTTTGAATACTAGACTTACACTCAGCAGTGTGAGATGCTCACACTCTGGAAGGCTTCCTGGAACAGCGAGTTCTCGTCTCCAGGCCTTCTGCACTCTGAGGCGCACACTCCCCCCATGACATGCACTCATGGAGGAGGAGAGTAATGGAATCCTCTGCCTGCTGTTAATTCACCGTTTTGTTCTCTTTGCCCTCCTTCCACCAACCTCCTGATTTTCCTTTCCCCCTCTTTGCTCCCCTCTCTGTCCTCAGCCCCCTCTTTTTCCCTCTCTCTTTTACGCAGAAAGTGTAAAATTGAATGTTATGCAAAGATGATGTGATCCGTTTCCATTGTGCTGCTGGGAGAGGGGCTTTAGCGGTCCGATATTACTAGGCAGCTCACAGAACAACATTTTCCAGTTAGAAGAGAAGTAGAGATAACCCTGTGAAGTGGTTTCCAAATTATACTTTAGCAGTGGGATCTTTGGTTTAAAGAAAATTCTACAAGGGATCACAATACATAAAATTGATGAAAGTGGAATTGCTCTTTGAAACAAAGAAGTAAGGAGGACATAGAGTCCCTCATCCTCATCCTCCTTCTTGCCTTCAAGAAATCCCGGTCTCCTCAGGAAACAATTTAAAACCCTTGATCTCCTGCTATCCCCTATGTGAGGACCAGGAAGATCAAATATTTTATTCCAGGTAACATGCCTTTTAAGTTACAAGGACACAACTACAACCTAGCTTTCTGTATCTGGGAATTGAAGTTGATTTTGTTCTTATTTTAATAAAATGTGAATTCAGTGCTGATGAAAACACAGAATGACCTTGAGTGAGGGGTGGAATAGTTATGTAACTTTAATAAACACTTATTTAGCATTTATAAAGCGCTAGGCAGTGAGCAGGTGTTACAAATATGAAAAGAAAGATTCATTCCTTCAAGATGCTTTGTGTCCAGCAAGTGGAAAGATGCATAAAACAAAACAAAACAAAACAATAACCCCGTAGTTTAAGGAGAACAAAACACAGAAAGAGCTTTTACCCTTTCCTGTGGAGTCATGGAAATCTTGATCGATGAGGTCGATTTTTAGCCTGGGCATGGAAGAACGGGAGCTGGTCCAGAAAAGGACATTCGGGCAGAGGATCCAGCTTGTACGAAGGTCTGGAGGAGTGAAAGGGTCTAGCATCATCCAGGAACCACAAGGAGTTTGGTAGAGCATACAATGCGGGAGGAGGAATGGGAGCAATGAGGTCAGAGAGGTAGAAAGGACCCAAGAGCTATTTATCTTGGGAGAAACTGGCAAGAATTCAAGGATTCTGAACAGGAAAATGACACGCAAGTTAAAAAATTTATTTTACAATGAGGAGGATGCAAATTAGGCTGTGACAGTGAAGGTGACAGTGAAATACAGAAGCGAGAGGACTTAGTTATACACAGGATGTGATGAATGAGGGTGAGAGATAAGATAGGGCCAGGTTTCTAGTTTGAGCAATTGGGTAGATGGTTGTCAGTCCCTGGACGAGGTACATAGGAAGGAGATTAGATTTTAGGCTCAGAGTAAAGGAGGATTGTTTTGGTTTTGAATACAATGAATTGGAAGAGGAGATCTGGGGTCCTGATGAAAAAGTCTTGTGCTTTTAGATAAAATGCTAAGAAGAGAGCCAAAGATTTTATAAAGGGGGTGGAGGAGGCCAGAGGGCAATGCCAGCTTATATGTGGTAACCAAAGCCCTGAATAAGATTTCTCCAAGACAGCACAAGTGTGAAAAAGACGACAGCAGAGGAGAGAGCTCTCAAGGACTCCAACATCTAAGTGCTGCGTATAGAATGAACATCCCACAAACACGGCTGAGAAGGGGCTGCCAGAGGTGGAAGAGAATGATCCTAGAGAGAGGTGTCATGGAAAACCATCTAAATGAGGAAAGCACCTCACAGGACAGGGAGTGGCCAACTGGGTCCAATTCGACAGAGAAGCCAGGTCAGATGAGAACTGAATATCACTGGTTGCGGTCGGTGACAAGGAGGTTGTTTGTGGTCTCTGCAGGGCAGTTTAGTGAAGTGACAGAGACACAGGCTAAAGCCTAGCTCTAGTTGTCTGAGGAACGAATGTAAAGTGAGAAGTATAGATATTCATTGTAGCTTGTTATTTCAAGAACTTTCCTAGGAAGGGAAGGGGAAATGCGGGTTTTTAGCCCAAGGAAAATAGGAGGTAATATTAAGGTTTTTCTTTTATCAAGAGAGAAACTTGAGAGATACTAATGATGCTGGAAAGGTTGAAGGTCCAGGAGAGACAGGAATGGAGAGAGAAAAAATGGGAGCACAGTGCAAAGGAGCTAAGAGAGGATTCTCAAACCCTGGAGGCAGTTAGAGTCTTGAACAGATGCGTGCAAATTGAGATGTTTCTCAAGAGTGGAGTAGAATCTGAAAGGGTTCTTCCCAGAGAGCCAAGTGCTAGAAGTGAGAGAGGTGGTGAGAGGACATTGTTTAAGGACAGAGAGAAGTTTGGAAGAGTCCCTGAATGCAACGGCTGAGGATAGGAAACATACTGATAGGGACATACACAAAAGTTGCCCATAAACGTTCAAATATGAGCTTAGAGACATAAATGTTGAACTGAGCTTAGAGACGTGAGTTTCTGATTCCAATCTAGTTCAAGGCCGATGTCCACTCTTAATCCTAGCCCTAGGGGTTAGGAAATGCGGCAATAGTATTGTGAGATACAGAAACATTATACGTATTAAGGGAGCAGACAGGAAGGAAATTGTGCGTTCTGAAAACTTTCAAAGAGGCTCAACTTCCCTCATGAAGATTTAATCATCTTTTCTAAATTCCATCCTGACTTCCTATGCCCTTTGGGAGTAGATAAGCCGAATTTCTCCTTTTCTTACCCGAAGCATACTCCTACTACTTTGTACGTTGTGTTCACATTCAAGGCCACTCTCCACTTTTCAGTGTCATTAGGATGAGCAACAGCAATGAGCAGCCCTTCAGTGTGCAAGATGACTGTGTCCATGGAGGCCATTTGCAGTCCATCTGAGGGCAGGTATGTTATCTTCATTTGGGGGAGATTATACAATATATATAATCACCGACGCTCCCTATCTTGATATGGTCAGTTAATAACAATCTATCCTTCCAAAGAGCATGAGAAATTCAAGAGCTGTTGCCTCACAGAGTGTTTTCACCACTAAAATGTCTCCTAGAGATAGTGGGGAGAAAAATCAAATTAAGTCATTTCCCTCATACACTCTTGCTACCTACTTGGAAATCATTAGTACAAGTGATAGTTAGCCCAGCAATAGCAATGCAATCAAAACAACCACATCCATCTCAGTGAACCATGTCACTGGCTTGGGTATTCCATTGGCTACTAATTAACAGTGACACACATTAATGGCCCCAGCAGCAGGGTCAACATAGCATTAGGAGTGCCTTAATGCAGGCAGAAATGATAGATGTTCAAGTCTTTCCTCCAGCCCCAAGGAAGAAGAGGGAAAATGAAAGCCCCTTGACAGTAGATATCCTGTGGAAACCGCTCTCTAAAGCAGCAGGCTTCCAAACCTGAAAGGAGAAAGTGCTGTATGAAAACAACTCCCTGCTTCTGGGTCGCTGAGTAATCTTACGTTCAATAGAATGTGAACTTATTCCTGAATACAGTAGAGGAGACCACCACCCCGTGGAGTTAGGAGAAGAGATGGAAGCATCAGGATGGGGCCAAAATTTTACTCTGAAACCTTTCCTCCAGTCCCTAGGTTGGCTCCCCTCACCTGCCAAAAAAAAAAAAAAAATTAAATTGAAAAACCTACCCGTGGCTTTCCACCACAGCAAGACTGTTGCCTGAGCTGGGGGAAGGGCGAATCACCAGCTGTCCAGAATGGGGCTTACAAGCCTTCCTTGAAAGAATTCCCCCTCTAGCCTTCCAGAGTCCCAAGTGGATCCTCCAGGGGGCGCTGTAAAGGAGCAGATGTGTTACTCCGCCAGGATTACCCAGCAAGGAGTCATCTAGTGCCCTCAGGTTTTGTGGGGCTCCAAGCAGGCAGCAGGTGCTCATTAAATACTTGTAGACTAAATGACTAACCCTACCCCGAAGGTTAGCCACTTAGCCCTGACTAGTTTATCAGACGATTTGCAGCTATCCCTGAGCAATGTCCCAAAGGCAAAAAGATAAGTTTGTGATGGGGCTGGGGGTGAGGAGACCAATGTAGAATTCGGGAACAGCTGGGGCGGGAGGGGTGGAGGGTTTAAGGGGAATGAAGGGCAGCTTGAGGGCCTCAGGTGGCAGCCAGGAGAAAAGCAGAAATGATAACAGGGTGAGAGCAAAGACAAAGGTGTCTGCCTCAGAACCACAGAAGGCAACCTGGGGGGGCCTCTCTCTTCGGTGGACTGTGAATCCCAGCCCCATACTCCGATGCTCCTCTTTTCTGTTACCCCTTCCCCCAGGCTCCAAGGGAAGCAGACTGTGTTTGTTTGTTATGCACAGCACTGCAATACACAAACAGATTGACATAAATTTATGCCAGCCTTTCTTGTTTAAAAACATGAATTATTCAAGAAATATTACAATATTAATTAGAAATCATTAAAATACGAGTGTTGGGGGAGGGAGGAATGAGATGGTGCATTAGCAAAATCACATTTAGCCCAAACATACAGTGTGCCAAAGCTGCTTAATCATTGTTTTGATAGTCAAAATACCATAACACCAGTTTCACAGAACAGGGGAGAGGAAGGCTCTTGGAAGCCTGTGCTTCCCATTATTATTGGTGAGATTAATTATTTATGGAGCTCCGGCAGTGTGCTGGGTGCTCCGGAAGACACAAATAAGACGAGGTTTCTGCCCAAAGGGCATGGGAGTGAAATCAGAGCGGCACAGAGCTCTGACACCCACCCCCAGCCCGTGATTAATGATCAAGAGTACGAGGGGCTTTTGCTTTGACTTTTCAGTTTGCTCAATGTTTTGAGTTTTCAGCCTTCAGAGAAATCACAATGTGAGTGTTGTTGCTAAAGAAAGCCAGGGAAGAAGTAAGCTATCAGGAGCCCTATAAATGAGAAAAATGCATGAATCTGGAAGGTCAATGTCACATTTACGAACTACAGAGGGCAGCAGGAAAGAACTAGGATACTGGAAGGTGTTCCCTGAATTGAGTGACTCTGGTCTGGAGGATTCACTTAGTGATGGTGCTGATTTCATATTATGGATCCACAGACTACTATTGTTACACAATATGTACACATGGCATAACTTCTGTAAATTTTAAAGGCTGCATTGCTGGTAAATGTGTATGTCATATGTACCAATATGACACTGGTGCTGACGTATGGTGATCATTTAAAAAGGGACCTCAGGGTGATTGATACAACACTGCATGTGAAAGAAAAGACCAGGAAACACGAGTCCATTTATGTCAGTTTTAAGAAGGGCCAGTTCGACAGCTGAATTAACTAGTATTTGCATGGTGGGAGGGTCCCATTCTGAGGCTGCTGCATGGAACACAAATAGAAGCCTCATGACCTTAATTGATTACAGTAGCTTCCAACTCAGCACCAGAAGATGTTGAATCGATGAGCAAGTGATTATCACACCCTGCAGGAGATGAGCAGGAAAGAGTAAGAGCAGGGTTGCAGAGAGCCGGTATTGGAAACGAGTTCATCCTCTCGCCCCATTTAGCTTAGTTTATGCCCAGCAATGGACTGTGCTCACGCCCAAGGACTATCAGCACTGACTTTAAGATGCAGAGGTAGGCAAGGCAGAAGGAGCCACTGGATCTTTCAGTCATACCCAAATTGACAGGACCTCAGAATAAGCCAAGGACATCCAGGCTGTACTGAGAAGGGGCCGTGCTGTTTCTCCCTCATTTAGAATATGAGCCTGTTCTGTTGTGTGATAAAAGCACCTGATCCACAGATCCTTGACAGCTGGGACTTGGTTTTATTCCTCCTGAATCCCAGGTCACACTTCCACATATTAAGATGAAGAGATGGAAGGTAGGGTTTGAAGCTAGTATGGCTGGAGTACAGAGTCAGGAAATCAGATGGGTCTAAATAGGCACATGCAGTAACTGAAGAAGGAGGAGTGAATTCAGAAACAAGAGGTGGACAAGCAAAGGAAAGGCAAACCCAGAAAAGTCAAATACAAATCAGGGATCTAGATGCCACAGCAGATCAAAATCTTGGAAACAGTCATTGTCACAAAGGAAGAGAGAAGTGAATTCTCCAGGGCCCGCTCCAACTGGCTCTTCCTTCCTTTTCACCATTTTTCTGGGTGTTTCCTCTCACAGAGTGCCTTTAGTTGCTGAGGGAGACTTCTGACAGCCAGCATAGGCCCCAGTATGCTCAATAAATATTTGCGGGGTGAATGACTCAATGATTTTAATTATGGTTCAAGTCCATCTAGAGACCAGCAGATGTTCAGGGAATCTAAATTAATGTACTTCCCACTTGACATATATAAATTGACCAATATTAGTAACAGGAGTGGAGACAGGGATTGGAACAAATGCGACTATTTATAAAAATCAAAGCGAAGCGAGGCAGTTCTAGAAACTTAGAAGTTGGGTAGTTTTCCAAACTCATTAGGCAGCCTCCAGAGGACAACTGGCTTGTAGTACTTGCATCAGTGCCTTGCATCTCCCCCAGAATGGCCATATATTCCTTCTGGCACAAACACTTTTCTTTTCTTGTGCATCTAAACCCTCTTTCTTCTCTGCTAACACAACACGAGAATCTGCCTTCAGTCACTCTCAGTTCAGGTACAAATATGCATTAACCACCTCTCTTTTTCTCTCTCAACACACTCACACACACCACATCCACACAAAAGGGAAAGCTAATACCTTAACTTTTTCATTAGATCCACTTATTTTTTCAGGAATGTTGCTCTTAACTTCTGGGAGTGGGAGTAAGAGTTATTTTTAAGGCTGCAATAATAGGCTATTATAATAGGTCAGAAAACAACCAGCAGAATAAAATAAAGGTATGAATCCACTTGGAAGAAAATACGAGTGTAATGAGAGACTTGACCCCACAAACATGACCTCAATAGCTGATCAAAAGCATCGTGCTTTCCAAATAATCAGGATACAATTTCATATGGCCATAACTGCTCAGGTTATAAGATCAACTGTCATAGTCTGATTTGTCTTCAGCTCCTGTTTACAAGCTCTGAATATCTCTGCAGAATAAAAAGCTCAAAAAAACATACCTCCACTTGAAGAGAGGAAGTGACTAAACGTTTCTGGATTGATTTATTAACTGATCAGGCATTCAGGATGAGTTCAAGTTCATCCTTCCAAGGCTTTGTTTCTGCTACCAAAGCAAAGCACAGGCCAGAAGTGTAACAACGATGACAAAACTTGACTCAAATGGTCATGCTCCAGTTATCATGGCCTAAAACTCCATCTCATACCTATATCCTCTAAGGCCAAAAGGAGGTGTGGCACCCCTCAAAGGGGCAAATTTTAAGATGAGTAGAAATATGCATGCACGCAACACACACACAGGCATGTACACACTTAGCACCATGTTCTTCATGAATATAAAATACTCTTAAAAGTTATATACTGCTTGAAACAGTCTAGGTGTGGTCCAGACTGATTCATTTGAAACCTCCTAGATCCAATGGGATCTTCTGGGAAAAGGAAACACCTCCTAAAGTACCACAACTAGGGGTCAGCCTACCTGGGCTAAAGAATCCTCAGAGTCAACATCAGGGCATGCCTCTGAGAATACTGAGGGTGCTCTCAGGCCCCTGCAGACCCCTGAGCAAAAGCAAGAGGGAGGACCACTGTCTACTGGCCAGAAGGCCACACTTAGCTGCTTACCTCTTATTACTTATTATTCAAAACAAAACAAAACAAAACTCAGGAAATCCGCATCCTGTCTGGTGCAAAGGCTCTCACATGTAGCACTTGGTTTCAGTCAATCCTGGCCTCAATGGAAACTCAGTGTCCTACATATGTCTGGAGAACAACACCATGAGGACTTCCCATCACTCTCCCCTAGACATCTACTCTCCCACAACATTCTCAATACATAGGCTTCTAAATGTTCAGAGCCTGGTTAATGTTAATTAGAATTAGTGTATACCATAACATAAACTAACACAGCGAAAAGTAGATACAGTGCCTGTATTCAAGTGAGGGAAAATTGCAGCAAGATGCGGTTCTTCCCATTCTATCATCATGTCAAAATACGCTCCATAGCAACCCACCCACAGATGTCTTCAGATGTTGTGTCATCATAAATTCTTCCCTTTGGAAGCCTGGCATCATGGCAACTTCTCCAACCTTCTGGATAGAGATTAGGATACTCTGTCTGCTGCACTGGTACCACAACATAAGATAGAATTTACTGCAGCAGGAAGAAAATAACCAGGGGTCTCAAAATGAAACCCTCATTCCAGTGATTCTTACTACGTATTACTTAAAAAAAAAAAGAAAAGAAAAGAAACCCTCAGGAAATCTGCATCTTGCCCACTGCGAAGACTCACACGGAATATGACTGCATTAATGTTGGTGCTGGGTTTGGGTGTTGTCTGTGGGCAAAGGTGCAAAGGCCACACAGAGTCCTAACCCCTCCATACTGGAAAGCTATACCTCTCTAAAATTAAAGCCATGAAACCAGAGCAGAGGAGACAAGTAAATATCCCCTTTCCCCGTGGCACCTCCCTCCTAATGGGAATCGTAGTTAATGATCTGAATCGAAAGCGAAGCCTTGTTTTATGGAATGCTCACTCTTTGTTAAGCAAAGCTGTTTGGGCAAAGGACCATTCTATTGATTTAAAAATTGATTTCTTTTTTTCCCCCTTCATATAACTAAAACATGGCTCACAAATCACAGCTCTTTTATTCTTCTGGCTGCAACGTAGTCTGAATCTCTCCCAACCTACTCACCGAGGGATGTCTGATGGAGGAAGTGGGAACATTTGGACAGAGATTGTTCAAGATTCTATTAAAGGTTTCAAGTGGCTTCCTTTGAACGTTTGGTAATTTATATTTCGAGTCCCTTGGTGTAATTATTGTAATTATCATTAATCATCAACTTCCAGACCCAATCGAAATACAGAACATTGGAAAGGTCAAAGCGATGGAGAATTCTGCTATCCTTCACAGAAGATATGAGGCATTAATATTCTGATGCTCCACTTGTGTGACAAAGATTGTAATGAAAACAGAAAATAGCGCAAGATTAATGTGTTCTCATGATAAGAATCATCATAAGGAAAAGAGAAAGTGGAGCAAATTTAACCCACTCTTGTCACAGAGGCATGGCGATGAGATGGGTTGGGACTAAGGGACAGGGATGGAGCAGCTTGGCCTGACCCTGCTGAAGATGATTATGTCTTCCTTCTTTTGCGGAGTAACAAAAGGTGAGAAAGTAACTCAGGAGCACAGAAGGTCACATTTTGGATAATTCAGTGGACGCCTGGTTGTCTATCTGGCTCCTTCCGTAGATACTTGTCACCAGATCAGATCATTCACTTGACCTTCAAACCCTTAACAGCCTTCCAGAAACCACTGCACATCCCTGAACTGAATCCACCATCTCTTCCCTAAACTGAAAGCATCTCCTCTGGACAAAATAAGATAGTGTTTAAACACCAAATTCTGGGGGCGCCTACTTGTGTATCCAAATCCCACATCAACTTCAAAGCCAGTTATTGTGTGGTCCTGGGAAAGATGCTTGCCTTTCCCATGCCTACATTTTCCTACTTACGACAAGTGTTCAATAGTGTCTCCTTCTACGTGTTATTTTAAAGATAAAGTAAGGCGATATACTTAAACTACTTAGTGCATAGAAAGTGCTCAATAAATGTCAGCAATATTTTACAACACAATTCCTTTATTATTATGAATTCCATCCAGTTACTTAAGCAGAAAAAGATAAATCTGGGAATTATTTTATGTGTCTCCATCTCTGTCACCCTCACACAAGCAGACTGGGACCAAATTCTGTCAACTCTACCCCTTAATCTCTTTCAGATTTCTTCTTTCAATTTTCATTGCTTCTGCCTTCGTTCAGACCCTTCTAACTCTTCCCTGTATGAATTAAATAATCATCTTCCTGCCTCCAGACTTGCACCTTTCCAAACCATCAGCCACACTGGAGTCAAAATTCTCTTCAAAAGAATGAATATCATAATACCCTTCTCCTGCTTAAATTCCATCAGTGGCTTCCCAGCCCTTCAGCTACAGCTCAGATTCCTTAGGAAGGCATGTGAAGTCCCCATGATGTAGCCCCAGCCTCTGCTTCCCACCCTCGCTCCTTTTCTAGATTTCTGCATTCCCCATGCTCCAGACACATCAAATTTCCTGCAATCTCAGCATCGTCCTTGGTCTTTCTTGCCTCCAACCCTTCTCAGTGTTGTTCTCTCTGTCTGAAATCAACACCTTCCTACATCTGGTCAATCCTTTCTAATCCTTAAATGACTCAGCATCATCATCTCTCAGGTTTCCCTAAGCCCTCTTCTCCTTCAAGTAGCTTTAAATGTTCTTCACAGGTCCTCACAGCACTGAAAATACTCTTCTCTCAATATCTATGTTGCATTTTCTTGCGTTCAGGGCCCCATCCTCCTAGGCTATGAACTCCTGTAACACAGACACTCTTCTTTCATCTCTGTGAAGCATTTCTCAGCCTTGTGTCTACTATGTAGAAGATGCATAATAAATTTTCTTGAATACATTCATACATCCTTCATATCTCTCTCGCTATTTGTATTATGAATGAGAAGGGAAGTGAATAAAATTCAACAATTTCTTTTTTGTTTCCTGTTAACCAGTAAAATGGGAAATGAGTTGAAAAAAATCCTAAAGTTAAAGGGAAAATAAAGATTGTGCATTATCTATGGATTTCCAAGATTACTCAGGTTCTTTGCATTGTCTGCTCATAGAAGATAACGTAGGGCCTGCTGAAATGCACCAGCAGGCTAAGATAATTGTGGTAATTTGCTGACATTTGTCACAATTCGCCATCCTGGATTCTGTGGAATGAGTAGCAGACATGGAATTAGACCTTGGCATGCTATTTAAGGTTACACATTTTCATGTCTAAAACTGCAATAGCAATACCAATTTCCAAGAATTATTCTTAGGGTTCTATGAAACTGCATAAAGCAACATATAGAAGTTGCTCAATAATGCACATGTATTTCCACTTGGCTATTGGTCAGTTTCGAATCATTGTCCAAATAGCACGGCACAATTTATACTGCAGTTCTGTTACCTCCCACGACACACAGACCTTTTAAAAAGTAATGCAGCCATTGTAAAATGCCTTGTGAAATAATGCAGACTAGGATCTGAAACTATGTATGCGGCTGATTAGAATGATCATATTCAAAAGAGTTCAAGATGTATCTTGAATTAAAAAGTTTCCTTGCCCTTCTCTTTTTGCCTTTTTCATTTTTCTCAAAACTTCACATCTGAGCATTTTCCTTTGTTCTTATGAAACCATAGGAACTGATCAAATTCTGCCACTCTGTCCGAAACTCTTCTGTCAGTTCACTGTTATGCTTTTTTCCCACCTGATCAAATCAACTTATGGAATGTCTTGACTTGTAAAATTCATAGAAAAGAATGGACTCACCCGCTGCTAAAATGATGAGAATACTAGAGATGGCCGTGATCAGAAAGAGTGAAGTTATTGTAATCTGAGCCAAGCGATCTTTCAGTGGCATAGAATTAAGTGGTAAAATTATACTGGTCCCTGGTTTATTGTCACATAAACTTTAAAAAAAGATATTTTTTCCAAGTACCTTAGCCTTATCCTATAGCCAAAAAGATATATTTTCCAAGCACCTTAGCTTTATCTTTTATTTATATAATTTTCATTTGGTTCTATCAGATGCAATTAGAGTACAGAAAAATAAACACGTACAGACGTTCATAAGTTTGAGCTCCTTTCATTCGCAACTTTGGTAGGTGTGCCTGTTTTAGCTTATGTTCCTGTTATTTTCTCTAGGACAGAAGAAAGACACACTAAGCGATTTGAGCTTAAAATAGGAAGGACAAGTTTTACCCAAGCAAGCGGATGATTTACACTTGCCATGTAAATGCAATTTTTTGCAGTTATGTCTCAACTATTTATGGTACTAAGGGGCAGGGATAGCACAGATGAAAGAATCATAGCATCTCAGGGTTGGACGTGCTTAAAGGTGCTGTAGTTCAATCACTCATACGATGGTTAATTTAATTCCATAGCCTTCTTCCTCTACCAAGTAGACTTCCAGCATGTGCTTGAATATCTTTAGTGAAGGCAAAAGGCTAGCTCATTTCATCCTTGAATAATTCCATTAGATTTTGGCTCAATCTAAAGGACAAATCTTTCTATCCCTCTGTAACTTCTATAACTATTCTTTGATAATGGAAGGCAAGAACCATGCTTTTCAATCTTTGTATCTCTAGTGCTTATGGCAGTGCGTGACTGGCACATAGTAGGAATCCATTCAGTGTTTACTGAATAGAACTGAAATGCACTGAAAAATAGTGTCTCCCAGACCATCTTCTCTCCAGGCCTTCAAGAATTCCTCTTTAGTCATGACTTTGAACTTCCTTATCATCCTGTTGCCTTCTCACTGAATGACTTCAATTTGTCATCTCTTTCTAATTATGTTGTCTCCAGAAGAAAACAGAATACTGTAAGTGTTCTTGCAACTAACAGAGTATAGTAAACTGGCAAGTTCATCTACCTGGAGACTACTCTCCAAATAGTGCAGCCCAGAATTAAAGTATCTCATGTTGGCAGCTACCTCCTAGAGAAGGACATTGATATAAAATCAAGTCCTTTACCAGGGGCTGCTGCTGCAGAACTATGTTTCCTGAATTATATTAATAGATTTTTTTTTAAAAAAAAAATTATTTTGCTGATATAACCTTAAAACTTCAATGTAACTTCATTAAAGATTGGAAACCTCTGGAGACAGGGGGCATCAGGTCAGCTCAGGTTGGACCCTGACACTACTCAGTAATGGCTGTGTGATCTTGCCAAAGACCTTTCACTCCTCTGAGTCTCATTTTTTTCTTCTTCCTTTTTTTTCTTTTTGATGAGGAAGATTGGCCTTGAGCTAACATCTACTGCCAGTCTTCCTCCTTTTACTTAAGAAAGATTGTCTCTGAGCTAACATCTGTGCCAATTCTCCTCTATTTTTTTTTTTTTTTTGTATGTGGGACACCAGCACAGCATGGCTTGATGAGTGGTATGTGGATCCCTGCCCAGGATCTGAACCTGTGAACCCCAGGCCGCCAAAGCAGAGTGCACGAACCCAACCACTACACTACCAGGCCAGCCCTGGAGTCTCATTTTCTTTTGCTATAGGGGATGAAATGTCTATTACTTAGGAATTATCTTTTGAAGGACAATTGGAAGAATGGAGGCGCCATTTCATGAACTAGGAAGACTGCAGGAGGACAAATTTGATGGTAACTGGAGGCTTCACATTCAGGTTCTGTTTTAGATGTATTAAGTCGGAGTGCCTGTTAGACAATGAAATGGTGATATCAAGTAGGCGGTAGGAAACACACATGACAGGAGTTCAGGAGAAAGGTCTAGACTGGAGATATAAATGTGGAAGTTCAAAGGTATAGATGTGTTTATAAGTCATGGGACTTCATAAGTTTTCTAGAGAATAAGAATAAAGAAGAATGTCTGGGCCGGCCCTGTGGCTAAGTGGTTAAGTTTGCATGCTCTGCTTTGGTGGCCCGGGGTTTGCCGGTTCAGATCCTGGGTGCAGACCTAACCATCACTCATCAAGCCATGCTGTGGCAGCATCCCACAAAGAAGAACTGGAATGACCTACAACTAGGATATACAACTACGTACTGGGGATTTGGGGAGGAAAAAAAAAACAGAGGAAGGTTGGCAACAGATGTTAGCTCAGGGCCAATCTTCCTCACCAAAAAAGAAAGCATAGAAAAAAATTTAAAAAAAACAAAGTGGAGAAAAACAAAGAGTATCCATGGACCCTCTAATATTCTGAAGAAACAGCAATGGAGACCAAAAAAGATACATCAATGTGATAGGAGGGGAAACATGGGAGAGTGATACCCTGGAAGGGAAGAGAGAATTTCAAGAAAGAGAAATTGATTACCACTGTACTCTGTTGAATCCTGCTGAGAGGTTGGGTCACTGGAGGATTCACACATGAGCTGCAATCTCCAGCTCCTAGAAAGCTACCTGATGTAATTTAGACCCCAATTAAGTGGTAAATGTTATTATTTTAGATCTTGACTCAGTCACCCAAAATATTTGTTACATCTTCCAGCTTCTAATAGTTTTACCCAATCACAGATTTAAAGTAGAAATCGTGATGGATGCATAAGAAAAAGCTCTCCAAGGCTGAAATTGATTGACTAACCAGCACCCCTTTGTATGGTTGCCAAACCAGTTATAACACATTACTGGTGGTAATATTCTCTCCAGATTTCTCCCTTGTGCTCAAAGGAATAGCATGGAAGATCTGACCTATTGCCCTACTGCTGAGAAATGTGTTACTTGTAATCAATTCTCCAATTTTACAGCCTAATAAGTCTATCTAAAAAGGAAATTGGGTTTATCTGATATGATTTTTCCAAAGTGAATTCATTCTGGCTCCCGATAATCCTTTTAACTGTGTACCTAACATCTTCATAATAACATGTTTTTTAAACTCATAGAAGATTACAGACAAATTCTTTGGTTTGTTTGTGTACTTTTTCTATCCCTCTTTATCTTTTAAAAGTTGAAAACTATACTTTCTCATCTTCAGTATATCTTTCATCTGTGCCAATTTTTAAAATTTAATATCAGCAGTGTACTATCAATTTCCCTCCCTGATTAGGAAGTCTATGTGAAGGTAGTGTTTCCTAGTGAATTACATGAGAGTGAACTGCTGACACAAACTTACAGATGCAAGAAATTCAATGAACCCCAAACAGTGTAAACACAAAGAAAATCACGCTCAGACACATCATCATCAAACTGAGGAAAACCAAATATAAAGAAAAAATCCTGAAAGTGGCCATAGGAAACTGAAACATTACACACAGAGAAACAATGGAAATAACTGTAAATTTCTCATCAGAAATCATGAGGACTAGAAAACGGTGGAAACACCTTTTAAGTACTAGAAACGAAAAAACACCAACCAGACAAAAACTGTTAATCCGGAAGTCTATATCCAGTGAAGATATCCTTCAGGAATGAAGGTGGAATAAAAACATTCTCAGATGAAGGAAAACTCAAGAGAATTTGTCACCATCAGACCTGCTATAAAAGAAAAGCTAGGGGAAATTCATCAGGATGAAGAGAAATGGCATCAGAGGGAAAACTTGGAACTTTAGGAATGAAGGAAGAGCAACAGAAATGGTGAATGTTTGGGTACATAGGACAGATTATTTTTCTCCTATTATGTTTTTTGTAATACACGTGACTCGTCAAAGAAAACATTTTAATATTATCTGGGGGAAAATGTTTAGGTGAGCAGATGTAACATGTACGAAAACTATAACATAAAAAAAGGATAAAATGGGGCATATGTGGTTGTAAGGCTTTGTCTACATTTTATTGAAGTGGCAAAATATGAATTATACACAGGCTAGGAAGCAAGGTGTGTCTATTATAATCTCTAGAGCAACAACTAAAACTTAATACAAAACGACATAGTCAAAATGTTAATGGATGAATTAAACAATACCAAAACTATTCAAGTAATCTAAAAGAGGGCAAGAAGAGAGAACAGAAAAACAAAAAAAATCAGAGGGAAGAAACAGCAAAATAATAAAAGGGAAGACAAATACTGACATATCAATAACTACTTTGAAGGTAAACGATCTAAAGCCATCTATTAAAAGACAGATTGTAAGACTGGATTTAAAAAACAAGATCAAACTATACGCTATCTACAGAAACCCACTTTAAGTATAATAATATAGTGACTAAAGGTATAGAAAAGATATCATGCAAAGACTAATTTTAAAAAAGCTGTATTAGTTATATTAATAGGAGAAAATATAGATTTCAAAATGAGGAAAATTGCCAGGGATAAAAAGATACTTTACCTAACGATAAATGGGTCAATTCACTAAGAAGACATAACAAACCTAAATGTCTATGCATCTACCAACAGAGAGCTCAGAATACTGTAGCAAAAACTGATAGAAATAAAGGAAAAATAGACAGGTCCACGCACAATTATACTTAGAGACCTAAGGACTCCTCTCACGGTAACTGATACTACAAGTGGGTCAATAATCAGCAAGGATAAGGGAGACTCGAGAAACACTGTCAAACAACTTAGCCTTTATGGAACACTCTATGCATGTGCGCTCTTTTCAGGGGCACTTGGCATATCTGTAAGATCGACCATAATTCCAGGCCATTTGTGTTTGTTATATTTTTTTAGGAAGATTAGCTCTGAGCTAACATCCACCAGCAATCCTCCTCTTTTCGCTGAGGAAGATTGGCCCTGAGCTAACATCTGTGCCCATCTTCCACTATTTTATATGTGGGATGCCTGCCACAGCATGACTTGATAAGTGGTGTGTAGGTGTGTGCCCAGGATCCAAAGTCTGTGAACCCCAGGCGGCCAAAGCTAAGTGCACACACTTAACCTCCAAGCCACCGGGTCGGCCCCTTGGGCCATAACTGGAAGTTAAACAACACACTTTTAGTTTTTCTTTTTCTCCCCAAATCCCCCCAGTACATAGTTGTATATTCTAGTTGTGGGTCCCTCTAGTTGTGGCATGTGGGATGTCACCTCAGCGTGGCCTGATGAGCGGTGCCATGTCCGCACCCAGCATCTGAACTGGTGAAACCCTGGGCTGCTGAAGCAGAGCGAGCGAACTTAACCACTCGCCCACGGGCTGGCTCCCCAACACACTTCTTATTTCCCCATCTACCTCCTTGGTGTGTTTCAGGCACATGATATGCACTTGGGGTCAGCCTGGCTGCTTAAAGAGGCTGCTCAGGGTTCAGTGACTAATTTGAAACTTGAAAAATTCAACCTCGTATTTGCCACCGAACTATCAAAATATATATATTTCCTAGTGAATCAGTCTTACAGCTACAAATTAATATTAAAATAGATGAGCTAAAGGCAGAGTAAAAAGCAAAACTTTGGAATTAAAGTATGTATCTCTTTTAAGCAAGTGCTACTGATAATTAAACGGGAGTATTGCTCATTCATTAAAGATGCCCCTTCTACTTGGAAATACTGTTGGTTGTAATGCAAGTTACTTTGGATACTTGAAAGTCATTGCAATTCTGGTATTTAGAAGCTATCCATTAATCTATGTGGCTTCAAATGAGAGAATGTTATTATAGGCATCGAGATCACGATTACTCCTCTTTCTGGCTACCTTGATCCTCTATTATGTACCCTCTTGTCCTGATTTCTTTCCCATTCAATACCTCAGGCTGTGATTAACACTGTACCCTCTCTTGATTAATAAGTAAAGGAGCTTTGAATGTGTTTTATCATCTTCGGCTTCCTGGTGTTTGTCAAATACTCTTGTTTTACAAGAAGTAGTTTTCTTGTAGGGCTGTGAGTGTGTCTGCATAATTTTTCATCAAGGCCATAATGTAGGATCCTAAATCACAAGCATTCTTTGCAAGTCCCTTAAGCGTAGTGTAATTTGGAACCGGCAATCCATTTCAAATTCGGCAAATTAAAGGGGAAATAGCCAAGCACGAGTTGGAGGAGCAGGCCTGACTCCCACACCTGCAATTTCAACCAAATGACATAAAATGCCAAGCCATTATTCTTCCAATTTAGCTTCCTCAGCTTTCATGTTCAAAACCAAATTCATTCTAAAAGTAATCAAATCAGATAAGGACTGTGTGTGTGTGGGGGGGGGGGGGGGGGGAAATGCTAATGATGCAGCCGGAGGAAACGGTTGGAAGGTTCTGGTGTTTTAACATTCAGGTTATTTTATGGAGCATATTTTAAAATGATTTTTCCAGGTTAGTTTAATTGGAGTATCAGAAATCCTTTCATCTGTTTTGACAATTGAAATGATGATGTGCAGCCTGCACTGTGTTTATACTGTGAGAGACAGGAACATCCATATTGATGCTCCAGCTACTGAGAATTTAAAAGGACAGGAGCAGCTAAAGGCCGATTAGCCATGGAGAACATTAGCTTCCCTACTCCTCACGCAGAGCCAGACATTACGTCAAGCATGACAAGCCACTCTAGCATAAAAGTATTAGCGGCCTCCAAAGTCTCAGGCTCACCCTTAAGTTATTTCATTAAAATACAAAATCATGTTGACCTAATTTTTTGACAGGTTTCGAAGAGAGTGAAGATTTCCGCTCTCGCTGTACCTACCCTTCCTCTTGCTTCATCCCACCCTAACTCTGGGGAGTTTGCCAGGCGCAGGTCCTTGCAGAGCGCCAACCCCTTTTATTTTAATCAAGGTTGATGCTCTGGCTTAAAATGCGTTCTTCCCTCATCGCCAAACATGTGTGCTGAGACTCTACGTTGGCATGAGAACTTCTTTCAATAGCAGTAACTCTTAATGTCCTTGGGGGGAAGAGAGCTACTCAGCATTCAGTGGAGAAGCCGGAACCGCCTGGATCGGTCTCATTATGTAGGCCATATGCAATAAGCCACGGTACCTAACAGCTGCTGGTGGTAGGATTAAGGGGAAAATATTTAATTTGATGCAGGAGCACGTGTGCATGATTTCAGCTGTAGCTCTTACCTGCTCCCTGGGGTGTGTGTGAGATATATGGTATAATGCAGAAATCATTTAATTGTGTCAACACAATGTTAGGATGTTTGTTTAAAGTAAAAATTAGCTTTTGCAGCATAAATTGATTAGTTGACAGGCTATTCGACTGTCACGGAGGCTACTGGATACAAAGAAAGAATTGACTTGGTTGATCTGAGCAAAGGGGAACAGGTCCTTTGAGATTGGGGGAAATACAAGCAATGTAAATTCGGATTAGTCTTTGTGTTCTGTAAATCAATAAAACAACAGGGAAGTGTGAAGAATAGGCTAGATCATCTATCAAACTGGTTTTTATTGTGTTTCTATTTCTATCCCTAGTAAACATGTGCCTTCAGTTTCCCGTGAATAAAAGCTTTTGACAAAGGAATAAAAATGGACTGGAGTTCACTGTAGATGCAGTGCCAATGACAAACTGGCAGGGGGGAGGGGGAGAGATGGCAAGAAAAGATGAGAATCAAAAAGGCTGCTTCCTGCAATCGCAAAGCTAGATCATTCTAAAATTCTCAGGTGACAGGTGGTGAAAGTGAAGATAGATTTTATATATCCACTGCAATGAACACTGTACCCTATGCAGAATACTAATCAGGATTTTTTTTAAGGCAACTCTATTGTCTTACCAGGCTTTAAAAGATATAGAGGTGCAGGCACGCACACACACAAAAGAAAATCAGTTAAGACGGTTTATGTTGCAACCGAGATTTCTCACCAATCAGCTTCAATCACAGAAGAAATAACAAACGTGCTAAAATAAGAAAACACTAATTTTGTTGCCCCGCGAAGGCCCGGATCTTTTAAAACAGTCCTCTTGTTCTTTAAGCTCTTTTTAAAGGCGAGCATTTCACCTGATTGCTTTAATTGAGGGAATCCTTGTATCCATGTTGACAGTGTGCATTGTCGTTGTGTTTTACCTTTTGGTGCACACAGAATCTCATTCTAAGACCGCCTGCCTCAAGCCACACAGTGCCCGGAGATCCTGCGGAGAATGAGGAAGGGGGAGAAAATGCAGGTTTCAGAACCAAGGAGCGGCACGTTATACTGCAGTAGTCGAGGCGAGCGAGGCAGAGCAGTACAAATCTTCCCTTCTGAGTGTTTGAAAGATGGGGGCGTCTTTGTGGCATTATCTTCCCAGGTGCCCCAGATGGCATGTGTACTTCTAATGGAAAACCATTCATCTGGCCCTGGGACTGTACGTGTTGTACATCACGATGGTTCATGGAGGAAACGAGCTCAGACAGCTTAAGCAGAAGGCGCAGAGCATGTGGTTGTGAAGGCATAATGAAAGAGAGGCACAAAAGGGCAGGCGAATGAGTCAGAGGCTGGGGAAGGGGAGAAGGCTGTTAGTTCTTTGTAATTCCCCAGCATCCACTCGGGCTTGGGTTGGCGGTGAGGAAAAACCAATTCAATTTGAAGGTGGTTCAGGGTAAATGAACCAGGGAATTGAGCTGCTGGAATCTAATTAGGGACCCCCCAAATTACTACCTGCCCAGCAGAAAAGTCAAATGGCTACACCAGCCAAAAGAGTTAAGGGAAGTTGGTAGAATAAGCAGTCCAGAAGGAGAAGGTTTGCAAAACTTCCAGATTGTATCTCTTAAACTCTTAGAAGTGATTTTTTTTTTTTTTTTTTTTTTTAATGCTAGTGCCATAGGCATAGAAGATTGCAAAGCAGAAAATATATCCACGGAGAAGGTAGGTATAGGATCCTGGGATTTGAAAGGCCAGCAGCATCTCCACTCCCTCTGGGGAAAGGTAAGACTCCTGGTATCCCCGGCTTACAAGGACCTATCTCCCTACTGCACTGATAAAGCAAATTACCCAGCCTCTCAGAGAGAGCTCATATACGCACTGTTGGATCCTGAGCCAGGAGCGAAGGAAGGATGGGGACCGTGTGGCAAGATTAGACTTGAAGGTTGCCCCTTGTTACCTAGCATCACGCGATTCATTTCAACCTTCTGATATCTGCTTATTTAAAGGCAACTCACTTAGGGGCCTTACATACTTCTCCTTGAGGAGAAATACAGCAGGATATCTGAACCGTCTGGGGAAAGAGAACTGGACTTGGAGTCGAGACATCCAGCGCAGTCCTGGCACTCTCCCTCATCTATGTAACTTTGGGAAACTATTTCGAACGTCATTTTAAGCTCATTTGTAGAATAAAGAGTTGGAATAGAAAATCTTTCAGATGGATTACAGCTTCTAGATCTGAGGATCCGCCCCAAAAAAGTACATTTTTGTAGCATTTTCTCAATTGACGGTAGACCCACTTTGATACAAAAGAAAAGGAATTAACCCCCAGAAGAATAAAAGGCCCAGCAGCTGCTGTCACCTTTGAAACTGATTTTCTTCCTGGCTCTTATTTCAAATCTTTATTCACATACAACAAATCAAAATCTACATAAAAGGCCAACTGTACTTTTATTTACTGTCGGATTATCGCCATTGCAACTGCTGAGTTCTCCCCAAAGCCTTGTAATAACTACAGTGGCGTAGATTTCATGCAGATCCCTGAGGGCAGAAGAGAGCCAATAAATCCAAAGGAAATAGTGAAATGGAATATGTTGTCCTTTTCTGCTTTAGCCAGGAAAGTAAAATTTATGTTTCAAGGTGTCAATTAAATGAGCAGCTACAGTTTGCCCTCATTGAATAAAGAAGGCTCTCACAGCAAACACGGTACGGAAACACAACAGTAATAAAACAGGTTAGCAGAAAAGAAATATAGTAGCTAATCATGGCATGTTGGAACAGAAAAAACACAACCAATGATCTATCCCTTAATATGGGATGGCCATATGATGCCAAGCCAGGCTGGGTCCTCTGTCACCTAGCACATGGTCAGATTGTTTTCTACCACCATCAGTGGGAGTGAGCTCTGGGAATTCTAGTTTATTTTATTACCAGTCTAAGCCAAATATATTTAAGCAGAAAATCTTTTATCAAGAAAAGGCATGATTCACTCCCCAAAAAATAAAAATATTTGAAGCATATTCATTCTTCGGACGAATAATGGAGAGTTTGTCATATAAACATTATGTGCTGACCCTTTGGGAGGTGAAAGTATGACTTCACATTTATATAAAGGTGGATTTTTTTCCCTTAAAGTAACCAGTCGGGGAGGGGGTCACTAATGATTCAATAAACCTGAAGGTAGCTGACACATCCCATTATTCCCCATCCTATTGACTAAGAAGTCAGTTTCTCCCTCCACATAATCCTGCAGTTAATAAAGTGGCTCATTTAGCTGTCCCCAGACAATGTAAGTAAAAAGACTAGACGTAGAGAACAGGGCAGCAGGACTCAGGGGCACAGCCCACATGGTCTGGACCCCATCAGACAGCAGAGAGCAGATCAAAGCCACCCCTTGGGCGTTCCTTCTGATTTGTAGATTTATCTTATTATCAATGCAGGTTTTTTTTAATCATAAACCTCTTTTGTTCCAGTTCCAGCACCAGGCTAGCAGACATCCAGGACCAGGGCAAAGCTTCTAGTTTTTCGGTCAATATACCCTTCTTTTCCATCCCTACCCCATACCCCAAGCCCCTTAAAAAAATAGCAAATAAATCTAGAACTGTGTTTACACAAATCCCAAAATACAGTTTGTCTAATTTTGAAGTGACGTGGTGCCGCTATTATTTGTATGTGCACATAACTGATTGCATCAGCTATTCAAAGACGGTTGGTGAGAAAGGGACTGCTCACTTAAAAAGTGCTCATCCAACCCAGTTAGCTTCATCATTTGACCTTAACCAGCGTGATTCAGTTATTTGAATCATGATGCAGCCAGACTGGATTGAGCATTTGCAAATTGATCTTTTTCTCTGTGATTAACTTTCATGATGACTTAAATAACAAACGTGATGCCAAAATGGGTAAACCGCTGACTTTCTGAAGAATTCTTGTTTTTCAGGATGACCAAAGATTGCTCTGAGTAATACATCCAATTGAAACATTTATTGAGCATTTCTAAGTTCAAGATGCTGTAGCAGACCCTGAAGAAGCACATAGATGACTCAGATCTAGTTCCTGGCCTCAAGTTTCTGATCTTAAGCAGAAGACAAGTGTGCAAACAGGTATTCGTGCTGCAAAGGACAGCGCATCATGCTAAATAAAGTTGTACTAATAAGTAATGAAGGCAATTAATTTTGAGAGAAAGAAAGTCAGAAAAGGCTTGGGCTGGGCCTTGGAGGGTTCAAAAAACAATTAAATGTAGCAAAAAGAAACGCCTTCAGGGCCAGCCAGGTAACATAAACACAAGAATCACAAGAGGGCGAGAGCCTGGAGCAAATTTAAAATCAATGCCCTTCCGAAAGGATTTCAAAGCCAATTTTCAAACTATTTCTTGGCAAACCAGAATATAGCTTTGGGTCTGATTTGGCCTTCCTTGGTCATACGCTCTTCATTTAGTTAGAAACAGAAGGACCAAGAAAGCACTGCATGATAAAGAAGCAGAGCAAGGCGAGGGCCAGGGACTTGTCTGTCGCCTGAATGCCATCCTTCCTCTCTCAGCCCACTTTTCCTCTTAATCCTGTAACCTCTGAGATTTATATCAAATGTGTTTAGAAGAATTGAGTCTCCCACATTGGGACCCATCATTCAAACTTCTTTTCTATGGGTTCTGGTCTTGTTCCCAGGGGTGATAACAGAACTTCACCCCGAACCCATCCCCACTCCAGGTAACTGAGCCTTTAGAACAGCATTCTAATGTATTCCTAATGCTCAGATCCCCAGGTTTGCAATTCCCCATTCATCCAGTCCAGACCATTCAGTTAGACAGGCCCTTCAGAATTAGCATTCTGTCATCTACTTTTCCCTCCACCACCTGGAGCCTGAGAGTCTGCCCAAGCCCCAGCCTAATGAAGTGAATGCTGCCACCTGCCGGCAGACTTCCCTGGTGCAGACTCCATAAGTCTCTTCCATCTCTGAATCCCGCTACTATACTTCACCAGACATCCGGGGGCCCATATCCTCAGGACTTCCTGTGGCTGATTGCCAGGACTACCCCCAGTTGTTTTTTGGCATATACTTGGGTGACAGAATCCTGTCCATCTGACTCAAACTACTTAGCATCCACAAGCGCATCTCCGCAGAGCTAGACCAACCCTACTGGGGACTTCTAGTTCTGGGACTCAGCCCTTTCGTCTTTAGACCCATCCTTCTCTTGTTCACAAAGCCACGCAGAAGTCTTCTCTGAGGTACGATGAAACTTAATCTATTCAGAATATCAAGTAGGTAAGTCATTCAACAAATATGCATTGTACCCTGCCATGTGCCAGACCCCCTTCTGGGCTTTGGGGATATAACCAGGAACAAAACAGACACGAACCCCTGCCTTTATGCAGCTGACATTTTCATGGGAGAGACAGACAACAAATAAGATTAGTAAGTAAAATATAGAGTGTATTAAACCATGGTAAGTCCCAAGGAGAAAAAAATAAACAGAGAAGGAAGACATAAACTGCCATGGGCATGAGGTGTTAAAATTTTAGACAGGGAGGCCAGGGGAATCTCTCCTAGAGGGTGAAGTCTGAATAAAGACCTGAAGGACAAGTGGAAGTTCCCAGGGCGCTTTCTCAGGAAAATCACTGTAGGCAAGGAAACAGGAAGTAGTGAAACGGGCAAGGTAGGACTGTCTAGAAGGTCTCATGACCTCTCTGGAGGCCAGGGTGTTGAAGTGGAGGGAACTAAGGGGTCACATATGAGTAGGAACCTAGAGGTCATTAAAAGGAGTCGGGCTTTACTCTGAGTGAGATGAGCAACCACTGGCAAGTCTCAAGTAGCGGAGTAACACAGTTTTAACTTACGTCTTCACACAGCAGGAGGCCAGTTAGGAGGCAACTGTACTGATCCAGGCCAAGATGAGAGTGGCTTAGACCAGGTGGGCACAAGATTCACGTAATTACTGAATGCCTGAAAGAAAAAGGATGCCTGAAGAGAGGTAGGAAGGCAGATCATGGAAAGATCCAGAGAAGCAGGCCTTGAATGGTCTGCTAACAAGTTTAGACTTTACTTTCTGAAGAGTGGGAAGAGACTAAAGAGTTTAAATATTTTCAGAAAAAATATTTTTCTACAGAGTTTAAATATTTTTGGAAAAATGACTCTGGCAGAAATATAGAAGGTAATGTGAAAAGAAGAAAAAAAAGACAGAGATATTAGCAGGCTCTTGTATTGGACAAGGCAAAAGATAATGCAGAGCTCAACAGCAGAGAAGCACTGTAAGAGACAGACCTTGAAGATACGAGACAGTGAGATCTTTGAGGACAAGCAAGTAGGTTTTAACAAGCTTCCCATCCCCAGTGTCCACCATAGCACCTGGAATACAGAGGCATTCAGTCAATTCACTCCTCCATTCAAAAAATGTATTGAATCGCTTTAAAAGTAAAATAGATTGGTCTACTAGCTTCCTAGGGTTACCATAACAAATTACCACAAACTTGGTATCTAAAACAACAGAAATTTACTCTCTCATGGTTATGGAGATCAGACCTCTGAAACCAAGGTGTTAGGAGGACTACACTCCCTCCAAAGAATTGAGGGAAGAATCTCTTCTGGATTTTTCCAGCTTCTGGTGGCTCCTGGCACTCCTTGGCTTGTGGCAGCATAATGCCAACTTTTGCCTCCATCTTCATATGGCCCTCATCCTTCTATCTCAGTGTCTTCATTTCTGTCTCTTATAAGGACATCCATCATTAGGTTTATGGCCCACTGTTATCCAGGATGGGAATGGTAATCCAGGATGGTCTCAGATCCTTACATTAATTATTATCTGCCAAGACCCTATTTTCAAATAAGGTTACATTCATGGGTACTAGCAGTTAAGACTTGGCTAGATCTTTTGGGGGTCACTATTCAGCGCACTACACTTAGATTTAACAAAGGTAAGGTTCTAGAGAGTTAAACTGCCCAATTTCAACCCCAGTTCTGCCACTTAATATCAGTGTTTCCTGGGTAAGTTATTTAATCCTCTCTGGGCCTCAGTTTCCCCATCTGTAAAATGAGGTTAATAATATGTGTTTCATAGAGCTACTGTGAGGCTTACATGAACCAACATATATAAAGTGCCTGGCACATAGGAAATACTTAACAAATGTTTATTATCATCATTATTATAAAATATTAATTTATGCAGCCAAGGTTCTGGAGGTACAGAGACACAGCACATGTATTGTTTCCAGAAGGAACTTGCAGTCTAGTCAGGAAGGAACATAAGCAAAAGGTGTTACCTCATGTAGGGTGAGGCGCCATGATGGAGTCAGGAAAACAAGTTGAGGCATATCTGAGGAATGTGTCAAAGTTAATCAGATATAGAAAGAGACTAGGGGTATGAGGGACGAAGGAGTGACAAGGACAGATGTGAGTTCCAGGCTGAGGGAGCAACATTTGCAACAACGTGGAGACGGGAGAGATACCAGAGAGTATTGTCCATTTCAGGAAGTACAAATAGTTTAGTGTATCCAGGAGGAAGGATGCAAGGAGAACACAGCCAGACACAACAGTGGAGAAAATAAAGTCAGACCATGAAAGGCCCTGTGTGCCACGCTAAGGAGGTGAAATCTATCCTGGAAGCAGTGGAGAGCCACACAGAACCAGAAGTAAAGAGTGACATGGAGAGAACGTGCATACATTGCCGAGCGATTCCTCCAGCCAGTGAAGACCAGGGGTCTCCAAACCTCTCCTTATGTGCCACATCATGGAAAACTGGGGACATACCCCAATGCTTGCATATTCATTTATTTATTAGTATCTTGATTTTATCTATGAATGACTCAACTAATAATACACCAATATAAAGCACATACAAAAAGCTTTAAAAATAACGATATACAGGGGCCAGCCCTGTGGTGCAGCAGTTAAGTTTGCACATTCTGCCTCAGCGGCCCGGCGTTCACCAGTTCGGATCCCAGGTGCAGACACGGCGCCGCTTGGCAAGCCATGCTATGGCAGGTGTCCCACACACAAAGTAGAGGAAGATGGGCACAAAGGTTTGCTCAGGGCCAGTCTTCCTCAGCAAAAAGAGGAGGATTGGCAGCAGATGTTAGCTCAGGGCTAATCTTCCTCAAAATAAAATAATGATATACAGTCAAATTAATCATAATTTTAAATAAGTTATTTCCCTAGCAGTTCAAAAATGTTTTTCCAGTCACTTAAAAATTATATTAATAATAATATTTTTAGTGAAAATTATGTGATTCAATATTTTATTAGTTTGAAAATATTAGTTTAACGTTTTGGGAGATAGTGATTCAAAGGTCTGATTCGGAATACACGCTACTTGGACATTTTTACAGTGGCTCTCTTAGCTGAAAAAGACTCCACACAGAGTGACACGGAGCCCAGGCAGAAGCCACTTTTGGCTTTCGTACTGAATCACGACGCTCACTTTTCGAGCCTAACCACCAATTTCATATTTGTGAAATTCAGCCTATAAATTTTCATCTTCCCTGAGGTCACTCAGTTGTACTGGAAAACTAATTGGAAGATACAGGATTTGTATATTTTAAACAAAGGTATTCAGACACACCCAAAAATATATTTCTTTGGAAATTTTTCAGAACCAGTTAGAAAACTCCATTTCTAAAATATTTAAGTGAACAGATAGGCACATTGTTATGTATGGCACATCCTGCTTTTGATAAAATATTGTATAAGAGGAATATAAAATATAACTGAAAACATTCATATTTAGTGTTCTTTCCACAGCATCAATTTCTTTCAAAAGTGTTAATTTCTAAGTAATTGTTAACATCTCACTTTTAACATGAAATGACACACTGTTTGCTTATTGTTTCAAAAATATCTGCTAGGTAATAAATTACTGACAGATAATTTTCAGAGACAATTGCCAACATGGTATATTTGTCTCTTTGTAGTAGAAAACTGCCTAACATTTAAGTCAGATTACACTTAAGTATTTGTTATAAGATAAAGAGTGAACTTTGGTGCAAAATATTTCATGCCCCATCTCATTAACAAAGAATTATAAAGAGTTAGCTTGTTAAGATGGTATCTATTAATCTAAGAGGGAAAATGCAATTCGTATTGTGGTTTTTCTGTCTCGAAGACCAAGAACAAGAAAGCTTGTTCCAAATACCCTCACTAGCTCACATGCTCAGAGATTTGAAACTAACTCTACAACCATTAGTTAATTACCTACAAGTGGACTATACAATAGATGACAAAAAGTTCTAGAGGAAGGCTACAAGCCTGGTAGAAGAGATGTCTTAGGAAGAAGCATCAGTATTTCATGAGGCCCCCTCCCCCACCATCGGGCAAGGTAAAGGGGATGCTCCAGAGGCAAGAGAACTACTCAGATCACTTACTTGAGTCGAGTCCTCTGGGCTTTGAGGAACACAGGAATTAGTACTGACACATTCAAGACGCTCTGATCTTAGAAGAAAGGTGGCTGCTTTGGGATGACCTGCTCATCCTCAGTTGTCAAGGCAAGGATGATGAATTTCCCAAAGGTCAGACAGGGTCTTCGTGAGAGAACAGTGAAGTCCCAAGGTACCCAACTCAGAGGGACCATCGGAAATGGAAGAGGAGGTGAGGTCGGGAAATTAGTGAAGAGAGCTGAGGGAGGGAAGACGTTCTATATTGGATGATGGCTTAGAATTTGAGTGTTAGACTGAATTGGACATGTTATTACCTGAGAGTGACTGGAGAAGCTAAAGGACATGCCCAAGGTTCCCTCCTGAAGTAAGGAAAACAAGCCACAGCAAGTTTGCAGGGATGGTCACGACAAAGAAGTCTTCACCCCATCATGCTAGGGAATGTCAGCATCATCGCAGTATGGCAACTAGGCTGATAAAATGTGTGTTTCTTGAAATTAAAAGTCCTAGGTTCATAGTGGCTACTCAATAAATGGTGATTGTTTGATTGATGATTGTAAACCCTTTAATGATCTTTCTTTATTCCTTTAGTATGTTGCTGGCAGAATTTACATCTCCAACTTTTATTGAATACACTGGATCACAGAGCTTCTGTCCTTTATGGCTTATTTTCCATTGGAGAAAACTTGTTTTCCTCAGCACAGACCAAATAATGAGGACTATAAAGCTTGCTCTTTTTAAAGCATTTATAGTAAAATAATTTAGTTCTCTGGGTTTGTACATTTCCCCCTACAGAACCAAGTTTTCTTTGGTAGGTTGTTCAACTAAATAATGTTGTAATGAATAATGAATAACAGCAATCTACTGCATACAAGTAGATTTCTCAGACAGTTGCATATGGTAGGAAAGTGTTTTCAGAAAGAGTAGGCCTGGGGAATATTCAGAGTGTTCAATAATGCAAGAGCAGAGAGATTGAAACTTTCTTTTGATTCAATATTGTTTGGAGGCTGGTGTGGCTGGACAGAGAATGAATATGAACTTTTAGAGAACTAGAAATTGCATTTAGATGGAATAGTCTACATGCATAAATCATAAATTAATCTTTTGCCTACAGTAAATGAAAATAATTCTCATTTAAATCCTACTCCTCCTTCAGGACCCAAATAAGCCCCTCTTCCTCTGAGAGGCTCCCCCTAGTCTTACCGTCCCACAGTCCCAGGGCAGTGGCCCTCCTCTGAGCAGCTCCCCCACACCTTATCTATATCACACATTGCCTTGAAAGGCTGGTTCCTGTTCATCTGCTAAGAGCGCTATTTCTCCAGCTACATTTGTCTGTTTTGGTACGTTTTAGGGGGAAAAGACCACACATAATATTTCTCTGTATTATGTATTGTACCTAATACCATACTATTTGAATAAAGCTAAGATTGGTTTGTTGGTTAGATTTTTCTCAAATCTTTCTGTTTGTTGTTGTCTTTGGATGGGCGCTTTGGATCGGCATGGAGACCATGATAAAGGTACTGAAGAGAAAGAGGGGGAGGACTATATGTGTCCACGTATAAACAATGTGGTTGAAAGTAAGAGGTGTGAATAAATAGATGGCTCCTCTAGTTGATAGCCAAATGGGATCACCCAGCAATTTTCTAAATGTGCTACACACTTAAAACAAATTGGGAAAGCTTATTAATGCCTACCTAAACATCACAACAGGGTTGTAGATAAAAAGGCATAATTTATAAAAAAACTTTCTGAGATGAAAATGAAATACATAAAAAATTCAGTATTTAGCTTCATCCTCAGTTTATCTGAACTACTGTCAGTTACACATCCCCTTACTTACACGCTATATGTCAGCCAAAGTTCAAAGAGAACAACAATTTTGCAACTATTAGATAATGTATAGTTTAAAAAATTGAACTTGGTGATTGCAATTGTTATATTTTTCCCAAAACTGATTTGTTCCGTATCCACCGTTGACATAATGCCCATATAATGAGAAACTCAGTAATGCATAACAACATGTACACATACAAACATACCTACATATGCATGCCCGCCGTACTTAAATCAGCCAATTCGATTTCATGTCAAGATGGTTGCTTTGCAAACAAACATTCTAGGAGATATTCTGAACTTTTTACATTTTAATGGGCTCTGGACTATAAACCTTCTGGGGAAGAGTCCATATTTCCTGTGTGAATCTATAAAGGCCAAGTTGGGCGCTCATCACCGAAAACGCTCTAACTGTTGCAGCTAAATAGAGAGCAGGATGATAATGGATGGTGAGGAGATGTGTGTTATTCCGAATTACTTTCTGAAGCCTCTCTGGGTCCACTTCACTGCCTTACCTTGTGAAATCAACAGGAAAAAGCAGGGGGCTTCCATTCTTAAAGCAAACAAAGAAACAGATGTGTTCAGCCTTCACACACTTTTTTTTTTCTTTGCCATCCGGCGCTAGGTAACAATTCTTTCTTCAGTATAGAACGAAACAGGTTGTTTTAGTAATGAACCATCTTCTGGTTCTTTTTTTTCTCAGATATGCTACAAGTCACATGTGTTGTTATTGTGGACAAATCTCTAGAATCTGAACCAATAAAGAATAAAAGACTGAAGTGAAAATAAACTAATCTTCCTTGACCTCACCTACTAGAAGCATATTGTTTTTTGAAATGATCACTGTGGAAACAGAAAATCACTACTGGTTGAAAGCCTGAGAATATGCTTTAGAGGTAAAGGTTACAGACATTTGGGACTCACAGAAATATCTGTATAACGTAGCGTACCATAAGTGGCTGCATCCCTACCACTTTATACATAACTCTTTTTGAAAGGTGAAGATGCTCTTTAATGAAAGCAGTTCCTAAACAACTCCAGTTGAAATTACGGTCTTATTGAAAATTACTTCATGTTCTATAAAAATAAACGTTTCTGGGTTGTGAATTTCTAAGCGTTTATTATTTCTTTTGAGACAAGGAGAGTGGTTTTATTCCAATCAAGGCTATGAATCAAATCTCTTGACCAGTGACAATCCACCATGAGTGGATGCAAACCACTGGGCTCACAGGTTCATTCACGTTTGCTGGCCATCACGGGGCAAGGCTGAAGCATGGTGGGTAAGGAAGAGCACTCTGGAGCCCTATGCCCTGGGAAATATTCTGAGCTCTGTCATTTACTACGATGTGCCCTTGGGCAAGATACTTGCACCTTCTCACCTCAGATTTCCCATCTGACAAGCCCAAAATAATACTGCCCATCCCATACAGGTACTGTCAGGGTCAGATTAGCAAATGCGTGAAGTACTCAGAAAAGTACTAGGCATGAAGCAAGCTCTTACAACCTATGAGCCATAATTATCACTGAGGCTGGATCCACTGCCAACCCAGCTTTCCTGACTACACACCAAGAGACATTTGCCTCAGCTCCTCCTAACCCAAACAGAGCTTTCCTGAGATTTCTAGAATCCTACTTGCCCTCCTGTCCACTTTCCTAATTTAAAGTGCAATTTTGAGGCTCTTCCTGCAGTCCTGGGTTCCCTTAAGTGTCAAAACAATGATACAGAAGACTAAAGCTTTTGTTGGTCACAGAGCTCTAGAGTCAGACTGCCTGCGTTCGAATCCCAGTTTTGCTATGCGTTAACCATATGTCTTTGAGAACAGTGTATGAGTTTTCTGCATCTCAGTTTCCTTATCTATAAAATGGGTATCATCACAGCTGCCTCTCAGAGGATTGCTGTGAAAAACACATGGGTTAGATATGTAAAGCGCTGTGAAAAACACGTGGGTTAGATATGTAAAGCATTTAGCCTTGCAGCCCCGTGCCTGGCACAATGTAAATGGTCAAAAATCTTAGATGGGGAAAAAAGGCAAATGAAAATGCAAATACTGGTGTGAAACCCAGTGAATTCCCAGACTAGTCAATGCCCTGGGAGTCCCTCTTTCCCCAAATTGGAATAAACCCCAGAGACAGAAAATTTCTTGTCACTTCCAGGTCATGAACTCTCGCTCTGTGGTGGTCATGGGACTCTGTGAAGCCACACGGGGAGAGCACTTTCGGCAACATGAAGCATAAAGAGAACACTGGCAAAGCGTCAGAGTGCCCAAGCCCCTCAGGGCCCCTCGGAATCCTGTGCTGCACAAGATGTGAACTCAGGAGAGGACGTGCCTCCAATCAGAAATCTTCATGGAAATTCTTTCACTCAACCATCCATTTGTTTTACAGCGTGTTGGATGCTGTGGGAAATGCAAAAAATCAAAACTCCAATCCAAGCCCTTAAAAGAAATACCTTGGGGAAAAAAAACAATAACTGACACCAGTTCCAGTAGTTTGGAATCGCTAGTTTGGAATCTCTCACTTCTTCTCTTTGGAAAGCATCCGGAGAAACAAAGATAATGGAGAAAACCACAAATTTTCAGTGAAGCTGGGGTTCAGATAACACCCACAAGCTCCAGGCTGTGAGGTGGCATTTCTCAAGTTTTATCTGACCAGCAAGCCTATGTCAGAAGTCATGAGTGCTCCATAAAAAAACAGGGAGTTTGGAGGAGGTCTGGTGATGGTAGAATTCAGAAAGTTCCAGCAAATGACAGCTGCCAGAAGGAGCAGGTCTCCCTTGAGAAGGGGCTGCTGTGAGCAGAACTGAAGTTGCACAGAGCACTGTCACTGAGGGAACCAGAGAGAGAAGACCCAGAAAATGTCCAGGGGGACCCACTAGGGCCAAATCTCTGACAGAATCTTCAGAAAAACCTAGAAGTGTGTGCTTTCTTTGGTGAGCAAGCACCGTCTCCTGTGGCAGTGTCAAGAAGGAAGCTCAGGGTTCTCCCAAATTGGGCAGAGGTGCTACAGTTCATGAGAGCAAACGCGGGGTGGATGGAAACTGCTGGGCTCATTCGCATTTGCTCACCATTGCAGAGCAAGAGCAAAGTCTCCCTACGTGCCGGCCACTGTTCTAAGCACTTACATATATTGGCTCATTTAATCTCAACAAGCCTAAGACAGAGGTTCTCTTCTTATCCTCATTTTACTGAAGAGGAGACTGAGGCATACATTTGCCCAAGATCATCCACTCATAATGGACAGGGCCAGTATTCAACCCAGGAAGTCTGGGTCCAGCGTCTGTGCTCTGACCTCCCATCCTGTACAGCCTCCAGAAGCGGGGAGAAGGCAGCGAGTGCCTATGCATACATTAAGGAGAGCTCTGCCCTTCCTTCTGGAGCAACAGAGTGGAGTCTTTGAGGTGTAAATCCTCAAAGCACCTGGACACTCCCACACCACAGAATCCTTCTCTTGGTAATGCAGGACAACAATGAGTATTAAGGAAGGAATATATTCCATATAAATAAAAATATGGAAAAGAGCAAGCAATAGTCCTACAGATGAAAACCCACTAGAAAAACGTTGCCAAAGAGAAGATGAAAGCTGTTAACATGAATTAAGACAACTCTTCAGGAAGTCATTGGAAGTGTGAAGAGATCAGGAAATAAACCTCCTGCTAACAGGAGGATATGAAATAAACAAACAGGCCTAACGACAAAAATAGAAAGAAAAAAAAAGACCAGCTAAGAAATTAAGAATAAATTACAAGGACCACAAGCAAAATTTGTTAAATGTATCTAAAAATCCAGAAACCATAAAAGAAAAGATTGGTAAATTCGAACACATAGAAATTAAAAACTACAAGCACACAAAAAACACTATAAGCAAAGACAGGCGTCAAATGATAAATGTGGAAAAATGCTAACAACTCATATCACAGCAAAATGGGTAATATTCTCAGTATTTAAAGAGATTCTAGAAATCAATAACAAAAAGACCATCCACTCAAGAGAAATACAGGCAAAGGCCATGAACAGACAGTTAACAAAAAAACGACAATATAAGTGAAACTTATATGTATGAAAAGATGCCCAACTTCATTCATAATAAGAAGATACAAGTTTACACTATCCTGACATGTCCTTTTTACCTACTGACTTTGCAAAACCAACATTTTGACAAGATGCTCCATTGGCAAGGCTGTAGGGAAGAGGGTACTTTCATGCATTGCTGGTGGGAGGGCTCTAGGAGGGCAATTTTTTGGCATATTTAACAAAATAATAGATGTATTTAGCATTTGACCCGGCAATTCTAATCCTGGGAATTTATCCTACGGGTATAACAGCACACATGACAAATAATGTATACACAACCCTATTTGATGCAAATTGGTTGTAATCATAAACATTTGGAAATTACCCAAGTGGTTTTCAGTAGGAAGCTACTTAAATTAACTATGGTGCATACACACAAACAAATCCAAGCCACCTCTAGGGTATGTGGGGCTGGAAAATGAGACAGAAGGTGTAGAGATGAGAGGGACACCTCTCAGTACATCTCGTGTCATTGTTTTGATAATTCTTTTAGTATTGTGTACTTCGATTTTTATTTTTGTTTTTGTCTGAGAGTTTTGAGACTTTTGCAGAGTTTTTTCATAACATGACTTTTTGAAGGGTTCAGGCCAGTTTGTTGTTTCATTTTTTTCACTATGCAAATGTGTTACTTTTTCAAAACTAAAAAATTAAATTAAAAAGTCAAGTGTACAACATGAAATATCTAAAGACCAATTCAAAATTATAAAGAGGTATTAATCTAGTGGTATTTCAGATTCTATTTAAAAGCTAAGAGATTTAGAAAATGAAATGCCATTGTGGAGAGAGAGAGTACACAGTTTTAAAAATCCTGCCTCTTTAGAAACTGGAGACATTTTGCATAGTTAGTGCAATACTACTGGTTAAAATGGCAGAAAGTTGACAGAGAAACTCAGATTTATTATCAAAGTCAGAGTCTGTGGACTAAATCTGCAGTGTTTTTCTTCCCTATTGTCATGGGCGTCTCACAGTCAGGCCTCTCTAGCCATCTCTAAGCAGCTGCAAGGAGCTGAGACACCAAAACCTAGCCAGTCCCTCACCACGCCACCCTCCGGTTTACATGCTCCCATGCTTCCAAGCACCATTATTCTGCTTTCTCTGACAACTACACATGCAGACCCAGCCCTACAGCCCAGGTTTTCAAATCCAGAGTGTCCTCCTTCCATTTTCAAAGTAGTTCTGAGCAGCTCCAGGCTGGGCCTCCACAGGCCATCACTGCCAGCCTGAAGAACGTAACCCTTCCTCTGTGAACACCATCTGAAGAATGCAACAAGAAAGACAATTAATATGAAAATAAACGCATTATGCACTTAGAAAAGAGAGATTTTGGAATATGAGCCTCATTAAATTCTCATTATTTACACATGAAGCAGTTTGAATTACCTTGTAGGGTTTTTTTTTTTCAGAATTTTTTGTTTCTTCCATTATTCTACATGCGATGGTTTTGCCATTTTAAGTGCCCAAATTTATAACATGCATTTAATTATTTTGACAGTATATTGCGAAATGTGCATCTCACATATGGAAGACGCATGGGTCTTACAAAACCCTTCCTGAATTGTCCAAGAGAGAAATCTTAAAATCTAAAAGTCTAGTTGGTAAATAATGCCAAGGCCATTAGAAAATAAAAAGGATATGTAGAATTCAGTCCTTCTTTTATAGTTCCCATTAACAGTCAATGTGGCAACAAAATATAATGCTGTAAATCCTTCTGAGTTAAGCGAATAAAAAGGCCATAATAAAGGTCAATTTTACTGCCATCAATTTGCAATGATGGGACATTTGGTTGCCAAAGGAAGTAACAAATGCAACCCAGAATTATGGCATCTCTGAAAAAAAAATGTTGCTATTATGGAAAGAAGTACTTTGAGGAGATCTACATTGAAACCGACACTCAGGTCTGCTCCAAAATAATAATGTGGGTTCTTTACAAATTGTTCTAACCCTGTGCAGGGCAGTGCAAAAGACAAATGTACTGTCATACCGCAATGAAACAGATTCACTATACAGAAGACGGAAAAGTTATAATGGGTATTTGAAATATATGCAAAAATAAAGAGGAGAAATGGTAGTTTCGTGAACAATTAATGCTATCCATAATTACAATGTGCAAACAAAGAAACCACCAGGGAACAATTGCACAATAATGAGATTTGGGGGTATTAATCCTTCCCTGAAATGGTGAGAATGCAATTTTTATAACAACAATCACAGTCAAAACAATAGAACACAATAGAAAGGTGGAGACTGTTGCTATTTATTTTAGGATCTTTTCCATTGGAAAATTGAAAATTGAAACATCAAAGGAGCATTAAATACTTGAGTGATGCTACGAGCCCCCATCCCCATCTCTTCTGTGACCTCACTTGTTTTATCTCCCAGTTTAAACTGCCCCCTTAGGTGGGAAATCCATATGTTGTATTCTAATTTATGTTTACTTCCAGAATCATCTGTAAACTAGAGAGAACGCAGAGTGGATATCCACTTGTACAACTGACTTTTAGGCCAGTAGTGGCGCTCACCATACCAAATACTAGCTCATAGAGAAAAGAAAAAACCTACAGGGATTAAAGCTGACCACCAAGAAAGAGCATGGAAGGAACTTTGACAAGACAGGAGAAGCTATTAAATGGCTCGCATTTCTATGATTAATTTTTTCCTAGATTACAAAAGGCATGATCAGTGTAGAAATTCAGAAAATAAAGAAATCATCTGTAACACTACTATCAAAAAAATAAATCAATATTTTACTGTAATTATATGTTTCTAGAGTCCTTTTCTGTCCATATAAGTGTATATATGACCAAATTTGGGACCCACTGCAAATACTACTTTACAACCTGCAGTCATCACTTCATATTATATTAGAAATATTTCCCCACATGATTCCTAATACCTGTGAAGTTTTCTATTAATGGCCAAACCATAATTTATTCAGTGAATCCCTTGTGTATTCATTCAACAAATATATCTTGAGCAACCACCACGTGACATATTATAGGTGCTAATGTGGCGAAGATGATTAAAGAATATTCCTGACCTCAAGGAGTAAAGTGATCACTATGATGCCTTAATAATTTGTATCACACTGTATGCAGTTGGTTGCTGGTCCCAGAGGAGAGTGACTACCACTTTCTAGTGAGTTCAGGAAAGGCTTCACAGAGGAAATAATGATGGATATGGGTTTTGTAGAATGAATAGAATTTGACAGGGCAACCAAATGGGAATGAGAATTTTAGGCAGAGGGAAGGGCACATATAAAGGTACGGAGACAGGAAGTAATGATGGTGTCGCCACATGAGATATAAGTGCTCTTCAATTTTAAAAAATTATTAATTATAGAGGCCGGCCCCGTGGCCAAGTGGTTAAGTTTGTGCGCTCCACTTCGGCAGCCAGGGTTTCACCAGTTCGGATCCTGGGAGTGGACATGGCACCACTCATCAGGCCATGCTGAGGCGGCATCCCACATAGCACAGACAGAGGCACTCACAATTAGAATATACAACTATGTACCACGGGGCTTTAGGGAGAAGAGGAAAAAAAACAAGAAGATTGGCAACAGATGTTAGTTCTTAAAGATGTGCCAATCTTAAAAAAAAAGAAATTATTAATTGTAATACTAATTACAGACACCTGCAAAAGTGGTATGACCAGTCTTTCTCTGATCAGAGCCCCGCTTCCTTTCTTCACCACATCTGATTTGATAAACAGAGGTTTCATTTATGCTTCTCGTTCCTTCGAGTGTGACCATGTTATCTGGTTAGGGAAGAGAGACCATGATGTCAAAAAGAAGAAAAAATCACCAGGAACAGGTAGATTCTGAATATTTTAAGCAAATATTTTATATCATTTGGGAAGGGAGAAATAATTTGGCAAACTGGCTTTTATTCTAAAATATACTGGTTCTAATTATTAAAAAGAGGGAAAGATAAATTCTAGAAACATGACACTAGGCAAAAGTACAACAGATCCCAAACACACAGCGTGTTCAAGGTTACCCAAAGAGCATTACTCACTCTTGAAATACACAGACGACAGCACAACAGACAGTAACGAAGATAGAAGGGCTGTTTGGGATGATGTGTGAAGAACTCTTCAGAGACTCTTGAAACTTCAGAACGAAGCCATATATACCATCTCTGTTCTCCATGTCTCTTTGGAGCCATTTGGATTCATCCTTTGATTACCTACTTAGAGACAGTTCAGCTGACTTTGGAGTTACTACCCACAGTCAGCAATTTCCGTCTGTTTCAAGATGTGACACCATGACTTCCAGGGTTTTCTCTCAGCCACAACAGTATTGTTTGGTTCCCTGTAGAGCTGGGAACCTGTCTGCTGTTCCATAAACACTTGATCCTTTAAACGGACCCCTCCGAAAAGTTTTGACGGTACTTTTAGTTTAAAGTAGACCCATAGACCAGAGCAGAGCATTTCCAACCCTAACATGACAAACAAGATATTTACCAAGCAATGGGGAAGATGATGTCCCCACAAATGACACACAATGATGCAAAAGTACAGTCTGAATTTGCCCACCACTGGTCTGAGACGTGCGTTGCTCCATCTCTCAGTCTTAAAGGAAGCTGTACCGGCAACATTTTACTAGAGAAAGAGCCGTGCAAATGCTTCCCCATACTCCGGGCCGTGAAGACTGTGCCACTCCAACTGGTAAAGAGCTCCATCCCATATTACAGGGAATGCACTCATAAAGCAAAGCAGAACCATTCTGACAATGAAACGACAAGCAAGACGATGCTCTCCTCTGATAAGAGGCACCCACTACTGCATTTGTCAATTTAATATAAATCATTTTAAGCTTTTAGTGCCTGATAAGAGAATTAAATTTTACGTAGTTATTTCCATCGAAAATAAAGAGTTTGCAGAGATTTTCAGCATTTGATTTCTTAATCAAATCTTCCTAAATGTCACTTTCAGAAAACAGCACTGGTTTTCAAAGACTGGGAACGGGAAACAGGAAGAGCCCCATGGAAAGAAATGAGCTGCTGTAAACCACTATAGTATATTAATCAACTGATATTTTAAAAATTAAATTAATGTGCTTATTATAAACCAAGTTAAAAAAAGAAATGTGCCAATATGTATGTATACATAAACTGCCTCCAGATTCCCACTTGTGGTAAACATGCCTAAATATTTTTCAAGCTATAAAAGGAAACCTAAATAAATACCAGCTGTGCAGGTTTATCTATAACAGAAAAAACATGGAAAGAAAGAAAAGAACGCCCTGCTACATCATTAGTGTAAAATAAATCCAAAAGATTATAAAGTAGGGAGGCGGGTTGTGGAGTTAAGAGGAGATAGAAACAAATGACCCCTCAGTTCCATACTGGAATCTTGTCCTGCTCATCACACAGATGGTTGACAAATAGAGTCACATGGGGTCTGTATCAGCGAAAAGCCCACTTGCACTTAGCTCTCTCCCTCTCTCTCTTTTTTCTTTCTCTGTGCCTTTTTCTTTGTCTCTCTCTCTGTGCCTGTGTGCATGTGAGTCTGCACATGTCTCTTTCTGTTCTTTTCTGCTTTTCTGTGTGTGTGTGTGTCTGTTTGTCTGTCTCTTGCTCTTTCTTTCCTTCTCTCTTTCTTTCTGTCTTAGCAAGGTTCTATCTCTCCCCTTCTTCTCTGACCCTACTTCCGACTGACTTTTCTGCTTCCAAATGCACAAAAGCAAACAAGAAAGCCATAGGCCTTATTTACATTACTTCCCAGAGAACATAGGGTAATTAAACTGACTTCAGATTTTGGGCTCCTCAGAGAGAGAATCTAATGGGTCCAGGTCGGATCAGGTGTAACATTTAGTTCAAACAACTGAGCTTAGAGAGGGTCCAGGGAGTCTCCTTCTACAAACATGGTCCCAGACGTCGGGTGGGAGGGGCAGAGGCAGTTCTCAGACGAGGGGGCAGGGGAAGCAAACATCGCTCACTGCCAGTGGCACCTCGTTCATGATGACTTTCCCAATTAAACTAGTTCAAAGATGTTTCACTCAGCACTTAAATATACGCCACTTACTTTGACACGTTAGCTGTATGACCTGAAGAAAGTTATTTTTCCTTCTGATCTTTAGTATTACGAACTACCTCACTGAATTGAAGATTGAATATGTGAATATAGGTGACACTATTTGTGACTGAGCTTGGCACAGGGTAAATGTTCAATAAGGGCATTATTGCCTTCACTTACATTACTGAATGTTGCTCCTTTTGAGGTTCTGATTTTTTCCTCTGTGCCTGATCTCCTAAAGGACTTTACACCAGTTCAGTGGCCCCTACAGTAGCCCGTATGTTGCCTGACTCAGAGCAGGTGCTCAGAAAATCCCTGTTGATTGATCAATTATGTTAAAACTCTTAGGGACCTGAGAACTAAAACTCAAACGAATGAGTTCTATTTCTTATTCTCTGCTGCAGAACGGATTCTTGAATGAAAGAGAAGAACCTATGCTCATACATCCAGTGGGTAAGTAAGTAAAGGCAGATGGGCCCAAGAGACTAGAAATGGGTTGGGATTTTTCTTTTGCTCCTAAGATGACAGATTTCTAGAATGACTGTAGAGGAATAAATGCTGGAGCAGACAGTATTATTTGCATACATAACAATGCTATAAGTATTTGACCCTCTGTTGAAGCTGGTGATCTCAAGACTTCTGAAACATGATTTGGAAGTGTTTAGAGAAAGACCATAACTCCATCATCAAACTCTCCCAGTATCTACAACCACATACACAAAACACAGATCTCCTTAGAACAGAGCACTTGTCTGTTTTGCTCCCTGCCATAACTCTAGCACTGATCACAAAGCCATAACATAGTAGGTGCTAAATACATGCTAGCAAAATGAGTGAATTAATGAAATAAATGAACAAACCCTGATGTCATCACTAGTAGAGCCAGCTTCATGGGTGTGTGACCCCTGTAGTTGCTCAGAGCTCCACGCTTACAAGGACCTCATGCTTGGTTTAATGCTCTGTGGTCATCATCTTGAAATTCTTCATCATTTCTGAACAAGGGGCCCACATTTTCATTTTGTACTGGGTCTATCAATTATTTAGCCAGTCTTGCTTCTCAGGGTAAGTGAATAATACCGGGTGACCATCAGCCTCACACTCTATACAGCAGTAAACCCAAGTCTCTCATTCCATTCAGACTGCTATAACAAATACCACAGACTGCACAGCTTAGAGACAATGGAAATATATTTCTCACAGTTCTGGAGGCTGGAAGTCTGAGATCAGGAAGCCAGAATGATAGGGTGAAGGCCCTCTACCAGATCACAGACATCTCATTGTATCCTCACATGGTAGAAGGAGTGAGGGACCTCTGTGGGGTCTCTTTTATAAGGTTATTAATCCCATTCATGAGGATTCTATCACATTGGGCATTCAGATTTCAGCATAAGAATTTTGGGGGAACACAAACATTCAGACCAGAGCACCAAGAAAACCGCATCAGGAATGAGAATGCTTGCGCTGAAAACAGCTGAGAAGCCCCATGGAGACGCAGGCCCACTAAGTCACAGATGTTCCAGTCTTGTCACCCAGTGCCTCCTGGAGTTCCCAAACAGTATGGACAAATGCCACCTGGGTTCAGGCTGCACTCCTTTTTATTTGTTCACTCAATTCCAGAAAGCAGTGGTATCTCATCCACCCACCTCTGTAGCTTAATATTGTGGTTATTACCTGTGCATTTTAATTAGGGTTTGTAGTTTGGGGTATTTATTTGTTTATAAGAAATCAATAAGCTTCTTACCAAAGGCTTTAAATCAAAGGAAGCCAAATTACTTGTAATTCCAAGACAGGTCACCTAACAAGCTAGGACACATATTTTAGGGGTAAATGTTGACATATTAAATCCCCAGTAGCATGAAGAGTTAATTTAAAAGAAAATTTAATTAATCTATACTTTATAGCATGCTTCTACTTGACATGTTTTTCTTTTCAAATATCATTTCATTATTTTTTATTTTAATAGAGTGGTGATCTTCAATTCAAGCCTCCCGTCTCTGATCATAATATATGTTCTTGCTTTCAATGAAAATTTGTTCTTGTCACATAGGAATCCACTGTTATTAGATTCTATTGCAATAATTTATTAATATCAAGTCCATTAAATGATGACACAGTAGGCATAGAAAAATATTCTCTACTGAAGAACTAATTTTGGTTCAGAGTTTTTTAGTTCTTTTAAAACTATTTGGGAGCATTAATAATTATTTTAGAAGATTTGTCACAGAAAAGAATAGGGCAAACATTTGAGTCTAACAAAGAACATCAATATGTCTATGTTAACAATTCTGAATTTACTTATTAGTTTCAATCTTCCTCTAAGCCCATCACATTCTAAATGTCCCTATTAAAATTATATGAAGACCTAAAGGTATTAAACAATCAAGTTAATGAGCAAGAACAGGATTTAGCCCCACCCACTGAATTATGTAGTTCTCCTTCAAGTTCCCCCTTCCCCATTCTTAACTCTTTTAAGTCTTTTTTAGTCTTTCTTTCAGCCTTGCTCAATTCCTGCTTCTTTTAAATGTTTCTTAGTCTTTCTCCACCCAGCATAACATTTCTGGAGAAGACAAACAAAGGTGTTACTCCTTTTGGACACACTGACCACACATCTCTGTTCTGCCCAGCTCTCCCGCCATGAGTTTCTCGCCTCTTCTTTCCTTTATTCTCGTAAGTCATCTGCCTGGGATAGAAAATGCACAGCCTAACCTGAGCATTTAGCACCCTGCGCGGACAATGCGCAGCTCAATTTTCCAAATGGTCAAACTAAAAATAGCTTCAATTTACAAACAGAAGGACAAGTGCTGAATTGGGAAGAAACTTTCTGTATATATATCAGTGAGTCAGCAGTGCATCTCTGCTCAGTAAAAACAAATTTAATACTATAGTCACTAACAGCCCCAAACTGTATGAGTAGGCCATTGTTTTGCAAGGCTTTGGCATCACTTATTAGTGGTAACTATTTAAGAAAATACAGAACACTTGTTACTATTATCAAATCATTCTGAAGACAGAACACTACACAAGCTTCTGCCAGGATGGAGAATACAGTGTACTGAAAAACCAGGAGCGATGCTGTATATTTATTCTTCCATCCATTGTTGGGTGGTTTCCCATTGCCTATAGGACAAAGTCTAGACCCCTCACCTGGTATGAATCTACACATCCTGTCTAATTTTCAAGTACATACTTCATATGCTAGATTGCTAGATATACCGAAGGTGCCAATTATACACTTTTGTCTCTCAGCTCCAAACCCACCCTTCTATATACTCAGCCTTGCGATGCTAAGGCTGGGACTTTGCAAACAGCATTTCTGTATGGCTGTATGGCGAGAGTCTCCCTGTGAAGTCCTGCCAATAGGGGATGATAGATGGAGGCTGCAAGACTAGAGAAGGAAGAAAGGAATTACTCCTTCCTCTTTGTTTCCTGTTTGCTTCCTGTTGCTCTGAGCAGCACCCTAGCACTGCTTCTTTGCCCCAGAAATGACAGTTTCTCCCCATAATAGTAGCTGAATTCTGTTTGCAATTTTTCTGTCATTGGCAGAACCAGCCTCACAGTGGGCCCCTCAAAGACCAGTACCAGCCACCTAGCTCCCGCTCCCCAGATGTCTGAGCCCCAGCCCCACACGGCCTCTTCTCCAGACTTCTAGGTTTTAATGATTCCAATTTCTTCCCACTGTTCCGCTAGCCTTGATTCCTGCAATTACTGCCTCAGTAATTAGTTACTGTTGTTTTTGTCATTGTTTTGCCTTTTCGTTACCTGGTTAACAACTTTATGCCTAGTTAAAATTCTTTACATTAAATGCAGACTGATACACTGAATTAGTAGCCACATTTAATCTGCTTTGATGCCTTGGTGTTTTCGTACACTCTCCTGGAATACTCTCATTTTTTCTCTGGAGACATATGCTTAAATGTTCTTCAATGCCCATGTTAAACTTTACTTCTCCTCTGATTCTTTTCTTAACCTCCTTAAACGGAATCACTCCCTATGATTAATACAATTTCAGTTTGTACATCCTGCTACACGCCAGTTAACACTATCATTATTAATTTACATATCTTTATGCTCTACTAGACTTTGAGCTCCACGGAAGCATGGCATAATGCCTTATTCATCTCTGCATTCATAGAATTCAGCACATTCTCTGGCACATAATAAGAGTATCACAAATGCTCATTTAATCGATTTTTTTTTGTGCTAATGAACTATAAGGTTTTCTGGGCAGATTTAAAAATAGTGTTTAGTACCAACATATAAGGTTTTTGCTCATGCTCCATGATATCAGGGGTACTTAGAAAGACTCCAACTCAAGGAAAATCCCCCGAATAGCCAGTCAATTTTGCCTCAAATTCTATCTTTAGAAAGCACATACCATAGTACCTAGTACATAATAAGCATGAAATAAAATGTTAGCATGTTTTGTTTTTTTTTTTAAATTCTGCTTACTCAATAACTAACAACGGCACCCTATTTACCACTGAGTTAAGCACAAAATCCTCACCAGGATAGTCAAGACACTTAGCAATATGGCCCAGACTATTGTATTTCCCACTGACACATACTTTGAGCCTCTAAACTAGGCATGGGCCAACTGCAGCCCACCCCACAGGCCAAATCCAGAATGCCACCATTTTTGTAAATAAAGTTCTATTGGAACACAGCCAAACTCATTCATTTATGTATTGTTAGCTCCAAACTCACCCTTGTATACTATTGTTTACATCTACTACTAACACGTATGGTCTTGTGTCTATGTATTGTCTACGGCTGCTTTCATGCGACACAGGCAGAGTTGAATAGTTATGACAGAGATCATACACAATCTGCTCCCCACATATGATCCACACCACTTTTGTCATTGTTGATGCTATTCCCCCATTTTTGCCTGTCCTATCCTATCAGTCCTGGAAATTTTTTGACCTGTCCAACTAAAAGACATCATTTCTTCCTTTGAATTCTAGTTCCATTTTTTATCACTCTTATAGCATTTATAATTTTACTTTGAATTATCATTCTATAATACATATGCGTGTTGTGCATGTGTATATATATATATCCCTAAATATATAATATATATAATAATATATATACACACACTCATCATATCCCCTCAAACTGTGTATGGAGTCTTAGAGAATAGGTTCTAGAATTTATATATATTTCTATCTCTTACAGGCCTGGAAACAAGTAGAAACTTATCATAAATATTTGCCAAATTGAGTCAAATAGAACTTAACTGTTTTCCAGCAGGTTTCCTATGCTCTTCTCTCAATAGCCTGAGATCCTGGATGATCATCATGGACCAGTTAGTGGGTCAATGCAATGGGTTAGTTTCTTTCTTTGATTTTAACAACACTGCTCAATCAAAAGACACAATTCTTGATGTCTATGGTTAACAAGTTACCTAAAGTAATGAACCAAATCACATTTAAGACTCATTCAGATTTATGGGAAACTGACTGCTTTTCAGATCAGTGTGTAAGGCACTGAAAGCCTTAGGATCTGATGGGGGACACCTTTAGCCAGTGATTTGAGCTAATGAGTCTATTAGATGATTCACCTGAAATTTCCCCCAAAGTCATTAGCCCCAGAATTATTTTCCAGAATTGTTCTGTTGGTGATGATAAAGAAATCGGAGATTTGAAATCAGCGTAATTCAATTTTCTTTCAAAATTAAACCCTACCTTCATCTCTACCTGTATTTAATATACTCTAATTGTTTTTATCTCTGGGATAATAAGTTGTGAAACTATAAAGGTATGCAATTCAATAAATGTGTTTGAAAACATAAATACAATGGAATTATATGTGCTAGAGACAGGAGTACAGAAGTGATACATTATTTTGTCTTAATAAAATGAGAATTAATTGATTCTATTTACCCAGTGTAAGCTATCTTCATTACTTAAGAATCTTTTCTTTTTTAATTCTAAAACAGTAGAACCCTCCAGAAATGCTTCTCATGTAACAAACGACCTCCATTTAAGAAAACAAAACTTCTACTCATATTAATTTCACTGGCTCCAGTAACATTTCCTCCAAAGTTGTGTGTTAATGAGTCATGATCAAGTTGTCCTGTAAAAAACTCCCCTCCAATAAAAGCAGCTCAAGGTTCAAAGTGTTACTCCCTAAAAGGAATACATATGAGAAGTGTTACCTAAGTCAGCATGCTTCCTTCTCTTTATTTTATGATGTCCTGATATCTTGGGTGATATTAATCATATCATAGCTCCATCAATATTACCTGCGCTGTTATTTCAACTTGGCAGATTATCTCATCCCACAGCAATGATGGAGCATCTACATGAAAAATGAGAAAGTTTCAAAAATCCTGGGCTTCATTCTATTCCTTAAATATGGAGTGCCACTTATCTATGAAAATGTGTTACTACTGCTCAGGAGGAGACACACTTAGCTATCAATTCACAAGATAGAGAATACAGCAACCTAACCACTAAGACATAGGATATGACCCTCAGAGCAAAACAAAGCTGTATATATACCGCTGGAAAATGAAAGCTTGGGATAGCAACAATACTTTGGTCCGACTCCAATAGCAGCATTGGATAAGTAAATGCACAGATTTATATTTTGAAAGATGATAAGGATGCAAGAAAAGTCACTAAAATAACAATTTAGTTTATCAGAATGTCAGTGTTGTTGACTCATTATGACTTCCATGTTTTAAAAACGCCTGATAGAAGCATACCATGCACTCACAGAGTGATAACACTGGAAAGACTTAAGATATCAAGTAGACTATGGAGCTCCATTTTATAGATGAGGAAAATAAGACCAAAGAGTTTCAGTGTCTCGTCCAAAATTTCACAGTTAATCAGCAGTAGTAGAGTGTGGATGAGAACCCAAGCTCCTTAGAATCTATTGACTATTCCTCTAAGTTGGGTTGCTGATTTGGAAACACAAACATCACACATCCACTGTGTATATACTATGTTTATGTGAAATTAAAACCCTCACCCTCAAACAAAGGAACAGAAGCAACTAGAATAAGAAAAAAAAGACAAAATTGGCCAGAGGAATGAAATAAGTAACAGCAATCCTACAATCCACAGCCTCTGAGCTTCTCCGTCCATGAGCAGAGCCTGGAATCCCCTTTCCAGTTAACTGACCCCCAAAGCTATTACAGATGTGCCCTTTTGAAACAAGCCAACTTTTGGCCTTTTCCTCAAGAATAAATAAATAGTTACATGTATATACACTCCTCTCAGACATATTTAGTACGAGATGAAGCATAAGTTCTCATGATCTCATCATAAAATGTTTAAGGATTTTCATCAAAATTTGCACAGCTCTCATTGTCGGTGGCCAAGAGAAAGGCAAAAGGAAGGAGAAATATAAGAAAATACTTGACCTCAACAAGAGGTATTGGGGGCCATTTGAGCAAATTTATCAATGTAAATATCAAAGTATATTTCACGTTTTTACTTTGTTTTTATCCTACTGAATAATTAACCTTAATAATACTGTCATTTACTTGGCTATTTATTTATTTATTTATTTGCTCTTCCTAATATGCTCCTCATTACTGCACATACTTTTCAAAATATACATATGAGGGAGAATGTCATTGGACTGGAACACCGTCACAAGATAATAGTTCCCTGTTGCTACATAAATGCCAAGGTAAAGTTAGACATTTATTGAAGTAAATGTCAAGGAAAATTGAGAAACATTGATTGTAAGAAAATGTTCTAATACAGTAGCTTCATTTCTGTTGTACCAAATGATGCATGTTGATTAATCATTTTCTTTAATAGATCTTAGTGTAGTCAAGTTAAAGTAGCTTACAGTAAAACAGAGCAACTACATTCTGATTGAAGAGAACCGAACTTGGCAAGACATGCAGCCATTCCAACAGCTGTTCATAGATAACAAGCTTAGTTCCTGCTCCGCCAAGCTATATGTATCACTGATTTCTCACTAGCAGAGGCTAGTTGTATTCTAACTGTAAATAAAGATTGGCTATTGCACAATTTGGTTTGATATTTTTCCTTCTAAAGAGTATATGTACTGCACTTTATACATATCTTGGCATATATATGCATGTGTGTGTGTATGTATATATATGTCTTCATATATAAAAAAAAATTTAACAAGAGAGAAGGCTAAACTCTTTGCCCACCCTTATAGATAACTAAATGTGCCAGCACAAGTGTGTAGAAACAAAAATCGAATCCAAATTTTGAAAATGCAATGTTTTGACCTTTCAAAAATTGGCTCCCCAAAACACACATTTGCTATTTTGAAAACACATCCAAATTTTCAGAGAGATGAGAGCTCAGTGAGCCAATTCTGTTCCATGAGGTTCAACTTAGCACGGTGGCCCATCCAATCTGGCCTAAGTGAAACCACAAGGGAGATCCAAAAACGAGAGGCTTCCTTGGAATTAAGAAAAAGTATGATTCACTGAAAGGAATTCCTCAGTGTATTAGAACTACAGGGAAAACAGAGCAAGGTCATTCTACTGGAGACTAGTTTTGCTTACAGAGACAAAGAGGATACCAAACCAAATTAACAACCCAAACTTCTGTAGTGCTCTGAAGTCTAGAAATAGACTTTGAAGTTTTATAGTACATATCGAAAGCAACTTTTCTCAAACTTCTGAGTTCCAAAAAGCAGAGACAGTAAAAGGAACAGTATCTACCTGAAGAAAAATACATCTTGTTGTTGGAGAGAACAAAGATAATGGAGAGGTTGAAAATGTGTAAAAATGAGTTTCACTTAACTTTTCTGGTCCTCGGGAGGGACGTAATAAACTGAAAGACAGAAGTGGTGTAATTGTGAGTGTGTATGTGTGTGTGTGTGTGCATTTGTGTGTTGTAGATCTATAGCACATTCACCACCAAAGAACACATTTAAAAAGTCACACCACCAGCCAAAGTTTTCTTGGATTTTAAATAGAGTCGAATTTCTTTTTTTTTTTCTTTTTCCTCCCCAAAGCCCCAGTACATGGTTGTAAATCCTAGCTGTAAGTCATGTGAGTTCTTCCATGTGAGCTGCTGCCACAGTGTGGCAACTGACAGACAAGTGGTGTGGTTCGGCAACCCGGAAATGATCCCAGGGCAACAAAGCATGAGCAGTGAACTTAAAACACGAGGCCATCAGGGCTGGCTCTAGAGTTGAATTTCTATTTGCATAACTGATACACTGTATAATGACTTAAAATAATACAAGTTCAGGCACCCAATACATTCACCAGCTAGATAAGTTGTTAAATAACCTTGGAAAAGTTATTTGATCTCCCTAATTATTGATTTCTATATCTCCAAAAGGTGGATAATGACAGTAACCTATTTTGTAGGGCTGCTGTAAGAATGAAATAAGATAATGCATGAAAAAGTACCTATGCAGTCCTAGTCCAGGGCTCACAATAATCTCTCCAGTTTCTATTTCCATTGATATGCATCAATACCCTGAACTAGTCAGAAATGACCAGTGGTTGGGAAGGAGCAGCAATCCTGGGACTGTATCTGGTTACGAGACTGAAGGGTCTGAAGAATAAATCTGTTAGACAGCAAGGCTGCAAGAAGACACAGTCTGATTCATTCAATACCAAACCTGAGCAACAGATGCTAGTCTATCCCCATTTGCTTGGAAGGCGGAAGGCCACGCATCTCGCCAGTCCAGCCATTGGTCCCAGCCTTAGGGAGCTGCTATGTGGTTAAGCACAGTTTTCTCTCTCATAACTTTGTACAACTACAATAAAGTCCCTACTCATCCATTTTTCCTTCTTTCCTTCCCAGGTAGATTGAGACGGAAAGGAGTATCTTTTAAAGCAAGCTTTTCAAAATAAAACAAAGAAGGGAAAACTTCCTCCAACTTTCTGGTCTTTGTTCATCTTTTGTCTTTGGTTGCTGAGAAAGAAGATTTTGTTGTTGCGCGTTTCTTCCTCTTCGTGTTTCTTTAGGAGCATTGGGTAGTAATAAGGGAGAACTTGCTCTACCTTCAGGCCTGTCAGACAAGGTTCACCTAGCCTAAAATCATAACTTATGATTTTACTTATGCCTTGAAAGGGTGCTTTCAGAAAGCAAATCCAAGGACCTAAGGACCTAAGCATCCAGATAAAAAGTAAAATGATCAATTGTCTCTGCAGAAAGACAACTGATTTGGTTTTTAACTTTAATCTAGATGTTGAAGCAACACTGTGCATTTACTGACTAAAATAGAAAATAAGAATCAGGCATGGGTACATGAGTAGGCATGAATCTTGAATCAAATTAATATGATTTTTTTTTATCACTTATTTGAAGTGCGGTTCTCAACTTTAGCTAAACACTAGAATTGTCAGGGAAAGTTTTTGAAATACTGATATCTGGCCTCTCCTCACCAAAAATTCAGATTTAATTCATCTTGGGTAAGGCAAAAGATAGGAGCATTTTAAAAGATTCCTGAGTGATTCTAATGTGCTTCCAATTTTGAAAAACAATGACCAAGGAGATGATCGTAGAGTTTGTCTTAATTTTAAACAGCACAAACTTATAGTAAAGAAAATGGAAGTTCACACATGTACCTACCAGCCTCCAGAAACCTGCATGTGAAGAACTGTGGCCCAATAACAATAACCAAGGTTTGCTAGAGAAGTCATGATTGCCTGCTTTGTTTTTTGCTTCTGTGTTGGCATTTGGATAGTGTTATGTTGAGAACAGAAGGAAAATGAATATAATAATGAATCCTATTCATTGGCTGACAGGACTACCACCTGCCACACAGGCTAACCCTGTTCTTTACTAGGGTAACTCTATTTATCATAATTAGTATACTAGGGTTATGATGGGAATCTCTGTGTCATATAAAGCTTGATGCTACAGGATTCTAAAAATGTCTTCAGGAAGGACCTCATTGTAAATTTTCCAGCTCAATGATTTTCTGGTTTTGGTTTGTCCAAGTCACAATAAATAGCCATTATTACGACCCATACAGGTTTAATTGATCATGAAGATTCTTACCTTCAATGAATAATACTCTGATTAGTTTCACTGGAGTTCTGAGCTAGCCTGTGGATGTTATGAAATACAATATAGATTTGGACAAACATTACTCTAGTTCAGTAATTGAGATGATCAACGCCACAAGCAAGTCAAATTTCACTACTGTTTTCGTTTAGCAATGGGCAGAGTTTAAATCTCAAACTAAGTTATACCTCTCACAAGCATGGAACCAATATATTTTTAGAGTTCAGTTCTTTCTATCACCCTTGTAAGGGCATACAAGTTACGGTAGATACATCACAAAAATCACCCCGATTCTCCTTCCATCAAGAGGTGGAGTCTATTTCCACACCCCTTGAATCTGGGCTGGCCTGTGACTTGCTCTGGTGAACAGAATGTGGCACAAGTGACAGTGTGCCTACGTCTATGCCTTAAAGGGCCTAGCATACTTCTCTCTCCTTCTCTAGTAATTCAGTTCCTGCCTTGAGAAGAAGCCTGGACCAGATCTGTGGAGGATGTAAGACCACGTGGAGGAGAACTCAGCTGTCCCATTCTAGAACAGCCAGCCTCCAGATCTGCATCTAACTGCAGACACATGAAGGAGCCCAGCTGAGAATAGTCAAACCTAGCTGAGACCAGAAGACCTACCTAGCAGGGCTGCACATTTATGAGATAAATAAATGCTTATTGTTTAAGTCACTGGGTCTTGTTATTTGTTACTCAGCATTAACATGACAACAGACAACTGATATATAGACTTCCAATTTGAATATCCAAAGTATAAGACAAAATCTTTTCCAAATGCCTACTGAAATACAATTTCCACACCTTTCCAGAGTCGCTGGAAGAAAGCAAAGAGAGTGTTAACTCCAGTCATTCCCAATCATACACTCCCACAATTATAAACAAAATTAAATTGCATGTGAATGATAGTGCCCTATAGATATGTAGCAGGAATAGCTAAAGCCAGTCATGAAAAAAAAAAACCAAAAAACACGACAGTTGGCTTTGAACATACGGTAGTCCCCAGACAATTCAGATTGGCTGAAAAAGCTGTGTTGTTTTTAATCACACTCCACTTTGACATGTGTGCTGTGTTACAGATTTCACTGTTCAAGCTTCCTCTCTCTAACTGGTAAAACCCAAGCACCTTCACAGAATAAAGCAGATTGCTTAGCTCCTGATATCACATGTTGGTACTAGCATACTCTGACCCTGACATTCTGAACCGTTTCATAGCCTAGCAAGTACAACTATTAACCGAAACAGTTTGAGGCTGGGACAAGGAGACTGATTAAATAAGGAGCCTGAAATAGACACCGTTGAACTCATTTTGCCTTTTGTCCAGAGCATGTGATTCCTAAACCTGACCACTGAGCTGTGGCATGAACTTAATTAAAACCTAATAATATGATAATTATGGAAGGGAAAAGAAATGGTGATTTCAGGTTTATGGATGAGGCAGGGCTTTCTCAAATAGCTTCTTCTCTTTTAGTGCTGTTTGTTCAACTCATCATTTTAGAGGGTGTACAAAGAACCTATCTCGCAAAATGATGAACGCTGGAAGACATATTTTTAAAGGAAACTTATCAGTAGTCCATTTCAGAGAGAATTCTAACTGCAATCAGCCTCACTGCATTTTCATCTAACAACTGCAGAGCTCCACGGTGTGATTTTGGCAGGTTTAGAGCACCACTTTGTGGTCTGTTGGTGAGTATGTAAAAACCTGTGTATATTTTTCAAATATATATATATACACGTATACAGACATATATGAGATAAAATAACAACAAAAAATAATTGCGACATTTCTCTTATAAAAACAAGATCATTTGTTCACAAGAGTATGAAATGCAAATAACCTTTAAAAAGAGTAAATGAAACCTTTGCATTTAATTGTGCAAAAACAAAAATAATTTGGGAGCTAATTTTAACAAATGGAAAAACACCCAGCCCATTTTTTTCCAAGGGATTCTATCTTAATGCATTTTGCTATTGTGTTTCATCTGCATGTGGTACATTACATTTAATGGAAATCACACAGCCCAATTATCTCTCCTAGGGGAAGAGGAGAGAGGAGGTAGGGGAATCTATTGTAAGCACAAGGAGATGCCTTTGGCAACTTAACAAGAGAAGAAAAAACAGACCCCGCTTTTCAGCCATCCACGCAAATCCCTCACGCTTGGTGACTCCCAGATGGAAACCCTCAGAAGGAGCATAGATTGGCCTCACCAGAAGCAGAACCAAGAACTTACTTGCTTTTTGGAGTGGATTCTGGAGAGTGCGCTTTTGCTGTTAGTAAAACTGCTAAACACGGCTCCTTTTCTAGCAGCTGCATAACCTGGGGGACACAATTGAGCCTATTCTCTTGGCACTCAATCCAGCAGGCTAACTGTACAACTTCTTTCTGCTGAAAGATGCTTCTGGTTGCCTAAAAGTATAATTCAGCTTCCAGAAGTTTTCATCTTAAAATGCATGGCAAATGATGCAACAGTGGAGTTTTTATCCTAAAACAAAAGAACCACCAGCTACTTTACCACCAAAATGGGTTTATGTGGGAAGAACAAGAAATTACCATTAGAGACACGCAGCCTATGGCACGACCTGCAAGTTCGAAGACATAAAGTAGAGGTACGTTCTTTTATGAAGTTGGGAGGGGCTGTTACTAAAGAAGAGTCCATTGGTGGAAACTGGGAGTTCTAAGTATAGTGCCTTTTCATTGGCTGAGTTACAGCAGTCTCTCATTGGCTGAGCTGTTGCTGGGCGAGGAGGAATTTCTTCCTTCTGCTGGGACAGCAAGTGCTGTCGCTCGCTTCCTGTCGGTGAAGCAAACCGGGTCTCTTTCCTTTGGGGTCTGTAGCTTGCATTGAGTGGCACGTGTGTGGGAGTTCTCTTCTGGCCCCCAATGCCATTTTAAATGAGGTTTCTGTGTATTAATTTTCACAGATTCAGTTAGGATTAGGAGACTCTTCTGGACTCTGCATGTAAAAATCAAGGGCCTAGGTAGGCTGCACGGGCCAATCCAGCAGCCACTGGCCACATGTGGCTATTTAAATTTTAATTCATTAAAATTAAATTAAAGTGTAGTTCCCTGGTCTACGCACGTTTCAAGTGCTCAACAGGCCACCTGTAAATGGTAGCTACTGGATCGGAAAGCACAGATTGAAAACATTTCCATCATGGCAGAAGGTTCTGTTGGACAGTACTGGTCTACAGCAACATCTGAGCTCCTGCTTGCATTTGATACGTATTCAACCAAGGTACTGGGTAACAGCCTGAGTTCCAGCATTGTCTTTTAATATCTTTTCCCTTTCTCCTGCTAGTTACAGGAGATCTATGTAGTTCTGGTTATTTGTACCTACTGACGCTAAATCTGGGAGCAATCTCATGTTCTAGGATAGGTGATAAAGACAGCTATCTTCAGTGCTTATGACAGATGGCAGGAAGTCACACCAAAAAGATCGAGATAACTTCCAGGACAAAGGGCAGAGAGTGCAGCAGTGAGCTCATACATCCCATCTGTACCCATCCTGCGTCTCCGTCTCTTTTAACCATAAACATAAGTGCTTATGCTATGTTTAAAGAGGGATGAAATTGTGAGAAAACTGTAAGTACTATGCTGAGGATAGGTTTTTTGATGTCTACCCAAGTCTTGGTTTAAAATGCAACTTTGAGACAGACAAAAGTTAGCTTTTCAAAGAGACTTATCTGATTTTAAATTGCAAATTTCCCCTGACCTCTGACCTCGTCCCTTGACACTTTCAAGTTTGCACATGTGGTCCATCTCTCCTCCTGTTAGAATCTTAGGTCCGGGAGATGTAGATTTTTGTCTTTGGGGTCCTTTGATCTATCCAAGCACTTAGAAATTGTCTACATGGGGTAAGTTCTTAATAAACATTTGTTGAATGAACAAACACATTGCTCATCTCTAATGCGGTTCTCTGGCTGCCCAAGGATAATAAAATCTCCCGAGTTACTTACAGCCAGGCTAAGATTTGCTGGCTTCTGAGTTACCTCCAAGTTCCCAAAAGAACACAGCTATTAACATTGACTCTCTGATTCCTGTATCACATTATGTACTTAGTAAATCTTATTCAACATCTCTTGCTCTTCTCCAGTTTCTCTCAGTCTTCTTGATCTTCCCTGTACTTCGAGACTTCATTTCTTTCTTCCTGAACTTCCGCAGTAGCTCCCAAGAGGTCTCCCACTATCCAGTCTATTGCCTCACCAATCCAGACTTCCTAATACTCCAAGAGTTATCAAATCTCCGTGAAAGGATTCTGCAGGTCTTGTCTATGGTATGCATGCAAAGGTCTCCATGATCTGCACCCCCAAATACCTCTCGAGCCCTATAAGCTTCTTAATAATTGGTGCAGTATTAATTAAGACTCTTTCAGTTGCAAAGGCCAGGCTACTTTTGGCTGGCAGCCCAAAGGGACTTCATTGGCGTAGGGTATCTAAGGATAGGATAAACAATCCAGCTATGTGAGGCTCAGAAGCGCAGCCCAGCCTCAGATACAACAGAAGCCAGGTATTTAAAAACTTCCAAGACTCTGTCTCTCATTTTTGCTCCTCTCTGACTATCAGAGTTAGTTCTGTCACTGCAGACAGCCTCTCTCCACATGGTGGAAACCTTACCACCACTAACTCCCAACGCTTCTGTCTCATACCTTCATACCCAGAAGAAGGAGAGCACAGGCTCTCCTGTATCCTAAGATTTAAATTCCCAGGTGACTGACTTACTGCCCTGGCCTGGGACAAGTGCTCCCGGGAGGCAGGGGCACGCTATACTAACATGCAGGCTCCCGTGTTAAAGACAAAGGTGGGGGAAGGGAGGGGTTTTGAAAGACAAGTGCTAGAAAACTCACAGGTATACACTGCAGGAACCAGTCTTAGTTTTCTTTAATCTTTATATCACAGTGTCTCATATCTTTAGATGCTTAATAAGTGTTTGTTTAATTGTGACAAAAAGACGTTATTTGACAGCTGAAGTAAACAGAAAACTCAAGGAACTCTAACATATTCATAGTGTTATTTTACTAGTGAAGTATTTTGGTTGGGCCTCTTAGTACCAAGTGGCAGGGCATGAAAAGGATTCTCTGTTTCTAGAACTCAATTAGCTGCCTCATCAACATCCCAAATAAAAATAAGAAACTACATTGGACATAACAATAAATAATTATCTTTGTGTGCTCTGCTAAGAGCTTCACACACATTATAATGTAGCGGATAAGGTCACACTATGAAATCTGAATCCTGGTGCTACCATATTTAGCTGTGTGACTCTGGCAAATGCCTAACCTTTCTCTACTCAGTTACTGCATCTAGAAAATGGGGATTGAAATAGTACCTAGTAACTGAATATCATATGTAAGTCCCTGGGAATAGTGTCAGGAATATACTAATGCAGTGTTTCTCAACTGAGTGTGACTTTGCCCCTCAAGGGGACATTTGGTAATGACGGGAGACATCCTTGGTTGTCACAACTGGATGGCAGGGGGAGGCTACTGACATACAGTGGGTAGAATTCAGGGGTGCTGTTAAATATCCTGCGATGCACATGGCAGCCCCACACAGTGAAGAATTATCCATCCCAAAATGTCAGTAGTGCTGAGGTTGAGAAACACTGTATTAAGGGATCATTAAATGTTAGCTACAATTATTGCTGGAAATAACAATCATAATAGCAAACTCTTCTACAATACTTACAATGTACCAGGTACTATTCTAATCACTTTGCATGTATTAACCAAATTTAATCCATACCAAAAAAAATCCCCAACTATGTGGTAGATACTATTTGTATCTCTCCCTCACAAACATGCGGGTGTGATGACAAGGATTCAGTCTCCTTTTCTCCCGGATGGTAATCAGAACGCATCAGTTAGGTTACAGTAAATCTTTGTGAAAAATTATTCTCACTGAGGGATGTGTTTTTATTATAAGAAGAGCATACAGATTTTGGACTCTCTTTCCTACTCCTTCTACCTCCTATCACTCTCGAATCCACAGTTTAAGAATGTTGGAATTTTCATATTTGTTTGTTTTTAATCAGTTATTCAAACCCAGTAATTTCCCTTCCTCCTCATTTCCCAGCCCCTCCTCTCACTATTAGAGGTTGCTTTGCAAGGATTAGAGCAAATAACTAATATAAAAAGATAAGAGATTTGGGTATTTATTCTAAAGCTTAAGTTGGCTTTCCTGCACTTTGATGTCTAAGCCTCTTTCTGAATTTTCTCCAAACACATTGAGCAATACTGTGAAAGTGACTTCCAAGGCGAAGGTCTGCAAGATGGTGGCAGAATGTTGAACATCTCTTGTCCTTTGGGGACGTCAGGGATGAAACGACTTCTTTCTCGGATTAATGCAGTTGTTTGAAAACTGATTCGTTATTGAGCCTTTAGCTCAGTTTTTAAAGAGATCATTTTACTTAGAAACAATGCTCTGCAGGCTTTATATTTTTAGGGGTGTGTGTGTGTGTTTTAACCAATGCTGACAGAAACTGAATTAAATGGCTGTTCAAGACCTAGTACAGTGAAAAATCGAGGCATTCAGCCAAATCCTTAATCTTCCATACAAAAGTATCTCTTACTTCTCAGGCAATATAGGTAACCTTAAGAAAATGAAAAGATGCCCATTTATCACCAAGATTCCAAAGGCCATACTTTTTCTATATCTACTAACCTTTATTCACTCTCAATGACCTAACATTTCTATGATGGACGTGTCCAAGACACGTTACAGAAGCGTCTGAACATGCCTCATCAGGATGGCAGGGGACTCAAAAAGTTAGTCCAATCAAATTAACTCTGTCAACAGGCATGGGTTTCCTAGATTTAGGAAAAGGGACTGGCCCAGGCCTTCCTGAGACAACATCTTGCAAGTGCCCATAGCTAGCAGAATTTATCACACATATGTAGGATTTGCCTGTTTCGTAGTATCTCCTCTGATGCTCACAATACACTGCAAGTGAGAAGTCCGAAATCACAAAATACAAAAAAAAAAAAAAATCAAGTCTCAACTCTGAGGAAGATAAAAAGCAAGACTTCACCACAATCAGTTGGGGCAAATAGGCACTCAGTAAGAAGACCAGCCCCCACACCTGGGACCCAGCATCTTCAAGTTGTCCTCTGGCCCCTCACCACGGCACTTCATCCCCCAGACCCTCCTGGTTTAATCTCCATCAAGTCTACTATGAAACTCTCTCATATGGAATTTCTGTAAGAAAATGAAATAGCTGATGTGAAACTAAGGAAATAATCTTGTGACAGTGATCTGACAAATAGGACTTGCTTCGCGTATAAATGATCAATGTCATTTATAAATGAGGGTCACATGTACTCAACGCTCAAGGGGTTCATTTGCTGGACTAGCTTTTGTGTTAAGTTTGGGGGGCTGATTGAAGATAATCAGGATGTTGGCCATGTGCAGGGATGAGCAGAATGGCAGGAGAAATAGACATATCTTTACTTTAGACCAACTCTTCCTGAAAATGGCTTTGTTTTACAGGATGTTTTCTGAGAAGGATTTTCATGAAGAGTTTAGCTAACAGATATAGAGTGATTCTGAAATATTTAAATCAGTGATACATCTGTCAGGTGAATGCCAGCATGTGTCCGAGTGCAGACTTGATGAAAGATAAATATTGTATCTTTAGAGATGCTCCTAAAAGTTCCATTCCTGCTCGGAACTGGGGAACGCAGTGGGCCCTTTTGATGGAATACTTAGAAGTGCTCTCTCTAAGCAGGAATAGATTGTTTTTTCTATCTTCTTCATGAGTCAAGACTAAGACTGGTCTGTTTAATCACCAACCAGCAGGAAGAATATCTCATGAGGGAAACGCCAATTTATTCAAAGGTGGAAAGACTAGCCTTGCTCACACTAGGTCACAGAATGCTAAAGTTCCTCCAGAGATCCTCTTCCTGTCCCTCCTTGTATAGTGGTTCAAGGTCACAGAGCCAGAAGCTTGGGGACAGAGCTCAGGTCTCCACTCCTAAAACAGTGTTCCTGTACTGCATTGCATCATCACTTCCTATTTTACCCACTTGGAGGGTATCCACTCAGAACACTCAAGCAAATACTCACAGGACCATCAGCCCAGGGTCTGAAACAAGATGAGACATAGTGAGCGACAACCAGCAGCAGGCCTGAAGGCAACCTAAGCCCTACTCTAGTCCCTTTCCCTTGAGATTTCTCTAATATCTGTCTCTGCGTGATCATTAGGTATATTTGCTGCTACAAAATCTTGTGTTCCTCACCTCACCAGTTGAGGAAGATTAAAGGGAGAGGATGCAGTGGGAAAGTCGGATGAAATAAGGCAGATTTGAGAGCCTATATAAAAAATTTTAGGCCTAATGGGCTTTGGGAGGTATTTGCAAAACTGAATTAAACATTGGCCTGGTTGTCATGGAAACCAGCAGTGCTGAGAGGAAGTGCTGAGCGCGCCAGTAGGCAAGGTTCTCCCTGAAGTTCTCAGGGATCATATCAACGCCCAACCCACCTTTGGGCTTGAAATCAGCCTGTTCTGCTACATAATAAATCTACAACATCATGCTGAAAACATTTCTGGAGTTAAAAGTGTTCTGTAGCTTTTCTTGTTGTGCTAGTTAAAAAAAAAACACAAATCCATACAGTATTGTGTTCTGGGCTCCTCCCATCCCTTATCTACTACAGAACAGGAGCAAAGGAGAGAAAGACAGGGCATCAGCGAAGAACGCATTTGGCAACATCCTATCGATTTCCACTTCCTGCTTCTTCAAATTACAGGAAAAAAAATGTTTTTCACAAATGTTGCTCATGGGGTGTCAATTGTTAAAATGTGTTCGCTGAAAAACTCCTTTCACAAAAGACCTTATTTTGCCAAGGAAGTAATTTTTGGCATGTGAGAACTGCTTGCTACTTTTTACCTTTTAAATTCTAAGAATTCAGGTTATGGGACTTTTGTTGTTGTTCTTTGCCTTAATTTAAAATAATTTCTGTGTATATGTGTGCACACATGTTTACATATGTACGTATATGCACGTGTGTGTATGTATATATGAATTCTTTTTTATAATCTTCTGTGTTTTAATGCTTACTATTGTTTTACAATTGGTATAAATTATTTTCTCTGCTTTGGAAATTTTAGTTATACTTCTTAAAGGTGCTTAGTATTTTACTTTTATTGATAAGGGAGTAGTTAATATGTGTTATCTCTGAGTCAGGTCTATATATAATCTTGTGTTTAATTTCTTCTCCCAATACACTCAAACACAGTTACATTGCTTTTATATAACTATGCACACCTCGGAATAGGATATTTAAGCTTGCATCCTGAAGAAAGCAACGCAGAAAGTAGGAGGGATCGGGTATGGCTACAGGTACCAACTTATTCTCGCCAATAGGGGGAGCCAGAGAGGTTCTGAGGGTCAGGTGGGATCTGGGACTGTCCAGATTTCTTTGCTCTCTGCCTTTCCCCTTCCCTCTTCCAGTGGAATGGGCCTGCGTCCCTCTACCTACAGGCTCAGGCCTGCCCATACTTTAGGTAAGTTGAGGCCCTGGAAGAGGTAGGCCTCAGAAGCCCACAACTCCAAAAGTGGCTGGCTTTCGTCAATATTCATTTCAGTTGCTGGGCCTACACATGCCTTTTATTCTCCCTCTTGCTTGAATCATGACAACATTTAGCTATACTATTTATTTAGGCTCACAACTTTCTGCCACCCAGTTTCCCAAAGCCGGTTTTTCATCTCCGTTGACTGATTCCCTCACCTCTGTATCCCTGGTAACCATTCTACTCTACATCTTTAGTTGATGAACAACCTGAAAACTCAATCCCTCGTTTGCCCAAATCTTCCATCTTCCTTTCTGGGTAGAAGCTAATTACTTTCTGGAGTTCCTTCAGTGTGCCTTCTTATACTGCAGAGGCGGAAAAGCTATAAACTGCATTTCCCAGTCTTGGTTATATGGGAGCATGTAACCAAGGGGCTGGATGTGAATTAGAGTCCACGTATCAGATGCACTTGGATGAGATCTGTAAGACAGCAGCAGAAATTGTCCTTTGGGGCAAGAAGACCATAAAAATGTCAAGGTTTACTACAACACTGTTCCAGTGTCATGCTCCAGCTTCCTGGGTATGAAGAGGCATCAGCAAAGATAGCCAGCCTCCATCACCGGCTTGTTGAGGGGCCAGGCACCCAGGGCAGTGGTGACAGAAGTAGAAGGTGCTCCATCTTGGATTGCAATCTCACCAATGTCTTCTGGAATCAGTTGTTCTAGCGGAGGCCTCGGAGATAATAGAGGTGTTCTGGGAATCATCTCTGGAGACCAAGGTTAGAATCACTTCCCCTAGGCCTCCCAATGGTTTGGGAAGCATCTAATTCCTGTATTAAATCACTTGGGGCTTAAAATATCTAGAGTGGTTTCTGCTTTCCAAACTGAACTCTGATTGATACATCAATTAGGGGGTCAAACTCTATGGGAAGGCAGGGAGGCCAAGAGATGACAAAGCCAAAGAACTTAACAAATGAGAAGTTGAACCCACAAACGAGAGACAGATCAGGAGATACAAAAAGCTCCACTGGTCTAGGCAGGCAAGGCCCAGGGTCTGAGCTCACAGAGTCGCAAATTGAGGGGATGAGCTCTGATCTTGGAGAAGCAGCTCTTTTCTGTCTGCCTTGTTTTATAGGTGGGTTTAAGCCACACTGACCCCATAAGTATTGTTAATACGACAAATGGAAAAGTTTTTCCTGGTCCTCTCTACGTCGACTGAGCCAGGTAGATCTGCCTGGGTTTATTTATTCCACCTGTACTAGTCAGGGTTTCTCCAGAGAAACAGAACTAACCGGATAGATAGATAGATAGATAGATAGGTAAAAAGTAGTTTATTATGAGGGATTTACTCACACAATTATGAAGGCTGAGAAGTCCTACAATCTGCCCTCTGCAAGCTGGAGGCCCAGGAAAGCGAGTGGTGTAGTTCCAGTACAAACCCCAAAGCCTGAGAACCAGTGGATCCAATAGTGTAAGTCCCAGTCCGAGTCCAGACCGGAACAGGGAGGGTCACTGGTATAAGTTTCGATCCACGTCTAAAGGCTCCAGAACCAGAAGCATCCATGTCCAAGGGCAGGAGAAGATGGATGTCCCCGCTCAAGCAGAGAGAAGGAATCTGCCTTTCCTCTTTCCTTTTGTTCTGCTCAGACCTCCAGCGGATTGGATGATGTCTATGAGCATTGGTAAGGGTGATCTGCTTTACTCAGTCTACCAATTCAGATGCTAATCTCCTCCAGAAACAATCTCACAGACACACCAGAAATCATGTTTTACCAGCTATCTGGCAATCCCTTAGCCCAGGTGACACATAAAATTAAACATCACACCACCTGTGATTACATGGCCCTGAAATATATTTTTGAGATGAAGTTACTTAAAGACTAGTATACCAGAGAGAGGAGATAAGCTGGAATCATCTATCAGCATTGGGATGGATTTGCAGAACAGGAGCCATCACTAGCTGGAGATACTACTTTCAAGTTAAAACTGTTGCCTGGCCCCCTCAGCATCTGCCTGAGCCTTTAAAGGCCCCTGCTTCCTGCTAGGAGCTCCCTTGGGTCCCAGAAAGTGAAGAGGAATTATTAATATTAATGAGCACTAAAAAATGCCAAGTGCTTTATATACATTTAATCCATAACAACCTATAAGGTAGACACTATTAGGTACTACCTTATGGAACCAAAATGAGATAGATACTATTCTACTATAAGGTAGATATCTATAAAGTTAAGATGTTCCTCAACTTATGATAGGGTTGTGTCCCAATAAACCCATCATCAGTTGACAATATCATAACTCAAAAATGCATTTCATACACCTAACCTACTGAACATCTTAGCTTCTCCTAGCCACCTTAAACGTGCTCAGAGCACTTATATTAGCCTACAATTGGGCAAAATCATCTAACACAAAGCCTATTTTATAATAGTGTTGAATATCTCATGTAATTGATTGAATACTGTACTGAAAGTGAAAGAGAATGGTTGTCTGGGTACAGAATGGTTATCAGTGTGTCGGTCATTTATCCCCATGATTGTGTGGATGACAGGGAGCTGTGGCTCGCTGCCACTGTCCAGCATCACAAGAGTATTGTACCACATACTGCTAATCAGGGAAGAAATCAAAATTCAAAATTTGAAGTATGGTTTCTACTGAATGCATATCACTTTCGCACCATTGTAAAGTCAAAACATTGTAAGTTGAACCATCGTAAGTCGGGGACCATCTGTAGATACTATTACTAGCACCCTTTTAAAGACTACAACTTAGAGAATTTAAGGAACATGCCCAAGATCACACAGGTTCTAAGAAGCACAGCCTGGATTAGAACGCAGGCCATTGCAAGCCGAAGTCTCTTCCTCAACCTCTGTGGAATATGCCTCCCCATAGGCTCTCCTTTCCTATAGGCCCTGACTGTATGAAGCCACTCTCAACAGGTCATGGATGGATTCTTTTAAATTTCTTATCTCCATCATATTCCCTGAGATAAGCACAAAAAAATATTTCCAAAGAAAATCTGTTCTGTGATACCCCTGACCTTTCCTGGAACGGGGCAGTAACACGAGGATTTCCAAAGATCCTCACGGTCTCTGCTCCACCAAAGGGAAGTGTCTCCCCTCTTATTTAGGGCCCCGAGTGTCAGAGTTGGACCCGGAGCAAGGACTGCTCAGTAGTCTCGAGTCATCCTCCTTCCACCTGGCACGCCATGGAGGTCCCTCTTGCAGTCACCAAAGTCTGTCTCCTGGTTTTATCTTCCTGTTTGAGGGAGAAGACCTATTCTCCCAGGGAAGATGCTACCCAGATGGAATTTCAGGAAGAGAATGGAACACAAAATAACTCTTAATTGTGTGTGGGAGAGCACATTTGAAGGTAATAGGGAAAATCACAGAATAATGAAAAGAAGTGTTAGATATAATGAAATTTCCCTATTGCTCCTATTTATGCGTACCTCTTATATGTGTGTTAGGCTTGTTTTGCTGCATTCTGTCATTTTCCTGCTAAGGCCACCCTTACCTCTCCCACATCAGCAGAGGCCTTTCCTCAGAGGGCAAGTGATTATCTGACTTTCTATTATCTGGCAACAGGCAGCTTCTCAGTGAGGAAAATGAAACTGAGAAGAAGAGTTTTAGGCAGAAGGGAGAAGAAAATCTTGTCATATGCTGGTCCCACATGCATGGGTCTAGGCCCAGGCTCCTGGATGCTGTGTCCTAGGACGGTGGCCCACTCACAGGGGCATACCAGGAGTCACAGTGGGGCAAATCCAGGAAGCCCAGGAAGTAAGCCATGTCTTCGAAACCCAATTATCTGGATTTGTGTTCCCTTTTGTATTTACCTCTCTTTTGCCATCTCCTGTCATTTTGTAGCATTTGATAATAAAATTAATATCCAACAGTTATGGAGCATTAACTATGTGCCAGGACTATGCTACATTCTCCTGGAATTATATAATTCAGTGCTCACATGAAATGGGTATTACACGCATCCCTATTCCATAGATGAAGAAACTGAGACTCAGAGGGGTAAAGTGATCCACCCAGAGTCAGACCATTAAAAACTGGCAGACAGTGACTTGAAGTTAAGTCTGCATGATGCCAGATACATTCTTAACCACTTGCCTTATTGCACAAGATAAAACGACCCCTTCCCCGTGCGCCCTGTCTCAGCTCTGTTATGGAGTAGTAAGGAATCAGGGATCTACACATGGCCAGAATGTGACAGAGGTGGAAGTATACAGAAGCTCTATGTGAAGGGGGCAGGCCCAAGTCATCTGAGATCCCCAAAAGTCAGGTGAAATTCAGGAAACAAGAATTAGAACCTTGAAGAACTTTCTCGTTTCCCTCGATGACCAACCATTGACAGTCTAACTTTTATTAATAACAAGCTTTTTATTTTCCTCATAGGAGACACTGAGGCCAAGTTTTATGGCTTGGGGTAGAGAAGGGACTTCTGTAGGAAAACCAATATTTTGTGTGGGGTTACCAGCACACCTGGACTTTGTAATCCTATTTGGTGCTTTTTATTTGCTGGTGTGAAGTAAATGATTGGGGTCACATGCAAGTCTTCTCCCCAGCTTGTGATGGAGGAAAAGAGCATGTATATGTCAGAAAGCTTCAAGGCAATGGGGAACTTGAATGAACTAGAGATATTACTCACAGTACACGGGAAGAAACCCGGCTGCTGAATGAGTTATATTTTCTAAAAGTCACCCATAAAAAGAGGAGGTCAAGTGGGCACAGGATCATGTTCAGGTGACCTTTCATACTAACCATCCAAGAGTTTTACCAGGGACCCAGAGTGATTCATTAATTTATTTATTCACTCTACAAATACCAAGTGAATGTATTCCCTGAGCCAGGCATTGTGCTGGACACTGGGGTAGAGCCACGCAGGTACCTGGCCTCATATTACCTACAGATCTTTGGAGCTCTCCAACTCAAGCATGCTATTTCCGTCCATCATGAGCTGGAAAAATATCTATGCATGGTGCCAAGACAATGAAACCAGGAAATCAAAAAGGTCAAGTACAATTATGAAATCCAGGCCAATTGCTCTCCCAAATGGAGCCCAACTTTCCATAGGAGTAGAGTTTGGAAATTCTTCAAGCATCCACCTCTAACCTTGAAATGAACTTCTATTTTGCCAATTGCGGCCATAAGTAGCAAGATGGTGAGAAAATGACAATGGATTCATCTTACATTTGAGAATCAGTAGCACAAGCAGTTTTTCAGAGTTTGAATCCCTGACTGATAAGTTGCAAGAGAACGTACATGCACACATGCTGGGCGTGCCCACGATCCTCACTGGCACCCGACCTTCATGCAGACTTTGCTCCAGACCTTCAATTTATTCTCATAAATGTGTTTTTGACTGATTTGCTTTTTGCCATTATCTTTCCAGGTCCATGTTCAGATGGCTTTTTTTTTAATGTTAACTTTATACTCTTCTTTTCACGTCTTTTCAATTAGCTTATTTAAAGAGTTCTTTGAAGATGAAAAGTCCTATGTTAAATGTGAAGCATTAACTCCACTGACTGTGCAAACAAGTAGTGTGAAAGTCCTGAAAGCCAGCATATTAAAACAGAAGCCAACAGGGAAAAGACAATTTCCAAAAGGAGATAGAATTTACTAACAACGATACTAATAATACTGATGATCCTTTGGTTTAGGATCTCCTTTTCATTTGCAGTGTTAGAAATACTGACTCATTTATCTTTAGAAAGTCCCACAAAGTTGAGTTTCTAAAAAGAAGTAGCTACAATCTGGTACAAGAAGGCAAAAGAATTCAAATGCTTGCCCCAAACTCTCAGAACAGGAGAGGAAGAGAGAACCCAGCGCTTCTGTACTGATTGGCATATTTCCTAGATTGCCTCCTCTGAAGACACACCCTCAGAGTAAGCCAAATTGGTGACAAAATATCAATTGGCTAGCAAGCAGAGGAGCGGAAGTTGAGCTTAGTTTAAAAAGCCTTGAGTGCCTCTCTCTGCTCTTTTCTCTGCTTATTCTAATCAGTGGAGATTTAGAAGTATTTTGGAGGCAATTCCCAGATCATCTCATGTGCGTTCCAGAAAGCGCCTGTAGGCAGCACTCACCTGTCTTACCAAGCGATTTCAAGAACAGGAGTCCTGGGCAACAACTCAGATGACCTTTTCTGGACATCTGCTAAATCTCCTCTTCTAGTGAGGAACTCCTAGGTGCCTCTTGACATGGATCCATACCTCACACCACACACATGCACACACGCCCCCCAATTCTGAATGCAATGTACATCTAAATGTAAAAAGAAAATCAAAAACTATTTTAGAGGAAAATATATGAGAAAAAGTTTTGTGACCTTGAGGTAGACAAAGATTTTTAATAAGTTAACTTTTAAAAAGTTAACCATAAAGGGACAAAAACAAAGACTTGACTATATTAATATTAATTACTTCTCTTTATCACAAGACATCATTAAGAGAGAGTGAAAAGGCAACACATAAAGTGAACAAAAGGACGTTCACAACATACATATCTGATAAAACACTGATAGAATACATAAAGTACTCTTAAAATCCAGTAAGAAAAAGATAGAAAATCCAATAGAAAAATGATCCAAAGGTTTGAAATGACACTTCACAGAAGAGAAAACTCAAGTGGGTAATAAAATATGAAAGTGTTTTCAAATTGATTAATCAGGGAAGTGCAAATTAAAACTACAATGATATACCACTTATGCACCAATCAAAATTATTAAAATGAAAAAGACCAACAATACCAAGTGTTGTCAAGGCTTTGGAACAACCTTAACTTTCATACACTGATGCAAGTGTAAATTGCTACACCCACTCTGGAAAATGTTTGGCAGTATCTACTAAGACTAAACATTGGCTTACACTATGATTGAGCGATTCTGTTGCTAGCTACATACCCAGCAGAAATAGGTACATATGTTCACCAAAGATGTATACTAGAATGGTAATGATAGCATTATTCATATTAGCCAAAATCCAGAAACTACCCAAATGCTCATCAACAGTAGAATGGGTAAATAGAGTATCTCACAAACCTGATATTGAGTGAAAATAGACAGATACAAAATAATATATATACTGTATGATTCTATTCATATAAAGTTTTAAAATAGGCAAACTTAATCTACACTATTAGAAGTCATTTTCTGAATAGTGTGGAGCATGAGTGGGTTTCTTACTGGTAGTGTTGTTTCTTGTTCCAGGTGCTGGTTACACAGACATTTTTGTTTTGTGAAAATGCACTGGGTTATATACATATGATATGCACACCAAGCTGTACATTTACATGTAGTTTTTAAAAAATTATGATGAAGTCCATTCTAGTTTCCCTTCAGGTGTTCAGTTTGGTTCGTGTGTCTGTTTAGCTCCAATCAATCCTCGCTGCTCAGGTGGAGTCCATTCTTTCTTTTCTTGCTCTTCTCTACAACAGAAGCATTGTCACCTCAGACTCTTCTTTTTTAAGTTCAGAAATTCTTTCTTTACCCCTGTCTTTCAGATTTTCTTTATAACACTTTAATTGAAGAACTATTTGCATCTTTTCCAATAGATTTAGATGCCATGTATAAACTGACAATTCCAAAATCTGACCTTTCTACAGGACTCCAAACACAAGTACCCATTTCTTCCAAATTTGCCTCCCCTCTAGTCCTACTTATTTCAGTAAATGGCATTGCCTTATTCAGTTACTCAAGCTGAAAACCTAGAAGCCATCATTTCCCTTGCTCTTTCTCTTCCATTCACTATCTAAATCCATCAGGTCTTATCCATTCTTTGACTAATCCTTTCTAGCAGGGCTACTATACTCTCATACATTTCATCATCATCTCTTACCTGAAACACGGTTCTAGCCTTTGAGCTGGCATCTGTGCTTCCAGCCTTAGCCCCAACATAAAATCAGACTATACCCTTGTCTTGCTTAAAACCCTGTAATGGTTTAGCATAACTATGAAGAACACAACCTGAACTCCTCACCCTGGCCTACAAGGCCTTTCACGATCTTCTTGCCCATCTCTCTACCTCTTTTCACTGCACCTGTGCCCAATTGCACTTGTTAGGCTCCATCCCTCCTTAGGAGCTTTACACATTTCTTCTACCTGGAATTTTCTTTGCCCCAAATCTCTGCCTGGCTAGTCTTTCTCGTTGTGCAGCTTTCTAGTCCCTTAGAGATGCCTTTTCTGGCCACCAAATTTATAATTGTTTCTCACCCCTGGGCCTCACTCACTCTCTATCTCATTGTCTTGCTTACATTTTCTTCATAGCACTTTTTCTGATGTCAAATTTTCTTGCACTGTTCCAGCATTTTGTACATATCAAGCACTCAGTAAATATGTGTTGAATGAATTAATGAACCATGCACCTCAATAGGATATCAAACACAATCCTACCCATCCCTGGCTTCTATGAAGAAGTACATTGACTCTGTTTTTCATTACTTTGGTAGGAAAGTATTCCTGAATGTCTTCATGCTAAACAATATCATCTGACAGCTGACAGTGGTCAGTGGCTGCATCTTTGGGTGTCACACTGAGACATAGTGGCAATAGGTTATGAACTCACAGAAAGGAGGGCAAAGGCAGGAGCACTGGGCAGGCTTCCACTGCAACACAGCATCAAGATCTGCAAATAAGGAGGGAGTCTTGGGAGCTGTGATCCACAAATATAAGAGAGGTCCTCAGGAGAAGGGCCTCGATGTTGGGCTAACATTTGCTAATGTCAGACAGCTTTGATATCTTTTCTGTTTAGTGCAAGAAATAACCTCCACGCTTAGGTAAGCTGGGGGCTAGGTATGATATTATGGGAGAACAAATGGATAATTCAGGACACAAAAGGGTAAATAGGAGCGTTCTTACGTATAAAGGCAAAGTCTGATCCTTAGATGATGGCCACATATCACAGAGCAAAAATTTGGCAAACATGTTTCCTTGAGAGAAATGGACCTTCAAAATGGTTAACTGAACTTACAATGTATTTTATAGCTAGAGTTTTCTGCCCTGCTCATTTACTCTTGCTTTTTTTTTTTTTTAACTTGAACAGCAGGAGGGCTTCTAAAGTAAGTCAAAAAGGGAGATGTAACTCACCACATCCAGTTTTCACTGTCTCATTAGGCCAGATCCCGTGGTCTTGGTTGCCATCCCCTTAAAAGATGCAGCACAGCTCAGCACTGCAGCTGCTGTTACACAACTCCACTGCTTCCCCATTCCGTGGCTGTGGGTCCCTGACAGGCTGCACCAGGCAAGGTAACAATCAAAAAGCCATCTGCACCCCAGAGCAGTTGATGCAAATAAACCTTAGGCCATTGGGATGTTATTGGAACATAAACCAACGAATAAGATGCTGCATTCATACCCTTCTGGAACTGTAAACGTGCCCTAATTAAAGCAGGCACAACAGCTCTGCAGACGCAGCCAGACAGCAAATGCAGGGGCTGCCTGCCTGACTCCTCAGCTTCCAGGTTATGGCAATGCTGCTCGAATTAAACTCATTTGTAACAGTGTTCTCCACTTTACATGATTGGGCTTTTGTCTATTTAGCCTATCTAGCCTCTAAAAGATCGTATAACGGAATATAGAATCTTAGAGGCCGTTCCACCTAGGGAAGGAATCCTGTATAGTTTGCCTTGTTTCATGAAGCTTGCCCACCAAGAGTGCTGACCAATGGGTGACCCAAGCCTGGGGTCACTGAGAGTCCAGCCCAGAAAGCCATGCAGGGGAGCAGATTCAGCTTGTCATCCCAGAGACTGATGGGCCAGCAACCAAAGGCAACCTTAGAACCTGGCATATTAAATTTAAATGGAACCTGGTGACAATGGGACATATTTTCACCCTCTCTCCCCAGCACAGAGTTTGTCTGGAAATAAATGAACACGTAGTGAAATTAGAGTGTGATTATGTGTTTGATGTTCAACAAATTTAAAGATAGTAACTCAGTGTAAAAACTTCTCCAAATGGTTTGCTTGAAATGTCCTGTAAACAGAAAGAGATCATATGTTCCCCTTTGGCAAACTCCCACCCCTAACTATATCTCTGCCTGGAACAAAGCAGAGTAGAGCCACAGAGATGAGGAGCCAGGAAACATGAAGCACGGGTGAACAGGAGGCAGTGTAACAGGAAACGTGTCCATACATGGGGCAGTTTTCCAAAGCGGTCTCAAATTTTTTATACTCCTCTCAATAAGAGATGGAGTGTATATCCCCTCTTCTTGAATCTAGATGGGCTTGTGACTGATTCAACCAACAGACTACAATAGAAGGGACACTATGTGACTTTGAAGGCTCTATCGGTAAACACCAGCAGCTTCCACCTGGTTCTCTTGGGATATGCGCTCTGGGGGAAGCCAGGTGCCATGTAAGAAGTCTGGCTACCCTGAGACCACCATGTTCGAGAGACTCCATGGAGGAGCTGAGGTCAACGGTCCTCACTGAGCTCCCAGCCAACATCCAGCATCCACTGCCAGCCATGTGACGGAACCATGCGGAACATACAGCCCAACTGAGCCTTCAGATCGTGCACCTCAGCCGCAACTGACTGTAACCTCACGAGAGATCCCGAGCCACAGTTATCCCTAGTTCCTTTTTTTTAAGAAAGATTCCTTTTTTTTTATGATTGGCACCCGAGCTAACATCTGTTGCCAATCTTTGTTCTTTTTTCTTCTTCTCCCCAAAGCCCCCCACAACATAGTTGTATATTGTGGTTGTGGTCCTTCTGGTTGTGCTTTGTGGGACGCCGCCTCAGCATGGCCTGATGAGCAGTGCCATGTCTGTGCCCAGGATCCGAACCGGCAAACCCCTAGCCTCTGAAGCAGAGGGCACAAACTTAACCACTCGGCCATGAGCCAGCCCCTCCCTCTAATTCCCGACCCATAAAATTGTAAGTAAAAGAATATAGTTGTTTTAAGTGCCTAGTTTGGAGATAATAAATAGAAAGTAGAACAGTGAAGTTTAAATTATTTAACTGAAAGACATCGTTCGCATGATGATGGAGTACCTGTCCGTGAATTCTCACCACAAAGCATCCTAAGAAAAGCATCTCTCTGAGCAAAGGCACACACAGCCTCTGAGCCCACTTGGACCAGAAGGTCAAAACAATGACTTCCAGGCAGTGCTGTCTTCCCTACTTTGAGCTGAGCTCTGTGTCTGTGTGACTTTCACCCATCTGTCCTAGTTCTGCCTTCTGATGCCATAACAAGTCTTCCCTCTTCTACTAGGTGACATCAGAAAAGATTATGCAAATATAATAGGTCAATAGGAAGAGAAAAGCCTTCTTTGTTCGCAGGTCCTTTGAAGCACAAGACTTTAAAGAAGGCTGTCTCCTGAGAGCTCACTGGGGGTCATAACATTTAGTATTCTTTGCATATGCACTTCTTCTATGCAGAAATGGAGGAAATGACTGTATGTGAAAAACTCTGTTTTCATTGCAGATTTGTTTCTCTTTAAATGTGTTTAAAATGCTCAGATCACAAAAATCAAGAAAAAGATCACACAGCAAAAAATTCAGGCTGGGATAAAGAGTTAAATGCAAACAGCTCAATTTGTTCGTTAAAAAATGAAGAAAAATACAGATGAGTATTTATTTTTGCAAACGAAGGAAGGTCTTTCTCAGCACAACTTCAAAGACTATGAGGAAAAATTCATAGAATTAATTATAAACAAACTCAGAACTTTGGCACAATAAAAACATTCATAAATAAAATTAAAAAGCTAATGACAAACTAGGAAAAATTATTATTGGCATGCAATAAAACAAAAGATTAAGAATCTTAATTTTTTTTTTAATTCCAGCTGGTAAGAAAATGGACATTCCAATGGGGAAAAAATATACAGGCAAAAAAGAAAAATGAACAATTCACTATAGAAAAAGCACAGATGGCCTATAAATGCATGGAAAAATCTTGACCTCTCTTTTGTTACCAATGAAATGAAAGTTAGAGAACCTTATGTCATTGTTTTACTTTTCTTAGGAACACCTTTTTTTAAATAAATTTCCAAAAACTGCGGTTGGCAAAGGTGCAGGAAAGGTGTGCTCCCATGCATTCCTTGTCAACTATTTACTGGCCCAATCTTTCTGCAGAATACTTTGGTACCATAAATCAATAACCTTTAAAACAAGCTCCTTCTACAACTCAGCAATCATGTCTACCCTCTAACTGTGGAAACAATCAGGAAAGTGTGCAAAATTTTATCTATAATAATTTCATTGGAGAGCCAATTACTATCAGGGAAAAAAAGAAAAAGGAACAATATATTTCAATAGGGAAATGATTGAATAAAACATAGCATATCCATGCAATAGAGCCCTATCCAGCCATTAGGCATCCTGTGATAGAAAATATTAATAACAAGAAAGATACATATGGATTTTGTTAACTTATACAAGCAGGTTATAAAATATATAGATAGCTTATATATATCTTAGAAATATTCAAAATATACAATACATGTGAATATATAAAATATGTAACAATATATAATTATAATTTTTAAATTAAAATATATAAAAATAAATATAAAATAATAAGGGGCCAGCTCTGTGGCCGAGTGGTTAAGTTCACTGGCTCCGCTGCAGCTGCCCAGGGTTCAGATCCTGGGCGCAGACATGGCACCGCTCGTCAGGCCACGTTGAGGTGGTGTCCCACATCCCACAACTAGAAGGAACTGCACCTATGATATACAACTGTGTACAGGGTGGGTTTGGGGAGATAAAGCAGAAAAAAAAAATGATTGGCATCAGCTGTTAGCCCAGGTGCCAATCCTTAAAAAAAAAAAAAAAAGAAAGAAAAATAAATATAAAATAATAAAATATGTAATGTGTATTTCACATAATTATAATGGATAGATAGATATAGGTTATAATTATGTATCTATAATTTTGCACCTCAATTTTGTGGGGGTTTTTTTAAATAGAAAAATAATGGTCCTACCAAAATGTCTATAGTTGCTATCTACAAACATGGTAAATTATGGGTAATTTTTATTTTCTTCCTTGTACTGTTTTATACTTTCTGAATTTTCTACAATAAATATTTTAATCTTGAAAATAGAAATATAAATGTATGGGCACAAGCAGACAGGTTTAACACTTTGTAAAGCCTAGTAACTATTCAGATTTCTATCAACAAAAATAAAACAACCATTTCATAATGAAGACCTATTTGATAAGAAAGGGCGAAGAAGAAGAGGAAGCAAATGAAACTCAAAAGAATAGCGCTGAAGGGCTGGCCCAGTGGTGTAGTGGTTAAGTTCTTGCACTCTGCTTCAGCTGCCCAGGGTTCACGGGTTCAGATCCTAGGCACGGACCTAGCACTACTCATCAAGCCAAGCTGCTGTGGCATCCCACATAAAATAGAGGAAGATTGGCACAGATGTCAGCTCAGGGCCAATCTTCCTCACACACATAAAAAAAAAATAGTACTGAATCGCAGGTGTCGGAAACATGTCTTTTTTGGAAGGGGACTGAGTAATGGCGTAGAAAGAGCTCTGAACTGGGAATCAGAGAGCTCAGAAGTTAGACGTAGTTCTGCTTTGTGACCCCAAACAGGACACTTCTTACCCTCATCTAAAAATAAACATATTAGACTAAAGAATCTCAAAGTCCCATCTAACCTTAAAAGACTAGTCCTTCTGAAGAATTGAGACATGATTTGTGTTTCAATAGATTTTCTCTAAGCAGATAACACCATAACTAGAGCTGTCAGACAAAATAAAGGACATGCAGTTAGATTTGAATTTCAGGTAAATAGTGAATAATTTTTTAGTACAAGTAGATCCCAATATTTGGGACATAGTCACGCTAAAATATTTTCCTTTTCTTCACCCAATGCAGGACTCCTCTTAAAGGCAGTCTGCTCTGGCTCTCCCATATGAGAAATGCTTATGATTTAAAAGATTTGTTGTTTATCTGAAATTCAAATTTCACTGGGTATCCTATATTTTCATTTGCTAAATCTAGCAAGCCCAGCTCCTTTAACCGCCTTAGTTTATGCAACTGTCATACAAAGTTCAAGTAAAATTATATTTTGCTATCCCAAAGTGATCTTATCTTGATACCTTTTTTCCTAACTTGGTTATCTTCTATGTGCAGTCTGATGCTAAATGGAAGGAAAGCTGTTTATCCCAGGATAACCCATTTGACACCTGTCATGTTCAGACATTGGCTGGGGCTGCTATAATTATAGGAGGAAAAAATCTTTTTCTTCAACCCATCTGAGGTTCTCCAGCTGGAGCCCTGAAATTAGACTGGCGAAAGATAGATGAACAAGAGAAAAACAAACAGAAGTTTATTAAGAGGTGCATTACATAAGTACACATGAGCACCCAGTGATGAGTAAGCCAAAGAGGTGCTTAGAACTTGAGCTTCGACACCATCTTAGGCTAAACAAAGGCAAAGGGCAGTCGGGTTTCTGGGCAGGGGAGGCAAGTTATAGGAAGGGGTTCAGGGAAAAGTATGGCAAACAGGGGTGTTTAGTAAGCTTTGTGATGCAGATTTAAATTGGTGCCTTCTCTCGGACAAGTTGTTAAAAGTCCTCTTCCTGGTATAGGACAGGGAGATAGAATGGAAATTTACTTTACAAATGTAAATTTCCTTTACAAAAGGAACACTTGGAGCCTGGTTTTAGAGCTTTTCCTGCATCTGCTGGTTCTCAATATCCTTTAGCTCAAAATAATCCATACGCCAAAGAGGCATATTTTGGGGTGGCATATTCTGGGACCCATCACTGTCCAGGAAGAGCAGGGCCTCAGCCTAACAGCTGAGGCACACCCTGGAGGCGTCACAGACACGGACTGCACTCCTTAAGAGAGAGCAAGTGTTCTTCGGAAGGGACATCTGAGTGGTGCATCTCCCCAGCTCCCACAGCCACTCAGTTGGTGGAAAACATATACCCAGGGCCCACTAGGCCTTTCTTATCCTTGAAGACGTGCCCTTCCCTGAGGACATAAACAAGGTATTATAACTTACATTTTTTTTTTTTTTTTTGAGGGAGATTGGCCCTGAGCTAACATCTGTTCCCATCTTCCTCTACTTTATAGGTGGGATGCCTGCCACAGCATGGCTCAATCAGTGGTGCATAGGTCTGCCCCCGAAATCTGAACCGGCGAACCCCAGGCTGCCGAAGCAGAATGTGTGAACTTAACCACTGCGCCACCGGGCCAGCCCCCAGTTATTATAATTTAAAGGAAAGGTGGGCAAACTTCTTCTAAAAGGGCTAGACAGTAAATATTTCAGGCTTTTGTGTGCTACATATGGTGTCTGTTGCACATTCTTTTTTTTTTCTTTAGATAATCTTTTAAAAATATAAAAACCATCCTTAGCTCTAGCAAGCTATGCAAAAACAGGTCACAGTCCAGATTTTACCCATGGGTCATCACTTGCCAACCCCTGATTTAAAAAGTTTTGGGATTTGGATCATGAAAACTTTCAGGTTACCTATACCTTTTTATATATTGCAATTATCCAGATGATGAGAGGGCTTCTTTGATAAACATTTAGTTGGTTTTCCAAAATCAGGATGTAATCCAACTGCATCAATAAAGGGAGCATATCCCACCCCCCAGCACTAGGCAGGTACATTGCTAGATTTAGTCTTCAATGCAATCCTTTAGTTGCCTTTCTGCCTCCCTGGGGGCAAAGTGCTCTCCTCTGCTCCCCTACAGCATCCGGAGGTCAGATGGACCAAACTTTGTGTCCTGGCTGAAGCCTATTTGCTTTGTGATGCTGACCAAGTTACTCAACATTTCTGAGGCTCAGGTGTGCCTTTTGAAAATGGGTATAAAATTACCTACCTCATTATGTTGCTAGAAGGTTTAAAAATGATAACTTATGAAAATCTCTAGTGTGAGGTATATGCTCACTAAAGGAGATCTGTTATAAATATATTCCCATCATTTTGAACACATTTTCTTAACATGTCTCCTCTTACTAGCCTGTTAGCTCCCTCAGGTCTAGGATGTATATTTCCCATCTCTGTATCACCAAGGTCTGTCCCATAACTGGCCCCAGTCAAGATTTGTTGAACTAAATAAAACCATCACACATGCCTACAACCATTAATAAAGCTCCTAATAGTTTTAACAATATATTCTCTGAACCCATACTTAGAAGCAAGAATGCAGAATGGTTAATATTGGAATTGTCCTGAAAGATTCTGAGTTCTTGTACTTATACCAAGAAAAAGAAGAAAAGTTGCAAATAACCCTCGAGTACCTGAAACTGGGTCACTGCTTGGAGCCCACTTTATTATTGGTGGATCAAAGATGAAGCAGGCCCCTAATTACAGCTTTAACTTCCATATGTCAGTGTCAGCACTACTCAGAGATAAACTTCTAAAATGATAATACTTTGATTTAGTATTAGACTTTTACCATTCAGTGCACTTTGCCACCTATTATTTTCTTTTATCCTCACATTGTGCCCAAGAGGGAGAGCAATTTTACAGATGAGCAAATAGCAGCACAGAAGGTTAAGTGACCGACAGAGGGTCAGAGAACGATTTGAATAGCAGAGCTGGACTCCCAGACAGGCTTCTGCCTCCCCGTCTGCACTTACCTCCCAGGACCAGGGTGTACCCATTACACACTCACAGGACAAGCCTCCTCCAGGAACCAGTGCCAGCACAGTGCTGTTCAAGGCCCACTGGGCATTCAGTAAATGTCTAGGGAAGGAAGGAAGAACGGAAGGCAGAGAGGGAGGAAATGAGGGAGGGAGGGAGGAGGGAGGAAGAGAAGAAAGAGGGAAGGAGGGTGGGAGGAGTGAACTAGACTGGAAGGAAATTTTCACTGTAGTAACCTTTTGTGTCTTGAGAATCACAATAAGATATTTTAGTAATAGTTACCTCAATGGCCTTCAGAACTTCATAGTCAGGTCTAGATTAGAGCATATTCAGGTCTAGATTAGAGCAGCGTCAGGATTGTTCAACTATCTATACTGGAAAATTTTCTGTCAAGCCATGTTTACCAACCTTACTAACGAGCTATGGACACGCGAACCTGATTCATTGTTGGTTTTCAAAGCCAAAGTCACAATTTCTTACTAAAGAGTTCCCATCCCCATACACAATGAGGTCATTGAGGATGATGTAAGGAGTCCAACAGATGGTACTTTTATGTGAATAGTATTTTCTGGTTTACAAAGCACCTATACCAGAAGATCTTGATCTCGCTTGGGTCATCTTGAGAAGGTGATGAAAACTATGGACTCTATTTCCAGAAAAAAGAAAAAGTACATTATGCACATACACAGACAAAATTTTACATACAATTCAGGGGACACAGGAGTTCCCATACATCTTTTAACAGGATTTCATGGGAACCAGTTATAAACCTGTCATTTATAAATCACATCATTTCAAACAGATAGCAGCTTTGTGAGATATGTAAGCAGGTATTATTTATCCCATTTTACACATGAGGAGACTAAATAACTCAGAAACACAAGTGACTTATCCAAGGGAAAAAGTTAATTGAGCAGAACTAACATCCTTTCTCCTAACTTGTGGCCTGGAGCTCTTTCCCTATATCAAGGTACTCAAGTCATAGGTGAATATATAAAAATTGTCCCAAGCAATGATTTGACCTCTCAGGATGAGTCAGTTCAAGATAGGAACAGCTTCCCCTTCTCTGTCACAGATGTCATTTAAAATGTCACTCCATAAGCCTCCAGGGCATTTCAACAATCACCAAAAAACTGCCTTGCCCCAAGGGACTTACTGAGATGCTGATGACGGTTATACCTTATCAGCCCTGAATTCATAACTGCTTAATTCTGTAAGAATGAGGGAAGCATTTTGCAAAGGTTAAAAAAAGTGTCAAAGAAGGTAAGTGCTCTCATGGGAGCAGTAGGAGGCAGGCTGTTGGGACTACAGAGCAGCCAGCTGAACAAGAGGCCAGGCAAATGGTAGGTGGCTTCACAGGGTGGTGGCAGTGCAAGGCAGAGTCACAGTCAGATTCCATTTATATTCTAAATGTCGAGCCAGCCATTTGTTGATGAATGGTTGCAATTATGAGCAAAAGGGAAAAGGCAAGGATACCTCCAAAATTTTGGTCCGAGCATTTGGAAGCTTGGAGTTGGCATTGACTGAGATGAGAAAGAAGGAGATCTGGAGTTCACTTTTGGACAGGTTAAGTCTTATATGGCTATTAAACACCCAAGTGGAAATGTCTAAGACGTAGTTGTACAAAGAAGTCTAAAGTTTCAAGAAGAGGGCTGGGCTAGACATAGTCATTTGGGGGTTTTGGCATATAAATGGTATTTAAAGCCATGAGACTAGATGAGGTCACCAGGTGAGCAAGTACGGATAGACAAGAGGCCCAAAGATTGAGCTCTGAGCACCTCGATGTTATGCCATTAGAGACCTCTGATGGAAGCATCTTGGGTGATGGGCTCCTGCGTGAACCTAGCACTGTGACTTGGGAAATGCTGTGTTCTGACACGTCTGAAGCAATCACTATGGCAAGGATGGTGGGATTAATCAGGTTTAGACCAATCATGGGACACCCCTGAAGTTGGGGAAGAAGTCCAAAGCAAGCCCATCCAAACCATTTGGCTATACACAGAGGAGTGGAACAGATGTTGGAGAGGGCACCCCAATGGCCACCACACTAACCATACACCTTTAAGTTTTTTGTTGTTGCTGTGAGAATTTTGACATTAAACCTGTATTTAAATTTTGGCACTGTCACCAAGAACATGGCATTGTCACTGAAGTTACTGAGCTTTTTAAACCTGTTTCTTTATTTGTAAAGTGAGAATACTACTTCCTCCTACCTTAAGAGAGATCTGGAAAGAATCATCTCAGCTATCACATACAGAGTGTTCAATGTGATGCTTGATACAAAGGAAATGCTCAAAAATATTAAATCATATTATTTTTCTTAGCCTGACTTATTTTGAAAGTATAGCCTGAAGCAAAGGCCCACGTGTATATAAATTGTTTGGGAAATAAGCCCAGGAAGCAGGAATACAGGAAGGATGGAAAGCCAAAGGCAGGATTGCTTACCATTGCAAGGGACGGGATGGACTCTACAGAACCTCCTGGAGAACCTTATGAAACTTGCCTCAGACTTGTGTTTCCTGGATGACAATAGGGGGAAGCATTTATCCATGGGTTTCTGTTCCTGATTGATCAAAGATGCCCCTGAGTCCAACCCCTGCTAACTCTCCTGCCATTTCCAAACATGAGTCAGTGGTTTCCTGCAGTGTCCTATGCCACTGCTTCGCGTAAGACCCAGGGCAAGAAGCAAGCACCACAAGCCAAGGCTAGGCACTGACAGACAGCTCTTGTGCAAAGTGGATTGAAGCCAGTAGAGAAATGGTCCCTGTAAAAGTTTCTGGGAAGAGGTGAAGCTGAGAAGATACAAGATGAGCTCAAAAAGTGTGTGATAATCACTTTAGTGTCATAATTACCATAGGGGAGGAAGACATTTCCTCTACCAGAGCTGGGTTCTCCTGGCCAGAGAACAAATTAAATTCACATGAGACCGAATAACAGGAGGAAATTAAACAAAGCTTTATAACATGTATACATGGGAGAGGCTCAGGCAACCTGAACAACTCACCAAAATGGCCAAAGCCACCACCTTAAATATCGTCTTCAGCTAAAGACAAAGGAGGATGTTGGGGGTGGGGCGCATCAGCTACGGGAGGTTACCAGACAAGTACAGTAAACCAAGGTCAGGTTATTATGCAGATTTAAGTCCTTGCCTTCTGCATTGATAAGAGTTTCCAGAGACAAAGTCATCCCCCCTTCTTCCTGTACAGAGAGGGAGACACCTTTGCAGATGGAGATTTCCTTTACAATGTAAACATCTCTTAACAAAGGGTAAGTAAACTGTACTTTTCAGAGTTTCTTTCCTGTCTGCAGTTTTTAAAAGTAACCAGGCAAAATAATCCTTGTTCCAAAGAGACATATCTTGGGGTGGCCAATTCCAGTCCCCCACATTACCATTATGCATCCTCGCCCTAATCCTTGTTTTGGAGACTCTTATCTATGGCTCCTGCTGCACCAGATCTGCTCCAGAAATGCAGAGCTATTTTTTTCCCTTCTTTCCACACCTATAGCTCTGTGTTTTATAAACAGAATATGGTCAATATTTGTTAAATTAAAGAGAATTAATATGACATGGAAAAAAACAAATGCATACGTACGAAGATTCAGCACTAGAAACGTGTGTTTTGGGTATGCACATGTCGGCTCTTTCATCTATACTTTATTTTCTCCCCTAGCAATTTGAAAGCAGAAATTTGATGTTAAAGTCTGGGACTGCTTTATTTCCTTTGGCTCTGTGCTGGAAAAAACGACAACAGAAGCAACAAAACCCTGATTTTGTAAAAAAGGCAATGAGACTACGAAAAACATTTTTTTCTTCTCTAATTGCTTCCCCAGCTACCTTTTCTAGATTCGTAGGAATTAGTGGTGGGAGAGGCGTAGCTCAGTTGGTTGTGCAGAGCTGAACTCCTCTGAGCTTCATTATGGCCTGGGTGAGGAAAGGGCTGCGGGCAGAGGCCTGTCAATCCCCTTCACTGACCCCAAGCCTCTCACATAAGCCAAGGTCAGCCCACTTCCATCCCCTAGTGGTGACTGAGCTGGTCACGTGCTCTCACTTTTCATCCTAGTTAAGCACAATCCCATCAGCCGGCTAAATAAGAGTGGACTGGATTACATTTTATCCTAGCTCGAACTGTTCGGTACTTTCCCACGTGTGAGCATGTTTTTTCTTCTTTTCAGCACCCGTGTGAACTGTACATAAAGATAGCAGGTAGGGTCAGCTTCATGCAGACACTAGCCATGTAAAGATAGCAGGCAGGGGTCAGTCTTATGCGGATACTAGCCACACTGCATAATTAGAGGGCAAATCCTTCCACCAGTTAAGACTGGAAAGCCCATTGCTAGTTCTTCCTTCCTCTCTGCTAACAGTTTCCTTCCTCATGCATCTTCTTTGAGAAAGATGATGTGGTTGGAGGGGAAGGAGACTTAGCACGCTCAGTCTCTAGGCGCTGAGTTGATTGGCTTGGGCTGCTGCTGGCACAGACAGGCAATCTATTGTTGGAGGCAGAGAGACCAAGGAAGGCAGGCGGGAGGTCAGAGGCTACGAGGGTGGACTCAGAAGCCTGGGGGATGGAAGACACTGCAAGACTGGAACCCAGCCCTCTGACTAGCCAGCCCCAAAAGTGAGAGGCAGCAGGCTTTTTTAAATCCCTACGACATCAGTTCAGGCCCTTTGCTTTCTGTGGTCCCCAGTGGCAGGTAGATATGGTCTTTGACCTCAGAAAGCAGCCTGGGTCAGGCTGGAGCAACTGACCGAACCGAAGGAGCTTCGCAGAGGAGACGGGACTGTCCTCCCGTCTGCCTTCAGGAACACTCCCTGGGTTTGTTCTCCTGAAGAAAAATTACATTAGCGTTATCTGTTCTTATCACCTTTCTCTAAAGGGCATTAACTCTTTGCCAGGTCCATCACCTTTTACAAGAACAAAGCACTTGGCACTGTTAAGCACAATTTACCAATACTGTGTTCCCCCTCTAATTCTAAAGGCCTCTATCAGATTGTCCTTCAGAGAAGGAACTTGGGCATAAACCAGAGACCTTGTTCTTCTTCGCTTGTCCTCAGCCTCCCTTTCCTGTGGAATTTTCCCCACTCTGCCGTCGCCCTTTCTTGCAGATCTCCTCGTTTCCTCTGACTTTCTGCCTAAGTTCTTAGAACGGCAGCTGGCCTTTGCTCTCCATTTCATCTGTTCACCACCACCTCGATTATTCTCTCACACATATTTCCATTCCTCTCTCAGTTCTGATTTTGGAATGACAGGCTTCCATGGCTGCTAAAGGCAGTTCAGATATTCTCACCAGTTAATTGTTCAATCAACAAACATTTCTTGATCACCAAGAAAATGCCATTTGTAGGGCTACAGAGATGAAAATATAAGATTCTGTCCAGAAGAAGCCCACAATCCAGGGAAAAGGGTTAAGTTAATTAAACAAGAAGGCCATTAAACTGAGGTGGCTCTAATGCCTTGGTGGGCTACCCTAGCAAGCGAAACTCTAAGCCTGTACATGCCTCAAGGATATAAAATTGAAACCTAAGGACAACCAATCACAAATAGCCAACTAAGCTTTACGTACAGCCAATCAGTAATTTCCTTTCTTTGCTTCCACGTTTTCTCTATAAAACTCTTTCCCCAGGCTCCTGGAGGTGGAGTACTCCTAAGGACTTCCAGTTTGGCACTGCCCATTGAAATTGATTTTCAGTCAAATTGCCTCAAAATTTTTAATATGCCTCAGTTTATCTTTTAACAAAACTGTAAACATGTAATGAATACACAATGTAAAAAGCATTTCCATAACGTTGTGAGTAGAGTCCCTTTGTCAAGAATACTGATGGAGGCAGAGGGACCCTGCCCTGAGAGACCTGGAGATTTTTTCAGGAGAGAAATATTTGGCCGATATCTTATGAAAGGAGCAGGATCTCCATAGATAGAGCAGTTCATGGAGACTCACTTTCCTCCAGATTGGAGGAAGAGCACGTGCAAAGCAAGAGGAATTTAAAAATGTTCAGTCTGTGGAAAATGTGGTGGCTCTAGGCGGATGCAGTGAGGGTGGTTGAGGATGCGGTGGGAGAAGCGTGCTGGTGGGAGAATGAAGAGTCTGACAGGCCTTGCTGGAGCAACCAGGGCCAGCAGAGTTGAGTGAGCCTGGGAATGACATGACCGCATCTATTTGTAAGAGGATGACTGTGGAGGGGTGAGCACAGCCAGGAAAGATTCATCTCCAGTACACCAGTTTGGAGGCAGCAAGCAACAAAACTTAGGAAGAGAGAGTGAAGACCCTGAACTACACTTTGAATAAAGGTGATACGAGGAAAAGCTTCCTCACGTGGTTCAGTCGGGTTCAAGGCAGCATCCAGAAGGGGCACCTCAAAATGCTCTGCCCACAAAAGACAATGTGCGTGGTGTGTGTGTGTGTATGCAACCAAGTGCTTTCAAATCTAAACCAGTATTTAAGACTTGAACTGTCTTCATTTGCCTCACACTTGAGTTTGTAAAGTTTTTCTTCACTTTCTCTACTCAGCAAATACTTGCTCCCAGCATCTCCAAAACCAGCTGGCTGTATTTTAACCAGAAAATATTTTTCTTACCTAACAGCGACAGATTTTTTAGGGCTGCCATTACTGATAACAGATGTTGAAACATTTCAACTCACTTTTTATTTCTTTTTTTCCTCCAGATTTTAGAATGGGTTTTAAAAACATTTTATATAGTTTTTTAGCCTCAATATGTTTTTCCTAACATTATTACTCCTTTTCTCCTAATGTATAATAAAAAAAATTAACAGCTCCTGTTACTGTTTATTTCCCATCTGGTGGAGATGATATAAAATTTCAGATGTGCTTATAAATTACCTACCGAACATGCCAAATATAATCTATACTATACTAAACATTATGTTCATTGTATATATTTTATGTACCACTTCTGGCTAAACTCTGCATCATTATAGCATGAGTCATCCTGTTTAACCTATTGGAATTTTACCAGACTCAACGGTGGCAGTGAAATTGAATTGGGATATCATATGTTTGTATAGTACAAAGTATGCAAACTTTTTCTATACTTTTATAACAAATCATACTCCTCCTTTCTTAAGAACATCAAAACTGTGGTTGGTAAGCATGTTGCATTCACATGTAAAGTATGAAGTTTAAGAAACTTAGCAAATGAAATAGCAAAGATGCTGTGGTGAATTTATTTAAATATTTCTTCTCCATGTAGGGGTTGAAGTACTATTCTTCTATCCTCTAGGTCCTTCTGGCTGCTCTAAGAATTAAATTGACCTGAGACTGAATGACAGGAGAAAATTGAACAAGGTTTAATAGCATGTATACATGGGAGAAACCCAGGAAAACTGAGTAACTCACCAAAATGGCTGAAGCCACCACCTTAAATACCATCTTCAGCTAAGGACAAAGGAGGATGTTGGGGGTAAGGGTTTGAGACTTCAAAGGGGAGGAAGGCAATTTACATGGAGATGGAAAAGCAAATGTTTGATAAACAAATGTTTTCTGGGCCATCTATAGACAATTTGACCCCTAAGAGAGAGAGAACTTTGATAGAAATGGGATTAGCAAGGATCCTCCCAGTCTATCATACCCAGAGTTTATCTGGTGATGACCTGTCCTGGGACAGCCCTTTTGTCTTGAATTCTTTTAGGAACTTAGGGGGAAGGTCAAAGTTTCCAACAGAATCTTTTGTTCTTAAAAATAATCAAGCCAAAGAAACATGTTTTGGGGTGGCCAATTCTGATCCCCTGCACTGACACAGTACAATTCCTGGTTGGGTGAAGCAGTAAGTAAAAGAACTAATAATTACTGCCTTAAATCTGTCTGCAGACTGCTTAGATATAAAGCAAATGTGGATGAACATTCCCTTTAAACCATCACATCATCTTCCATTCACACCATCCCTGATGACTAAAAATAAGCTTCCAGAAGGTTAAGGGAAGCTGTCTATTCACTTTCTTGAACAAAGATTGGAGCCTAAATAATGCTTGTTGAAATAGATTTACTTTACTGTTAGTAAGCTTCAGATGTTCCTTAAACTCACTGTTTAAGGAATTCAAGTATACACTGTTTAATAAGACTCAGAAATACTAAACTTCTACATATCCCCTAACACAGGTTGCTGTAGCACAGCATATCAATCAGGCATTCTGTAACATGTATGAGCAATGAGTACACACACACGCACACACACACAATCCTACTTTTGTCCTGGAAACTCACCTATCCTCTTTCTCAATATCCTATTTCTGCTCTATTTCCATTGATGTTGCAAATGGTTTTATTCAGATGTCAAAGTTTATAGTGATAAGCTAATCAAAATAAATTTTGTTTGAATTTTGCAGTTGTGTTACTTTATCGTGTCTCTTTGGGGTTCCTGGCATAGTTCCATGTAAATGACTTCACTTTGGTTAATTCTTTGCTAATAAACTAGTGCCCAAAAATTGTTATCAAGAGGAAAGAGAAAGATTTAGAGTATGCGTATTCTGGATTAATGGTGCACTCCCACCCAACTGTCAACTAGCCCAGAGGGTTCCCAAAGTATAATCCAGTGACCCCTGGCAGTCCCAAGACTCTTTCGGGGGATCTGTGAGGTCAAAACTATTTTTATAATAATACTAAAAAATTATTATTTTTTAAATAATACTAATAAATTATTTGTAATAATACTAAGAAATTATAATACTAAATTATTTTTATAATAATACTAAGAAAATAAAATAATACTAAAAAATAGAGTACACAATACTACTTCTTATACTAAGAAATTAATAATTATTTAATTATTACTAAAAAATTATTTTGATAATACTAAGTATACTTAGTATTTTATAATAATACTAAGAAACTATTTACCTTACAAGTGTACAGGGGAGTGTTCTAGAAGCTACCTGATATGTGATATTGCAACAGATTGAATTCAGAAGCAGATATGAGAGTCTGGTTGTCCTCTATTAAGTAGACATTAAAGAGATTTGTAATAACTTAGAAAAATAGCACTCTTCTCACTAGTGCTTTTCTTTTGGAAGTATGCTTATTTTTCATTAAAAGAAATTATTTATGTTAACATGTAATTCTTATTCTTAAACATTTTAACAATTTCTAGTTTAATTTCTAATATGGTAAACATTGATTGATAAAACTCATATAAACAAAATTTCTTTGGAGTTTTCAATAATTTATGAGTGTAAAGGGGACCTGGAGCAGACAAGTTTGAAAACCTAGCTTCCAATTAATTCTTCCAGGCTAAACTCATAAGGCAGAGAGAAAAGGTCAAGATTGTAGGGTTCCTTATACTGGCTCCCTCGAATGCCCAAGAATTATGCATATTGTAAGCGTTTATTTGAATCTCCGTTGATTTGGTTTTCAATTTACTCTCAAAGTTAAATTTTTTCCTATTAATATAACCAGACTGAACTAGCAATTAATGAATTCGCCATAGTTAATTACAATGGCATTCCAGGAAGATACAGTAAGAAAGAGAATTAACATTTACTAGGTCCCTACTATGTGTCAGGCCCCTACTATGTGTCAGCCCCCTTATAAATGGCAGGTGATCGAGAGCAAAGGCTCTGGCTTCTGACTGGTTCACGTCTGTCTCCACTACTCACTAGTTATGGAGCTTGGGCACATTATTTAGCCTGTCTCTGCCTCCGTTTCCTCACCTATAAAATGTCATGTCTCACCAGGTTGTTGTGAGAAGTAAATGAGTCATTACATGCAGAGCCCTTGGCAAAGTGATGGTACACAGTAAGTACAAAATAAGGGTTAATTTATCTAGCCACACAATCTTCACAGCAATCCTAGAAGGAGTTGTTATCACCCCTTATGGATAAGAAAACCAAGGTTGCAGGAGGTCATGTAATCTACACCAAGCATGGAAATTACAAGTGACAGAGGTGCTATGAGGTCCAAGTCTACATGATGCAAAAGCTCTTGCACCAGTTCGGCAGGTTTCAAACTTGAGTTCACATCAGAAACACTCTTATCCTCAGAGTTTCTGACTCAGTAGGTCTTGGGTAGGACCAAAAATTTCCATTTTGAACAATTTTCCTGGAGTTGCTCATGCTGCTGGCTCAAGAACTGCATGATGCACCTCTGCCCTATAGTCCAGGCTTGGTCACCAAGAACATTTATGCCTGTGACACCATCCTTAAATAGTCTAGGAAATCCTCACTTTGCTATATCATTGTTATTTTTGTAGCACTCCTTTTCTGGACATTTCTCATATTCGCACTGTGATGTAGGGAAAATCAATATTTATGATTACTTCTGTAAGTTTAGAACTAAATGAATGGTCATGACAAATAACTGTTCAAGCTCATGCCTTCTAGAAGTGAGGAAACAAGACCTAGTTAATGGATATTATGCAAGAGGTTTTTTTTCCCCAAACCTTAAACTTTTTCTACCATTCTTCTTATGTGATTCCTACCCATTTACCCCAAAATAAAACCTTAGAATAGCCAATGAAGGATCTCACCCAGACTCCTTACTTTCCATTCCTTCTGTCAAATGAGATCTAAACATAGATATCAAATCCAGACAAAAGCAAAAACTAAGTGGGCTTTCTCCTGGGAACCCAGCTTTGGAGTGAGCAAATATTATCTCTCAATTGCCTGAAATTTTGAGCTTACCATAGCAAAAAGGTGTAAGGGAGTGAAAAATTAATTTTCTGAGTCAAATTGAAGAAGAGTCACCTTTGCCTACTAAGCTTCACTCTCTAATGAGAAATCAGTAATGTGATTGGAAATTGGCAAGGTGATCCATGGAGATAAGTCAGTGGGTCGAGATGTACCTGCTGTGGTGATGCAGAAGTACACTCCCAGTGTCCTCTGTCCTATTTTAGATTATTTAAGTAAGATGTGCAGAACTCAGCATTGGTCAAGTTGAAAGCAATGACAATGATGGCATTTGAGGAAGGAATTGACATTCTCTTGCCTCTGAAACATAGACCGGGCACCTAGAACAATCACCATTCTTAACAAGAAGTATAGAGCCGGAGACAAAAGTACCACATGCTGAGTATGGTGGAAGGAGCTCCTTCTCATTTCATTCTAAGGGAGAAAAAGTCCTCTGGAAGCCATGATTTCTCCTCTCCTCCTCTTTCCTATACTCTGTTTCTATTATCCCCTCTTCCACTTTTTGATTGCTGTTGTTCTCCAAGAATTTCAGAAGAGAATTGAGAAGGCTTTTAGACAGTAGTTTATTTTCTAGTAAAGCAATTTTACAGGTGTTATAGTTGAAGGAAAAGATTTACTGAAGGAAGGAGAAAACAAAAAAGAATAACTTTGATGCACACTGGCAAATTTGGGTTAGGTATTTTGAATAACTGTCAACTATTAGAAATAGTTACTGCTACAGAGGGTAGCAACACAGAAAAGCTTTTTAAGACTAGAGTAGACAACTTCATCTGTGTTCATTTAGGAATATTCATGCCCAAACAGAGAAGGTCAGGAAAACTCCTAGCCCTATGATTCTATGGAAATAGAAATTGAACACTGAACCAAGGTGCCTAGTTTTGGTGTGGTTTGTCCCAAGTCTCTTCAGTAGTTGCTTATTGGGAACCTTCCACATGCCGATCACCATGCGAGGTATCAGTGACACAAAAATGAGTAGGACAAGACCCCTGCCCCCACATTGCTTTTGGTCAGTCTAGTGATTATGCCCAGATGTTCTGATTCTCCTTAGGTGTTTCCCACCCAGCTAAGCAGATTTATCTCATATGAAACCTCTTCAGACATAAGAAAGGCACAGCTAGAAAACATCTCCATAGAAATATGCTCCCCTTTTCCTCCTCAACCCTTCTCAGCTGTACCCAGGATGTTCTGAAAAGGGCACTATGTACCATCAGTTCATAAACCCATCGAGAGGGGCAGAGCCAGACAGGAGAGCTGCTGTTGGATTGATATAATAACCCCCCAGGAACAAGCTTGAGTGCCTGCCTGTTAGAGTCGTCAGCAAAATCCACAGATTTAATTATACCCAAGTAATTGCAGAAAAGATCATCCATTATTCTAAGTACTCTGAAAAAGAAGAGCCATACCCTGAAACGACTTTGTAGTAGCATAAATGGAGATCTATTCATTAGGACCATGAAATAAAATGGAAATCTGTTTTCTTTTCAGAGCAATGTGATTACCATCGCCAGTAATGATATTATGGGAGGAAAAACATACTGTCTGTTAGGACACACACTTTCCTTTTTGCCTTGGCCTTCTTTCTTCCTTTGAAGCGATCATGGTAAGAAAGACCTGGATAACTTGGGCTCATCCCAAAGATTCTACCCTGGCAGCCAGATTTTGTACTTCTTCAACAAAAAGCTTCAGGATCCTCCATGTACAGTCACTTCTCTCCAAACAATTCTAAAAGCTTTTTGATTTTTACTTTTTTAAACCCCTCTGGTTATATTCACAGTATGCAGATTAAAAGACTAGTGCAGCATTATTCTTATAGAAAGACTGATTTAAATTGGAAATGGAACTAGGTATTGAGCAGTTACAGAGGCTAAAAAACTAAAAATAAGGTCTTAGCAGGGGAAGGCGTAGGTATTTGATTTTTCTGTAATATAAAAGCAGGATTTGGAGCAAGGATTATAGAGCAGGAGTAAGCGGTTTGAAGGGTAGAAGAAAGAATAAGGTGATATACGGCAAACCCCAAGAAGGTTGCATTTTACCTCAATTAAATTAGAGATTAAGTATATTTGTGAACACTGAAATCAGAATGAAGCAGGATGGGACTGAACAGAATAGGAGCTATGATTTGAAATTTAACAAGTTTTTTCCTAATAGAAATGTGACAGCTGATTGAGGATGAAGAGGAGGACCTGGTCAATTCAAAGAAGGGCTTCAGATCTCTTGGCTGAGACTCAAGGAAAAGCCAAGTAAAGGAGACTTGGCGATGAAAAGAAGGAGAGGGGAGATGTAGTTAGGACAGAGCGAGCCCAGAGGAAACAGTTATGTTGTATGAGGCATTGCGAAGGCAACCGGGCAGAGAATGCAGACCAATGGCCAAAGGCATACAGACAGCTTCTTTTGGTTTTCTCTGAAGTTTTAAGCATGTACATTTACAAAATACATAAATTTTTAAAAGATATTTAGCATTCATTCTCTCCTCACATCCCAACAACATTCTTCTGGAGCAATTAGCAGAAATACCCTGAGTCTCATTTTACAAATACTAAAGCTGAGGCATAAAGATAAGAGACTCCAAATCACATTGAAAAGAAGAACTAGGAGTAAATTGGAAGTCCGTTGATGTCAAGTCCAACTGTCTTACTACTATGCTTTCTCCATGGGAGCCGTATGCCCTCCACCACCCTTTTTCTGGACCCAGGCAGAGGGAGGAAATCTGTGGTCTACGTTGAGATACCCAACTTTTTAAAAAATTAGAGTGCCACCTTTAAAATCTAAAGAGCTGCCGGGTAAAGGAAACACTAAACTCACTCTGTCTTCACACAAAAGACAGACTTGGGGCCGGCCCAGTGGCATAGTGGTTAAGTTCGTGCGCTCCACTTCAGTGGCCCGGGGTTTCTGGGCCTGGATCCTGGGTGTGGACCTACACACTGTTCATCAAGCCATGCTATGGTGGCATCCACATACAAAATAGGGGGATATTGACACAGATGTTAGCTCAGGGACAATCTCCCTCACCAAAAAAAAAAAAAAAAAAAAAAAACAGAACCAGGAGTAGAAAAAGCTACAGGGAAGCAGATTTTCATTCGTCAAAGAAAAGAACTTTTTAGTACTTAGAACTTTCTAAAAATAGTGTAGTTCCTTTACTAATAATGAGTTTCCAATTACTAAGACACTCAGGTGGAGGTTGGATAGCCGTCTGTCAGGGATATCACAGAGAGAGTCAGGACCTTGTTTGAAAGGTGGACTTTGTATCATCTAAGGATTCTGCCAAAGATTATATAGCTCTTTGGTTTTCATTAGTCAGAGTCTCAGACTCATTCTATCTTCTATCTAATGTCCACTAGAACAGAGCGATCATCTGCTGAGTCAGGGGATAATGAGCAGAGAAAAAATAAATAAAGCAGGTGGTAATCCCCCCAACGCCCTTTGAAATGTAAAGGCTGATAATAGGAATCTGTCTCTGATAACTGAAAGCATTTCCTCTTATTCTTTCCTAGAAATTCTTTGACAAACTTCCTGTGAGTCAGATAGATTTCACAGATTTCATCTGTCTGTTTTCTTAATGGATGGGTACCTCAACAGTACCGAGAAGTTCTGATCGAGATGTTTATACTTCTACCTGTTTGAGATATAGCTTTTCCAATATCCAGAAAATCTGTGAAAACTTCACTGCAATTATTTAAAAATAATTGTAACATCGACTCCCTATACACTTAATTTTCTCCCAAATCAAAGCATGTAAATAGAAAATTTCGGGAGCTGATTGAACAATCCTTAAAAAAACAAAACTTCAGGTAATATTTGAGCCATAATCAATGAATTTTATTGAGTCCTCACCACATTTCACTCTCCATAAAGTTTCACTAGAGTTAGAGTTACCGCACTCCATTTAGGTTCATTATCAACAAGTTATGGCCAATGGATCTAATTTCTTTATTCGAAAGGATTATTAGACTAGATAGCCTTAGCATGGAGGAGGCATAGCAGACACGAACATGGCATGCCTTGACTTAGCAAGGGATTTCATAAGGTCAGTCACATGATCTTAATAAAAGCCTGGAGTATTGAACTGGAAACAAGGACATCTTTGGTGGAAGATTACAATTCTTAAATATCCAGACCCGAATGGTAGTAAGCAATTGACATGGATAGGTAAGAAGGCTTTCTTCTCTTTAGTTCTGATGTCAGTTCTTAAAATTGTTTTCTAAGTCTGGAATGGTAACTCACTGCATTTTCAGATAATACAAAGCTCAAGATGGATAATAAGCATGCTGAATACAGTAATCCCCCTTGATTCACAAGTGATGTGTTCCAAGACCCCAAGTGGATGCCTGGAACTGTGGATAGTCTGAATCCTATATGTACTGTTTTTCCTATACATACATACCTATAATAAAGTTTAATTTATAAATTAAGCACAGTAAAAGATTAACAACAATAACTAATAATAAAATAGAACAATTGTAACAATATACCGTAATAAAAGTTTCGTGAATGTGATCTCTCTAAAAATGTCTTATTGTACTGTACTCACATTTCTTCTTGTGATGATGTGAGATGACAGTGCCTACATGATGAGATGAAGTGAGGTGAATGACGCAGGCATTGTGACCAACCGTTAGGCTACTACTGATCATCTGATGATATGTCAGAAGGAGGATCATCAAGCCATGACAATGTCAATGGTCGGGAACAGATGATTTTGAAGGTTGGGGATCCAACAAAGGGTGATTCATGTCCTGGGCGAGATGGGGTGGGATGGCACGAGATTTCATTGCTCTACTCAGAATGGCGTGTAATTTTAAACTTATGTATTGTTTATTTCTGGAATTTTCCATTTATTATTTTCAGACTGCAGTTGACTGAAACTCCAGAAAACAAAACCTCAGTTAAGGTGGGACTACTGTATTAAAATCAAACTCCAAAATGTTTGTTGGAGTGGACCAAGAAATTGGGCTTTATAAAATGAAGTTCAACAGAGATAAACCTGTGTGCATTTTAGACTGGAAAAGCAATCACGCCTGAAAAGATGTCGCAGAAGCATGACATATGATAAGGTCTTATGGCTTCTAATTGACAATAAACTGAGTTTGAGCAAAGAAAGTAACATTATCTCTTAAAAAAAGTGAGACTAGGTGTGTGATATTGTGATTTATAATAAGAAATGTATATTTGGTCTTCGTTCCCGTTGTTGGCACAGAGCTCCTGAAACCCTTGTAATTTCTTGAGTGATGAGAGCACTAGGAGCATCTTTTGTTCTGATGAGGTGATGCTGGGTGGGCTCCTGGATGGGGGCTGCTCACTGGAAAGACCAATCTATGATTAGAAGCTTGGAATTTTTAGTCCTACTCTCCATTCTCCAGAGAGACAAGAGGGGCTAGAAAAAATGGAGTTAATGACTGATCATGCCTAAGTGATGAAGCCTCCATAAATTCCCAAAAGTACAGGGTTCAGGGAACTTCCAGGTTGGTGAATACATCCACACCAGGAGGGTAACACATCCAATTCCTCAGGGACAAAAGCTCCTTCACTCAGGATCTTCCCAGACCTAGCCCTTTGTATCTCTTCATCTGGCTGTCCATCTATATCCTTTATCACATCCTTTAATAAACTGATAAATTGAACTAAGTGTTTCCCTGAGTTCTGTGAGCTGTTCTAGCAAATAATGGAGTCCAAGGGGGAGCAGCAGTAGCCAAGTTAGACAGAAGTTGTGGGTAACCTGGGGACCTACTGCTCATGATTGACATCTGAAGTGTGGGGCAGTCTCATGAGACTGAGCCCTTAACCTGTGGAATCTGATGCTATCTCCAGCTAGACAGTCAGAACTGAGTTAAATTGTAAGGACACTCAGCTGGTGTCACAGAATTGCTTGGCGTGGGAAAAAACCCACACATCTGGTATCAGAAGTGTTGTGAATGTGGGAATAGAGTGAGAGTAAACGAAATACAGGAGGAAGTCTGAGGTTTTTAATTCAAGGTGATGTTCACGGAAGCACACAATCTAGAATAAAGAAATTTATAAGCCTACACTTCCATGTTCAGACAATTCCTAGGGAGTTGCATTTTTATTTTGGACTTTGAATTTTTTTAAATAGATTTTAGCTAAAAAGGAACACACTTAGGAAGGTAAAACAATAAAGATAAGCCTTAAGCCCAAACTGAGGAAACATTGAAGAACATACGACATTTTAACCCAAAGGGAATATGACTACCATCTTCACATATTCCAATGGATGTGACACAGATATTAAAGTTGTTCCCTATGGCTTCAAGGAGCAGAACTATGAGAACTATTGAAAGGGAGATAAAACAGAGAGATTTTAATCTAAAGGCGAATTTCTAATAATCAGAAGTATGCAAAGACTGAATGGGTGGCCCCAGTGTAGGTTTTCAATCATTAACCAGCTGCCCAAGTGAGAATGTTGTAAAATCCATGCATTCAATGACATCTGGACTGTGTAAACACATACAACAACAGAGCAACAACAAAACAAAATCTACCCATGCTGGAAGTTTACTATGTTAAGATAGATAAATGAATGCCAGGAAACTAAAGCTCAATTTCCTCCCTTTCCAATTTGCTGAGATCATTTATTCTCTCTCCACCTCTATTTTCTTGCCTGTGAAATGAAGGTAATTCTTTTTGCCATCTCAGGCCAGATGGGAAAATCTGTAATGAGTTTGGAGCCTAGAGTATTCTTCACTATAAATTCTACATGTGTTTCCGTTACTGTTTTTTTCCGAAGGAAATTCCAAGTTTTCTGCTTAAATAAGAACTGGGTTCAAATTTTGGGAGGGTGTTCTCAAATTATTTCTTTTTCTCTTTTGAAAATAAAAGTGGGATGTGATTTGGGCTTATCAGTTTCCTTGATGGTGCAAATAGCAGTACAGCTGCTGGATGTTCCCAAGGCGTAACATGAATTGTGTTCCGCTAACCCAGGAACTCCCAGGTTTTACTTAAACATATTGGCCTGCTCCCAGCTCATCCATCATGCCAGCCTCTAAACAAACAAAGGCCAACCTGCCAAGGCAGAGCTGAATAGGAGGGAACGGCTAGGGGATTAAGACCAATTCCAAATTGTACTTTCAATGCATTTCAAATATTAACTCAGTTTTTAACAATATTTTTTCTCGGATCTAATATTTCTTTTTCCAGGCCCTCTCATTTCTCATCCATTTGCTCAAAAGAGAGCAAATCAATTATTGAGGGGGATAAAAAAGCTGTTGAAGGGAATGCATGATCGCACTGGGAATTCTTCCGCGACTCAAACACAGGAAGGAAGAAGACTCAATAGAAAATATCAAGGCAAATGTGACCTCCATAAAATGTTGAGATTTTCCATTTAAAAATACTGACTTCCAAATTAAACACCCCTCAGTGTCACCATAATAGTTATAAATATCAGAAAGCTTTTTTTTCCAAAGATTTTATTTTTTTCTTTTTCTCCCAAAGCTCCCTGGTACATAGTTCTGTACTTTTAGTTGTGGGTCCTTCTAGTTGTGGCATGTGGGACGCCACCTCAGCATGGCCTGATGAGCGGTGCCATGTTCCCACCCAGGATCCGAACTGCAAAACCCTGGGCCGCCGAAGTGGAGAGCATGAACTCCACCACTTGGCCACAGGGCTGGCCCCAGAAAGCTTTTATTTTTGCCACCTTGACGAGTTGGGTTTTTTTTTCCATTTTCTTTTTAGTTTTTCTTTAAGTAAAAATTAAAAAAAAAAAAATTCTGCCAACATGGAAAAAAAAATGCCAAGAGTCTAAGGCTATTTGTTTGGTTAGGTCCACTGATTAAAAATGTTCAATTTTTAGTAAATGGTAATGGAGGATAAGCTTTATTAATTACACAGTCTTACAAGGGCTCTGAAAAGGAGAAAAGTCATAATGCATAATCATATGGGGAGGTTGTCAAATACAACGAAAATAAATACTATACTTTTTCAAAGATACAAAAATTATACAACTGAGTGAAATTTCTTCAATAATTCCTAACATTTCTTCCAAGAGAGATAGCTCATAGCAGACATTTGTTGTTTGTGAATTTATAATTTTAGTTGAATGATACCATTGATTGGGGGTATAAGTATCAGCTATTTTCCCAGCATTGGATTTTATTATAGTTTCTCCTATACTCTTCATACTTATCTTAATGTGGATAACAGGCAAAACTGATATTCTCACTATCTAATCTCTGATAAAACAGAGGAAAGGATCTCCTAGTTTGGTTTATCCACGGCATAGTCCATGCATCAGGCTAAAGGAACTGAGGCTTCAACAAGAGTCAAGAATCTTGTAAGATAATGACTCTTATGCATGAGAGGAGAGACAAGAAGTTGTTTAGGTTCACCTTTATGATAAAGAATATTATTATTGGTTCTTCAAATTTTACAAAAAGAGAACATCAAGTCATGACATCCCAGAACCGTCTGCACACTAGAATACAGATAGATATAAAAAGTCCAACTGTCAAAAATTTTGAGATATTCTGTTATGTAAATCAAACATTCGCTTTTTAAAATTAATTTTATTTTGCTTTATTACAGTTAGCTTCAGTTGTGGACTAGAGGGAAAATGTATAAAACCCCAACTGTTTTATTCCATTTGGGCTGTTGTGACAAAATACCATAGACTGGGTAACTTACAAACAACAGAAATGTATTTCTATAATACCATAGACTGGGTAACTTACAAACAACAGAAATGTACTTCTCACAGTTCTGGAGGCTGGGAAGTGCAGGATCAAGGCAGTGGCGGATTCTGATAAGGCAGTGTCTGACGAGGGCCTGCTTCCTGGTTTATTGACGGCTGTCTTCCTGCTGTGTCTTCACGGGGCAGAAGGGGCAAGGGAAGTTCTGAGGTCTTTTTTAAGGGCACTAATCCTTTTACAAGGGCAGAGTCCTCATGACCTATCACTTTCTAAAGGACTCACCCTTAAATATCATCATACCAGGGATTAGGTTTCACCATATGATTTTGGAGAGGGGGGAACCAAACATTCAGTCTATAGCAGCAGCTATCTGATCGATGTATTTAATCAGTGTAGATCACTATAATAGGATGTGATCCAAGGTTGGCCAGCTTTTTCTGTAAAGGGTCAGAGAGTAAATATTTTAGTCTTTTGGGCCACACAATCTCTGGGCCTCTGGCAACCGCTCAACTCTGCCACTGAAAGCAGCCATAGGCAATACGTAAAGGGAAATGGCCCTTTTCTAACAAAACTGAATTTGCAAAAACAGGTGGTGGTTCAAATTTAGCCTACTGGCTGTACTTTGCGGATCCCTAATGTAGATAATCAAGGTAGCTGAATCAAATATTTAGAACTAAACGGAACCTAAGTGAGTCATACGGTTCAGGCAGTTATAGAGGTATATAATCTCTGGTTTTGTATATAATACAACAGAGTTCCAAAGTGATTAAAGGATTTTCCCACAGCCATACAGAATAAACAACTTTCCTATTTGTTTAAACAGTGACAAACTTTTCTAAGTGCACCAAATTGAATGCCCTGATCACCAATAAATCCCCACAAAATAATCTAAAAATAGAGCAAGACAAGGTGGATTTAGTCTGAATAACAGGTTTGCATTGGTCCAACTAAGGCCAAAGATTGCCAATAACCAGTTGCAAAATTTGAATTGACCCATCACAGTTAAATTCCCTGTGAGCTAGTCAAATAAATTTTACATTACGGAAATTAAATTTAGAGATTTAGCTCTATTGACATGGTTTGCAATTTTTGGTAGAAAAAAAGAGAAAAATTATAAAATCAATCACAAAGCATTTGTTGAATAATGAAGCTGTAGCTAGTACAGTAAGTGCTAAGAGTTGAGAGTTACGGAAGCTGTGATCTTTGAAAAAGTTTACATTCTACCTGGGATGGATAGTAGTTCATTTCAACACACATTTACTAAGCAGTTATTATATACCATACATAAGGTATGTCCGCCTTTGAGAAGAGCGCAGACCAGCGGGACTGTGAAGCAGGGTATGTCAATATCGGCACCTCCATTCCCTCCATGTTTTCTTTCTAGTTTGTAACAAAACATGCTCACTGTCATGATGATGTTTTGCTCGTGCTTTTCTCTTTTTCTGTGGAGCAGTTTCTCCCACTCATGCTCCCTTATCCATAAGTGCACAGAGAAGGAGCACTTGCAATTTTTAGATAAGATTCTTAGAGAACTTGAAGATGGGCTGAGATTATTCAGGCCAAGATAGGAGGCACTGCACTACCCAAAAAGGAAAGAGCATGAGTGAAGAAACAGTGTCATGGAACATCCTTTATGCCCTACAAACCACAAGCAGAATAGGCAAGGAAGGGAACCACAAAGGATGGGGCTGGAGAGTTGGGGGCCAGGTCATGGAGGGCCTTGAATGTTCATGCATAATTATCAAGTGACCATTTATAAACAGTCTTAAGTTTTTAAAATCTGTGCCCATTTGATATACAACTTATATCCACCAGTCATCAACACCAACACCATTATATACCTACCTGAAGATTCTGATGTGTCCTCTCTGCCTGGAGCCTGCAGCAGAGAAGTTTGACAGAAAGAAACAAGAAGAAAAAAGCTGAAGATTTTTAAGCAAGTTGTTAGTGATTTGGTGTTTGATATAAAGCCCTAGTCCTCTTTCTCCCTGAACATCTTTAATAAAATTTATATTACTGCTAATGCTTCCTGAAGTTAGATTTGTTTTCTGAAGACTTCAAGAATTAAGAGCTGATGCCAGCCCAAGAGCAGAGGTTCTCCATGGAGGCCCAGCCATATACTGGTTATATTAAGTATCCCCTATTTGTCAGGAACTGTGCTTGGTTCTTTGGATAGAGAGATGAATTCCACCTAGAGAGACAAACATGGACAAATAATAATCACAAAACTATGATACATCTTAAAAAACTTTTTAAGAAAGAGACATATCCCAGTGATATGGAAGCACTGAGAAGGGAATGATTAATTTTACCCAGGGGGGTCCCAAGAAGACTTTCAAGATGAGACGATATTCGAGCCAACCTTTGAAACGTGTTTGAGAGTTCACCAAAAAGAAAGGGGAGTTAGGAAAGTCATTCAAGAGAAAGAAAAAAAAAATACTTAGAGAAAACACTGTGTTTTAGAAGACCTTATGTAGATTTGTGCAGTTGACGCACAGCTGTGTGAGGTTGATGAAGCAGGAGACAAATAATGAAGTCATAGAGAGTAGTATGTGAGCAAAAATTGTTGGACTGAAGTCCTGGAAGAAGAAATAGGATCAATGGGATCCATAAATGACTTGAGCTAAGCCCCAAAGAATGGGTACCATTGATTACCATAAACAGATCAAAGCGAGCCCCAGTCCCGCCTCTGCAACTTGATTGACCGATTGACTAATTGCCGCAAATACCACTAGGAAGCTATCTTGGATCTTCAGATGCCCCTCCAACTACCTAAACACAAGATTCGCGGAAGAAAATATATTCTAAACAGTCATCAGTATGAAAGAATGCTGGCAGATGCTTCAAAGATTTAGAAGGCTCTTATGAGATATATGTATATATACCAGTTTTTAGAAACCTGCTTTCTAGAATATTGGAAGTCACATATTCCACCCACCTCCTAGCCTTTATTTTAAGGTATAATGATGCCTAAATCATGCAGCCCACTAAATATGTACTCTGCCTTTCTTAGCCAATAAAAAATTCATTTAAAAAGTATTCATTGAGTACCTACTGTGTAACAGGCAACTATGAGGTAGTACTCTGTTTACTGGTACATGAAGATTCCATAAAATAATGATAAAAAGCAGATTATAACACAGCATGTAAAATATGATTCTATTTATTAAATTATTCATATATGTATATGTGTTTACACACAACCATGTTAAGTCAAACTTTGGCTCCATTCAGGAGATCTTTCCTTGTGTCTACCCTTTTTCATGCTATGTAGCTCAAAATCATTTCTTAAAATCAACAGGAAAATAAAAACTGATTAAACATTAATTATCTTTCTTTATATGCTCTCCAAGTACCAGAAATAAAATAGTGCATTAAATCTCAAAACCTTGGCAACTTAGGAAACAGCAAATTTTTAACATGCAACATCCCTGCTCAAAGCACATAGGACACGTTTTCTTAAAAGAATAGCTATGCCAATAACCTCCTCCATGTAGTAAAATTGGCCCACTTTCTTTAAGAGTTAGGGCCAGACTTCCATATTGATATGGTAGAAGTTTGTCCTCAAGATGAAATAAATTTCTGTCCTGCTGGCTCTGTTATCCCAGCTTTAAATCCCATTTCAGTTTATCCATTTTAATCGAACATTTATGTTGTTTATCTTTGCCAAGAAGGTTTGTAATCCCCCCTCATTAAGATTTTTAATAGATATTGCAAGTCTTAGAGCAAGAGCCACTAAGAAGCAATTTAAAGTAACAACCATGTCAACCTTATAGGCTGTGTTGGACTGGAGGAAAGAGATAAGAACATGATATTAATAAACAAGAAAACTTCTACTCTTAACTGCTTTGCCATGATTTTCATCCAAGTATTTAACATCCTTTTGTATATTAAAACTGTATAAAAGATTTTCAATATAATACAAACAGGTTCTATGATATTGAGAAATGTTAAAGAAAATTTCAAATATATTTTAAATTTCTATATTTTTATGCACATTGTTCAGATTAATACAATATCGAAATCATTTCCCAATAACATCAGCATCAAGCTCGTCACTTTTGTCTACAACAGCCTGAGGAAACTGGAATTGGATGAGCTGAAGCAGTAAATATGATGGAGAAGCGCAATCTACAGGAAAAATCACTAGGTACGTCATGCGTGGGTAAACTCCTTCTAAAGAGAAAAAGTTGGAAATTTCTTGGAGGATTTTGGAAAACTCTGAAGAATCTTTTAAATCACTAGCAAGTCATTTAGTTCTCTGAAGTGCCCTATTAGTAAATTACACGTTAGTATGTTAACTAATCTGTAATTGACCTGCAAGGGTTAACACTACCTGAAATAGAATTGATAGTTTGAGGATATATGGCTAAAATTAATAATAACATGCTCAAGTTTACTCTTTAAACTTATATTGTTTTACCTTCTCCTTATATATATATGTAGAGAGAGAGATTTCAACTCCTATTTGCCGCTATTTTAACCAAGTTATACCCATCTACCTATGGATTGATTGATTGATTGATCGATAGATACATACACAGAGCAAGCTTTTCTTTTGTCTGACCCTGGAGACTTGAGGCCGTTAACTCAGCCCAGCTTTGTAGGTAAGAATGTTGTGGGAGATTAATTACACACTGTTGCATAAGACCTACTATAAATATTCCTCTTGTCAGTTTTCCTCTTCCTCCTACCACCAGGCTCTACCTACAGACCCACCATTTACTTGTGGAGTCTTTTATCCACGCTAAGCTTTTCTCAATTTTATAAAATTTACAAACATAAGTAAAGTCAATATCTTTTAAAAAGATTAGAAGATGTCTTGTTAGTTTACAAAGTGTAGCATTGGAAACTTGACATCCTACAGAGTCAAGAGAGCCTTAGAGAATGAGTGTTGGTAGGTAGCACCTCTGGAAGGATGCACCCAGAGGAAACATTGATTCCTTCAACGTGATGATGTCATCAACAGACTCCAGGTGATCAGCGCATGCTGATTCATACTCACCTTCTTACTCCAGTGGCAGCCCACCTTTGCTACTCAGCTGGCCTGACTTCAGTAAAGGCTTGGGGGGTTTTCCACCCCTGCATTCACTTAGATTTGCAAAGCTAGCCAGTTTTCCAAGAGCTGACATCTTCTCTTGAGTCCTGTGTCTGCCCTTTAACTGCTGCCACCAGTGGGGGTGGTATCTCTTCTGTAATGTTGACAATAACGACAACAGCAAAAATGATAATAGAGATACAAGTGTGGACTTTTGAAGGGAAATTATAAATGATCTAATCTAATGGTTTCCAAATATTTTTCTGTTTAGCTGCAGAATCCTTTCGATAAAGAAAAGTTTACTCAGAAGACTAATTAAATCAGATAAAGGTGGAGTGACTCTGGTGAACCGAGGGATCTGTGTCTTCCACCAGGATAGCCTCAAGCCACGGGGTGAACAGAGGACAGTGTAAACCTCACAGCTAGCCTTGCTCCTGTCTCATAGCCATAGTTCACTGAATGGCTGACATGTCTTCTCTTTTTATTTAAAAGATGAAGGAACTGAGGTCCTTGGAACTACAGCAACTTCTCCAAGATCACAGAGATAGTGGCAGAGCTGTGAATCCATTTTTTTAAATGTATTTTTTTGCTGCTGGCCTGGTGGCATAGTGGTTGAGTTTGTGTGCTCTACTTCGGTGGCCCAGAGTTCACAAGTTTGGATCCTGGGCATGGACCTACACACCACTCATGAAGCCATGTTGTGGCAGCATCCCACATACAAAATAGAGGAAGATTGGCCACAGATGTCAGCTCAGGGCTAATCTTCCTCACCAAAAAAAAAAGTATTTTTTCAAAATACAAAACTGAATTTTTATAGTAATTCTAATTTCCTGGGCACTTCTAAATTGATTTGACTTTATTTCACTTGACTATCACAATAACCTTGTGACCCAAGCAAGGTAGATATTTTTCTTATCCCAGGTTTACACATGAGAAACTGAGGCTCAAAGAGGTAACGGATTTGTCCCAAGTGACCTTTCTCGTAAGGGGCAGTGGTGGAGTTAGAATGCAGGTCTCTGGCACACTGCTCAATGTTTTACCCACTGTGCAATGCCCTCATGACTCATATGAAAAATTTTCCATAAATATCAAATAACCAAAGCCAAAGAGGCTACCACATGCTTTCCAACTAACTTATACATTTAAAATAAAAACAGGAGTAATTAATATTAACAATTAAGCATTGATATTAAGGAGTACTAGGGTTAAATAATATATAGCAATGCAAATAGGTAAATTGGATGTCTCAGCAAATCTCCACCAATTATGGCTTAGTTCAAAATAAACAGCTTTCTAATTTGTCTTGAATCTTTTTTGGCTTGTATGGAACTTATTCCAACATCTCAGGCCCTAAACAACTTTCTCCAGTGTCAAGCTCCCACAGTTTCTCAGTGCTTCTGGTTTCCATCTGCCTTAACTAAAGAGAGAAAACAAAACAACTGCGTTAGAATTGGTCTTAGCTGCCATCATTCCCCCTTCCCAGAAAGGGCCTGGCAATAGTTTTGGAAACCCAATTCCCCACAGCCTGGTCCATTCTCTCTCTTCCCTACTTCCGCAGCTCTGCGCTCACCTCATTTGATATGGAACCTTGAACGCGGCTCCCTGTGCTCTTGGAGCTGAGGTCCAAAAAAGCTTTCCTCACAATGGTGAATATAATCCACCTCGGTCTCTCCTTCCTTTAAAATCTGAAATCATTCTCCTGGGGTACAGCTCATCTTTCAGAGAATTAAACTTCTTCTCTCTCACAGCTTGACAGAAACCACAAGAGAGAAAAGATTTTGGCCACACCATATTCCTATTTCTCCATAACTCTGTGCGTGTGTGAGTGTGAGTGTGTGTATGTGTGTGTGTTCCCAATAAGAGGGGAGTATATTTTCTCTTTTCAAGGAGAAAGATTCTCCCCTCCCCTTAGATTTCTAGCTGCTGGATGCTTACTGATTAATTTAAATCCACACACAACTGGTTCCCTTATTAATGATTCTGCCAGGTTTCCAGAACATAGCAGGATTAACCTGCTCTGAATACAGACAATTCTTTTTAAAGGGGCCATTGCCTTTCGATAAGAACGTAAGAGGAAATACAGCATGGCAATACCACTGTTTATCACAGGGAATACCACAAGTTGTCTCGAAAAACGTTAAAATACAGTTGCCCACCGAAAGCTAAAAGGTCGCAAAGTCCCCATACCACAGTAATGATCAGCCATTTATGGGAACAGACCATAAACTTTCCTAAACATGTGGCAGTGGATCATGAATGTCCAAAACTCCAACTAAGGCTAGTGGGGAGAACCTCAAGGAGGTGAAGTGAGGCTGAAATGAGATTGTATTTTAGTTAAGCACAAATCTAAGCAATTCCATTAAACCATGTTTGAAGAAAGAGCATGTGAACAGCAAGACGTTTGTAAGTCTATTAGAAATTAAAAGGAAAGTAACATGGACAAACACTGGGAGTGCTCACCCAAGGATTGTCTGAGATGGAAAAAGTCTGGCCAGACCCACTTCATGCTAGAGAGAGGACCTGAAGCCCCCTCAAAATTCTGACATCATCAAACTCACCCTGGATCCGATTCCAGACTCACCCCACCTCTGCTTCCCTCATGGCTTGTTTTAAGGAAGACGGAGAGGTGGGTCAGGCTGAAACAACCATTGCACTTGACATTGTGTATGCATGTGCATCTGAGTGTACCCAAATCGAGTTAATGTGAGTCAGCCCAGATCTCCTTGCAGTGGATTCCTTGTTCAAAGCCTTAAGGCCTGCAGATTAGAGGAGCAAAGCCTGGACCCCAGTGAATTCTCTAAGCTAAATGGTACCCCCTGGGCATCTGACTGAGAGGCAAAGTGTCCTTCTATATGCAAGATAGATTTGCTTTTTTATATTAGATGCCTTCTGTGAACTACCACAAAGGTGAAAACTCAACATTCTGACCTCACAGAACTGTGGGGAGAATTAAACAGAAACAGTGTCCGGCTCATAGCGAGTGCTCAATAATTCTTAATTATTTTCTTACACAAGACCTCCTCTGTCACAGCTTACATAGCGTGAAAACCTCAAAAAGCATTCTTTTTAATTGATATCCTAGTTTCCGGGACTTCAAATACATGGCATTTGGATGATACACATTATGACAAAAAAAATATTCAGGCTTTTCTAAAGTTATCCGCCAGCCACAAATCAAGTCGCAAACCTACAGGATTCCACAGAGACACAATCCAAGCGACCATCTCTAAACTTTATACAAAGTGAGCTAGTCGTCTCACAAACATGAAATGAAACCGTTTCCAGCTTCAAGGAGCTTACAATACACAGCAGGGAAACAGACACACAAACGTCAGATGACTCTTTGCCCTCCGTGATCTCCACAGGATGAGCTGGATTGTGATTTGATTGTGCTGGCTATTGCAAAGGGGTTGTAGATGAAATTTTCTGACGGGACAGTAAATAAGATCAGTTTTCATAGCATGCACGTGTATGCAGTCTAATGTGGTAAGTAAACTGCCCAGGTATTGAAAGAGAGAGATGGGAAATGAGAAGTAAAAGAATTTAACTTTTTTTTTTTTAAGGCAGAGAAAAGATGAGGTATGAAATATTTCCCCTTGGTTGCTAGGTGTTCTCTCTGTTGCTATTCTGGAACAGAAAACACCAACCAAAGAAACTGCAGACTGTAAAATGCTACATGGATAGCAGGTTTGGGAGCTGTCCAGCTCTCTCTGTTCCACCAAATACCATACATCCCCCAGAGCTGAGATTTCCTCTGAATCCGGGATTTAGCCATGTGTCTCCATGGCTAGCCTGAGGTTCAATTCCAGGAATCAGGTTTGGCCTTCCTCTGAGTACATTAACAAGACCCTAGTAAGAACGACAGCCTGTCAGCAAGACAAACGCAAAGAAAGACCAGCATGATCACAGTATCTTCCAGCAAAGCCAAAAATTTAATAAAATATGAGAAGATGGAGGAGAAAAAACAAAGGTCAGAAACACAAAACAATTTTTAAATCTCTACATTATGCACATATTTAAATACAAATTTTAAAAAACTAGAAAGCAGGAAGGCATGCTTCTGAGACGTTTCAATGTCCTCTTTTTCTAATGTCAAGCTTCTGTGTGACCTCTGATCATGCGAACGGTGTACAAATTTAAGCCAAACGACAGAATCTGCTTAGTGTTTGTCTGAGCGAAGCAAATGACCCCCTCTCAAAGCACCTTTCTTTGAAACTTTAACTTCCCACGACTCTGTGCATCTTAGAAATATTACTGGACTCTGCCCCTCTCTCTTGGACAATTAAATTTCTAATGTGTTTCCACCAGGGGGCAGTAAATAAAAAACAAACAAACAAACAAATAACCTGTTCACTGAACACAACTGCTCCTAAAATTGGATATAAACAGGTTTTATTTTCCCATTAACCTGCATTATAGGCTCAGAGATTTTCAGTGCTGAAAATGCTTTTCTGATGACTCCTCCTGGACTTTTCTTTAACATTCTCGTTCTCCGTCACTAACAGCATGACCTGTGTAGCCCAGGATGAAACAGGGGAGGCTGCTTTTGCAAAAGGGAAAAGCTTCCTTCACTTTAAAAAGTGCCTGTTCTGTCCACACTATGGGCCTCCCTGACTGAAATGTCACCCCTGCTGGTCAAAGGCTTGGTGGGCACCAGTGACAGTATTTCACTGTTGTGAAGGACAGACCCTGGCAAGAGGCCGCAGGAGCACTCTAACAAGAGCTGTGAAAGCAAAGCAGAAAGCCTGCAGGAACAGGAAGGACAGGGGTGCCATCCAGTGGTCAGCCAGTGGGCTTGCCGCCTGTGTGATCCTCAGCACTGCCTGCGCTAGAAATTCTAGAAAGCACTAGAATGCAGTTTGCAGGCTCTGACTCTGGAAGGTAACCGGGGCCAAAAGCAATCATTCCTCCAATCTGAGCTAATCTCAACTACACAGCCTACTTTTCTAAATTGCGAAATGAGAATGAAGGTGGTGTGGTTAAGCCAGGGACCTGGGACTAACTCGTAAAGCCACCTGGACAAGGGGCTCAAGGGCAGCTGCTTCTCAGAAACACCTTGCAGCTTTTTAAAGCACCGACTCCTGGGACCACCGAGACCTTCTGAGTAACAACCTCCAAGGATAAGCCTTGAGAATGTTATTTCTAAAATGATTTCTGGGTGATTCTGCTGCAGAGACTCACGGAGGCTGAAGACTGGCTTGTGGGAACCACTGATGGGATCCATTCTTCTATCTTCAGGCGGGGTTGAATCCAACTCTCCCAGAGCTAATAGTCTTTTCTGCTCTGAAAGCTTTAAACATCCCTTCTAGTCATCCATTCTGGAGTCCAAAATCCCAAACCATCAGGAATTCTCCCTTCTGGTCTGAGTATAAGCCCTGCTCCTTGTTAGTTGCAAAACCTAGACTGCCAACATCTCAGTCTCACATGAAGACATGGGGTTATGACAGTACTCACCCCGTAGGTTTGTTGGGAAAAGTAAAGTGCTCAGAGCAGGAGCTGCCGCTTGGTAAGCACTAAAATGCTTGTTATTTGTATCACTTATGAACACTCTCTTCTGGCTGCTCTTTTAGCTTATTTTCATTTGCTTGATTCCAAAGGATACAGTGATCCTGCTGAGCCCAGGGTCTGCTATCAACCAGCTCTCTTACTCTCTGCGCCAACTTTCCCAGGCCTGGACAGCCCTTGTTGTGACAGATTTACCTACAGGCTCAGTCTGCCCATTTTCTGAGCTAACACTGACTACAACAGGAGCTTCAGTGCCCCACTGGCAGATAGATGGAATGGAGAGAAACATTTCTTGAGGACCTACTGTGTGCCTAGTACTAAACAAGGCACATTATATATATTATCTCATTTAATTGTCCCAACAATACTCCAAGGTAAGTATTAAATTCCCTAGTTTACAGAAGAGGAAACTGAGTCTGAAAGAGGTAAGTGGCACACTTCCCTGGTTGCCTCCAAACACTAGGAAATGACTTGTTCCCTGCGATGAGCTCTGGGCACACCTAGCCAGTCTCTGACTCTAACTGCTGCTGCTGGCCCAGTTTGTGCATCCAGGGGTTCTGTCCAGCATCCAAGTCCTCATTAGCAGAGTTGGCTGGCCTGCTTATCTGAGACATCTTGTCTAACACCTGCAAGTCCCTCCCTAGGAAGAAACTGAATCCTGTTTCCTACATCCCGTGGTCCTGGCAGATGCACTGCTCTGATGGATGAGCCGCCAGGCCATGACAGGGCAGCTTGCCTGACCTCAAGAATCCCTCATTGCTGCAGCCCCACCAGCAATAGTCCTCACTCAAATACACAGTGACTGGTGGAAGCCAGCCTGCATTTGCCAAGGCTCACAGACCATACACACAAGTACTGGCTGCTCTTCCCATGAAGACCAGGCCTACAATTCCCTCAATTTCCCCAGCTATCTGTTCTTTCCTGGTTCCAATTTTTCTTATTTCCCACCACCTAAAGATGCTGAGGTTCCAGCGTTCCTCACACTGAGCCCACTCTAGTCAGTGTTTTTCCAGTATGCTGTGTGAAGAAATGCAGCACTGAAATCCATGCAAGCCCACCGGCATGCAAAATGGAAGGGTATGAGTCAGGATGAGGCAAATACAAAGTGTGATAAAACTGGAAAATAGTAAATCCTGTTACTCTACTCTTACAAAGTATTCAGGCTCACTTGTGTTTGGCAAATATTTATAAACATGTCTATAAACATAGTAGAGAAGTTCCTAGGTTAGGTGTCATAAGGGATACAAAGAAGACCAAGAGACAATCCTGCTTTTAAGGAAATATATTTTGGGATAAAAGCACACAATTCAAAGTGTTGATATTAATACATGGCAATATCTGTTAAGGACCACATGAGTAACATACTCAGTGTGGGCTGCAGGATTTGATAGGAAAAGACTTTGCTACAGCCTGTGGGGTCATGGGCAGCTGTTGGGCAATCGATGATGAATAGAAGTTATTTAAGTGGAGAAGCTGTGCGATGGCCCACCAAGATTCATCAGAGAAAGGACTAGAATGTGTCCAGTGCAGTTGGAGGCCACTGAGAGTGCTTGAGTACTAGGACTGCATGTGGAGTTTGGGGCTGGGCTGCGGACAAAGACAAATGTGGGGTCGAGGAGCCCAGAGTTAATCCTACAAAGAGGGTCCCATGCGACTTTTGAGAAGGGAATGAGATGGCAAAAGGGTGTTTTGGGAAAATTCATTGGCAACAATTAATAAGAGGCTTGGAGGATGTCCTGGAGGTGAAGGGTGTCTAATGAAGTATTTCTCAACATGTATCTTAGTAAGTCATTGGGAACATAAGTAGAAGGTAAATTAGTCAAAGAGATTTCCAAGTCAAATAAAGGAAGGCTATAGTAAAATAGGTGTCTTTTTTTTTGCAGATCTTCTCAGAGCCTTTATGGTAAGCTTCTGAAGGAGATATAAAATGTAGCATTTCCCAAACTTACTTAGTTGCCTGCTGAAGCACTTTCCACAGTGAAGCGTGCGGGGCTAGCACTCAGATACAAACTTTGGATGACCGAGGGTGGCCTGAAGCAAGTGACAGATGTCATTTTAAAGAAGACAGGTACAGATCTCTGCTCTAAGTTGTGGGGATTAAGAGGGAAGGTATAAATGGAGAGGACATTATATCCTTCCAGTGGCTCACTCTAGACCTTTTGGTGTCATCCTTGACTCCTGTCTTTCTCTCAAATTACACATCCAATCCATCAACAACGCCTGCTGAATCCACCTTCAAAGTTACAGCCAAACCTGAGCCCTTCTCATCACCTTCTTGGCTACTTCTCTGCAGAAAACCACTATCATCCTTCTCACTGGTCGCTTCCTTCCACCCTTGTACCCCCAGTGATGTGTTCCTTATCAAAGAAGTCAGAGAGATTATTTTAAAAATTAATCGGATCATGTCACTCCTCTGCTCAAAACTCTGTAATGGCTCCCAGCTCACTCAGAGTAAGAGCTAAAGACCTGACAATCGCCTTAAGGCCCCACATGTCCTCTCACCCCACCTATGTCACCACTATGACCTCACTTTCTGCCACTCCCCCGTTTAACTCCACTCTTGGTCCTCTGGTCCCCTCTGCTCCCTGAACGCTCCAGGCACACCCTTGATTCAGGGATGTTGGCTTACTCTCCCCTCCCCGTGGGACTCCTTTTTTTTTTGTTTACTTGTTATTTTTCCATTGTCTAGCCACTGTCAATAGGAATATCTGACCCAACAGGACAAGAGTTCCCCTTCCTCTGTATTTTGTTTTATCCTTATTGCCAGCATACAGGAGGCACCATACGTACTGACTTCGATACTTATTTAAATTCCAACAGCAATGCTGTGACTAGGATTGAGAAGACATTATCTTTGTTTCATAAATAAAGAAATTGAGAATCAGAGATGATTTCCGATTTGTTCAAGAGTGTAAGCTAATGATTAGTTAATTTACTATTTTCCAATTTTCAGATTAGAATCTAGGTCTCTCGACTTTTCAACTATACAATAATATCTTAGGGCTGTGCAAGCAGTTAGAAAAATAGTTTTTAACAAATCAAAGGGGCTAAATTCACAGAATACAGTAGCCTTCCTCTTTAAAAAAAAAAGAATTGTGAGCTAAATATCATCCTTTCCTTTAGCTCTTTAGGACTGTTCAATATAAAAATTTCACTTACAGTCTATATAATATGTCAAGCAAGGAAGTGAAATGGGATAAACACACAGAGAAATATAAAGATGTCTTAGAGAAACCTCAGCCTACGGAGCTCCAACACTAGTGTGCGCTAGTCTTAAGGACCCCTGCTTACCTGTGGACATCTTAAGAGGATTTTTCTGACCCAGGGAAGGGTTATATCTATCCTGGAAAGACCTGAAATAGTGAAAAAATAAAATATTTTGAAAACAAAAGAGTGAAAATTCTTATACTGTGTAGCTACAAAAAACAACCACCAAGCAGTCCAACATTCCAATGCATCCATCGGGACAGAAGATGTGAGCAAGTGCTGACAGAGAAGAGAAACTGTGGTCTTTTCCACTAGAGGACACAGAAATTCTTCTCTAAACCAGACTTGTTCCCTTCCCTCGACCCTTGGGGTATCGCTGCAGGCCCTCTGTACACATTAGGTTGGGAAAGACTGGAGTTACTTTTGCTTTATCTGAAGTGCCTTGCTACACAGTCCTGGTACCCAGAGATATTACAGGAATGATTTCTCCCACGAAAAAATGGGGAGTGGGATGGGAAGGAGAGCTGTGGAAACAGGAACATTCAAATCATAAGACTAGAGATGTAGGAAACTTGTTTGTTTCAGAGAAGATAGTTGTTCTAGAACAATGGTTCTCAGACTTTAGCTTATATCAGAATCACCTGGAGGTCTTGTTAAAAACACAGATTGTTGGGCTCCACCCCAGAGTTTCTGATTCAGTAGGTCTAAGAATTAACATTTCTAACAAGTTCCCATGTGATGCTGATGTTGCTGGCAGGAAATTATGTTACGGAAATCACTGTTCTAGATGAACCAGTTACCAAAATAGGACTCCATCTTGGGAAAAATGGAAAAATAAACCCATAATCCTCTAGAATAAAATCTCATAGAATCTTAAAATGTTAGAACTTGAAAGGCTCTTATGGGGCCCTCATGTTATGGACAGGAAATAGAGGGCCAGAGAGGTTCCCTAATGTGCCCAAGGTCACATTTTTCAGACTGCAGGTCAAAACCCACTTATGGGTTGTAAAATCAGTTTAGGATAAACTGACAAAAAAAAAAAGAGAGAGAGAAAAGACTCAAATTACAAAAATGAGGAATGCAAACTGAACATCACTACTGACCTTTCAGAAATAAAAATGATCAAAAGGAAATACAATGAATAGTTGTATGCCAATAAATTAGATGGCCTAAATAAATAGACAAATTCCTAGAAAAACACAAGCTACCAGATCTTACTCAAGAAGAAATAGTAAATATGAATAGACTTATCACAAGTAATGAGATTGAATTAATAATCAAAAATATTCCAAAAAAGAAAAACCAGGCCTAAATGGTTTTAATGGTAAAGTCTATAAAATGTTTAAAGCAGAAATAACACCAATCCTATACAAACTATTCCAAAAACTGAAAAAGGGAACACTTCTTGACCTCTTTGAGGGAAATATTTGAGGCTAATATTACTCTGATACTAGGACATCAGGAGAAAAGTAAACTACAGACCAATATCCCTTATGAATATAGACACAAAAATCCTTAACAAAATACTAGCAAACCAAATCCAGCAACATATAAAAAAAATTGTACACTATGATCACATGGGATTTATTCTAGGAATGCAAGGTTGGTTTAACATATGAAAATTGATCAATTCAATACACCAGGGAAATAGACTAAGAATGACAAAAAGGTGTGTGATCTTCTTAAATAGACTCAGAAAAAGCACTTGACAAAATCCACTTTTTATCATTTCATGATAAAAACACTCAACACAGTGGTAATAGAAAGGAATTTCCTCAATCTGATAAAGGGCCTCTATGAAAAATCCACAGCAAATATCATACTTAATGGTGAAAGACTGGATACTTTCCCCTAAGATCAGAAAGAAGACAAGGATGTCCCCCTTGCCACTTATATTCAACATTGTACTGAAGGTTCTAGCCAGAGAAATTATACAAGAAAAAGAAATAAAAGGCATCCATATTGGAAAGAAAGGACTAAGATTATCACTATTAATAGATGACATGATCTTGTATATAGAAAATCCTCAAGAATCCACAAAAAAAACCATTAGGACAATTTATGAATTCAACAAGGTTGCAGGATACAAGCTCAATATATAAAAATTCATTGTATTTCTATGCAGTAGCAACAACTAATCCAAAAAGGAAATTAAGAAAGCAATTCTATTTACAATACCATCTAAAAGAATAAATACTTAGGTATAAAATTAACAAAAGAAGTGAAAGACTTGTACACTGAAAACAGCAAAACATTGCTGAAAGAAATCAAAGATTATTGAAATAAATGGAAAGGCATTCAATGTTCATGGATTGAGAAACTTAATATTTTTAAGGTGACAATGTTCCCAAGTTGATCTACAGATTCAATGAAATCCTGTCAAAATCCCAGCTGGAATTTTTTGCAGAACAAATTGATCTGAAAATTCGAACATCCTTTTTTGCAGAAAAACTGGTCTTAAAATTCGTGTTCAAAAATGTTGGAATCTAAGGTAAGATAAAAACTCTACCACCATAATTTCTTCCCATCAAGCCCATGAGTTTATTAAGAAAGTAACTATAGACTGAAATTCTTAGCACAGCTCCCTGAGATCTAGCCACAGGACAGATTTCAGATTGGTTTTCTCTGATTTTAGAACCACACAGTTAGGATAATAATGGAGTGTTGGTACCATGATGACAGACACATGAAGATAAAAACTTTGTTCATAAACCTGTAGAGAATGACGCTAACCCTCTTCTCATTTGAAGGCAAGAATGACTTTGCAGTGATGGTTGCCTCAAAGCACATGAGTGGCCTGAAGATTCGCTGGAAGGAAAAAAGAGACTAATGACCCTTCCCATCTACAGGTAGCTGTGGGCATGAAGCAAATCTGCATGAGAGACTCTAAACCACCCAGCTCCACTCGAAAGTTCTAAACAGCTCCACTTCCTATCAGAGGATTCACATTTGTGAGTTTATTGGCAAAGCTTAGGTAAGGTGAAGTCTTGATTTGATTTTTCCTTCCCAAGGAAAAAGAAAATGAACTGTTCCAGCTGTGCTCACACCTGTCATCTCAGTCATGGAGCAAGAGAAAGAAAAGTCCTTGCAGGTAAACAAAGTTGATTTGACTTTTAACTCCCTCACTTACTGAGTAATTTTTTATCTCTAAGATGGAAAAATAGTATCTGTAGGTTGTGATGATTACATTAAAAATGTAATCTTTCCACTTGCTCGCCAGAGTAACTTGCAAGGTGGACACTGTTACCCTAATTTTTTAAATGAAAAACTAATCAGATGCATTTATCACTTGAAGAGTTATGAGCCTTCTTTTGTAGAAGAGTGCTTTTGGGATATTGTTATGAGGATTAAGAGTAAATTCCTCTGCCATTTTGCGTTTCTCCTTCATTATTAAGGGAAGGAAGGAATAAAGAGGAAAGCACATATCTATTAAAAAGTTGCATCCTTATATCCTGGACTGACTGTTGTTATTCTCTTGTCTGAATGCATTTCCAAGCTCCACCTTGAACTGAATAGGGAAGCCAATGGCCAAGCTGTGGCAGTACTGACTTCTGACTGCACACACCTGTTTAATGCTCTTTGTGCAAAACTGACAGCAAGGAATTTACCCCAGTGTTTTGATTATTTGAAAGTCTGTGTTTCCAAAATGTCTAAGTAACTTGTTTTGCTTAGTGTTTTACCTCTTGTTTTTCTTTTCTCCACCCCCTGGAATTATGTTGCTATTCCTTCTTTTCATATTGATCAGTAAACAAATTCATTCATTCATTTAATTATTCAGTGAATTGGAAATGTCAAGAGCTCTGTTCAGAGCACAGTAAAACCCTGAAAGTTTCTACCTTCTACATATAATAGCCAGAGTGACAGAATTTTAAGTTATATTTGGGCTCTCATTTTAGGCTTCCTAACTTTCCATACATAATATGCTTTGAAAAGGAAAATGTTATTTGGTAGGGAAAATTTTCCTTTTCACTGGGGAAAAAAGAAGGGGAAATAAGCCCCAATCAGGCAGTTCCACTCATCTGCCTAGCTGAAGATGACTAAAACACATAAAACTTCGTTATTTTCTGATTAACAACCATAGAGCTGGTCTCAGGAAACTATGCGTAAGTAGCATATAAAAGGTAAAAAGTCCAACATCACCATGCAAAGATGGTAATTAAAAACAGGAGAGAGAAAGGCCTATCATAAATTATACTACACTTGAGGCTATAAAAAACCTTCTTTTTAATTAACTGAAAGAATGAGGCAAACAAACTTTGAGCTTTTACGACTGTCTACTGAAGTCTGGAGACAAACGACACGATCATTTTTTCATGTGTCACTGGTAAGCTGAATACCACTAATTACCATCTCAAGGGGTGTGGATTATCCTGAACAAATTCTAAAAGTATTGTCATGAAGATTTTGGAGTTTGCGCTGCTGCATTGCAGCTCTCCTATTACAGCAGAATCCAGAAACAAATACTAGAGAAGAGCCAGATTTTTTCTAGAGAACAAAGGAGTTTGTCTAACTTTTTATGTGAAAGTCACAACAGAAAAATCCAACACTGCAGACATTAAAGTCGAACGTGTGCGTGCCCATTTCCTCTGTTGTAAGGGAAGCAAATTATTTTAGAAGTAGTTTCTTAGTCAGGGACTCCAGACTCCAAGGTCTGTTCCCAACTTCATTTGTGTTTCTTCACTCACTATCTCAGGTAGTAACCCATCACATCACCACAGTGATGGTGAAATCATCACCGATTTGGTTTCCCAAGAAACATTATGTGGTTTTCCCTATCACACGTCTGTAGGATGATAATGGTGATATGCTGTGTTGACTTCAAACTTGTTTTAGATCTCTTATCAAAATCTGTGCCTCAGTGTGGGCCTGAAGATTGGAGAGTGAACATTAGCAGTAAGTTGGGAAAATCTTTGATACTATTGAATGGTATGATTCAAGATGGGGGAAAGAAACTAATCCTCAGGATCGTGGCCTATAAACTGAACCAATTCAATGTGTCAAGCAAAATTAGAGAGGGTTTTGGACCTCCCATGTTGCTTTTTATTTTCCACAATTTCTCCCCTTAGGGCTTATTTGTTTTTTGGGTTTTTCTTTTTTTTTGTGAGGAAGATTGTCCCTGAGCTAACATCTGTGCCCACTTCTTCCATTTTATATGTGGGATGCCACCACAGCTTGCCGTGATGAGCAGTGTGTAGGTCCACACCAAGGATCCAAATCCATGAACCCTGGGCTGGTGAAGCAGAGCATGCAAACTTAACCACTATGCCACCGGGCCAGCCCCACCTAGGGTTTTTTTTTAATGACATAGATCACCTCAAAACTTTACTTTTTTTTGAGGAAGATTAGCCCTGAGCTAACTGCTGCCAATCCTCCTGTTTTTGCTGAGGAAGACTGGCCCTGAGCTAACATCCATGGCCATCTTCCTCTACTTTATATGTGGGACGCCTACCACAGCATGGCTTGCCAAGTGGGGCCATGTCCACACGGGGGATCTGAACCAGCAAACCCTGGGCTGCCAAAGTGGAATGTGCACACTTAAGCGCTGCACTGCCGGGCTGGCCCCCAAAACTTTACTTTTTCCAAACACAAAAGAAGAAATACAATTTCTAAGCATTTTAATTCTGTAAAAGAAAAAGAAACTTAAGTTTAAAGCCTAGAAGCAAACCACCGAAGTGCAAAAGCCTCAGCTGACTAGAGTCGTCCCTGGAAAGAGAGATAAAGGGCATTATTTAGGAATTAATAAGGCTGGGCCCTCACTCTGTGTCAACACAATTTAGTTCTCGTAACACCTGACTCCACTACCATATGGCTATGCCCACTGCTCCCTTCCCCGTCTTATCAATCATGAGCACCAGAGTTACAGAATAACACAGCTCAAGGTCGCACTGAAGCATGATTCTTGAGACTGAAGTGGAGTTCTAAGCAGGGCCTCTAGATGGCACTCTTTCTTATCAGTAGTCAATGTGAACAGTTTTTCTTTCCTATCTTCACAACAAATGACGAAAATTGGTCCTCTTCTATTTTGATGCAATTGCCCTATGCCATCTTAGTAGAAAGCTGGATGCTTACATAACATATCAGTTTAGCAACAGCAAGTTAAGAAAAAGACATTGTCTCTCACCAGAGTGCCTCCGTTCCTGCTGCTGTCCTGATTGAAAGAGGAACAGCTTGTATTCTCCCATGTGGAAGTGTTTGTCTCAGGTCTATACGGTTCCTACGTCCCACTCTGGACCCTACTTCCAATGTCACTAAGGTAACGAAGGAAGAGGGAAGTGAGCATCCCCAGTCCCCATGAAGGCTAGCTCCTCTCACTCCTTACCACGCAACTAGAGCTGTGTGGAGGTGGGGGCTGATGGCGTTTGTGGTTAGAAGCAGAAGAAGCTGGACACAGTGAAACAGCTGGGTTTCCCACCAACCCAGGTTTGTCTCTGTAACTGATGAGTTGGTGGCCTCGGAACTGACTCATCTTCCTGTGTCCCTAATGGCATTAAGGATGCTTCTGTGAAGCTCACAACTAGCCTTGAAGTCATTGCAGCTCCCTTACAACACTCAATATTCCCTGGCTGAATGGGTAACCCCCCAAATACTGCTCATCCCTCCTTGTCTCCTCCCCTGCTCCCCATATACACACAGGGTTCTCAGGAAACCAAGAACCTTGTTCGCACTTTGCAGGGGAACACACTTCAGCTCTATTGGCCAGGGCACAGTCAGGATGCGATTATGGTAACCAAGAAACGTAGAATCCTTGAGGGTAGGTTGTAGAGCAGAAAACTGCAGAGGGTGGATGGAATTCCTTTCTTTCATTCTTCAGATGATATTTAGTGAACACACTTTTTCAAGTCTGGGTATTCTTAAGAATTCATAGTTGTGTATAACTATAGATATTTCAGAGAGTGACAAAGAGTAAAAACCAGTTTTCCATTCAAGTTTATTTTCTTCCATTTTGTCTTATTTCAACCCCAACTCCCTGGTCCTGACCATGGGCTATCTATTTTCCAAAGCTGGAGCTGACCACAGCTTTGCAGATGGACTAAGAGGCTCTGACAAATACAATACAGACTGACTTTTAAGACTCTTAAGAAAATATAGAACAACCTCTTATTAACCCTTTGTCCTCAAAGCAAAGAACTTGTGCTTCTTTGCAATTAAGAATTCTTACATTCTCTCCTCACTGAGTTATTTTTCTAAAAGCTTATCTTGCTGAGACATAATGCAATGAAGGTCAGAGGTGCCATCCATAAAAATTTAGTTATATAAGTTGTATTAAATAATTTAAATGGGGCATTTAATTAATCCTGGATCTTTTCCACAAAGCCAAAGGTCTTCCTCTGGTTGTTAAGTTCATCTTTTCTCCCATTTTTAGTCAAGAAGACACTTCCTTAGGACTCAGGAATGGGGAGGAAATAACTACAGCCGCAGGTCTGCCCAGAAACATTTCCAGCCTGCTATTTTCCTGAATATTACTTAAATATTTAGAGCTCCATAAAACTCAAGCTGCATTGGATGAATTCGGTAACCACCACCAAATGTAGTTTTCTAGGAAGAAAGCTGCCAATTTTTTAAGACACAAGATCAAGGCTCCAGATGGCCTTTTTCTGAAGGCTGAGTGCTAACTGGGTTTCCATGTCCTTGTCTGACTTGCTAGTCCACCCTGAGCGTCCCTTTCCAGAGCAGAGTCTGGGAAAACAAAGTTCACACAAAGGCCAGGTAAAAGGGTAGACGGATAAAACAGTTGATTTACAGGAACTTGGGGCCTCCTAACTGTTAACCCATTTATTTCCAAAAAAGCTCCTTCCTGTTTGAAAAGATGCCTAAAACTCTACCTCTAGAAGATTTCTTCTTTTGGCTCTGAAAGACCACTTTTCTAGCTCCCGAATCAAATCCAAATGTCCTTGGGAAAGGTACCACCTCCAGGGTTTATTAGCAACACCTGCATTCCCTTAACTGCCTTGGATGAAGCATCAAGGAAGGAAGCAGCAGCACAGAGAAGGTATGAGGCTCGCTTAGGGCCCCACAGCGTGTACAGGGCTCCATCCAGGTAGTGCTTAGGAGGGAACCTTTGGAAGGAGCTGGGAAACCAGTTTTGTCCCCATTCTTCTCTCTTCTCTGGGCTGTGAGCAGGCACACAGCTCAAAGAGCTACTAGTATTTTCCTAAAGCAGCGGCTCCAGGCAGGAGGCAGGGAGGAAAGACATCTCTCTTGCGTGGTTAGGAAAGTGCTGGTGACTTGATTTAGAGGAAGAACCACCGGCTTTTGTGTTAGGAGCACTCAACTCCAATCTATGGGGGGAACAAAAGCCCAAGGTCAAATCGGTTTGGAAAATGCTTCCTAATGTTTCCCATTTGGAAGATTTTTGGTGAATATTAGCATATTAGAACAGTCCTGAACACCACTTATAACATTTTTTTCTTCTGCTTTACCTCCCCAAATCCCCCCGGTACATAGTTGTATATTTTAGTTGCAGGTCCTTCTAGTTGTGGCAGTAACATTTGTTTTAACCTCACTATTTCCCAAACTATTTGACCACAGAATGCTATTTTTCTTAACATCTATTAACATCTCTCTGGAACGGTTTGGAAAATTCTGCTTTAGTAGAAATTGTGAGAATGTTCTGTCTCCTCATGATGCCCTGCAGCTGCCTTGCAACCCAGAACAGACCTCTCTGAAACTCTTATTCCTTTCAGAAGTCATCTGCATGTCTTTTCTCCCATAAGGCACAATCTGAAAAGGCCCTGAAGGGTCTCAAATGCTTATCATTTGGAACACTTTTTCATTAAGGCCACTAACAACCATGGAGAAAAATCAGCTGAAGGTCAAATGGAAGTACAAGCCAATACCGTCTTCTCTCTTTTCCACCTGCAGCCCTATGCTGTTTTAAGACTTCCCTCGAATACTCTCTCTCTTCTAGAGAACTTTCCTCACGACCCCCAGGCAGAGGACATTCTGCATTCTCCTCTCTCCCACAGCCAGAGTTCCTATTTGTATTACAGTACTTGATATTCTTGCATTGTAATATCTGCTCCCAAGCTTGATTCTCTCAATACACTGAGGGCAGTTCAAGGCAAGGGAAGACTAAGCACACATCTTCTTAGCTCCATCAGCTGCAGCCCCTGGGATGTGGTGATCGCTCATGAAGTTCTGTGATGGGCATAATGTAATAAGTCAACGAATTGAAGAGTCCAAAAATAAGATGCACACATAAATTTAAACGAAATTGATTTTAAAGTATGAAAAATCATACCCCATTAAATAATAATCGATACCTAAATATATTTTATTATGGACATTTAGTTTTCAAATAGAGAAAGAAAGAAGGAATAACGAGAGAATCAAGAGATATGACCAAAAAACAGTAAGAAAAAAGTAGAGTGGGAAAATAGAAAGGAAAAGAGAAAAAATTTTCACACAAAAGTGCAGGTAAAGTTAGAAATAGAAAGACAAAAGTAAAGCAAAAGAATAGCTAGAGTGTAAAAGGAGGTGAGGATGAAAGCAAACAAAAGAAAGAAGAAAATTCAACAATTTTGAAGTTAGTGCAAGAGCCTGCAGTTCAATTTACTGTTATCTCTTAGCATAGACTAACTATAACTAACTTAACCATTAGTCACAGCTCTACGACTGCTTTTTATCCTTTTGTCTGCTGATTTTTCATGGTGCAGGTCCAATTGTTTGGTCCACTACCGCCACCATTATAACTACTACTGTGTGGAAGAGAATTCACAGGTCTGAGTTTTTGTTCCCTTTAATCTCCTGGGTAAGACTGGCCTATGCCATTTGAAAGTGTCATGATTTAGCAAGTTTTAAAAACTCAGAAATTTACTGATAAGCTATATGAATTGAAATAAGTGGAACTGCAATAAATGTTTGAATTGCAAACAAAGATTTTATTTGATTGATTTCTAAGCATATGCTTATAAAAATATCAGAGTGTTTTCATTTTTTGCTAGTTTTCCTTTTCTGTGAGATTTTCCTTTCCATCTAGTCTTAGCTTCCTAAATGCCTTCGGGTTCCATAACAATTACTCACTTCCCTTTGTGGGTTTTTTCTATTTTTATTACTTAGCAATAGTCAGTTTCTCTCAAGCAAGGTTGTGGTAATTAATTGGAATAACAGGGAATGACTCGGATCCCTGATCCAAATTTCTCTTCCAGCCTCAAGTTCCAAAAATAACCCTCTATTAGTCAAAAGGCTCGTTTCAGTCTTATTCATTGTGGAGAGGGTCTTGTGAGTACATTCTTCATACTCAGGAGCCTCTAAGAGGCTTTGTGTTTTGGCTTCCCAGTAGATTTCCCTGGGCTAATGTAAAACATCAAGTCTTACAATAGTTTTCAAGCTCTCAAGCCTCAAATATCATCATGAGCCTCTAAACTAGCTCCAGGATGTGGAAAAGCAGCAAGTTCTTTGGCCTTCGGTTTCATGATCCATAAAATGACCTCCTGCAAAAGGGAAGCTTCTCAGCTACAAAATATTCTGTTTCTAAAGAGGCTGGCTCTTCAAGGTCTGCCCGAACTTTCACGGAACAGAATTTGAGGCAGCAATTCTGCCCAGAAGTTGAAAAGAAAGACTTCTTGCAAGATGTTTTTGTTACTTTCCTAAATCCATCAACCAACCCAGGAATGATTACATGTAAATACACACACTAGAATTCACAGGAAGAGGTCCCTGTCCCCTGCCCTTCAAAGAGCTTATCTGCTGTCTAATTTGATAGGACATACAGCAGGACACACAATATTAGGACACAATCCAATATTAGGACATACAAAGAGAATAAGTGACAATAATCCAGATACAATGTGAGCCCCAAATGAATGATAAAACAATAAAAAATTCATATCAAGTAAACCTCAGAGAGGCCAAAGAGGTCATGAAAAGCTTCAATGGAAAAAGTGGAATTTCAGTTAAGCCTACAGGAAGAATGATGCATGATTCAAACGGGGATGAAGGTGGAAATGAGCATAGCAGTGGGGTGGCATTAGTAAAAAAAACGACGTGTTTTATTTGCTACCCATGAGTGTCCTTCACGTCGCCTTTGCCTGGCTTCGCTCCTGCTGTCCCTTCACCTGAAATGCCCTTTATCCATTCCAGTCCACAGCTCCCCTCCCCCTTCAAATCTCAGCACAAAGACCCTTTTTCCATGAAGCAGACTCGGATCCTCCAGTTGAAAGTTACCGTTTTCTCTCCTGACCTTACACACAACTTTATCCTTCCCTCCATCACAGCATTCATCACTTACTCCCCTCTACTGGTCTTTCATGTATTCTCATAGATTGCTGCTAGACTTCAAGATCCTTAGGGGAAGAAGCCAGTCAAATTTACCTTTGTTTACCTCTGGTACTTAAATTAAGGTCTTGCATTATTCATTCATTCATGTATTCATTCTTTTCTTTTTTATCCCTTCATTCATTCAACACAAATTTATTGAACAACTTACTACATACCAGTAACATTCTAAGAGTTATACAGTCATTTCCCTTAAAGCTGGCATTCTGGTGTGGGGAAACAACTGATCAATAAATAAACTCATAAATTTACAATGCGCCCAGTGCTAAGTTCTATGGGAAAAAATTAAAACTAAGGAATAGCTAGAGATAGTTTACATTCAGTGGCCAGCATTACTGTATTGAGTAAGTGATATATCATTCTAAGGTAGAAACCTATAAACAAAAAGAATATTTTGAGGTATTGGATAAAATAAATTAGGCAGTGATAAGGTTCTCAAATTATCTCACTACAAGTAGGATTAATAAAGATAATTGGTATTAAGAATCATAATAATTACTATTGCTATGTATAATAAAATAGCTAACATTTACTACATGTCTACTATCTGCTAGACAACGTAGCAGAAAATCCCTTCAACCACAAGAGAGGTATTATTATTCTTTCCATTTAACAGATGAAGAAACTGAGGCTCAGATGGGTTAAGAAACGTGCTTCAGATCACTAGGTAGTAAACGGATAAGCCATGAAAGGAATCTGGAACTGTCAAGACGCAAATGCTAACGTTTGTACTGAACACCTGCTCTTTCCTAGGGCAAGAAAGGTGTTTTCTTGTGCCTGCTTCCTGGAGCCTCCCCTCTGAAGAACGTCTGGTAGCTCCCTGTGTGCCTGGCTGCACATCTCTTAGGAAAGCAACAATTTGAGCGTGGGCCAGAGCTCTCCCAATCCTGAGCTCAGAAGGGAACTGAGAAGAAGACATGCAGGTTCTAATTTCCTACAAAAGGAATTCAGCCTTGGCTTCTGTAGAAGGATGTCTTCTGAGGCTGCATGGGCCACAACCAAAGGTAGTGCCAATTCAGAGAAGGAGGTCGAGTTCCACAGGCTCCTCCCCCTGAGCCGCAAGGAGCCCAGCTTTCATAAAATTCCAAGCTTTGAGACCAAAAAGCACAAGTTCTGGGCTAAGATTTGATAACGAGGCACTGATTCTCTGAGCCTCCAGCTTCTATGATGTGAAGAGATGTGAAGAGCGTATACTGCCCCAAAGAAAGAATCGGGTTGCTAAGGTCTACACAGATTCAGCGCATGGAGAGAGGGCCCAGGTGTCTATTTCCACATGCAGTTCCCTCTTCTAGATAGCTGGCCTCTCCCTTCATTGGGCCACCAGTCCCCTCAAGCTGGTGTCAACACCCTGACAGCCCCAAGGGAAGAACAGAGCTTCAGCCCTCCACTGGATTAGAGGTACACCAGACTGCAGAGCAGAAATGTGCAATTGAAACTTCTCTGCATTATGATATTAAATATAATAAACAGGGAAAGTGAGAGGGAGCACATCCCTTATCACTTCCACAATCAAACCACTGAAGTGTTGGAGGGTTGGAAGGAAGGAACCACAGACAGGAGTGTTTGTTCTCAGGTTGGAGCTAGGCCACTGTGGAAATGAGCAGCAAGCAGCTTACAGCCTCTCCCCAGGAGGAATCAGTGGATAAGCAGAGCAAAGTCTCAAGGAAGAGGGAGGAGAGAGTTCTAGAAAGAAGCTTGGCTCCCCTCCTCAGTGACCATTTCCTTCTTGAATCAATAAGCCGCTTCTGCTAATGTCTAAATGCTGAATCTGGATACAAGGAAATACCAGAGAAAGTTCTAAAACGCTCTGAGGATCTGCCACAGCTACAACTGCTTCTGAGAGGACAACACAGTGCCTAGTACACAGTAATTGCTCAATAGCATTTCTATGAATGAATGAATGAATGTGTCTATGCTCTGTAATAAAAGCCTCACTACTCTGACCCCAGAGGATGGGACCGTGGATGGACGCCTGACCCAAAGGCAGATGCTTCTAGACAGGTATGAGGTGCATGACAGGGTCTGGCAGGATGACTGCCCAGCATCCAGTACTGGAGGCTGAAGGAGAGATTCAGTAGAAGGAGCAGAAGGAGAAAGACAGGGGAAGAGAAAGAAGACAGAGGAAGCAACTGGGACACAGGAAGTCATGGGGAAGAGAAGAAAGAAGTAAGTGGAAGTTCCTTGACTTAAAAGATGAAGTGAATGCAGTGGCCTGGACAGAGCTGAGCCGAGTGACTATAACGTACTCTGAGGGGGAGCCCAGGCACCTGTTTCTAGGGGTGGGGTCCGCCACCCTGGCTGCTTTGTGCCCTCGATGGCGTTCTAGTTACCAATGAGGCCAGCTGGTGTAGACATGGTTGAGCGCCAAACCACAACCAAATCCTTGTGAAGCAAGGATGTGAGACTGACTTTCCCTGGACTCCTTAAAATAAACCCACGTCACCTGAGATTCTCTGAAACTACTTCAGAAGACACGAGACTTAGGAAAGGGAAGGCATGCTAACTAAGACCGCTGAGATGCAGTTAAGGCTAAACTCTCCTGGGAATTCCCAAAAGCTGAGCCACCTGGAGACTCTGATAAACGAGGAATCCAAGATTCTGCATGTTTATCAAGCACCCATGTTGTCTGGTATTCAGCCCAGTTGGGATTTCTCTTTCATACCGTCCTTTGAGGTACGTCTCATGAGTTACCGCGTCTGTCCTTCTAACAATGCCTGCATTCCTTTGCTAATGTTCTTGTTAAAAGCCTAACTTTTCTGTATGAAAATAATGCAGACTGACTGTCAAGATTTTAGAGAATTTAGACAAACAAAAAACACTTTAAAAAGTACCTGCAATTTTATTTAACAGTGATACAGCTAAATACTCCTGTATTTTCCCAACTTTTTCTTTAGTGCTAGCATTATACATATGACTCTGTACCTGCTTTTCTCACTTTATATCTTGAACACTTTCTCATCACTAAGCATTTTTGCTATATCATCTCTAATAGTTGTATATCATTATAAAGAAAACTGATATCAAAATTAATTTAACCAATCCCATGTTGCCAAACTTTTAAATTGTTTCCAATTAATCTCTCATAGAAACCCTCTGAGGAACATTCTAGTATCAAGTTTTGGTCTATATACTTGATGATTGCCTTAGCATAGACCCTGAAATGGAATTGCTGGGGGCAAAAAAGTATTCAAAATTTTAAAGTGTTGGAAATTTATTATCAAATGGCCTTCCAGAAAGTTCATAGCAATTTAAGCTCTCCACAGCAGTATGTGAGAGTATCCATTTCCTATGCCCTTGTCAACACTGGATGTTATCATTTTTTAAAATCCTGTTCATGGCTTTTTTTTTTTTTTGAGGGAGATTAGCCTTGAGCTAACTACTGCCAATCCTCCTCTTTTTGCTGAGGAAGACTGGCCCTGAGCTAACATCCGTGCCCATCTTCCTCCACTTTATATGTGGGATGCCTGCCACAGCATGGCTTGCCATGTGGTGCCTTGTCCACACCTGGATCCAAACCCGCGGACCCGCAGGCCGCTGAGAAGCGAAACGTGCAAACTTAACCATTGCGCCACTGGGCCGGGCCCCCGTTAATGTTTTCTTGATGGCCTTACAATAGTAGATCTCAATATGGGCTTCTCATTAAAATCACTTGAAGAGCTTTTGAAAAGTACCAGTGCCTAGGCCCCATCCCTTGAAATAATTCAGAATCTCAGGATTCTGGGCATTTATCTAACTTAACTAACTACCAACTTAAACCACAGTCACATAAAATAGTTCTGATTTCAGAGTTAGATGGTACCCTAAGTAGGCAGAATCCACACAGAGAATTCTAGGCAAGCTTCTCTGGCTGTACCCATAGTTCCCAGACCCGCGAAATGACCATTATCATGAGGAATATCTGAGAATTTTCTTCCAACAATCATAACCAAATCAACTTTCTTCATCAATTTAACACATGCATGAAGCATCTACGTTTTACCCTCCTTCTTTGCCTCATTCCCTGCTGCCTCCCTCTGAAATTCAGCTCCAGCATCACTTCCTCAGGAAGCCTCTCCTGACCCCCCGATCATGCCGCACCCCCCATCATGCCCCTAACACATCAGTAACTCTCTTTGGGGGCATTTAACACAGTGTGATTTTTTTTTCATTAACATTCTGGGATGGGAGTTTGCACTGTGAGCCGGAAAAGTTAGGGAAATTTCATGGACAACGAGATTTGATTTTGGAAGTGGGTAGGATTTGGGCAGGCAGAAAGGAGTGTGTAGGGGTATGCAAACCAGAGTCGTTAACCTTTATAGGTTTGTGGACACATTTGAAAATATGCTGAAAGCTAAAAACACTCCAGAAAAGCTCAAACATACCCATAGGTTGAAATAGTGTGCGTAATTTCAGGGTCTTCACACAACTCTAAGCACATCCATAGATCCTTGATCCCAAGTGGACTATGTTCAGCTCCTTAGGAGGAAGCAGCATAATGATCATTTTCTTCTCTTCTAACCAAACAACATGAACTCAGAAACCCCCAAAAGTCAGTCATCACTGTCCTAAGTAAACGGCAGAAATGCCAGACTGCCAACTACCTGTACCCAAATTAATGGACCCACATATGATTTGCCTTTGCCTTAGTAAAATGGAGTAGATTAGGGTCAGAGGAAGGAAAGAAAAGGATAAGTGGGGTCACAAGTTCCAGTGCCCAATTATGTAGCCAACAGAACAGTTATTCTTTTATCTATTTTATGCCAGTAACACTGAGTATCTATCCCAAGACAAGAGAAGTTAAGAGATTCAGAGTTGAAGGTAAAATTCTCTCCTTGTATCACCTTGTATCTCCATATTCCCTGTCAGGTTTTTTGACTTTAATGAGCGCAGGGCAAGCTGGTGTTTGTTCTGCTCCCTGTGCCCCCCTCCAAGGGCATCAGCGCCTCAGGGCAGGAACTCTGTCTTCTGGCATAATGCCATCTGTTGCATCACTCTGCAGTGCTGTATAAAAAGCCACCACACCTTAGCTGACCTCACTGTGTCTAGACAACTTCATTACCATGGAGGACATGACAGACAGGCAGACCCACGAGCCCTGCAGCCAGCCCCCACCAGGAGCACCATCGTCCCAGCTGTGTGTACTGGCCCAGCCCCCATATCCTGTCTTCCTTGGCACCTGAGAAATGTTCAGAATCCCACTAGCGAGTTCACCAGAATACCATTTGCAGGACAGAGCACTTTTTTGTTTAAATTCTAAAGCCCCATGACTGACACCTTCTTAAAAGTTGCCAAATACTTTGTCTGATATTCACCACTTTCTACCAAGTTGTTATATGCTGAAGTTCGTTTTACTGCTTCATGTACACACTGCAGTGTGCGTGATTTTACTACCCCAAATTTTAAACAAAAATAACTTCCCTTCAGAACGACAAAAGCGGCACTGGAGGTGGTCGTTAGAGGTTTAATACAGCTATAACTGGTGGTTTATAGCTCATCCTCTAGAAAGTTCTAATGCGCTTTTCCAGGCAGACTCCCAATGGGGAAGAGCCCTGCTCAGGCCAGGTTAATCCTTGACAGTATATCAGCCTTCACTTCCTGCCCTCCTCCTCTCACCTCCACTCACTCCTTCATCACTGGTGTGTAAGACAGTTAGTGAGACAGCCCTCTGGGAACAAGCATGAAGAGGGTCACAAGTTACACACTCACAGGGAGAACATGCATGTTGCATTCAGTCCTTCTGGGTTATGGTAGCACCTTGTCGATTTTCCATCCGTAACTGTGTGAAGCAAAAGGACAGAACTTCACCTCTAGGACGTCTTTCTCCTTAAGACAAAATTTCCAGCATGTTTACTGGTTCAGGAATGAAAATCCCTAATCCTGAGTTTAAAGTCAGGTAACTGACTTTTGCTCAATTTTACTGCCTAACATATCTGGCTACTTTTTCCCCTAACCTTCCTACTAATCCTTTGAAAATATCACCATCCAAAAATGTGCAGTATGGAGTTAATTTGGGAAAGAAAAGGCTGATAAAAGTGAAGGTATTGAATGGAAAAAACAAAATGCAACGGAGAAGACATGAAGTGTGCAGAGACGACGTAAAACAGCATAAGATAAAATGAGGGCTTTGAAAACATTGTGAATATTCAGTCATTTATACCAACTAGGAGACAGAATAATAACAGTAACTGACTTTTGAGCACTTCCTATGTCGCCCATACCCTTTATGAGCATAATTGTATTGAATAGTCTCAGCAAACCTGTAGGGATAATATTATTATTCCCAAGTTGCAGAAGAAAGGGAGGCACAGAGAAATTAAGTAATTTTCCCAAAGTCATTCAGCTAGAAAATAGCTCTACTGAGATTCAAACCGAGGTCTCCCTGGCTCCAAAGCCAGGCTTTTAGTCACTATGCCAGCCTGCTTCCCAAGTCATAGAGATGTCAACATTAATTTTAAAAGTCACAGACATATAGAGAACTTCCGTCTATATTATGCTTAAAAATCTATGTGTTTTTACATGATATAACCCTCACAACTACCCTGAAGAACTAGGCATGGCAAATATCCATCTTTCTACTTTCTAATTTGGAAAACTACATGCATTTGTTAATTCATCAACAAATATTTATAGAGCATTTACTTTTTGCCAAGCAACATTTTAGGATCCAATGGTACACAAGTTGGAAAAGATGCCTGCTTTCTTGGAGCTCATATTCTAATAGGAGAAACAGATAATAAACAACACATGAAAAAAATAAGATCAATGAGTAAATAAAACTGAGTAAAGCGGTTAAGAGTGTGGTGATTTGCCTAACTATGTCAGTGCTTGAATGTCTTATAACTATGCCCCAAATGGAACTCTCGACTGCCCTTCACATCTCTTACCCATCTCAGCTGCTGGCAAAAAGCTTGGAGTCAACATTGACATCTCCTTTTTTCTCACATTACGCATCCAGTCCATTGGCACATCCTGTTGATCCTACAATCAAAATATTTCTAGAGTCCAGTCCCTTATCACTACCTATTCTGCCACCACCCTGCTCAGAGCCAGGATCATTTCGTCAGAGCTAGGAGCCCCTAGTTAATCTATTTTTCCCAGTCTTGTCTCCTACAATCTATTCTCAATAGCAGCAAGAACAATCCTGTTAAAACATTGGGTCTTAGCATTGGCCTTCCACTTGTCATTCACTCTCTCATCTCCTTCAAGCCTTTGCTCAAATGTCACCACTTGATGAGGCCTGACTTGAGACAATCACCCTGCTCTATTTTTCTATAGTGTTAACCCCTTCTAAATACTATACAGTATACTTATTTATGATAATTTTTGTTTATAGTCTGTCTCCCTCCAAAAGAACATAAGTTTCACAAGGATAGGATTTTGTCTGTTTTGCTCACTAATGTACCCCCAATGCATAGAATAATGCCTGACATGTAGCAGTTCCTCAATATTTGCTCAAAAAACAATTGCTCAGAAAAAGCCTCCTTTCCATCAAATTGGATACAGCTGAAGAAAAGATTAGTGCACTGGATACACAGATTGAAGCACGGAGATAAAAGGGATTAGAAATTATAGAAAAAAGAGTAAGAGACATAGGGACACAATGAAAAGGTGACGTGTGAACATAATCGGAGTCCCAGGGGCACAGACATCAAAAAAGGGACTGAAGCAATATTTGAGGAGACACTGTCAGAGAAGTTTTCAAAAATGAGGCAAATTTCAAGCCCAGATTCAAGAAGTGTCATAAAACTCAAGCAGGGTAAATACAACAAAAACCATACCTATGTACCCATGGTGAAATGCTGTGAAATGAAATCATAGAGAAAAATTCTTTAATCATTCTAACTACTAGTGTCTTGAAAGAAAAGTTTCTAACTATTATGTTACCTCCAACTTAGTTCTGCAGCCTTTGTTTTGCCTCTCTTCATTCGCAGAAACCCACAAGCCTGAGACACACAAGCGTATGGGTAGAAACCTAGAGCTCCTCCCTGGATGAAATCAGATTTCCAAAATATTAGGGACTTTTGAGCATTACTCACACTACTAGACAAAATGAAGTTAAACATTTTTTCTAGATGAGTGTCGTTCATTTATAAAAGATTCACTAGTCTATACAAGATGGTAATATTCATAAATCCTATTAATCTTCCTCTGTGAAATTCTATGAAAGTAGTGGTACCATCATAGCCTAGCTTTTCATTAGTAGATTACACTGAGCCAGATAGCAGAGACAAGTGTGGTGCACCCAGATGCCCAGGTTTTTTTCTCCAGCATCAATGAAACAATGGAGAAAACACTTGAAGAGAAAACTTCCAAATAGCTTGGTCTGTTGTGTGGATACTAATCTTAAGTGTATTTTTTAAATACTCAAGTAAAATTTTAATTGCACATTTCTATCAGCTAAAATTGAAAAGGAACAGTAGCTTAAAGGCATTTTCTCAGATGTTTAAGAAAAAGACAAACCATCACATCCATTAACCATCAGACATGTTTTTTTAATATAAAAATGAGCTCCTCTGCCATACCACTAACCAAATATAGGGTGGTCCAATTTAGTGTCAACAGATGTTTAGGCTTGATTATTTGGACATAAGAAACTAATATAACCCTTGCTCCCAAAGTGTGTGTTAAGTTGGAGAGTGAAAATTTTAAAAGAAAGAATTCAAAATGCTAATTTGGGGGGGTTTTGATAACCTTACAAAATTAACAATTCTCTGGTGAAGGTAGTTAAAATCTCTCTTTAATGTCTGTCACTCTCTCTCTGTAGATTAGAAACAACATGGTGGCAGGAATGACACTCATTTGATAGCTGTCAGAAGTCATTTTGAAGAGTTTCATCTGGCTCTGGGAAAACCATCTTGAAATGGAACTAAAGAGAACTTTGAGGATTTAATGACAAAATTGATTTTGATTTAGAAAGAGCATTATGGAAACATGTAAAAATTTTTTTCCAAATGACAAAGCTGTCATCTTAGTCAAATCAATTGGCATTGTATTAGACAGTGAGACAGAATGCAAAAAAGAAGAGTGGGAAAGTTATCCAAGGTCATTTTAGCAACAAGGATGAGAAGAGAATTACATGGATTACAGACAGGGAGGTAGGCTCAGACAGGAAGTTGTTGTCACCAGAAGATTATGGTCTTGAGATAATAAACCAGTCCTCAGACTCTACCTGAACCAACCCCCAGGTATTACCTGAGGCTGAAAACTGGAGAGACAATTTCCCTCTGTGTAATGGCAAGTACAGATAATGGTTAGGGCCAGAAAGGAGTATGAGGAAAGGCTGGCTTTTAGAGGCAGAGAGCCTCTAGGATACTACCTGGAACAGCTTTAAAGTCGCAAAGCCACATGATCATGATATTTTGCTAACATTTATTGGCTTATTATCATGCCATATTCCAGACACCATGCTAAGTTCTTACATGCGTTATCTCATTTAATCCTCACAACAGCCTATAAGACAGGCACTATTATTATCCCAGTTTTACAAATGGGAAACCTGAGGTTGATTTACTTGCCCAAAGTTCCAGCCAGTCAGTGGAAGAGCCGAGAGGTAAATCCAGGCTTCTCTGACTTCTGAAATATGTGCTTTAATCACTAAATGTCCTACCTTCCATTCGCTTTCCAAGCATTGCCAGAGTGCTGCTCCTCTCAACTTGTGTGTCTTGCTGGTGTGCTCCACCGTTTCCTGAAATTAATATGACAACATGTCAGCACTGAAGTGTCCACCCCGCCACCAAGACACAATCATCCTGGCATGCCAAAGTGAGGTTCCAGGCCAAAATGCAGAATTCACAAGGAAATGCTCAACAAATATTTCTACCACCTTGGGAGCCCTCAGCTCGATCAAGAATCTAAAACCTAGTTAGAATGTGAAGAGAAATTTCTAAGAGGCGATCATCGGAGAAATCTAAGTTGTGAAACTGAACCTCTGGAAAAGGCAAGGCTGGGAGATGCCTGCCCCCTCATTTCAAGCCTAGTGAGGACAGCACTTTAACTGAGGCATTTTGAGAACCTGATATAGGTTCCCCATAGTTGAAGAACACTGAACACAGGACCCCGTTTGCTAAATAACCACGTGACCACCATCCACAGTGAAGTGAGTTGTGTATGAGTCTTTCCCATGGACCAAATTTGGGCCACATGGAGAATCAGCCTGGCCCAAGAGGACCCAGGGAAGGGAAGGGAACTCCTGTGTGTGGAGTGGACCACAGAGAAGCAGAGGATGGAGAGAAGTGGCCGACCTAATCAAAGGCCTCATCCAAGCTGTGGGAGCTGGTCTAGGGAAGCCCAGCAAGGAGCTCCAGTGAAACTCTAAGAAGCTTCCACAAGGAAAGCATTCATTTTAAACCTCTGACAGGTAGAGAGTTCAAATCCAGAGACAATACCAGACACCAACATAGTAGGAACTTTTCTATGCTATCCCTTGACCTCTTCTTCCCTCCCATCTTCCAATCCTGGTGGTGTCTAAAAAGCAGGCAATCAGCATGTGCAAAGGTGAGAGGAGAAGACAAGCATAGCCCCTTCCCCAAAGTTGGGCCATCTGCCACATCAGGCCTTCAGCATTAACTAGGAGAGGGCACGGAGAAGCCTTTCCTTTGAATGAGAACTGAAGTGTTGACTAATGTCTTGGACTGGACACTGAAAGTTTCTGAATTGAAAATATGTTTTTACACTTAAAATATCCATTATTTATAAGTGAGAGGAAAAGTAATCCAGTGGCAGGAAAAAAGCTACCCTCTCTGAATACATTTTTAAGAGACAATTGAAGGCAAAAATAGATTGATTTTGATTCATCTCTCATGAATTATATATTTCTCATATCTTTTACACTAGTAGCACCTTTCAATGGAGCAGGTTGGGAACAAGATATATAAGTGTGTATTCAAGTATCTGGGTTCTGAAACTCTTAAGGCACTCCAAGGAAGACGAATACCCCTTTTTCAGAACAGTTTTTTATGGGCTGGCCCAGTGGCGTAGTGGTTAAGTTCATGTGCTCCACTTTGGCAACCCGGAGTTTGCAGGTTCAGATCCCCCGCATGGACCTACACACCATTCATCTACACACTGCTTGTTAAGCCATGCTGTAGTGGTGATGTGGGCTCCATGAGCCAGGAGTCAAAAGAAAGATTTCTTGGACTCTCAAGATCTGGCAGTAGTGCTCTTTTATTTAGAGAATAGTGTGGAATAGCATGGGGACAGGACCCATGGGCAGTCAGAGCAGCTGTGTGGAGACAGGACCCATGGGCAGTCAGAGCTGCTGCTGCTGTTGCAAACATGGGTGGAGAGTAAGGCTAAATTTAAGACATAGGTATGTGAGTTATCTCTTTACAAGACAAAGGAAAGAATATGTAAAAAAGTTATTAAAATGATATCAGTGCTGGTAGGTTCTGGTTATTGGGTGGTCCTATAACTTTTAGATAAGAATCAAACCGGATTGAGTAAATGGCAGAAGCCACCGCTTAAATCTTATCTTCAGCTAAAGACAAAGGAGGATGGGGGGGGGGGGGGGGGGTTGTCAGTTACATGAGGTTGCCAGACAGTAAACAACTTAAGTTCTTGCCTTCCCGATTAAGAGTTTCCAGAGATAAGGTCATCCCTGCTTCCTCCTGGTGCAAAGAGGGAAACATCCCCCACAGATGGAGGTTTCCCTTACAAATGTACATGTTTCCCAACAAAGGGCAAGCAAACTCTGCTCCTCAGAGTTGCTTTTATTTAAGGTAACCAGCCCCCTTCTCATCTGCAGTTTTAAAAGTAACCAGCCTAAAATAATCCTCATCAGTGGCATCCCACATACAAAAAAATAGAGGAAGACTGGCACAGATGTTCACTCAGTGACAACCTTCCTCAAGCAAAAAGAGGATGATTGGCAACAGATTAGCTCAGGGTTAATCTTCCTCACCAAAAAAAAAAAAAAAAAAAAGCTTTCAACCTTTTACAATATTCTTCAAATCTCATAGTCACAGCCTTAGCCTCCCCTATGAACAAGAAGATGGGGGCTCACATGCAAGTGATGACAACCTTCTAAGGGCAAAGGAAATAAGTGATTACCCCAAAAGTCATTCTGCCACTCAACTTTTGCACAAAAAAAGCAAATTCATTTCTAAAAACTTCCAAAACACAAAATAGGATCATAAAACAGAAAGCACTGACTGAGTGGTTATTATATGCAAGACATTACATTAATGGCTTTACATGAATATTCTCTTTTGATCCTCCCAAAAATGTTATGAGATAGGTATGTTTTTTATTGTTTAAGGGAAGAGATTTACAGGCAAAAATTTACCATCAGTAAAAAAGTGATAAAGAACAGCACATACTAAGTTTCGCCTAGGAAAATTGGGGATGGTGTTAGAAAGTAATATTCAAAAAATATTTTATTTCCAAATATAAAAGTGATGTACAACTATTATATAATACTTGGAAAGTGCAGAAAACTATAAAAAGCAAATGAACATTTTATTCATTTTCTTTTACACAGTTGGAATCATATGGCACATATTTTGGGTAAAGTGTTTTTCAATTAATAACATATCATGAACAATGCCTCCACAATTAAATATTCTTCAAACATAATTCTTGATGAATGCTTAGTGTTCTACGCTGTTTGTGAATGATTTATTTTAAAATCCCTTGTTAACTTAACCAAACCTCTTTCACATTATTATAAAATAGTGAAAGGTGAAAATTCTTTAAGAAAAATCTCTGTGTTACTCTCTCCTTATGGAGGAAGTGAAACAGTCAGCTTAGCCCAAGAAATGCTATAGTAACAATCTCAAGATTCAGTGGTTTACAAAAAACAAGTGTGAGGGGGTTTTGTTTGTTTCCTCACTCATATCCATGTCAATAATCAGTTCTCGGTGGATCAAATGCAGCTCTGCTCTACCTGCAGAATCAAGGCTGGAGGAGGACCTCTATCGGAGTCATTACCATTTTCACAGCAGAGGGAAAGGAAAGATGGCAGGACCATACAATGTTTCTTAAAACCCCTGAAAGGAAAACTGCAGGCATTGCTCCCACTCACGTTTTATTAACCAAAGCCAGTCACATAGAGAAGCCTGATATCAATGGGAGGGGAGGCATAGTCCTCTATCAGGCATAGGACCTGTAGGGATGGGCCTGCATGGAGGGGCAGAAATTATTTTGACAACCATATAATCTACCAATGGGAGGTAATGGTTGAGCTTGGTCTAAAAGGGTAGATGGGAGTTTTTCAGGTAGGGAAAAACAAAGGGAGGGAGAAGGAAGAAAAGCATTCCAGGGAATGGGGACATCACGTGAAAACACAATGAATTGTGAAAGAACACTTCATGTCTCAGGAACAGCATATGCCAGGGTGGCCGGATATATGGATAGTGGAGTTAGTGAAGGGCTAGTGACGTGTGCAGATGAGAAACCAGATCAGATATAGAGGGCTTTGTGTGTCACTGCATCAGTCAGGGTCACTCAGATGGCCCAATTAAATGGGATTATTGAGGAGAGTTAAACAAAGATATTGTTTACAAACGTGTGAGAAGGTTTAAGGGAAACCAAAAAGGATGGTGGAATAACCTGGAAAAAGGAATTGCTGGGAGTTCTTACCATTTCTAGGATTAAAAGGGCAAGGGAAGAGAATCATTCAAGTAGGCCAGAGGAGTAAGAACCTGTAATAGAATGCCACCTGTTAGAGTAGGGATACCTGTGAGAAAGCCCTCATCCAATAGGACCTGTGGTCTTCAGGAGAGGGCTGCAGACAACCTGTGGTGACCTTGAGGGGAGAAAACAGGACAGTAAGCTATCCTCACTGTCCTCCTATGTTCCCGTCTTCTGCCAGGGCCTCCCTTTGGCTGGGCCTAGTAGACATCAGCAGACAAGGAGTCCTAGAGGAGCAGGCCATAAAGGTCAGACTCCTGGGCAGAGAGAGCACAGTGGGATTGCAGAGGAGGAAGAGCGTGGTTCCAGGAGGGGAAATGGAAAATATACAATGGAGTTACTCTAGGATGAGCAATTTATGTGAAGCTGAAGTAAGGCACTGGCAGCTAAGGAATCAGAGGGAAAATCTCAAAAAATATTACAGTGGACAAAATTTAGTAACAACCGGATACTGAGGGTAAAGAGCAAGTTGGTAATACAGGAAGAGAGCAGATGATAAGTAAGAAAGTAGGATGGGGAGAAAATAAGTGAGCCAGGTTGAAGACAGCATTGAACTCCAGATGGAAACGTCCAGAAAGCAGTTAAAAACTTGGGTGTGACACTCAGATTTGGATTTGAGTGGCACTGATAGTTGGTTTTCATGACAACTGGATAAAATTTCACTAGGAGAGTACATCGAATGAAGAGATGGCAGATGAAGCCATTGGGATAAGAGTAAACCAGAGCTAAACACCCTACTTCCCACCACAGAGACTCAAGGAAGGCTCAGGGAAGTCAGTGTCACTGACTCAATGAGAAAAAAAAAGTCCCTGAGAAATGGTGGCCTTAGTCCAAATTTCACACAAGTTCTCAGCTCATTTAAACATATTCTTCATGGTCCAGAGAACTCCAAACTGTGAACTTGGTTTAAAGTGGTCCCTGACTGGAAGTGTCCCCAGAATCCAGCAGCAGCTAACCCACATCCTGTCCAGAGGAAGAACTCATCCTCCTATGTCACGGAGGATTGCTGAAAGGTATTTTTCAAGGACACTGAGCAAAATATGGTGCACAAAAATGAGACTCAAAAGTAAGCAAGATACCGTGTAAGAACCAGCAGGAAAAAGACAAATAGAAACAGACACAGATGTCAGATAACTGGAATTATCAGAAACAGATTATGAAACAACTGTGTTTCCTCTGATTAAATAATTAAAAAGGCAAGCTGACATGTTTAGAAGTACACAGTCCAGCAGAAGGAACGTGTGGGTGGGCAGGCAGCCTCCAGCATCCACCAGGCACACCCCCAGAGCCTCTATGCTGGGGAGACAGCCTCTCCAGGCTACGACAGGGTCCTCTGAGTCACTGATCCAGCTGGAACACATTCAAAATCATGACCTCCAGCAAGCAACCTCACAGAGACCAACTGGTTCTCCAACACGGGCTACAGCTCCGCAGTGGGGGGATCTTTACCTCACAGGATTCAACAGTCCAGCATCCCTGAGCTGCATTCTGTCTCTGAAGGGACACAAAAAAGTGCCTTATTGATGATAGACAGCTGCCCAACTTCAGCATGGTTTAGGCCCAACGTGGAGGAGATGGAGTGAAGAATAAATAACTTCCAAATTTGTCAGGTGGATAGGCTGCTTTCATTCAGAGAATGCAGCAGGTGCAGACCACTAAGTGTTTTTCTGCGTGCAACTTTATTGTCCTTTCAAATAATGGAAATTCCTCCAATTTTCTGTTAATAGATTAACTTTCAGAGTCTGTTTGGAGTGCTGGTATAAATTTATTTTTTCAATTTGGGCAGGAATCACAGAGGTTTGGCACATGCCAGGCACTCAGTAAGGATTTATTAAATGAATAAAAGAATTAAAAAAATGAATAGGGGCCTTTTCAAAGAAAGTTGCGAAACTGTACCAACAGCTGGCAGCCAGACATCATTTCAAATCAACTTAACTATATTTTCCCAATAATTTTATGTTAATTTTTATCTGAACTTTTAACGCCATGAGGAAATATTTTTCCAATGACTATATTTTCGTGAATTTCAAGTAATGATGGGCTCCCGCAGGAAACAAACATGGGCAGCATTTCGGTCCTGCATATCTCCCACACTCATGCTTGCTTGTTCTAGCTGTGTAGAATTCTTACTGGGAACCATGAGCATCAGACCTCTGCCTCTGAGAAGAATTTCAACAAATAACATTGAGCAGGTGTTTGCCCTGCCCGAGGTGTTCCATTTAGGACCCAAGAAAAGGTTGCAAAATCGAAACAGAAAATTGGTTTGAAATGTTGTGGAAAATAAGTAAGAGCTGTCTTTTCATCATTTTTTTCTTGTGACACAGATTACACAAAGTGAAGGCTACATGGACAGCCTACTTTGTCATTTTCTTATTATTTCAACAATGCTGGATTATAAGGAAACAAAATACCTGGTAAGAATCCCACACACACCTGATAAAAGTTACCAGAATACAGTCTGTTGGGGTTTTGAATGAATAGTATTTAGTAACAGTTTCCGTATATTGTAAACAGTTCACGCAAAAAATGGAAAAGAGACAAAGCAGAAAATTCACTCAGAAAAAAACATTGGTAGAAGGTTCCCTAAGGATCCCACCAGAGGGACCAAATAAAAATGGCTACAAAAAATTAGAAAACCTTACTGAGAACATAGTAAAAGGTCAGGGGGAGAGGAGGAAGCAAACACACTTCTCTCTCCTCTTTCTCAGGGAGAAATCCAAAAGTAACAGAAGAGAGCACAGTAGTGAGAAAGTACAGTGAAATGGCTAAATGTGAGTGAGCACCAAGACACATCCAGGGAAATGTAAGATGAAGCACAGTGGTTTCAGAACTGCAGCGAGAGAGCAAATTAATGGGGACACTAGAGGCAAATAAAGAGAAGTTTTAAATAATGCATTAGTTGAAGGTAGAAAGAAACGTATAAAAAGATACATATCTGGAAGGATCCAGATTCTTGTGGATAAATGCCTGGTGATCCAGGAGATGAGTAGAATGATATGTGCTTCTTTACAGGATTTAATGAGTGTAAGCCTACAAGTCAGACCTCTGTGGGATGTTTCACGATTTGAGAACTACTGAAAACTTTGACAGTCACCTAGATAATCAAAGGGATGGAGAAGCAGATCTTTGCGAAAAGGCTAAAGAAACCTGATTGTTTATGCTTTCTTTGTTCATTAAGGACTATTATTTACCTAGAGAGAGCAATTGAATTCAACATCCTCTGAGAGGGAAGCAAAATATGGCTTCAGCGGCATTATGAAGACTTTAGATTTACCTTAAAACGAATGTCCTGGGAGAGATTTACACACTAAATTATTAAAGTGGAGAAAGCTGTAAGATTTTCTTCTATGGAAATTTTCCAAATGGTAACAAAAGCTCACAGGTTTAGCAGAATGATAGTAGCCAATGATCCAGGTATCCAGCAGTAGAAAAAATCAAGGGAGCATTCAGTCCATTCAATGTAGACTTTGTTGCCAAAGGTCTTGTGTGAAATGCCATAAGAACATGGTTTTCCTTCATGATATCACTCTTTCTCCCAGCTACTCTTAATAACTCTTTATGACTTTCTCATCATTTACCCAGAATCTTTTATAACAGTACTACTTCTTGAAAGAATGAATTACGTAGTATATTAGCCTCTATCTATGGAAGTCATCCTCTCAATTTTCTCGAATTCACCTCCATAAGGTTTCAACAAAGGAACCAGCCCCGTGGTGTAGTGGTTAAGTTCATGTGCTTTGCTTTAGTGGCCCAAGGTTCACTGGTTCAGATCCTGGGCGTGGACTTACACACCACTCATTGAGCCACGCTGTGGTGGCATCCCATACAGAAGAACTAGAAGGACCTACAACTAGGATATACAACTACGTACTGGGACTTTGGGGAGAAAAAAAAAAAAAAAGAGGAAGATTGGCAACAGCTGTCAGCTCAGGGCCACTATTCCTCAACAAAAAGCATACCTTAAAAAAAACTATTTCAACAAGTACTTCCCTCTTCCTAGTTGTGAGGACTTAGGTAGCATTTAGTGTTTCTTATATCTGCTTAGTCATACTGCTCATTAATATAAGATTTTAGCCTATTCCCTCTGGGGATTTGCCTTTCTAAAAGAAATGTTTTAAAGTCTGTCTTCAAAGACTATTTCTCCACCTCTATTCCATCTCTTCTATCATTTTATTTTCCCTAGTGTGAAGCCTCTAAATTAAGATGAGTTCATTTCCTTCGTCTTCTGTGGGACAAGTTACTGAACAATGGGAGTGGAAGAAATGCAATGGACTCTGCTGAACTTTCCTGGTTCTTTTTCTGTTTGGTATTTTCTAGATGTTTTCTGCACCTGGAGAGATTCTAAGTGTTCTCCTAGCCTAGTTTCCCTCCCAGAGATAAATAAGATATAAAAGAAGACAGAAGGAGTCTTACAAAAAAAACCTCAGTGACTCTTACCCATCTTTTTGTCCCCAGAGCATACATATGTATTTCCTAACCATAATGGCTTACTTTTATTGAAGGATTCTGTGTGCCAGGAACTTAGCTAAAAGCTTTATATGCATCATCTATTTAATCTTCATAACAACCTTATGGGGTGTTTATAACACTGGCTGACATTTATTGAGCCATTTATACTTGGCAGGTACTCTTTTAAGTGTTTCACCTACTATCTCATTTAATCATTAAAACAAGTTTGTGAAATAGGCATTTTTCATTAGCCCCATCTGAAAGATGAGGACGCTGAACCTTATAAAGTCACACAGTTAATAATGGACAAACCCGGATTTTAACTTGAGTCCATGCTATTAACCACTATACTACACTGCCTTATTTAGCAAATGATGAATAAATGAATGAACCAACAAATAAATGAGTGATGAATGAAAAATTGAGTAAATAACTAGAACTAATGGAAAATTTTCAAGCCATAGAGAATTTGTGGACATTCTAACGTGTGAAAGTTGGATCATATTGTCAAGGCTGAATCATACTATCATTGAAGGTCCTTTCAGTTCCAGAATTCTGTGAAATTAACAGCCCAAATAAATCAACTCAAAAGCTTTTGCAACTTTAAGACTTACAACATCTAATCAAATACCTGACTTTTTTCAACACTAACAATCATGAAAACTCTCTACAAAAATTAGTAAGCTTTGTCATTCTTTCTGATGAAAGGAAACACTGGTCCTAATCAAGCAATAAAATACTGAAATTCTTAGCAAAGTAATGCTTATCAGTTAGTTCAGCTTGCATAATCCTACCATGAAGAACTTTAAAACACAACAGAAATCAGAGGGGAAGCATGTGTGGACGGAAATAAACATTGAAGAAAAATGTTGAAATCCTTATCAGATTAATGTCTAAGGAACAGTCCTTTTACTCATATTTGTTTATTAACTCCCTGTGTAAGTTTATTTCAAAAATACACAATAGAAGTAATATTATCACCTAGTTCTATTTGAAAAGAAAAAAAAATCAATCTGACCTTGAAATGATCCAAAGAACTAACTTCAAGATGGAAAATATTGGCTTTAGTTGGCCAGCACTGCTATCGTTATCTCAGTTTTAAGCACAAGCCATTTCATTTTCCAGGAAGCTGCCCAGATTCCTGAGCCACCACCTTGGCATAAACCTATCAATGCACCTTGTATATTAAACTTCACGGAAAAGCTTTGAGAACCTCTTACCAAAAGCTAAGTTTACTGTGTAGCATTTTGAGAAACTATACTTATACTAATATTCTTAGCCATTTTCAGTTTAGGCAACAAGCTTGTTCTACTGAGATTCACAGGACCTTCACACAGGGGCAAAGAATCTGGCTGTGGAAGAATTCTTCAGATTACCTCCGCTGAGACACACAAGAAAACAGTGGACATTCTTTAGGTCTCTGGCTAGCCAATGGCAGAGACAGAAAGAGAACTTGGGTTTTCTGTTTGGGGAATTCCCTGCACCTTTTCCCACACTCCACTGGCTGTATTAGTCGGGACTCTGTTTTAGAGAAACAGAACCAAGACCATGGATATATACGCTGTTCTTCAGGAGAAAGTCTCGAGGAAGAGGCAGCGATGGTCTCCTGGGACAAATTCTAGAAATCTTGGCTACTGCCAGGAGGAACAGTCTCCAAGGATGTGCAACGGAATGGTGTGTTCAGGCTGCTGCGGCCTTGGACCTCAGCAGACGTCAGAGTGGAGCACCAGACGACATGGCGCTAAACTGCGTCACTGTCCCGGTCTTGGCCTCCTGGAAGGAGGGAGCCTTGGCACCCGACTGTGCATGCGCAGTTCACTCTCCCGTTCTGGCTTTGGTGGGTCTTTGCCCGGTACAGCTTTTGATCCACAGCCCAATACCCCGACACCTGGCAGGGCGCCTGGGGCGAGGCTTCAGTGCACTGTGACTCTGACGGGGGCGTTGGGGGAGGTGTTGGAGAAGGATTGGGGTCTGCTTGAGAGCGGGCTTGAGCCAGCCTTCTTACAACGAGTCTGGGGGCTGAAGCCTCCAGTACTCAGGGCACCTGAGTTTCTCATCCCAGGACTCCCTTGCGGGCCTCCGTGGAACCCCAGAGATCCCGCGACATCGGGCTTCCTCTGGGAAGAGTGGTCGCAGGCAGCAGAACCTCAGGCCCGATTCTGCTTGTCCGGTTAGCTGCCCCAGACGCTCCGCGCATCCCAGCCCATCCTCTCCCTGCCCTTCCATCTGGACCCTCACTTCCTTCCCCCTGACACCCGAAGCCGCACAGCACACCCTCTGGACTCCAACTGAGCCCTGTGTGCCTTCCTGGGAAGCCCCACACTCCACCAACTGGACCAGGCCCCGGTCTGCGGGCATCACCCATGGTGTTCAAGAGAGAACATTTCCTGATGGAGGGGCTTGGGTGAAGGAGATTTATTCCGAGGGATTGGTTCATGTGATTATGGAGGCTGAGCGGTCCCATGATCTGCCATCTATAAGCCAGAGACCCAGGAAAACAGGTGGTGTAATTCAGTCTGAGTCCACAGCCTGAGAATCGGGAACAAGTGATGTAAATCCCAGCCTGAGCGCTGGAGAAGGTGAGAGAAGATGTTCCAGCTCAGGTCGTGAGGCAAGAAAAAAGAGAGTGAATTCTTCCTTCCTCAGCCTTTTGTTCTTGTCCTCTCTTCAGGCCCTTCGTGGATTGGATGATGCACACCCACACTGGGGAGGGCAAATACTTCATGCAGTCTACCAATTCAAATGTCAGGTTGACACATAAAATTAACTGTTACCCTGACCCTCCCCTTCAGTTCTTCAAGACTTCAGGCCAACCTGCACCTCCAGAGAACAGAATCCCTGGCAGTAAGCCAATAACCCAGTACTGTGAGTTGCCAGAAGAGAGTGAAAAGTGTGCAGGGCTAGCTCATCCATGCACTCAGTCAATAAATATTATTTGAGGACCAACTACATGTGAAGCGGTATGCAAGACCTGGAGAGGCAAAAGTGGGTACTTGTCAGCCCTTATCCCGAAGGAACCTACGCTCTGATTGGGAGATAGATATTTTAAAAGAAGAGAGTATCAAAACAGTGTGATTAAATGAGTAGGCATGCATTTATAGAACGTTCTGTGTGAACCATTCACTGTGTTAGGCACCGAGGATGCATCAGTGAACAAGAGACATAATTCCTGGTCTCAGGATGTTTACAGTCCAGGTGAAAAGTGATACAGGTTCTTTCCACTATCTGAAAGTTCACTTTACACCACTTCACATTTTACGAAAGACCTTCATTAGTACCTCTTTTGCTACTGAAAGAAATCTGAAGAATCTGAAGAGGATTTTTGCTTTTATGGAAAAAAGCGAAAATAGGAAAATAGCATTCAGTGTTTGTTTTTCAGCGAGGCGTTATAGAGACTGAGCAGGCAAGCATGCTGCCATATTTCAGACAGCTACCCTCCATCTTCGACATCAGGGCAGGGTGACAGAGAAGAAGGTGTAGACGTTAGTGTCCTGCCTGCCCTGATGGATTCAGAAGATGATGAGATGTTAGCAGATGACCCTCTTCCTCTCTCATCTACATCGCAGTCTCCTATACCTCCCACCACCCAGCCTCCAACGACTCAGCCTAAAACACCATCATCACCACCACCACCTGTAAGCCGTCCAACATACTCGCTGTCTTCCCGATTCTGGTAAGTGAAACTACAGTGTATATACATTACTTCCACTTTATATAAGCTGTGTATTCATCATATCATTCCTGCTTTTACTGTGCTAGTGTTATTTTAGGTTTTATGTGTTATTTAGTATGATTTGGCAGGTTATTTTTGGGCTCTGGGAACGCTCAAAAAATTTTCCCGTATCAATTAATGGTAATTGCTTCTTCGCTTTATGTCATTTTGCCTTACAGAAAGCTTCATGGAAGTGCTCTACTTTCAGATAGCAGGGAAACCTGTACTTATAGTGATCTTAACCTAGGGTTTATGGATGGGACTGTTTTTCAATTTAACTGGTTTCTTTGTAATCCTATGTATTTTATTTTGTGTATTTAAAACAGTATCCTGAGATGTGGTCCCTAGACTGCCAAAGATGTCCATGGCACAAACGTTTAGTCTATAACTCTGCAATGTGAAATAGATAAGGCACCTTTAAACCACTCACTCCTTGTCTGTGGTAACAAATGCATTTCCACAATTAAATGCTGGAATTTGTATGCATTTGAGAAGGGTCTTCAGGTAACAGATGTTACCCCAAAGACATCACTGAGGGTCACCAGAGTCCAAGGTCAAATCCCATCTCCAAGAATGGTCAAGAGCATCTAGGCAGTGGGGCTAATGGACAATAGGAAGGCGCCCAGAGTACTGAGAACTATTAGCCTGGGCCCATTTGCAGCTCCCTCAGCTGCATCCCTTCCTGTTACCCCAGTTCCTGTTACTTCTTATGCCAATTAGGTAGAAACAGTGAGGATTAATCTACTGTGTCATAGCAGCAGCTCATTGCTCCTGCAAATTAGTAAAAATGAGAGCTGACAGTGCAATATGATTTTAGAGATGGAAGGGACTTTCAAAATCATATGGTCCAACTTCATTTCATAGATGAGAAAACTGAAGATTAATACAATTATATGACTTACCAAAGGTCACAGAGCTTATTAGGGATGGTGCTGGACCTAGAATTTAGGATTCCAAACATCCAGGGAAATGTTCTTCTCATTCTTCTCTCAGTCCTTCATCATGGAAAGGTCACAAATATCAGTATAGATATTGCCAGTATGAATACATTTTAATTGACTTTGGATATGCCAATGTGGACAATACAACGTTGAAAGAAAAGAGGATAAACAGATAATAAGTGCATTAGAAAACAGAAGCGTAAGTCCGTAAAATTGACTTCTAATGGCAGAGATGCACTACATATACACAAGCATTTTTATGTCATTTTATTTCAAAATCTGTTTTTTGAATTAAATCATGAAATGCTTACTCAAATCATCTTTATCCCTAAAGAGCATCCTATTAATGGGCCCCGTACTTCTGCATGACTCTCAGGAGAAATTGGATTCCTGCAGCTCACTGTTGATGGTATCATTTCCATTTTCCTCTTCAAAACAAATATAGTGTTGTCATTCTCCCAAGTTTTCCTGGCTCCTTTAACTGTGACAACAGCAGAATCTGAACAGATCCCAGTACAGTAGACAAGAACAAAATGATATTCCAGGATTCTATAAATTGCTGCTCCTCCTGTCCTTTAAAAATGAATAAAGATGAATTGGATTATGTATTTCCTCCAGACAACTTTTCAAAGCCAAAGGAATTTTGATTTATGATATTCTTCTCAACATAACTTTCAGAGCCTCCTACTCGTTTACATTGATACCTTGTTGGAGTAACACCAAGTTTTCCGTTCAAAGTCCTCTTGATCCCTCTGCTGTCCTGTACTGTGCTTCAGGATGGGTGGGTGAGTTGTGCCCAAAGTGATGCATGTCACTGTTTATCCGCCAGGTGGACAAAGGTAAGTAATGCTACCCAAAGTGATTTCCTCCAACTAGCACAGTAATCAGGTCCTCCCTCATTAAGCAACATGCTCAAGAAAATACTTGCAGACACGTAGCTCCCTGCTCAATAGCCATTTGTTTAAGTTGTGGAGATATAAGTGACAAAAACAAAGATCTTTGTCTTTTGGATATCTTCCCCCACATATCCTGTTATTTCTAAAGTAATATTTGTGAACGTTGTAACCCATATAAGGCCCTGTATAGATTTTATAGATACTAGTTCTTATTATTGTTATGATGGCTTAAAAATCACTTAAAAATGGGCATGTGTGACAGCGCAAGAGTCATTTGTAAGCACATGTGTGGCCCTTTCCTTATACTTGGAAATAACCCTGGGAAAATCTCATTTTGAGTCTTTCCTTTCAGCTATATGTCTCTTATTGTCCAAATGTTTTGTCACACACCATGAACACAGGTCCATAAACTAATTTCTTATCTAGTCCTGTCTAGTGCCCAGCATAGTATCTGGTGTCTACATATTTTATTAAATAGGAGAATAAATTCTGGAAAAGAAGGGATGAGGGAGCTTCTTGAAATGTCCACACTTGGGTAAGGTTAAGAAAGAAAGAAGAGGAAACTCAATTCAATCACCCCTTGTATGAACACTTTTTAAAAATCTTTTCTCTCCAAAAGACATAGAATTGACCACTCCTTTCTGCATGGCACCAATCTCCCCTCGATACATTTCTTGTGCAGAGCAGAAAACATCATATCTCAATTCTTTATTTACACTTCTGTCTCCCTCTAATTGACAGATAAAAACTAGGTTGGCTTAGTGTCTGTATCCCCCACAGCCAGCACAGTGTTTAGCATCTAAGTTTGTTGAATGAATGAATTTTCAAAAATTGGAGAAAGGACAGGATAAAGAAAGAGAGGAAAGAAGATAGATGAGTGATGAAGAGAGAAAATGATTAATAGAAAAATATGAGGAAAAAACACGAGGCGAGAAAAAGATGGTCACTCAACATTATATAACTTTGTGTCAGGTGGCTTCTGCGGAGGAAGGATGTAATGGATCGGGGCTAGAAATGAGTAGATTGAAAGAAAAGGTTGGGTCTTCTGAATTTCTAGTGTTGTACGTTTGTTTTAATCAGGTGGTCTGAAAAGTGACTGCTCCTCCACTCTCCCCTCTCCCTCACTGGATTAGGGAGCAAACACTCCAGAACTTCATTCATTCTCATAGTCAATCACTTGTCCAAAATTATTTGGTGTACAATTACTGTACTCTACCACACTTCCCCTCTGAAGCTACGATGAAGAGTATGGTCCTTGCCATCATAGAAGTTACAGCCTAGTGGGAGAGACCAGCATTAATAAGGTAATCACACAAATAAAGTAAATCTGTCACTGTGTTAAGAGCTATGAAGAGTAAGACATGGTTCTAGGAGAAAACAAAATAAGAGTTGGACCCAGTCTGCAAAGCAAGCTTTCCACGAAGAAATGACACTGGGGCTGAGACAGGAATGAACCAGCTTGTTTTGGGGGAGAAGAACGTTCCGGTCAGGGGATACCAGGATCACAGTGTACAGACCCCATGAAGGAAGTTAATTTGAAGGAAGGATAAATTGCCTTATGGACAGGATTTTAGGAAGGTCCTTCTCTTCCATTTGCAGTATCAACTTCAACAAATTATAGAATAAATGTAGTCTCCCTACTTTGAGGGGAAGCCTCAAACAAGAATGAGAGAGATGAGTGGATTTCACAGGCCTTTAGAAGAGGGGGGTCAGCAATATCTTCCACTGCTGGGTCTATTATTTCATGTGGCCTATTGACCACTCATGTATAGTTTTGTGTTTTTTTTGTTCGTTGAGTTTTGTTTTTCTGTTTTTGTTTTTCTCACAAAAATGGAAATGTACTCTATAGCTGTTTTGAACCTGATTTTTTTTTTTTTTAAAGATTTTATTTTTCTCCTTTTTCTCCCCAAAGCCCCCCGGTACATAGTTGTATATTTCGTTGTGGGTCCTTCTAGTTGTGGCATGTGGGACGCTGCCTCAGCGTGGTCTGATGAGCAGTGCCATGTCCGCGTCCAGGATTCGAACCAACGAAACACTGGGCCGCCTGCAGCGGAGCGCGCGAACTTAACCACTCGGCCACGGGGCCAGCCCATTGAACCTGATTTTTTTAAATTTAATGTTATATATTGCACATCTTCCCTGTCAAACAAAATATGGATTTTCAACATTACTTTTAAGTGTTAAAAATTATCCCATCGTAGGATTCTAACACAGATTCTTCAACCAGACCTCAATTGTTGGACAGGTATATTGTTTCCAAATTTTTAAAATAAAAACAATATTCCAAGAGCATTACTATGGATGAAATTTTGTGCCTATCCTTAGTCATTTAATGTAAATGGTGTTGGGATCAAGTTCAGTATCTGGAGTCAAGCAGACTTGGTTCAAATTCTGGTTATACTTACAGCTGTGTGACTTGGGCTAGTCAATCAATAAGCCTCAATTTCCTCTTCTATAGAATGAGAATAGTAAAAGTACCTTTCTCATCAGATTATTCAGCAGCTTAGGTGAGATAATTCAAGGAAAGCACATAGCAAGATGTCTGCAGTATAATAAGCACTTAAGAAATGGTACCTAGGGGCCAGCCTGGTGGTGCAACGGTTAAGTTCACACGTTCCGCTTCTCGGCAGCTCGGGGTTCGCTGTTTTGGATCCCGGGTGTGGACATGGCACCGCTTGACAAAAGCCATGCTGTGGTAGGCGTCCCACATATAAAGCAGAGGAAGATGGACATGGATGGTAGCTCAGGGCCAGTCTTCCTCAGCAAAAGGAGGAGGATTGGCAGTAGTCAGCTCAGGGCTAATCTTCCTCAAAAAAAAAAAAAAGATGATACCTATTATTTCTATTAGAAAGGTTTTTCTATGTTTAACGTTTTTGATATATGTTGCCAAATCACCCTCCAGAAAGTCAGGTGAATTAGTTTTTTGTCAGCCATGTGTGAGACAGCCCATGGAAATGCATTCTTTATGTAGCAGATTCTCACTCTGCCCTCACTGCTCCGGGGTTTTTGTTATAGGGAAGATCCAGTTTAAAAGCAGTAGCAGAAGCGGTCAGTGCTCTGCCACGTCTCCTTGGGTCCCTTTACCACGTTCATGCACACCAGCTTCTCATGGGCTTTTCAATCCCAATAGCCAGCAGTGAGTCTTTGCTGGGCTTCCTTCAGCCTGCTGGAGTCTGCTTTGTTTTGTGCATAAAGAAAGCTAAAAGTGCTTGGGGATTCACTGCCCTTACTCCCGGGGTGGCCCTAAACCAAAGACTGACATGTAAGAGCATATGAATACTCTAGTGTCCCTGCTGTCTCACCTGGGGACGACTCTGAGGTGTGACCTACACTCTCTTCAAAAATTCCTGGGGAGACTAGATGAGTCTTCTCTGTGGGCCTTCTTTGAGTGTCCTCCTTTCCCCATGCCTTTAACCAGTCTTTTACTGGGAGCATTCTTAATAAATCACATTCACAGAAATCCCCGTGTTACAGTGTGCTTCTGAGAAAGACAGAAGCCCTCTCTTTTTTTTCATTTTTTGAGGAAGATAAGCCCTGAGCTAACTTCTGCTGCCAATCCTCCTCTTTGTTTTTGCTGAGGAAGACTGGCGCTGAGCTAACACCTGTGCCCATCTTCCTCTATTTTATGTTTGGGATGCCTGCCACAGCATGGCTTGCCAAGCAGCGCATAGGTCCACACCAGGGATCCGGACCAACAAACTCCGGGCCACCAAAGCAGAACGTGCGAACTTAACTGCTGCACCACCAGGCTGGCCCCCAGAAGCCAACTTTTTAAACATGGTTGTAAGAGTTTAAATACAAATTCTTTGGCAAGTTATTTTCCAACAAACATCATATATTTTGTTAGAAATATATATTTCTATGTTTCTATGTTAAAACATATATTTCTGTTAGAAAACAGAAAGCAGTATATATTTTATTTCTTTCTTCAGAATTTGCATAGTGTAGCATTGTTTCAATTTCATCAGCAGAAGAATTGGAGAGCAGGGTAAAGGAAGCAATACAGTTTGTGTTTTCATGGCAAGTGTGCTCGTGTGAGGAGTGCTCGCATAGCCTGGACTCTAATCTAGGTCTGCTAATAACTAGCTGTGTGATCCTGAGCAAGTCACTCACCATTTCTAGGCTTCGCAATATCTCTTGATACTCTCTAGGGCTGAAGAATATCTCCTGGATATGTCTAGGGCTTTCTCACGTCCATGAAAATCTTGCAACCTGGAAAGGTAGACCTCAGAATGGAGTTCACACGTGCCCTTAATCCTTACTTTCATATTTCTTTGAAGATACCCACAGTTCTACCATGAGCTTCCTCGCTGCAAGCTCATTTCTTTCTCTCGTGCCCTCTTACGAAGGCCTGCTTTGATGAATAGCAGATTCTATTCCTGCTGCTATAGAAAATTCATCATTCATGCCCCACCCCCAACCCCCTGAATGTCTGACTCTTTCACTCAATATGTTACCAACCACACAGCCTCGAAGCATTAGTATTCTCGGCAGAGCAGGCATGCTTGCAGTATATCAAAAAGGAGAAAAACTGGATCTATATCACTTACCCTCTCATTTGTGCAATCTGAGTATTCAGGGCCCTCTGAGTTCAGAGAGACCAGAGTGAGAGAAGAGATAGTCCTGAGACTGGGGAGTTGCATCTCCCTTCTATGCTTGTAGGAAGCACAACATATTAATGAGGAAACAGAAAGCCTGGAACAGTTCAAAATTTTCTCTGTAAGGCAGCAGCCTCCATACTTTTCTCTCATGGTAAAATTACTCTGCGAACAAATGGATTGGGAGGGTTGGCAACTTCTGGCTGGGGCAGGGACTTCAAAAGAAACAAAGCTTACTTCTACTTAAGGAAAGACTTGAACCTCAAGACAAAGCACCATGTACACCCACAAGACCAGGAAAATATATTAAAGTATGATAACATCAAAAGATGATAAGCTTGTTGATCAACTAGAACTCTCCACTCTTGGTAGGAGTGTCAATTATACAACCATTTTGGAAAACACTATGCCATTACCTGCTGTCATTGAATGTGTGCATACTATATGACTGTGTTGTTAAATACGTCGAGGAAGCCTTGCATACAAGCATAAGTTCATAGTAGCACTGTTCATCTACTTGAAAAATGGGGAACAATGCAACTGCCCAAATGCTCACTGACAAGGATATAGATTAAAAAATGAATAAGTGAGGAAATTCACACAGGTGTCTATTCCTCAGTAATGAAAATTAATGAGCCACATCAAATGAAACATCAGACATGAATCTTTAAACATAATATTTAATTGAAAAAGTAAATCATAGAAGACCATAGTCTGTTACCATTTTTGTAAAGGTCTAAATCAAATAATGCAAAACTAAACAGTGTACCATCAAGGAATGCCTACACATGTGATTAAAAAAACTTTTTAAGAAAAAATAAGAAATATAAAAAATATAAAATAGTCATCTCTAAATGGGAGGTGGGCAGGGGGCTGAGGCTAGAGAGAAGCACATGGATAGAGAAACTCTATCATTGTTATTCTAGGTCTTATATAGGGCACTGTGTTCATGGGTGTTCACTTTATGATTATGCATCATGATCATCATCTATATTTCCTAGTGTTGTTATATAAGTATTAAATATTACCTAAAAATCAATTTTAAATAAATAAATGGGAATGCAACTCAAAAATGGAAAGAAAGCAGAGTAACAGGCAAAATGGATTCCCTTCTTGAGTAACTATAGGCATTTTTGGTCATTTATTTACATGGTACTCTCCAGAGTTATCACTACAGGGTGATCCATACGGAACAGTCACTATCACACTGGTTCCTTTATATTTGGACATGGAATAATAAACTCCTCTGCTACCAAATTCACAGGTTTCTTGGAAGATTAAATGGGATCATAAATGTGAATCTGTAAACTGAGAAATGTTTCCTAAGTATTCCATGGAATTGTGTCATCTTCCCGTCCACCTCATGAGAATGTTTGAGGACGAAAGACAGAAAGAGGGAAACTCTCAAGAATGCTAAAGATGAAAAACTGAGAGTGATCTAAGAAAAAAATAAGGAAATACCTACTTCCAAGACAACTGGTAATTGATCCAGAGCCTTTGCTTACTTTTTTTTCTCTCATCTTCATATTCTCTTGATATTTATAGAAATGTGGTAGATTAAAGAAAAGAGCAATCAAAGAGCAAGGCACAGTCTATGCAGTTTCTGTTAAGCACTGAGCTAATTTGAGAGTAAATACTACGCATATTCCTAGTGCTTTATAACTTCCCGTCTCTGAAATCACACACCTACCTGCCTATAGGATCTTTTTAACAGTAAAATTCTGTGGGGTCAAATTAAATCACAGATGCAATTTGGAAACTTATAGTATTATAATTGCTATTATTAATTCTGTGAAGCAAATATGTAATTTCTCAGGGTATGTTATTATTTATAAAATAAAGAGGTAAAAATTAAAAAATTATAAAAATGCACTTTGAAATATTTTCAAATAAGTTTACTTGATGCAAACAAAATTAGTCAAAAAATTGAAAAACCAGTTAAACAATTTTGAGGCATTTATCTATAGGATAGTGACTTGGGTTGACTGTTTTCCTTTCCCCATTGATTGAACTGAATTATTTTACAAGATTGACCACTTGAGTAGCTTGACGCAGTCTCCATCTCATTGCCTCTAGTAAGAGCCCTGCATTACAACAACACCTTGACCAGGGCCACCAGAATGCTCTGATCCAAACTTACCCCAAGCTCAGTTATCATCGGTAAAAGAATTGAGCTGTAAAACAGGAAGATGAACGTAAACATTCACATAGGTACAATGCAGAAGTTTAGTGACTTCCTTAAGGTCACACGAGGACAAAACTAAGAACAGAAAATAGGTTTCCTGCCTATCAGTCTAATGAGCTGTATTTCCAAAGTTATATTGCCACCTTTACTTAGATCACAGAAAAAGAGAAACCCATTACCATGGGTATGTCATTTGTACTGAACTTCTGTTACATTACCCAATGACCAGTGTAGGAAACAACTTTCCCTCTGTCTCTTCTGGTTTGTGTGTTGGTCTACTGGGAGGAAAAAACATCATCCAAGCCCTGTCTCCCTACTCAACAGAGTGTTGAAAGGTAGACATCTCCTTCTATTCCATCTGTAAGAGGTGGTGAGACAGGCCTGCTGTTAGCAGCCCGAAGCTGGTTGGCAAAGTGTAGTGGCATCTCTTCTTCAACCTAGTTTTAACTGTCTGACATTCTAAGCAATAAGTCCCAGTGGTGGGCTGTAGGATTTAAATTAAATGTGAGAAAAAGAGGCCTCCTGGGGCCAAAGCCATGTTCTCCAACTCAGTTTACCAGAGGCCTTGCATTTCCAGGAGTGTGAGCTACAAGACCAGCTGTTAATAACTGTAAGAAAGATGTCAATCATTCTCCAATGTCAAGGTCACCTAAGCTGCTTTAATTCATCACCCCCTCCTCCAGTTACCAGTGCAAGGAGTCTGCCTACTACCACACCACCAGTTATCAACTCATTTTTCTTAGACTTAAGTACAGGAGTATCCATACTGAGCAATGTGATGAGGACCCAGCATATTCTCATGGGACAGACTGCTACTTGCCCTGCTGTTCCACCAACAGGCAAAGTTCTAGATGCTGAATGCAATCCTTACCAGACAATATGAGAGCAACAGTTGAAGGAAGTCCTAGGTGCAGAGAACAGGAGGTACATCAAATAAAGGCTAAGTCTTCTGAAAGCGAAGACCCAGCTCCTATATGGTCCTAAGCACTTGTCTGAGGTTTCTCACTGTGGTGCTTTCCAGGTCTACCCACTTGAGTCTTCCTCGGGAACAGGCTCTCTCTTTCCATAACAGATTCTGTTGGTGTCTCAACAAGTTCCTTTCCCCAGGCCTGGGCTGTGAGTGTTGATTGCTAATGGCTCACTCCTGAAACCTGCATCTATTGGAGATACCTGGGAGGTTACAACCCCAACCCCACCACGCCCAATAGCTCTTTGGTTGATGTGGTGCTTCTGGTCCCAACAAACCCTCAGGTTCCTTTCCCTCAGGGTGAGACTACAGTTCATCTGAACCCACATCTTTGCTTGCTTCTCCTCCTCCATTCTGCTTCCCTTACTTCCTTACAGATTTCACCTGAGATTTCTCCCTCATTAATACATTTATATGAAAAACCCCTCCTCAGGTTCTGCTTGTAGAGGACCTAATCTTAACACGCTGCTCAAGCAAACCTCCCCGGATCAGCTCCCAGGCCACTAGGACTCCTCTCTGATGATCAGTTTTCTTCTTTTCCAAAGGTAAAAATGCTTTTGCCCCTCTTTGATTTTTCCAGAATACGTCTTTTCTTTCCTCCTGCTGTCTTCTCCATGAGCCCTGTTTTCCCCTGTATTTCTCCTCTACTGTTATTCTTCTCTTGTTCTCTTCTTTTCTTGTTCTTCCAATGGTCCAGTACACCTGTAGAGCAAATCACTAGCATTCAAAAGTCTAGCTCCCTTTTTCCTGAAGGCAAGAAGGGCTTTATCTTCAAACCCTCCAATGAAGTAATGAAACATCTCTTTCAGTATTGTCATCATGAAATTGAAAATTATACATATATATATATATATATATACACACCCACACACACATATATATGGTAGGTGCTTAACAAACGGTAGTTGATATTTTATCTGCATGTGCTAATCACTGTCCCAATTATGTCCAGAACCAAGTAGTGAGGATCTTCAGCTCCTGTGTCAGCCTTGTCAGTCTCTAAACTAATGAGAAAAAAAGCCTAGAAACACATTAGGACTTTTGAACCCCCAGATCTGTAGCCTTTCCTCAATTTCAATAATGTAGACTCCTGGGAGCAGAAGACCTTTGAAATCTGCATATGCTTTATCTGTCCCCTCCCTGCAACCAGAGCCAATTCCTGTACCCTCAGCCACTAGCCGTGATCCCACCTAATCCAGAAGAAATGCCCTACAATCAACATATTGTTTCCTTCCTAATGATGGGTGCCACCACTGCCCAGAAACCGTATGGGGTACCCACCCCAATCTGACCTAAATTTGCATTGCTATGGACCACTAGTCATTTTTCCCAAGGATTGACTTTATAAATGATTGCCTTCCTTACATCTGCCGTACTTTATTCCAGTCCCCTCAGTGACAGACCATTAAGCTACCAGCTGGTCAATTACTACATGCAGCTAACTGGCATGACCAGAGCCCCCCTAAGTAGCTGGCCATTGTTCTTGGTTACCTTAAGGTAACCAAGTGGGAATTAAACAGCATTAGAAAGAAGTGTTATTTTGTTTTGTTTTGATGAGTTTAACATAAATAATACTGGGTGGTAACTTTTTCAGAAATAAATATAAATCAAGCTGAGTAATGAACATGAAGGAAACACTCAGAGATAAAGAACATTTAGAAAAGAAAATAAGTTTACTTGCAAAAAGTTTTGCAGTGGAGGGGCCGGCCTGGTGGCACAGCAGTTAAGTTCACACATTCTGCTTTGGCTGCCTGGGGTTCGCCGGTTCAGATCCCAGGTGCAGGCTTGTGCACCACTTGTCAAGCCATGCTGTGGTAGGCAACTCACATATAAAGTAGAGGAAGATGGGCATGGATGTTAACTCAGGGCCAATCTTCCTCAGCAAAAAAAAAGAGTAGGATTGGCAGCAGATGTTAGCTCAGGGCTAATCTCCCTCAAAAAAAGAAAAAGCTTTTGTGGTGGAGTCCAAGCTTTAGAAAAACTAGCTGATTTAAATAAATAAACAGGCATTTCATTTATCAAGTTTACAAGATTACAGTCAGTCTCTTCCCAATGGGAAAGCTTCCTAATCTGATTGTCATATTCGTAAGTGTTGTCACATATTGATATTATGAAAGTCAGGGATAAAGTTGGCTTCATTGAGAAGTCAGTAACTTACCAGAAATGGCTGAAGATTTTATTCATTTTGGAGACTAGAGCCGGAGAGGTGACCCTGGTTCGTTGTTGTTGAATGTGATGGTGCACACTGTCCACAATGAGGCAGGGCTAGTAGGTTCGCTTTGTTTCCCATGGGCTGTGCTTTACATTTCGGAGAGATGACGTTCTAAATTCTATCAGGAGTGAGGTATTCGTGTTTTTCTTCCAAAGTTCCTGTTTTTAATAGATCTTCATTGCTTCTCGTGAAGATTCCCCAAAAGACTTTAGTTGGTTTTTATTTGCTTTTATTTTGTTTGTTTTAAAGAGAGAGGGAGAGATTTATTGTAAGGACTTGGCTCACACAGTCGTGGAGGCTTGATAAGTCCAAAACAGGCCAGGAGGCTGGAGATCCAGGGGAGAGTTGCAAATTGAGTCCAAAGGCAGTCTGCTGGCAGAATTCCTTCCTGCCCAGGGGAGGTCAGTCTTTGTTCTATTAAGGTCTTCAATTGGCTAGATGAGGCCCATCCCCATTATGGAGGGTAGTCTGTTTTACTCAGAGCCCACTGATTTAAACGCTAATCTCAGGCAAAAAAAACACCTTCATGGAAATATCCAGGATATTGTTTGACCAACTATCTGAGCACCTTGACCCAGCCAAATTGACATAAAATTAACCATCACTATTACCTTGACAAATTCCAAGGATTTTTGCCCATTACTTAGGTTTTCAGAAACGGAGATACACCCTACTCATTGTTCTGGAGTAGAGCAGACCCAGCGTGTGTCATTGCATTTCATCATAATCAGGGAATCAGAATCTTAATTTAGTACTTCTTAATGGGAGGTGTCTCTTCTCACTGGCTGGCATGGCCTTATCCTCTGCAAAGGGCATTCCTTTCTCTAGTATGAAAGTTCCTGATCAGTGAAGTTGGTAGATGATTTATCTTAGTGGCAAAAGTCTGAGTAAATTAAACCAGTTATTAGATAGGTTTTCATAGAGCCCCAGATGACTGACTCAGAATATGTGCAACATCTTTAAAGGAGAGATGGATACCCATGTAGTAGACACAGACCAGAGCCCAAAGAAAGATTTGTCAACACAAGAGACAGGGAAGCATGGTTTCAAAGTGAAGTCCTAAAGATACTGTTATTAGTGAAAGGAAAGAGCTACCCTTTGCAAAGGTATAGAAGAGTGAATTTGGAACAAGGTGGCAGTAGCACAGATGACTGGTTGGTGTAGTATGAAGGAGAATATATGTAAGGGCATATCAGGAAATCACATTGCCTGCTGCTAGGGTGAGCTTTTTTATATTCTTGCTCTTGTGAGCTTGGATCACTTTAAGAAATTCAGCATCTGCTCATGAGCAGTAAGGAACCCAAACATATTAGTCATCTTTCAACAGAAGATGTGATAGATCAGGAGTTCTCAATCCTGGTTACACATTAAAACCAATAGAAGTGATTTAAAAGTCCTCATGCTAAGGCTACACCTCAGGCCAGTTAAATAGAATCTGTGATGAGACGCAGACGTCACTATTTTTAAAACTCTCCAGGTGATGCTAATATGAAGCCAAACTTGAGGACCAAGTACATGCATCCTTACCAGAATATACATAAATAGACCAGAAAGATACAAAAGGTGTATAGGCAACAGACGTGAATTTCTGAAAGACTTGAAGATTGTAAGTATAAAAAAGGAGTAGTGCATTTCTCCAGAAGGCTTTTGTCACAGATGAGAAATAAAGAAGGGTCTTTAGCTATAATAGGAGTCAATCAAGCAGTGATTATGACAAGTAGGGTCCCAGAACACTCCCTCCATCCCATTAAAAACATACAAAAAAAGCCATATTCAGATATGAAACACTGAGAGGACCGACAGCCACAAGAGCTACAAAAATTATATAACCAAAGAGGCAGGATTTCTGGTTCCAGACATTTGGTTTTGCTGTCTTTTCCAGCCCCACACTCCTAAAAAGGATGGCACAGGTCTTGAGATTAGGCTGTTCTGCTGAGGAGCCTCCATGGGACGGTCTTGGTGTCCTTGTTCCTCAGGCTGTAGATGAAGGAATTGAGCATGAGGGTGGTATATCATAGTATATCCCACCAAAACCACTGCACCCTTCCTGGGGGAAGCTGACATAGCCAAACTAAGGCACGCCCCAAGGCCTGTTCCATAAAAAGAAGCAAACTAACAGGTGACAGCCTCAAGTGGAGAAGGCTTTATACTTCCACCTGTTCATGGTACTCTCAATAGGGAGGAAACTGTGAATACAACAGTTGAAGATCACTGAGAATGGAACAGTACTGAATATGGCACCAATAAATACATTAATACGTCATTGGTGGAAGTGTTAAAACAGGAAGATGGAGGAGGTGAGAAAGGTCACAAAAGAAGTGAGGAATTTCTGCACTTGTGCAGAGGGTAAGTTGTGACACCATCAAACTGCAGCTGGGATTCTAAAAGGCTGATGAAAAAAGACATCAGGGGCTGGCCCCGTGGCCGAGTGGTTAAGTTCGCGCGCTCCGCTGCAGGCGGCCCAGTGTTTCGTCGGTTCGAATCCTGGGCGCGGACATGGCACTGCTCGTCAGACCACGCTGAGGCAGCGTCCCACATGCCACAACTAGAGGAACCCACAATGAAGAAGACACAACTATGTACCGGGGGGCTTTGGGGAGAAAAAGGAAAAAATAAAAATCAATAAAAAAAAAAAAAAAAAAATCAAATAAAAAAAAAAAAAAAAAAAGAAAAAAGACATCAGAACTCAAGAGGCCACAGAAGTGGGCATTCATAATGACTAGATAGTGTAGAAAGTGATGGATGCCCACGAATTGGTCATAGGCTGTCACAGTCAGGAGTCATTGTCCACACATCCAAAGAGAATTTTAAAAGATATGTGTCAGGCACCCTGCATTTGAGATGACGCTGCTGTGAGTTTGGATCCACGATCATCTTTGGGATTGTGGTGGAGGTGAAACTAATGTCAGCCAAGGACAAGTTGGAGAGGAAGAAGTACACTGGGGGTGTGGAGGTGAAAGTCAGAGCTGACGGTCAGAATGATGAGCAGGTTCCCAAGCAACGGTGACCGGGTATGTGGTCAGAAACAGCCCAAAGAGGAGAGCCTTCAGTTCCAGGTCATCTGAGAGGCTGGAGGAATTCCAAGACATGTGTTAGATTCTTTGGTCCCATGTGGCTGGAACACATTCACTTATTCATTCTCCAATGTTCTCTCCTTCTTTAGGTGGATCCAAGTTTCTGACCTAATCATTTTCCTTCCCTCTAAAGAACTTCTTTGAGTATTATTTGCAAGGCAGATCTACTGGCAAAATACCTCCTCAACTTTTGTTTGTCTGAGAAAGTTATTATTTCTCCTTTACTTTTGAAGGATAATTTCACAGGGTACAGAATTCTAGGTTAATGGTTTATTTTCTCAACACTTTAAATATTTCGCTTCTCCCGCTTCTTGCTTGCATGGTTTATGAGGATAAATCAGATGTAATTCTTATCTTTGCTCCTCTATAGGGGTTTTTCCCTCTGACTTCTTTCAAGATTTTTTTATCTTTAACTTTCTGAAGTTTTAATATGATGTGTTTAGGTGTAGCAGGGATTTTCTTGGCCTTTATACTGTTTGGTCTTCTCTGAGCTTCCTGGATCTGTGGTTTGCTGTCTGACATTAATTTGGGGAATTCTCAGTCATTATTGCTTTGCATATTGCTTCTGTTCCTTTCTCTCTTCCTTCTCCTTCTGGTATTCCAATTATGCATATTTTCACCCTTTTGTAACTGTCCCACAATTCTTGGATATTCTGTTCTGTTTTTTCAGTCTTTTTTTCTCTTTGCTTTTCACTTTTGGAAGTTTCTATTGTCATATTCTCAAGCTCAGAGATTCCTTCCTCAGCTGTATCCGGTCTACTAATGAGCCATCATAGGCTTTCTTCGTTTCTGGCACACTGTTTCTGATGTCTAGTATTTCTTTTTTATTCTTTCTTAGAATTTCCATCTCTCTGCTTACATTTATCCATTTGTTCTTGCACGTTGTCTACTTTTTCCATTAGAGCCCTTATGGTATTAATCATAGTTGTTTTAAATTCTTTGTCGGTAATTCCAGCAACCCTGCCATATCTGGCTTTGGTTCTGATGCTTGTTTAGCCTCTTCAAACTGTGTGTTGTGCCTTTTAGTATACCTTGTAATATTACGTTGAAATCTAGACATGACGTACTGGGTGAAAGGGACTCTGGTAAATAGGCATTTAGTGGTGTGGTGATGAGGTATGGGGGAGGAGAAGTGTCCTATTGTCCTGTGAGTAGGTCTCAGTCTTTTAGTGAGCCTGTGCCTCTGGTCTGTCAAATTAACAAGTGCTTCTCAGTTTGTTTTTTCTCCTCCCTTAGATGGGACAGAATGGCTGGAAGGAGCTGGAGTTTGGTATTTCCCTTCCCCCAGGTAGGTTAGGCTCTGATAAAACTCCAGCAGGGTTAGACTGCGGCAGAATAGTTTCTCCTGAGGGCAGACCTTGTTAAGAAGAACAGAGTGCTCTGGAGGATTTCCAAATGTTACTTTTCCCCTTCCCCAGCTGGAAGCGTAAGTGCGTTTTTCTCCAGTATTCCCTGTGAGGAGCTGGTAGAGAGCTCCTGGAGGTAAAACTCACAAAAGTGTGGAAAGCCCCCTATGGTTGGGTCCTCCTGGAATTTTTCTCTCTCAAGCTTGTTCTCACTGAGCCTCCACCAATCCATCAATTACAGTTCAGGTTTTCCTGCCCTGGCACTGGTTCCCACAGAGGTTGCTGATCATGGGTTTCTGACCTAGTAAGTTGTGATTCTTTGTATGCGTCTGCCTGTCTCACCAATTTTGTGATCAGCAGTTTGCCCTGTGACCTCACTTCTCTAATGGCATAAGAAGGGTTGTTGATTTTTCAGTTTGTTCAGCTTTTTATTTGTTGTTAGGATGGAACAGCAACTTCTAGTTTCCTTACATGTCAGATTGGAAACCCCTAAAAATCTTTTCTAGCACATAAACTCCCATATGGGTTCCACCAGTACATTATCTTGCCACAAACTGGAGCATCCTTTGTGAAACCTATCTCAATAGGATATTAGAGCCAGTCATATTTAAATAAACTCATATTGGAAAATGTATTTTTTAGATAAAAATGCTTATGACAATTGACTAGCTTCTTTCTTAAATTCAGCTCTTTCCAGTCTGAGCCTGCCTCTTGGGAAAGTGCACAATCATTTATGAAATAACTTAAAAATAGTGAACATTTTATAGCTTTTTATTACCTAACTAAAGTAGATTTGTATATTAACAGAGAATTATTCTAATGCTGCCCAACTCAGACCCACCCCCTAACAACTGTACTGTTCCAATTGATATGACCCACAACATCTATGGCCTCAGTCTACAATTTAAAGACAAAAAGGCCACTTCCTTTTCCCAAGGGATTCCTGTTTCCCCTGGATCAATTCATATTTTTACTCAATGAAAATTTAAAAGCTTAAAAATCTCTTCTCCATCCCAGCCAATTTCACTCTAAAAGGTTAAAAACGAATGCTTAAAATTAAAATAAAACCCATGCGAAGTTAACATTTAGCATTTACTTTGTGCCATGTGTAGGAATTCCAGTTCTACCTGCAAAATAAATTGGGAAATTGAAAGACTTTTCCCACTAATTCAGGCTTTAAGTCCACCTTTACTAAAACTTTCTAGCTAATTGAGGCAAGCATAGCTTTTAAAGATAAATCAGTATAGGCCTGACCTCGTCTATCACCACAACGTGCATTGGGCAGATGTAACAGCAGCAGATGTTCATTCTATTTCGTCCTGAGTCTGGCTCAGCAATGGGTAATGCTACCATTAATCCACTGAGAGCACACCCCTCAGATGATAATTAGGAAGGAACTTTTTTTAAGTAACCGTAATTACGGTGACACTGTCAATAGCCCTAATTATGGAAATGAGTTTCACATTAAATTCACCTGCCTGATAATATACAGGGAAAATCTATTTCAGCTGAACTATGTTGTTTTTAAGGCAGTAGTGCCTTAGGTTCAGGTATTCAATGTATGAAAAAGAGAGCCATCATCTCTAGAGTTTCAACTCGGATTAAAAGCTGGTATTAATTTGCCTAGAGTTAGAGTTGTATGTTAGACATGAAAAATGCATCTGTAGGCAAAAAGCCAGAAGATTCTAAACAACATTCTAGTTCAGATTTATTTTCTATTTTTATCTGATGCCCAGCATTTTATTCTATGCAGACTCTATCAGACCCTGAGCAAGAAAGGCAAGTTCCTGCTTGTTGTTATGCTAAAAAAAATCCATGAGTTAGCTGCTGATTGCTGATAGTCCTACTCGTTTTTGATCCTGAAAAAAGTGATAGAATTTGTAATTCCCAAGACACTTCTCAAAATCCCAGAAAGAAAATATGTACACACACAGGTACACACACATGCACATACTCACACAATGGCTATAACCTAATTCTCTTTATATAGATATATCTCTATTCCACACGGAAAAGACTTGGAGTCACATAAATGGCTTTCAGAGACCTTAGGCATACCATAATAATGCATTAATCTTCTGATATTCAAAAAATGATAAAGATACTGAAAAAAAATTTAAAGCAGTCTATTGTTTACAAGAGGAGATAAAGAGAGAGATCTAAGAAAGAACTATTGGCCCTTTCTGTCTCATTTTTTTATCCTTTTCCTTGGTTTGACTCACTCAGAATTATTCATCAAATATTCAGTGAGACAAAGTATTCAAAATTTGCCCTTCTGACATCCACAAAGCAGACCAGTCAAATTAATTTTGCAAACTCCTGAAAAGATCTTCTTTCCTTTTCTCTCATCCTAGATACTCTGAAGTATGGAAAGGCTTTCCAGTTCTGTGAGGTAAAAGGAGAAAGAGGACAGAGTGATTTATTTTCCCTCATTTTTCCCTCAAAATTCCAGCTTAAGATGGCAAATGAGGACAAAATCCTGCTACAAGTCATTGTTATGAAAGTGACTTCATTTTGATGAAAGTTGCAAATAGACAGACTACATTAATACTGTTTTGAACTGTAAGACAACTTTCTCTCATCAACTGTTGTCCCAGTGGTAGAGTTGAATGGGGAGAGATATCAATTGTTTCAGTCCTCATTAAATTTTTGGCTAGAAGCCATTGAACTATATTCAATAAGCCGAAGCCTTGGAATTTACATTAGTTCTTTAAACAAAGGCTTCTTTCATGGACAATGAAGTTTGAGTACAATTTGCTCTCCTAACTGTAGAAGGTTCACAGGGAGTTCACAGGGAAGAAATTAATTGGACTCTCTATTGTTCTTTTCTCTCCTTTCCCACCCCAATACGTTAAACACTTCTATAGACCTCAAATGCTACTGTCCTTCATTTGGTGAAATTTAATACAATCAAAATTTGCAAAGGACGTGCAGAATAGATTGTATTAGGAATCAATTCTAATAAGAAAAACAATAATACTGTAAATTGCTCATTTGTCCCTGCCCTCCAGGAGCTTGTAATCTTAGCATGCCAATTTAAGAGAGATCCCTCCAGCTGGGCTTCGATAGGTCTTAAAGAGTCAATCTAGCCAATTTGATTTCATGTCTTACCTAAGGTTCATTTTCTATTACAAAGAAGAGGGCCGTAGATAAGATTTCTTAAAGGGATGACCCCAAAAGAGTAGGAGAGAACTTAATCAGTGGCTTTCCCAGATATCAACAGTCTCTACCAAGGTTACTTATAATTTATTTCAAGCACTAAAAGAAGGAAATGGTATCCAATGGGGAAAAAAATAACTCAAAATGGGAAAAAAATCAACACAACTGTAAAGTTTAGTTAATGAAAACAGAACAAATGTTGTATTGGTGACTGTGGTACTGCAAGAATAGATGTAACCTACAGAAATCCTCACCATGGCAACAGCATTGACTCCTCTCATATCTTTTAAGAGAGAATGAAATGTGACCTTTTCCTACCCACTCTATCTCCTTTATAGAAGACAGCCATAGAGCAGTCTAGACTCTTTGGATGCTATTACTGCGTTCTGGCCTATACTGTTTCAGTATTATTTCAGTACAGTGAGGTGGAAAGAGTACCAGAATTCAAGTGAGAAAAAAAGTGGGTTCTAGTCCCAGCTCAACCATCTGCTACCATTAAGGCCTTGAACAAGCATCCTAGTTTTCTGAGCCTCAGCTTTTCTTCTGTAAAATGCCCTGAGCAGGCTATGTGAGGTAATAAATGTGAAGACACTTTACAAAACTGTCTATCTCTTTATAAAGGTAGGAGTGACCATGGGTGAATGACCATTTTATGAACAGATCAGGTCTTTAAGAACAGATATGGGACTAGATCTTTTCTAGAACCTGCCATAAAAGTAGTGAACAACTACCGAGGATGTACTAAGTAACTAAGAAGGCTTCTTTGATCCATAGATAGTCAAGCTGAAAGGGACCTAAGATGTCATCTGGTCCAGCTGAGCTCAAAACTGACTTGCCCAAGTAACTCGTGAAGGTGGTGTGGAGATGGAACCAGATCACATTCCTCCTGAAACAGGTCCAGTATTCTCATCCCTGTACCCCGCAGACCAGACTGGGGCAGGTTTCATTCGAGGCAAAGATACTGTAAGTTCCTGTATATTTGTGATGGATGGGAGAAGTTCTAGTCTCCATGAGCAGCTGACTTAATATAAGAATATTTTCATGAAGCAGTTCTGAATCCAACAGGCTGTCATCCTGAGGATTCATCAGTTGTTGGAAGAGGCAAGGTAAAGCCTAGGCAGTGAACAGTGAGTGGTCTGACTACTAACTAGGTTCTAGATAAGCAGCATTGGGATTGCCAAGAGAACAGTGAAAATTGGCACTTTAGGTCTTTTCCTAAAAGCCTCTTCACCTCAAAACTCTGACTGGGAAGAGACAGGAATGGAGAATGAACCCCATTGTCTATCAGGAACTGAGGCACATTTTAGCTTAATGGTCTTAATGGCCTTCCTTCTGATTTCCTCTGGAAATTTATCCTCAAGGAGATCATAAGAGGCAGGCCTCTGGGAAGCCACACTTTCTGATTCAATGAGTTATTTCTGGGAGAGTTTCAAGGATGAAAATGCTGAGAGGCAGGGTTAGGGGGAGGCCTGCCTCTGGCACAGCAGAGCAGCAGGAGTTGAGATCAAGCAGTCAAACCCCAGGTCGGGGGTACGATGTGCTTCCCTCTCGCATCCTCTAAAGTCTTCACACATGTCTCAGCAGCTCGTCTCTCCCTGACCCTCAGCAGCCTGGTTAAAGCCAAGAGGCAGCAGGGGAGAGTGGCACATATGTTCTGCTATTAATAGCTAATTAATTGACAAAAGGACTACCCAAGCAGCATAACTTCTAGATGCAGAAAAGGCAGCACAATGGTGCCAGTAAAATGTGGTCCCTGACCACAGCCTTATCAGTCTAGAGACTCTCCTGAGGTGCGCTACATATATTTTTGAAGGGATCCCAGGGCTATCTGGGTTGCTGAGGCTGTATGATTTGCATGTGCAAATACTTTCGGGTCCTCTCTAAGAATTACAGCCCATTCTTGAAAATGCACAAAAGCAAACCAGCAGTGCCAGTGAAATAGGAACACCTGGCACCATTTGATCTGTTTCATTATTTATGTCCTTACCCCACACAGAATTTAACCCTAAAAATGGCCTGGCATTATTGGTGTTGCTGTATCCAGCCTTTTCTTGATATTCCAGCTTATATTAAAGCAGTACAAGGAAGCAGAGTTGACAGATGCAAAATTAAGGCAAGTTAATGAATTCTGATTTGCTATGGAGTCATATGCCAGGTTCCATTTTCGAGTTTTTCTTCAGAAGCACTCTCAGTAAATTATTGCATTCTGCAGGACAGAGAGGGAATGATGGCTCGTGGGTGTTGGAGGAGGTTGAGGGGGGGGGTGGCGAGTGCATTGGAAGGGAGTGAGAATGACTCAGTCCACCCACATGTCTCCGATGTACTGTAAAGAGTATCTTCTGAAACCAAGGGTGAGACTCCTACTGATGCTGCAAAATAGTGTCCCAAGCCTTCTTAAAGTTGCTCACTTTTCTCGGGTTCATACGTTTCCAGATCATGCTTTAGCTCAGTGGCCACCATTTCTCTTGATTTGGTTCTCGCATGACTTCTGTTGAGAGTCAACCTCATTTGATTGGTTGTATGGGTTACATGACAGAAGCAATGGACTGACCGAGATTGCCGAGCAGCAACTCGTGTACTGGCTGCATTCTTAGAATTTGCATTAAATTTCATCTGCTGTTACTCTAAAAGGAAATATTCCTTTTGTTTCCTACAAACCTGGGAGCTTCCCTAATGCATTGGTTATCACACAGGAACTCCTCATGGAGATCTGCCTTTTCCTTTAAATAAGGTGAGGGTGGGGAGGTTATTTAATAAATGCAACAAATATTTATCCCATAACTGCAGTTTGCCTAGGAAACGCAGTGGAGGATAAGCCTTTATGAAATATAATGCTTCCCTCAGAAGCTGTCATTGTGGACGAGGAGAGGACATACCGAGATCCATGTGAAGAGTGAGACAAGCTAGGCAGTGGATCAGGAGAGAGCAGATACTGACACTGCCCATCGATGCTCTGCAGACAATGGAGTGAAACTAGATTGCATTCCAACAGGGGACACGTTTTAAAGTAAACTTTCCTAAGGTCTTTTTTTTTTAACCTAGTATTTGTGGCAGAAAAATTCCTGAGGGAAGAAGATTGAAGAAAATTATTTTTTTATCTACACAAAATAGATATTTTCACATCATATAAATACTAAAGAGGGTTTTTGATGATGTCTTTTAAAAAGAAAATAGAAAGCAAGGCAATGCTGTTTATTTTTATTTTTTGTGTGTGTGAGGAAAATTGGCCCTGAGCTAACATCTGTTGCCAATCTTCTTCTTTTTGCTTGAGGAGGATTGGCACTGAGGTAAGATCTGTGCCAATCGCCCTCTGTTTTATGTGGGATGCTACCACAGCATGGCTTGATAAGTGGTGCTAGCTCCACACTCGGGATCAGAACCTGTGAACTCTGGGCTGCTCAAGCGGAGCACACAAACTTAACCACTATGACACCAGGCCAGCCCTCAAGGCAATGCTATTTAAATTAACATGAAGAAATGGAGTTACAGCCTTTTAAGAGTTCTTTCTAAAATAAGAGTGATATTTTTCTTTAATCTCTTTCATAGCTATCATGAGTAAGCAATGAATTTTAAAGAATTTGTCACCCTGATGAATGCATGAAAGGATGTAAAAGAATTAGCCAAATATAAATCATTGTGGGTTGTCATTGTTCTAATAAGTCAGATTTCTTCTTAAGGTCGTCCACAGAAAACAGATTTTGAAATGTTACTAAGATAAAATCAATATAAGTCTCTATAGCCCACATCTTTGATCTTTCAAAAGTAAGAGATCTATAGGGGCCAGCCTGGTGGCATAATGGTTAATTTCACGTGCTCCTAGGTTCGTGAGTTCGGATCCTGGGCACAGACCTACACTGCTTGTCAAGTCATGCTGTGGCAGTGTCCCACATACAAAATAGGGGAACGTTAGCACAGATGTTAGCTCAGCAACAATGTTCCTCAAGCAAAAAGAGGAAGATTGGCAACAGGTGTTAGCTCAGGGCCAATCTTCCTCACCAAAAAAAAAAAAAAAAAGACCTATAAATAGCCTTCAAAGCATCATTTAATTTAATTTAGTGTTTCTTGACCCTAGATGAACATTTGAATCACCTGGGAGCCTTCAAAGAATGTGCTCAGATCTCGCCTCAGATTAATTAGTATTTTATAAAAGCTCCTTAAGTGATGCTAATGTGCAGCCAGGGCTGAAAACTTCTTTGATTGTTATTTTATTTCTATGGCTTCACGTTTTTCAATACTTTTCCAAAGATTTTCTGTTTGATCCCTGCCTTTATATATTTCTAATTTTCTAGATAAATCTACATTGTATTCTATCCCCTAATCTGATTGACTCTCCTTTCAGTTTTATATTGTAGCCCTTTATCTTGGACTATGTTTCCTCTCTTTATTCCAAAACTTTTCCTCTCTGATTTACCCATACTACTACATTTATGCTGACTTACAAATTATTCCCACCCAGACACTACTGCAAGGCACACAGAAAAAGCAAGCAACAATCTCTGAAGAGTAATTGGTTCCATAAATTCCTAGAGGATGTTGATGGTGGGGTCTTACTAAATAATAGACTATTGATAAATCTGGTTGACTTATATGGAATTTCAATTTCAGAAATGTTAGGCATATTGATTCTCATCATAAATTCTGATCACAGCCTCAACCTGATGTAGCAACATGCTGCTAAATTTCAGACAAATGAAGAATTTTGACAAAACAGAGAAGCTTTCTCTGGCAGTTACCCACTTCTGCTGATGTCGTGGCTCAGAATCCTTGCAGTTGGAATAAAAATTCCCTGCTTAGATATGATTTTGTGTTTTCCTAATCCAAGAAGAGATAATGAAGTCCACTGACATTTGCCAAATTCATGTGGTGGTTTTGAGTTTGTCACTGTGGCTCAAGGATGAGCAGATTCTATAAAAGTAAATTCTGCAAAAGAAAGTACCTCCAGTTTCATATGTGTTGCCTGAGGACAGATAAAATAATGGCCATTTCTGAAATGCCCTAATGTTTTTGCTACAGAGTACCTTGTGGAAAAGGAGTCATTCCAATCCAACCTCTAATCTTAGAATGACGTTAAGGTCAAGGTTAAACCAAAACCATGTGAAAGATCAGTGACTGGCACAAAGGCAAACCTTAACCTTTGTAAAGATGTGAACTTTAAGTAGATCTGTTAGTCTGCATACAAGCAGTCTAATAAGTGTCTAGAACAACAAACATTAAAGTCCAGGGAAGCATCTAAAATTCAGAGCATAGGCATTAGAGCCAGCCAGCTGACCCAAGATATATGATCCCAGGCAAGCTATTTAATCAGTCTATCCCTCAGTTTCCTTATCTTTAAGAAGGGTATAATAACATCTACCTAATATGATTGGTATGGAAAAAATAATAGAACATACACACAGACAGCATTTGAGATTGTGTCTGTTTATAAATGCATAGGCACATGTGAAAGGTCTCTCTTATAATGTGAGTACACAAAGCTCTATATATCTATATTAAGCCACGTGTAGCTATACAAATGCATACACAAAAGAGAGAAAAAATACCTATATAAGAAAAATAAACCACCTTATTGACATGACTAGAAATGGGGCCACAAGTATTCCCAAAACAGGAGGGGGGAAAAAAGAAAGACAGTAACAAAGCTCTTCCCAGCAGTATCATAGCCCCTCAGCTTCTCCAAGAATGCTTTTGAAGATGGATTAGGTGATGAGGAAACAGCTCTCACCAGTTAGGCCACTGATATTCTAAACTTTTAATTCAATATGAGGCCCATGAAATCCCTTATTAGGGATTAGCTTGGTTGGGCTCCCTAATTGGGAATGGTTATGTGTTTTCCACTGATTAGTCAGCTAAATCAGCTCCAACTCAGGACATATTTTGGAGCTCCAAATGGGCCAACTTGTCTGTTGACATCAATAAAACTTACCAGTGAATGCCAAATTTCCCTTCCTACTTGACTTTGGGATGTGTTACACTATGAATCACACTTTGAAAACATCACTCAATTGTATTTGTCTAACGTAAGAGGAAATGCTTGTTAGAATTTGTGAGAAATGCTCAAGACGTCAAGGTGGCTGATAGGGTGCTTTTTAATTTCCTCCAAGTTATACTGCTTAATGGTACAATTATACCCTAAAGTGAGAGACTTGGACTTAATATGTATTCAGTGGGTATTTATTATACAGTTGCTTAACTTATTGATCAAAATTTTCATCAAAGTCCTTTGTGGGCAACATGGGAATAGATATTTGAAAGATTTGAGACCTTCAGGGGTAATAGAATAGTCACAGAAAAGAGCATTAGAGGAGCAATAACATTTTCAAATTAATACTGCAATTCAGAGGAGAACATCGGAGCGGAAGTAGGTCTTTCAAAACCAAGACAGATGCCCTAACCAACCAGATGAGATGAAGAGGAGAGCAAGGCTCCATGTTAACGTTCTCAGGGGAAGAAACTTAGGCTAGAGGGAAAAATGTAACCTTTTATTATTATCCCCTCTTCCTCCTCCTCATCTGAAAATAGAGTTGAGATTAAGTGACCTGAGAAGGGAATCTATTGACTATGTTCCCATAGTTGATTTTGAACTGAAAATTTGATTTCTTTTGAATTAATCTAATGGAAACATTTCTGGGTTTTCAAGATGTGGATAGTTAAAGCCCGCCAAGTAAAACATTTTAGTTTTTTAGTAACTTGGTATTATATTCAATTTTATAAAAATGAGTTTAGGTCAGGCACATTTGTTCTAACAATGAAAATCAATACTATGCATAACATACATTCTACTAGAAAAAAATGCAGCTCAACTTATTTGCCAAATAATAACTCGGCATCCAACAAATGTAAGCATAAAATGTTTTTTAAATGTTTTATTGAGCACCTTTAGTACTGACATGTATATTATCTCATTCATCCTCACAAAAAGATTAAGAGAAAACTAGGTAACGAATAGATTAAGTAACTTGCCCAGGTTCATACCACTAAATGATGAAGCTGTATTCAGACTCAGTTCTAACTTTATATTCTGTGCTCTCAGCCATGTCCAGAGGAAGACCAAATCCCTTGTCTTAAGTGTCTTATATTCAGAAGGACAGAGAAGATGAGCATTCAAATGACTGCATGCTATCTAGTGCAATAAGTTAGGTAAATAAAAATTGTCATATCAGATGATCATGACATGACAGACTTCAGAAGAATTTAGTATTTAAAGAATGAACAACTGATATTCAGAAACCATCTATGTTGTGAGTTTTAAGCCAGAGCTCTAAAATTATATTCAGACAGTGTTTTAAAACCAAAGGTAGGATTATTTGTAGAATAATTGATATGGAGAAGTTAAAAGACCCTCATGAGCCACCAATTCCAGTCTCGTTCTAAAATAAGAATTCTTCCTACAGAATTCCCAACACAGAGTCAGATTTTGGCATCCTATGCTGCCAAATTCCTACTGTGTCTTGGTACTCACCATATATTAGCCAAACAGAGAGAGACCAACCTATGACCAAGTTGATCCAGGTTGTCTCCATCTCTTTTGTAATTGAATGTTTCCTTAACAGTATACTCCCTTACAACCCATGTATGTCTCAAATTTTTTTAACCCCAGAGATTGCTTGGTACAATTCTTAGTTTGTTTGCTTGTTTTGTTTCATATTCTATTTTCATTATAAGTAAGCATTATTTTGGGCTCTACAGGAGCTTATATTTTAGAGAGGCTTGTACATTAAAAAAAAATAACTCCATTAACCATGCAAAGTGCCAAACTCCAATAGTCATGTAGAAGCACCACAGGAGTTATGAAAAGTTCTAGAGAAGAAGTCCTTTACAGAGGCTTTGCGGAATGGGCAAAACTTAGGTAAAAGGAAAGAGATTATCTGATAAATTAAAATTTTAGCCTTAAATAACTATTTAATTCAAATAAACATTTCTTATTCTAACTCTTATTGGCACTAAAACAAAAGATGCCGAGGCAAAAAGCAAAAGGGAGTTGAAATATGATTTATGATGGAGCAACAAAATCAATTTGTTTCCTACGTGCGCATCATGTTTCCCCTATTCCACGTCATTTCATTTTCTTGCAGCTTTTCTATAAGCTTTCATTTCTAATAAACTAAGTGAACTAGCTGTCACATTATGCTCAAAGTCTCTATTCCTTATTTTCAAGAAATTCGTAAAAGTTGGGTTCAGAACCAGAGTTCGTTGAACAATACTCTTTACTTGACAAGCATGAGGATCAGGCATGAAGCAGGTGGTTTAGAAAAGTTTACTCAGATAGAATGAGTTCAGCATGGCACATAGAAACAGTTTTCTAACAGTTCCACTTGCAGGATATTATTCTGGAGTCAGTGTCAACTTTCCTTCAACACAACCAGAGATGGTAGAAACAGACAAAGAATGATAATGGAAAAAGCCTGCCTGGACTAGGCCTTTCAGGCAATGTCAAAACAAAAACAAAAACAAAAACAAAAAACTAGAAACAAGCTAAGTAATATTTCACTCAGAATCTGCAAACCACTGGAGTCACTGAGCAGACGAGAAGACATCGCCTTAGTTCTCACCACCTGGGCCAGAAACTTTAGATATTTACAACAATTTATAGCTCAGGCAAGAAGAGTGAAGTGAATGCAAACTTTTCCCACAGAAAGTTGATAAATCTCACAGGCCTCTACAAAAATGAGCTTTGCCTTCACTGAACAGCAATATTGTGGAGAGCAGGAAAGAGAGAGGCAGCCTTGAGGCGCTGGGAATTTTACCAATCATAAGAAAACTGACTGAACTGGAGCAGAAGCAGCTGCAATAGAAGGAAGGAAATTGTTCAGGGAGCCACTGCTTTAGTAATCCTATTTTAAAATGGGAATTGAGTTTGCAAAATACCTGAAAGAATCAGTATTGAGCGTGCCTGTCCCAGGAGATATGGAAATGCCCAGGACCATTGAAGGCATAGAAGTACTGAAGGCTTAAAAAGATCATCAACAGAAGAACAAAACTCCTGTGAAGACTGCGCCTGCGCATCACACTGGTGAGCCGCTGCATAGGGTAATGCGAAGAGCACTGGAAAGTTCTGCTTTCCTGGGTCTCTATCTCCACATCTGTAAAAATAAGACACTGACCTAGCTGACCCCTAAAATGTCTTCCAGTATCAAGATTCTGTGAATTCTGTGAAGTGCTACAACAGGAACTATACAAAATAAACATGGTAGTATGGGCAGCAGCAACGATACTCAACTGCAGAGATATGGGGCCTGTCGAAGAAAGAACCTCTGATGCTGCACAGAGGACCCCAACATACAAGCAAGGTTGCTGAAGCCCCACACTCACTCCAACTCTCCAACCCAAATTTTGTATCAACTTGTTCAGAAATTTACCATGTCCCTGTCGATACATTGATGAATACCGTGATTTCACTGCATCTGTTACACTAAGTCCTCACTAAAATCCTCCAGTGGCTTCCATTGCCCCAAATAAGATCCCAACCCCTGAACCATGTCCTACAAGGCCTCATATGACCCGGCCCTTGGCTTTTTCTTCAAGCTCACCTCCACTCAGTCTTCTTCTGGTTCACTTCATGTGAGATGACTGACCTTATTTTTGTACTGAGAGTGTGTCAAACTTGTCCCCACCTTGATGCCTTTCTCCTGCCTATTCCTTGTGCTTGCACAGTCTGCTCCCTGCTCATCACAAGGCCAGCTCCTTCATGTCATTTATGTTTCCCTCCACGTCTCACTTAATTAAGAAGCCATCCCTGATTTCCCCCTCCAGTCACTTCATCCCATTGCTCTTGTATTCTTTCAGACTACTTATCATATTGTTTATTTACTTACACATTTATTTTCTGTCTTCCCCAGCTAGATCATAAGCTGAATGAGAGCACAAATTTGATCTATTTAGTGTACTCCTATATGTCGTAGATGCTCAAAAACTGTCTTTTGAATGAATGATTAAACCACAATTTAAGTATTAGCATATCCATTTTACTGTCTAAGAAATCTCAGAAATCTTACCTCCTCAAGTGAACACCTGTAGTAAGTAATACAAGATTAGAACCTGGGACTTTGAAAAACCTTCCTACTAGCATTTGTTTGTAACTTTCTGGAGTATTCCATCCAGTTGACCCCAGAAGCCACTTTTCATCCCTCGTTGTAATCAGAGCTAACTCTCACAGTCTATTGGTAACTCTACTCTGTGTAAAAAACGGTCTTTTTTCAACCACGTGTTGGAGTGGGGATGTGGTTCCACAGGGTGTATCTAAACATAAGACTAGGGATGAAGTTTGATAGTTAATAACTATTAAAAATCATATTTTTTCTGTTGCCGTGAGAAAAGGGGAAGGGACCGAGGGATAACTGGGGAGCATAATTAGTTTGGGAACTGGATATATTTCAGTACTGATAGTCATTGGAATAATACTCATGGATTTGAAATTCTCTATTCAATGATGTACTGAAATGTTTGAAAGTCTGGGCTCTAAAACCTGGATCTGAACCCTTCTCGGACATTCTCCGCCATCTCTGTATGAGCTTGTGACCTGTATTTGCCTCAGCTGTAAATGCGCTACTACTAGTGCACTTGAGGAAGATTAAATGAGTTCATAGATACATAACTCTTAGATCAGAGCCTGCCACAGAGTATGCATCAACATGTGTTAGGTATTGTTATTGTGCTTATCATTAGTCTACGCTTTCCACTGTGAGATCTTGATACCAAACCTCTTAATCTCAAGTTTGTGTGCTCGATGTGCGGTAATGCCAAAACACTGAGACATCGGTGCTTGGAGATGGAGAAAAGTTTATTCGAATTGGCCAAAATGAGAAGGTGAGAGCACATAGGTTCTCTCAAATCTGCCTCACGAGAGCAGAAAGCACAGGGGTTTATAGAGCTAAGGGGCTTGGCAGAGGGGGCTTTGGAGAAACAAAGGGGTCACTCCCTATAAGCCCCTGGGCAATCTGACTTCTGAGTGGCAGTGGCTGCTTGGGGCCTGCAATCTGGTGGTCGTAACCTCCTTGAAGGCATTCTCTTTCTTCTGCAAAACAAGCTTGCAAATCCTCGGGACCCCTGAGTCACCCCTCAAGTCAAACAAGAAAACAAATTGAACAAAGTCAAAAGGCAATTATGTTCTTATTGGCTATCTATAGTAACCCTCAGGTACCCGGCTTCAATCTCACATTGCAAAAGATATCAGTTGTTTAATTTTCAGATGAACTTTACTGTACTATAATAATATCTTTAGAGGCTATGGATGTTTCACTCCTATATCACCATCTACCACCAAAATTTAAGGGCTCCTTACAAAATTCACTGACAGCTATACTCATGTGGCTCAGGGAACCACAATGGGCTCCTACCCTCCACTTTATTATTTTTTTAAGGATTTTATTTTTTTCCTTTTTTTCTCCCCAAAGTCCCCCAGTACATAGTTGTATATTCTTCAGTGTGGGTCGTTCTAGTTGTGGCATGTGGGATGCCGCCCCAGCGTGGTTCAATGAGCAGTACCATGTCCACGCCCAGGACTCGAACCAATGAAATACTGGGTCACCTGCAGCAGAGCGCGCGAACTTAACCTCTCGTCCACGGGGCCAGCCCCTCCTACCCTCTGCTTTACATCCCTGGTCTCTGCCAGTGGCTTTAAACTTTTGGTTTCCTATTAGCTTAGCTCCTGTGGACTAGTGTCTAGGTCACACTTGCTACAGTGCTTTCTCTTTAGGTTTGCCCCTGACATTTCTCTTAGTTTGTTCTTGCTCCTTGCTGTCCAGCTTGAGGGGCATTCTGACCCATGCTAACTCAACATGGTCTAGTATCCTGCTCTCCTATTTCTCTGGACAGGGACATAGGACCATAAGTACTACAATAGGGCATCATTAACACTGTAGAATTTAATAAAACTGAGCTTTTATTACAATTTCTATGGGACTGAGTCAATATGTCTTACTTAGAAAAGATTGAACGTAGCTTTAATTCTTATCCTTTTCTTCACATCAGTTTCATAAATATCTTCTTTGCATTCTCTACTTTTTAGTGCTACCATCCGTTAGTTAGAAAGCATATCCCAACAAATTCTTCTTCCACATTTCTCCTCTGCTTCCTCAAAGCACTGTATGTTAAAAATGTCTTTAAATATACTTTAAGGCTATAAAAGGCCACCATATTTCCTGGATCCTTCATCTTAAGTCTTGGCTAGATAGTGGGAATGCAAACTGGTGCAGCCACTATGGAAAACAGTATGGAGATTCCTCAGAAAATTAAGAATAGATTTACCATATGATCCAGCTATTCCACTGCTGGATATTTATCCAAAGAACATGAAAACACAAATGCATAAAGATACATTCACCTTTATGTTCACTGCAACATTATTCACAACAGTCAAGACTTGGAAGCAACCTAGGTACCTATCAAGGAAGAAATGGATAAAGAAGATGTGGTATATTTACACAATGGAATACTACTCAGCCATAAGAAATGATGACATCTGGCCATTTATGGCAACATGGATGGACCTTGAGGGTATTATGTTAAGGGAAATAAGTCAGAGGAAGAAAGACAAATACCGTATGATCTCACTCATAAGTCGAAGATAAAAACAGTGACAAATACATGGCAACAGAGTCTGGCTTGGTGGTTACCAGAAGCGGGGCGGGAGGAGGGCAAAAGAGGTGATTAGGCACATGTGTGTGGTGATGGATTGTAATTAGTCTTTGGCTGGTGAACATGATGTGATCTACGCATATATTACGATGTCCACCTGAAATTTATATAATGATATAAACCAGTGTTACCACAATATAAGTAAATAAGTCTTGGCTGGAGAGTATCCTCCTCCCTCTATGCTTTTGAATATTTATGTGTTTTCCAACTCGGAATCTTTTATAAGATTACTTTCAAGGCTAAATTTTAGCTAGATGTTTCACAGAAACAAGAATACATTAACTGAAATATTAGCATATGCTACATAGTCTACAGTCTTATTTTTATTAAGAAAGTCCTTGGTGAAACAAATAATTCTGCTTTGAAAAATAGTTATCGAGAAAGCATATTCCTTAAATAACTCTAGCTTCTCACAACCGTGTTTGCTAAGGGTATTGCATACTCTGTTCACAGAGGGTGATTTATCCAACCAGGCAGCATCAGTTTATCAATCCAAGTATTTCCAAATGAGGAAATACCTTTAATGAGCATATACATTAGAGCTACTAAAGGAAAACAGCTCCATTTCAAAATACGCCCTCCCTGTATGAGTATCTTATAAAATAGATACCGCGGTCCATGAACAGCAGTCCTGCTGCAGGCCGACTTTTGCTTGTCAAGTCAGATATACTGAAATCAGGAAAAGCACAGGGAAGGAGCATAGTCGACCACTAAACAAAACTCTTTCCCTAGTTATTTTACTTGCCCTTTGAAAAAGCATTATCAAGTTGAACTCAAAAAGCACCGAAGTCCAGGCAGGATGAGCAACAGCGCTGACATCACTGATATTTAATGGTGAAATTAACATTGCCAGTGGGGCTAGGGAAATGTAGCAAAACATTTCCACCAAAACTGAGTCAACTTTAGGTGAAGGGTTAGAAAGAGGGTGCTATAAACTATTAGATCTGGGACTCCCTTCTGGCTATCCATAGAGCTTGCATGTTCTCCGGCTAAACATGAGTTCTCCCTACCTTAGCAAAGCCCAGGATCAACAACACAATATCACTTTCCCTAGATGAGAGTGGCAAAAGATTCACAACTGAAAACAACTCGTATCAATCACCCATCAGTGACCATAGAGACAGGTAGAATGAGCAATGAAAGGGTTTTGGATTTGAGGGCTCACTCTGTAAGACCTTAGTTGTCCATGAAATATATGTTATTTATACCCCGGAGTAAGTTGCAGCCAGGATTGCCAGTGATGGAAGCAGGGTGGCATCTGTCTCAAGGCAGCACTGTGGACCCATCACAGATGACACTATGTTCAGAGTATACAAACGCCAATAGGATCTGCTAATGTCAAACTCCTGTAACCAGTTATTTGGGTATGAATTCATTCATTTTCAATAATACTTATGGAATGCCTTCTATCTGCCAAGTATTGAGCTAGCATGCTGAGGACACAAAAACACGTGAAACGTGATCTCTGACCTGGACAAGTTCACAATCTAGTAGATAAGACACACATGCAAACAAATGGTATCAGGTATCATAACGATATGTACAAGGGGTAATGGTGGGTCTAGAGGGGATATTAACTATGCTATGCTTAAGTTGTCGTGGAGTGTGGGTCAGAAAAGGCTTCACAGAAGAGGGAGTTCTTAAACTTGCTCTTAAAGTATTAAAAAAAGTCCAGCAACTGGATGGAAAAACACTCCAAGCAGAAGGAAAAACAGCTGCAAAGGCACAGAAGCATAAATATGCATGCTGTGTTTGAGAAACTGCAATTAGTATGCTATAAGTGGAAAGGCAGCAAGTGAGATCACCACATAATAATGGTAAATAGGTAGGCCAGGGCTGGATCATAGAGGGCTAAATATGTAAAGCAAAGTTGTTTGAGTTTTAAGGAGGGGTGTAGCACTATCAGCCCTGGGCTTTAGAAAGATCACGGGCAGCAAGTAGGGATAGTTCAGGTTGGATCAGCACCGGAAGTAGGCAAATCGGGAGAATTCTGTAATAATTTTGAAAAGAATAAAAATGAAGGAATGACAAATTTGAGATGTTTAGAAGGCAGAAACAGTAAGACTTAGAGACTAGTTGGATGTGGAGAGGGAAGAAGAAGAAAGAAGTGTGTGGCTCAGGTGGCTGTTTGGGTGGCATTAACTGGGACAGGGAGAATAAGAGTTATGAACAAGTGAGTGTGAGTGTGTGTGTGTGTGTGTGTGAGAGAGAGAAAGAGAGTTTGGGGCAGAGAAGTATTGGAAATAATTGTTGCTTTGGACATGCTGAGTTTGAAAGGCTGCAGGATGGTGTGAGGACATGTTCAGTAGGCCACTGGGCAAATAGGTCTGGAACATCGGACCATAGTCAAGGTTACAGTTGTGTACATTTGAAACACATCCATATAGAAATAGTAGCAGGAGCCTTGGGCACAAAGGGGGAGTCTCTTTCCTGTCCTCCCACTGAAACATTGAATCCACTGTCCACCTCCTCTCTTCTTTTTTCTTCTCATCACTGTTTTCTACCTTTATTTCTTTACCAGAAATATATCCTGTTTGCTGGCTTTCTTCTTGCCCCTTCTCTATTCATTTCCAGCATCGAGTACAACTCTTTTTGACCCATTCTTATCTTTATCACTCTTCCTCTTTTCACTTTTTTTCTTACTTCTTTCTGGTAATTGTTCTTCTGTAATAAAAGCCTTCTCCTTTAACACTACTCTAAATATAGAATTATTGTAGGTTAGGAACCTGTTTTTTTTTTAAATTTTAACATTTTATCATGTTAAATTCATACATAAAAGTATACAGAGTATTCTAACAAACTCCCATATGCTTCAACAGGCAGCTGTATTTTAAAAAATAAAATAAAATCAGTGCATGGCTGCTGCAATCATATGTGAACTTCATTTTCCTCCTGCACCAGGGAATAACAACAACAAGAACAGCTCTTGTCTGATGTTCACAGTTTTTCACATAGCTACATGTTCACTCACATTTTTTCATCCTTAAACTCTTGCCCTGTGTTGTGTACCATTCAAGCACACTTTCCACTTATTTTATCCTCATAACTTCCTTGTGGGTAGTCAGGTGGTGTTACTTTATTCATCTGACATGAAAAAAAAACCTTAGGACTCAGATTAAATGACTTCCCCAAAGTCACACACAGCCAGTCAAGTGTCTGAGCCAGGCAACTTTGATGTATTCCTTCAAACCTGCCTCAGTGCTTTAAATTCACTGGGCACTGTGTGAAAATTAGTTGATGATAATTATATTATCCTTCTATAGTGACATCCTTTATGTTGTTCTTATTCAAGTAATTCTTTGATTTAGCATTTTTTGAATCCTTAATAGAGCTGTGGGTAAATCTAACATACACAGCTATTTCAAAGCCAATTAGTTGCAGGTGAGAACAAATCTTCCTTGACAATGCCAGCGAAGTCTGCCTTTTAGATTTTGTTTCAAAATATTTCAGTGCCACTATTAATTTTGGTGATTGTCTGGAACCTGAAGGCTCTGAGACTCCCTTTCCAAGGTCCAGAGATGCCTAAATGAACGCAAAGACCCAAGCTCCCTGCCTAGGATAAGGAAAAGCTGCTGAGACAAGATGACAGCTCTTCTTCTGCATGCAGTCTGGATCCTAGCTTTCCAGTCCTAACCTAAAAGAGGATGCCTGTTCTTCTCAAGGCCTACATTATCCCTCATGGCCACTAGACCCATAAGTAGAGTCAGATCTCATCATGCATTGGGAGGACAAGTGCAAAGTATGACCAGAGAGGAAGTAACTTATACTCCAAAGGAATCGCAAGGTTATGTCAATTTATATTGGCAGAAATATGAGGAATATATATGTGAGTGGATTCTAAGAGTGTTAAACCAAGGAAGATGGAATTTAACATTGCATCAGGTTGAATTTACTGATATGAGTGCATTGCCAAATATTCTGGATTTCATGTGCTAGCTCTAGCAGCTCAAAGTGCCTTGAGCAGTTTGCTCAATGGGGTTGAAAAACCAGAACTTCCTAAGCATAATGTAAAGGAAGAAACTAAAAGTTAGGAATATAGGGACGTTGCAGTAAATTTATCTTGCGGAATATGAACACTTCCCAAGACCACTATATCTTTCTGGAGAGACAAAAAATTACTTCCTTTGTTAAGACATTGAGAAGTACATCATTGACAGGAATACCAATTCTTTGAAAAGCTCTGTGGGACTGTTGTGTACATGCCAAGATGAAGGTGAAATATGCCACTACTGAGAAGTGCTGCCTGATTTTAGATGAGATAATGGGATCTTGGAGAGGCAAAGGCAAGTGGCAGTGGTTAGCCACCAGTAACAAGATGGACATAATTTCCATAATGGGCAGCAGAAAACAGAGACAACGTGGTAGTCCGAATGTTTTGACCCTCGTGGGTCTGACAGTGGCTCATTGATTATAGTGTTCCTAGAAATGAAAAAGATGAGCAGCTTGCTTCTAAAATATTACCTGATCTGTATAACAGAATATCTCAGCCCAGAAACTGGACTTGAAGCTCCACAATGGAGAGTAAATGGATGAGTCAAGATCTTTCACCTAGTTTCCACAATGAAGCTAGTTCATGGACTTTGAGTCTCTTGATTGAAGAAAATACTTGGCCTCCTTGAGGAAGGGCCATGTAACATTGCACAAAGATGGTCTGAAAGTCTTTCTCCAAGTCTCTCTGTAAGGTAACTGCAGGCCATTTTCTAAAGTGACCTCATACCAGAGAAAGGGAAATACCAGGATCCTGCAGGGGTTTCTAGACACAGGCTCTGAATTAACAATGTTCCCTAGGGATCCAAAGCACCACCGTAGTCCACCAGTCGAAGTGGGGGCAAACAGTTGGTCAGTGAGTGACACCTGGAGTTTTGCCTCAAGTTCCTCTTGCAGTGGGCCCAGTGGGTTCATGGATAACCTTGTGGTTGCATCCCAGTTCCTGAAAATGTAATTGAAATTGACTTGCCTAGCTCTTGACAGAATCCTCATATTGGCTTCCAGCATCCACACGCTTATGGATGGAGAGAAAGTGAGTAAAAGTTGGAATAGATCCTATTCAAGAAAATTTTATCACCAAAATATCAATAGTTTACAATTAGTACATTTTATAGCATTACCTAAGTCAATTATGCTTTAAAATATGAAACCTAGAAATTATATCCTGAAACCAGAGCCAAGGAAATAGATTTTCTCAGTACTGTACACTGAAAAATGTGCCAGCATTTGATGACTACATTGTCATTGATAGCTTCGATGTAATCTCTGCTCTTCTTCCCCCAAGGATAGCTAATGTCTCTGATTTTTCTTCTTCTGTCTCTGGTAGACATTCTATATTTTATGTCAGCATATTTGCTTGTAGCCATTAGAAGTAGGCTCGCTGACTAAACCTTGACCATTTACTTTCTATGTCAAACTGTCTTATTTCCAATGAGACCGTAAGTCAAACTGATTGTCTCTCTTCACCTAAATAATAAGTAGATAATACATAATTGCTTACCCTCCCTCTCAGCAATTTTTAAAGTTGCCATGTAAGAATTTTGAAGAGTCAGAATATTTCCAGTGTCACTATCTGAGAAGGATTCAATAGGTTTTCAATAAAATCTGTTCGTGCATGCAAATAGAAAGTAAAATTTGGCACATCGGAAACCATGTAGAACGAAACTTCTGGAGGAAAATGTACTGCTTTGAAATGCAATGGTAAGGTTCTTTAAAACATTCCATCTTTATCCCTTAGGAAGATAAAGCAAATTGAGAAAGAGCTAGACAAATTTTTGAAAACTTTTGAAAGCCTTATATTATGGAAAATATAGAATTTCAAAAAAATATGTGACAGAATTGTGAGAAATAGTGTCTCCTATGCAGCACCATCTGGAAGGGAAGGCAGTAAATAAGAAGACAGCCACAGTAATAACTGCTCTTTCAAATTTTTAATAAGTAAAGAAATTATATTTGCACACGTATGTTATCATAATCCCTTTTGCACGTTCCAATCTAATAGCAACAGAATTTGATTGTTGGAGGATAGTCATGAGATAAAAGTGAAAATGAGCACCCCTATGTTCATTGCAGCATTATACACAATAGCCAAGACATGAAAGCAACCTAGGTGCCCATCAAGGGACAAATGGATAAAGAAGATGTGGTATTTATACAGATGGACTACGACTCAGCCATAAGAAATGACGAAATCCGGCCATTTGTGACAACATGGATGGACCTTGAGGGTATTATGCTGAGTGAAATAAGTCAGAGGGAGAAAGTCAAATACCATATGATCTCAATCATAAGTGGAAGATAAAAACAACGACAAAAAAAACCACATAGCATTGGAGATTGGATTGGTGGTTACCATTGGGGAAGGTGGGAGCGGGGAGGGCTTTTGGGGTGATTAGGCTCACATGTGAGGGGATGCACTATAATTAGTGTTCGGGTGGTGAACATGATGTAATGTACACAGAATTCAAAATATTATTTACATCTGAAAAAAATTTAAAAAGAAAAAGAAAAAAGTGAAAATGAAAATGAATAATTAGAGTTTACCGCACAGGCTATTCCCTATTTCATATATTATATATTTCTTAAAAATACGAAAAAATTCATTGTGAAAACATTTTTATAAAGAGAAAAGTTTCATTCTGAGAACTAAAAAGTGTTATAAAGTCACAAATTGTATGTTCTTCTTCAAAAACAACCTTTAACAATATATCCTCAATATTTCATGCATGATCTCTAGTTTGGTTGTTTTCCTTCACATATGAACTCAGTGTATGTGAAATTGAGACTGAGTTTAAAGAATGTGAGATTGTAGCTAAAAACCCAACACTAAGCCTTCAGCTAATAATTTTCAGCTTTGTCTGCATTATCTTAATTTTGTGAGACTAAGCATTTTAGCAATAATGTATCTAAACTTTAGTTATTCCCCATGTTTTTTAAAAAAACAAGGGCAAAATAAAATTCCCAAATGATTGTGGCCTTTGCTATTGCTAATAATTAATATTCAGTATATTATATTTTTTATGAGCACTTATGTTAGGACGGTTTAAAACACTTTGCATGCATTAATCTATTTAATACTGCAATACTATGAGATACTATAATTATCCCATTGAAACTGAAGCTTAGCAGAGTAAAGTAAATTGCATATGATTTCACAGCTAGTAAGCAAAGGAACCACTTAGAAAGATGGCATGATTGCTGGTCACCTGTGTGTAATATTTTGCAAAATTGCTTGTCCAGATGACATATTGAAAAGTGTGAATTTAGTGTAGGAAAAGATGTTTAGGGGTGTTTATGTTGATTATACAAATGTGAAATGTATGAGAGTTGAGAACAGCAGATTTTCTTAAACAATTATAGTATATTACTTTACAAAGAGGTATTTATTCTCAGTCTGAATATTACCTTTGGTAGAATTTCACATAATAATTCAACTCTTAAATTTCAGAATCTATTTGTCTTACCTGCTTGTTCAGTACCTGAATCTTCTAGGCAAGCGAAGTGTACATGGAGATTATTAGGTTAATTTAGTGAATAAAAGTCTAGTACAAGGAATAGAGATTTTGTCCCAAATTTTCCAAATCTACTGCCTAACCCAAAATATATTATGTTATACTATATATAACATATATAATAATGTATATGAGACATCTAAGTCATGAAGTCATGACTTAACTTAGACAATTTGGCTTAAAAGTCTGGGCCTATATTGTCTTTGTTATGTGTGATATTTATAACAATTAAAATTCTCTATGTGCTCAATAATATATCTCTGAAATAAATATTAATTTTTCTGATATTTTTATGTGTCAAATTTTTTTAAAAATCAGTTTTATTTCAACTCTAGATAAATTATTTTAAAAATAAACCAGGAAAGTGTACAAACCAAATTTACATACAGTTTCTATTTAATGGTAGAAACTTGAATTACTCTACTTAAAAATGCTTATTGAAAGTCAGACAAAGACAAATACTGTATGATTTCACTCATAGGTTTAAGATACACAAGCAAACACATAGATAAGGAGAATGGATTAGAGGAAAGGGGGGTTGGGGAGAAGGGGAAAGGAGTCAAGGGGCACATGTGTACAGTGACGGGTAAAAACCAGACTATTGGTGGTGAACACGATGCAATTTATACAGAAACTGAAATATAATAATGTACTCCTGAAATGGATGCAATGTTAAAAGTCAGTATGACCTCAATAAAATAAAAAAAAGAAATAAATGCTTATTGATTTATGCATGAATTGCCAAGTATTTTCACCTTTAAAACACTCTGATGTATATATGTACTGTATAATGTGAATGTTTGCTAGTATTTTTGATTAAACATGCTTTTCCAACCAACTACCCATACTCAAATCTGGGGTATTTGTTATACTGTCTGTAACCTAATCCCCGACTGCAATGGGTTCACATATCTCTTCTTGGCCTTTTAAAATGGATATAATATACATATACGCTTGAGTGATGTTCAAACTCCATTAAGCCTGTTGGACGTAACACAGCCCTTTGGTAACATACATTTTGTAATGAACATTCTCATAGATAATATAAGTTGTCTATGACCATAATTACCAAATATATACATATGTATTAAATAAAAAGAAAACAATGTATAGGAAGCTGATAGGTATTTTGAGATATAAGTTCCCAGGCACAGGTACATTGCAATAATGCGACTCCCCAGGAGGACGTAATGAAGAAGTCAGGTTCTTGCACTTGTACACAGAATCACCACGAATGGGATGGCAGCAGTAATGCATACTGATGAACTGGAGTGCACTGCTTAAAGTTATCTACTGCAAGCAGCAGGCGTTCTCACTGATGGCATGATTTATCAAAGTGGAAATCACATCTTTGCAAAATTAAAAATAAGACAGTATGCAATTTATCTTCAATGTACATTACAATGGCATTTCTGGAAAATTCGATTTATGATAAAGCTCTGAAAAGAAAAAAATCAAACTTTGTCTTGTCATGTAAAATCGAGTTACAGTCTAGGCTCAAATAATTATCAAGGGGTTCACACCTGTATGAATGACCAGTAGAATATTTAGTGGTGGTGCAGTGCGGTGTGTAGGAAGACTCTGTGTTCTATAAAACCACCCTAGACTTGGCAGGATAGCTAACATCTCAGTCCCACCCATCAAACACCAGTAAGGTCCCCCAATCATTGCAACAACCCAAAATGCCCCCCCCAAATTTCTAAAACAGTCCCTAGGTGGTCATAGTGATGCTATTGAGAACCATTGGCTAAATCCCCTTGGTTATCCATGTATGTGACCCAAATTCATTGAAAAACTGCCTAGACCATGTCTTTGATTGAGCTGTAAAGTTTTAACAATGAATGTAATCAAGAGTTAGGAAATAACCTTCCATGTATGTTTTATAGTTCATGATAATTTGCTGTCTCAAAAATAGGGCATAAAAGCAAAATTAAATTTACGGGTTTAAGTGTCCTTATTAACTCCTTTACAAGTGAACCAAAGGTAAAGCATAATTAAAAATAGCTTCCTGCGGGGCAATTTCTTTTATATCTGAATCTCACTTTGAAATACATTTAGTATCCTGTTTATCACCTGAAGCTCCTATTCCAATCTATTGCTTGAAATGTTCAATTGCATTTCATGGCACTTTTAAGCTTAATTAAATTTTTGCAACAGAGCAGGTCTGCCCTTTAAGACAAGGTATTTCTTTCAATCAATCTGGTTTTTATACCAAAAAAAGGAGCTCGCAAGGCTTATTTTCTCATTTTTGGAAAGCAAATACTATTTGCCTATAAATAGATAAACATTGGCTGTTTTTGAGGGAAAAAATAAAGTAGTTTCTGGCAATGTGAATGCATTTGATCTTGAAAGAAAAGGAGTAAAACATTTAATCCTTTGAGATATCGTCTAATCCTAGAACCCTATATTTCATCAAGCTCTAGATGATGAAAAAATATAACTCATATTCGAATCCAAATTACCTGACATTATTTAGCTTTAGGGTTCTACTATTTAGATTATCTCACCAAGACCAGAGAATCTAATGTATCTAGGAATAAACCTGAGCTTGATAAAGTGATGCTTGTCTCTATATCTAATTTCATCTGCCATAAGAAGCCAATTTCTTTTCCTATTTTTAGTTGCTTCTGTATTTTTTGCAGCAACTGACAACTATCAGTCTGTTATATCTTCCTGGCAACTGTCAACTTCCAACCTGCAGCGTAAGAGGAAACACCATAGACAGCAGAGCACTCCCTGCTCCAGTCACCCTCGACTCTTCCCGTTTCCCGTATCCTAATCCTGAAACATGCCAGGGCAGACCTTGCCCGAATCCTCAAAAGAATCCATCAAGAAAGCCTGTCCCCACTGGTGCCAGGTGTCCTGTTGTACAAGAAGTTCAGAAACAAGAAATCATTCTTAACACCTCTGTTCCCCTTACCCTATGCCTTTGATATTCAGTTCACAGAGTCCAGGAAATTTTACCCGCTCAAAAACTAAGATCATCCTGAGCTACCCACCTTTTGCAAATGCAGCTTTTTCTAAACTACCATCACTTCTTGCTTGACATATTATGATAGCCACCAAATTGGTCCATTTGTATCTGCTCTGCTCCCCCATCCCCTCTCCACAAGATTTTCAAAATGAATGTCTAATAATATGATCCCACTGCTTAAAATGCTTCAATATCTTACAATTGCTCAAAAAAAAAAGTCTTTCACATGCACTACTAAGTCCTGTATCAGTGGCCTTGATCTCCCTTTCCTGCCTCACTCCATTCAGTCCTCGCTGCCTTTGATTGCGTCACAGTGTCTCCTTTCAGTTCCTCACTCCAGACATGCCTCCTCCAGGGCCTTGGACACGTCGTTTCTTCTGCCTGGATTCTCTTCCTTATCTGGGGAGAGAGTATAATGAGAACAGAGAGAACTAGAGCATTGGAACAGTCGTCTGGGTTCGTGTGCCAGATGTACCATTTACTAGCTGTATGACCTTGAACCCTTGGGGAGCCACAGTTTTGGTATCTGTAGTATGGAGATAAATAACAGAGTCTATATCATATAGTTATTCTGGAATTGAAGAGATTTGATACATGTAAAGCATTTAGGAAACACGTGGCACCTAGCCCTCAGTATTGTCAGATGTCATCCCTCCTCTCTTCGCCTAATTAACGCCTACTAATCCTTCAGATCAGATCTCAGCTTCACTGTGGCTTCCTAATGGAAGAATGTCCTGACCTTTCTGACCTAACCAGGGCAAACTCCATGTAGAGTTCCCTAGCACTGTCTCTCTCCTTCACAGGGCTTGTTACAGTTGCAGTTTCAAGTTTATTTTGGTTAATATCTGATTAATGTCTAACCCTCCACTAGCTATATAAACTCCTCAATGGTAGGAAATATTTTTGGTTTTGTCCAAAATTATATCCCCATTACTAACACAGTGCCCAGAACCTAGAAGCACTCAATGACTATTTGCTAAATAAATGAATGTTCTACCTTCTTCCTTCCTTACCTTTCCTCTCCTATCACTTGTTTTCAATTTATCAAACTCTTTTGATTCCCATCGTATTTAGTGGTCTTCCCCAAATCTCCAAGTTGGGATTAATCTCTCCATTCTCTGCTCTGTTATTGCTCTATTTCTCTTTTAGAATAATAATCAGTGTCTACCTTGCATCAAGCTACATTTGGTCTTTCTTCAGTTGTCATTAGAGTAGGGTTTCTAAAACTTAAACCTGATATATTCAAATCTGATATAGTCAAAGCTTTCTGATGACTTCTCAGAGAGTAAAGTCAATCTCCTTAGCCTGATACACATAAAGTTCATAACCTGATCCCAGCCAATTTTTTTCTGGCTTCATATTATGTTATACTACCCCTAATTCTCATGTCGGATCTAGACAGCAGTTCTTTACGTGGAACAGAGGGTACCTGCTACCTTTATGCAGAAGCATCACCATCACACCTCACAGTCAGGAAAAACAAGCAAATAGTAACCCCGTAAAATAAACAACAACAGGAAAAACATTTACAAAGGGTTCCTTTGTCTAGTTCTAGATTCCAAAATAAGTGAAACCTTGAGCCTTTCCCATAAGATGCTGACTCACTAATGAAAACAATATTCTTTCTTACTTTTGCAATACTGAAGTCTGAAAATTGTGTGTGTGTGTTTGTGTGCACACCACAATGTTTGTGGATATGGAAGTCATGTGAGAAAAATTGCTGTTTTCCACCATGAACAGTGTGGTAGAATACACTAGTGTTTTTAGTTCTTCAACTCTCCCTCTATCCTTGCTTTTTGACGTGTGGCTTTGCAGTTCCATCCACTGAGGGTGAGTAGACTTCCCCACACTATTGATGTTGGGAATGGCCACATAGTTTGTTTTGAGCAATGGGTTGAAAGTGACAGTTTGCTAGTTTAGACAGTCCTTGAGAGACGTCACCTTTATTCACTTACCCATGAGCTTCTGTCATCACTTGAGAACAACATACCCCAGCTAGCCCACTAGAGCAAGGAGGGTAGGATGGGAGACGCTTGGAACAGACTTAAGTTCGTACCGAAGCTTGGAGCCACCAGCCAAATCCAGACTAGAACTGACCAGACCCAGATGACCAATTCATATGCTTGTTAAGCCATAGGTTTTGGAGTAGTTTTTACACAGCATATGGACAAGAGCTGACTGATAAACATGGTCACTTTGGTAATCTTGTAAGCAATTTTTTTCTTTAAATATTTGCTGTATTTTTAAGCTTGTGAGCTGGTCCTTCTAAATCCTGGTCTTCTTGCAATCTTAGCAAGTAAACTTTTTTCCTTTTCTAAATGCTTTGTCCCTGAGTCATCCTTGACAAGAGCAATCTGTATAGCTGCAGTCAAAATCAGTTTTTAAGCACTGGGGGGTGTGGTTTATTCCTGAGCAGAGTTTGTCTATCTCACATTCTCCCTTGGAATGAGTTCTCTCCCAGGAGTGCCTGAATTCCTTGTCTAAATAGACTTCTGGCAAGCTGCTGCCCTTGCATTTAAATTTAAATTCTTCTTTCATCATGTCTAACCCCCTGATACAGATAACATTTGTTATCTAGTTTCTGGTTCTTATTTAAAAGTAATTTTATGTGGCAAGTTTATTTTCCCAAAATGTCTGCAACAATATTTCTAGTTCTACATACTCTTCTAGAATCTTCTCGCCCTCCCATCAAAAGGTAGAATTGCCTTCCCAGTCTCTTGAACCTGGGCAGAACTTTGTGCCTGCCTCCACAAATAGCGTGGAGCAGAATGTCTGACTTCCATAAGAGGTAATATACTTTCTGCCTGGGTCTCTCTCGCTTGGAATCCAGCCACCATGTTATGAGGAAGCTCAGGCTCCATGTTGGTGTTCCAGCCAACAGTCTCAGCTAAGGGACCAGCTGACAGCCAGCATCAGCCATCATACATGTGAATGAATGAGTTTTTAGATGATTCTAGCCCCCGGCATCTGCTTTCATTAAGTCTTTGACTGGCAGAGCTGATACTGACCTTATACTTCACAGTGGGCAGAAGGCATCAGTGTCTGGCTGCAGCCATGGACTTCTGTGAAGGGGTAGCATTGGGCTCCAGGAAATGCAGGGGAGAGGGAAAGCAGCACTGGAGAGCCTGCCTCTCGCCCCTGCTTTCCCTGCACTCTGAAGCCCTCCGTCTTCAGAAGCTCCCTCTGCTTGTACCAGCTCAGTACAAACTTTAGCCTCCCTAAGGGTTTCTCCTGTTTATTTTGTTTTCGTAGTTCCTGAACTCTCCATTTCTCTCTCGCTTCTATAGAGTCCTCAGGGTTGATTCTAATGCAAAGAGGTAGCAGCCTATGCTAGTTCATATCTTGGTAACAGATATGTAAAAAGTACAGATAAGAGAAACATTTACTTATCCACCAGATATTTTACACTTTAGATGCCTATTCATAGTTGATCAATTTTCCAAATATTGCCTTGACAAGATAAACCTAGTAAGTGTGTGTACAGATAGATTCAGAGGATTATCTTTGTGGGTGCCAATTTAAGCAGGGTCCCCGGTTTGGATAACATTAGTGCTTCAGATGCCTACTGTCTGCTGGTCACTGTTGGAACTTAGCATACTAACCAGATGGATGGTTGGTTCTGCCTAGGTTCACATTTCTCAACTCCAGCTATATTTAAATAGAACTCTTTCGCTGGAGATATAAAGAGAGAAACCAAACCACACCTTACATAAACTACTTACAAATTTGTTAAACACCTAAACATTTCAAATAATTTCATACTTCATACAGAATAAGCTCTAGAGTTCTCTCATCGTGACACTGGCTCAGCTTCCCAGTACTGTTGTAGTGTGTCATCTGTGCGCCTAGATCTACGGTCTTCACAACCTTGTGGAAGACAACTGTCAGTCCTGTTCTTCAACAAAATATCCTGTTTTATAATGCAAAATCTGTCTTGTCTGAATTAGATAAAGAATTTCTACAGATCTTCTCTGTTAAGCTGCGGTCCCTTCATCTCTCTCTGGCTGTGTCAACGGTGGTGGCTATATCGCCATCTAGCCTCACAGCCCAAAGATGACAACTATGATTTCACCATGGGATTGCTGGTCCCCTTGGATTCTTTGCGTATTTTAAGGAACTTTTATTTGCTCCTATACTTTGGGGAGAAGAAAAAGTAAATTTCTGATTGGTAGTCATGGTTGGCACATGGTAGAAAGTTGGAAATGTTTATTAAAATAATTTATTAATGTTCTAGGGTAAGAGGATTAAAAGTTAAAAAAAAAATTAAAGTCTAAGGAGGCTAGCCGATTCAGATTCATTCATCCCCACAGATGGGAGAAAGCTTTGTGACCATCTGCTCCTGCTCCCTTATTTTGCAGATAAGGAGAGTGAGGCAAGGGATGTGGCTGAAGTCATGCAGTCCCCAAGGGTCAGAGCATAGTGTGATCTGGCATGGAGTGTCTCTGCACAGGGCAGCAGCCTGGTGTGCCCACCTCAGGGTGGTCAGCATCTCTGTTTGCTCCATTATCAATATGGGATCCCAGCCTCAGGGTGACCTGTCTGGCTGCAAACACTGAGGCTTTGCGAGATGTCTGCTGGAGCACAGAAATACATCTTGGGCTCCATGAGAGACCTTAAAATAGCTCCCACGTGGCAGCACTGCTTGGCCTTGGAAAGACAGTCACTGAGCCAACAACCCACAGGAAGTTTTCAGTTCAAGGTTGAAGAAGCTTGCAGCCCAAAGTCAAGGGGCTGGAGCCTCAGAAATGTTCCAATAATCCAGAGAGGTGTTCATCCCTGCAGGTATGGAGGAATGTTTAAATGGGAAGTGTTGTCAAAGTTAAAACAAAGAATTCTCTTTTATTTCAAGTTCCCGTTCCTGATTCATTCTGGGTGGTGAGTAATGTACCTTTAGGTGGGAGGGTGATTGACACGCAATTGTGGATGCCTGGTGATGGTTTCCGCTTGCACCTGCCTATCAGTGTACAAACAGTGTTGTGTGGCAATGCTGAAAAGAATAAAGGGGAAAAAAATAAGGGAAGTATTTTAAGCCACTTGAATCCCAAGGTGACCAAAGTACTCATTAATATCTCCAGATACTGGGCACTGAATAACTAGTTTTCAAAATAAATACAGTAATTCACCGGCTATTATTTACAACAAGGGCCAAGCTTGAGAATTGGCAGGGCATGTGGCTGGATAAACTGCTTTTATTTTGCCCCTAACACAATGCCATATGCAGGCAGGCATTGAATACATTCTTTTGATCATCCCAGAGATGGCTTTTACTTGTTGTGAAAGTTAAAGTAACATCAGCCAGAAATAAGAAAGCTAAAATCCTCATACGAAGATCTGCAGAATCATTGTAAGAACTAATCTTCATATTCTTTAAAAAAAAAATCCAAGAACTGTTCAAAATCAGATGAAATGTACCAGGAAATTTTACCACATTTCAACAGAGTATAATATTTCAAAAAAGAAGTGTAAGTGGATAATAAACATATGTAAAAATGTTCCATCTAAGTAATAACCCAAAATGCAAATTAAAAGAATAACAACCAAATTAGCACAGATTAAAAAAGAAGACAATGTCCAATGCTGATAGGGGTACAGTGAAGTGGGCAATTCTCTTCTGCTGATAGAAGTGTAAATTAATTTTCCCTTTCTGGGAAAAAAATAGCAATATGTATCAAGAGCCTGAAATTGCTTATAGACTTTTAGCCAGTGAGTCTATTTATAGTTATCTTGCCTGAAGAAATAATTTTAAACACAGACAAAGCTTTGTGCAAAACATTGTTCATGCCAGCATATTTTTAATACTTAAAAGTCAAAACCAACTTAAATTTGTATGTATGGTAGAATTTAAACAATGGTAAATAAAATATATAAAATGCCTACCTACATTATACACATAAGACAAATTTTAAATACTAGAAAGAAGATTTTTTAAAATCTGGATGATGAGATTCTCAAAATTATATAATGTATGTGATGAAGTAAAATCCTGAAAATGGATGATTTTTTTTAAGCAAATAAAAGATACTCACTAAAAGCACCTTGCGAGTGTGTTTTTATTTATCAGCGCTTTATCCCACTAAGATGACCTCTGACTTCAGTTACAATGGGATCAAATGTGTCACAGTCTCTCATTACAAAACAGTTCCATTGATTCCTGGACCCTGATAAAGGGTCTAGCCAGCCAGATGGAAATTTGATTCTGAAGCCAGAATTTGTTATAAGTACCTGCCTCTCCATCTCTCTGATAAACTGAGCCAGACACCAAAAAGTTGAAAGTCCTGCACAGCCACTTCTCTTCATCAGCCTCATTTGGGCTTTTTCCCTATTTCGTTGCAGGCCTCACCAGTCATCGGCTTCATTGGCTGCCCTGAAAATATTACTTTCAGCCCTCTGAATCTTACACCCTACTGGAAACATACATCTTGCCATGCTAAATGGTCTTATCCTATTGTCCTGCTACTCTATTTTGTTCCTATTGGTTAGAATTACACTCCTTCTGATAGAGAGCCCATAGCATGAATAGAGATTTCTCATTTCTAGTATACTTAAGCATACACTCTGGAACATGGGAAATCCATTTCTTAGTAACAGTTTAATAATTTGTGTATATCTTTGAAAAATACAATTGGTAGCAGCTGGCCCAGTGGCATAATGGTTAGGTTTGCATTCTTCACTTCAGTGGCTCTGGCTTCATGGGTTCAGATCCTGGGTGCCGACCTACACACCACTCATCAAGCCATGCTGAGGTGGCATCCCACATAGCACAACCAGAAGGACCCACAACTAAAAATGTACAACTGTGTACCAGGGGGCTTTAGGGAGAAAAAGGAAAAATAAAAACTTAAAAAAATAGCCATGCTGTGGCAGCGACCCACATACAAAATAGAGGAAGATTGGCACAGATGTTAGCTCAGGGACAATATTCCTCATTAAAAAAACCATAGAAACAACTGACAATGCCAGATGGCATATGTAGGGATGTTACACTCGCCCACTTCTCCAAAGAATTCTATGGAAATAGTGAGGGAAGTTTCCCTTCCTTCCCCAGTCTCATTGATCACATTTGGTAAGACTTCCACGTGGCCCTGAGTATCAGCACAGCTGGTAGTAAAGACACTGAAAAATGGCCGGTGAAAGCCTGACTCTAAAACAGTGGGATCCATGACTCTTCCTGAATACCTTTGTATAATGACTCCTAACATGAAATACAATTAAAAGCTAGTCATGTGATGTCAGCCTTTTATTATTTGTGATTGATTCATTTTAGGCAGGTGTTTTGAACTGTATTGTAGCCAATTTCATGCAATCAGCCAAGACACAAAGGCGTGCTGTCACAGTGGAAAACGAAATGTGCTCACTGTAAGGTGGAACTTAGGCAGTGTAGCCGTGGTAGCAAAGTGACCTGATTAAAGAAGAAACTGGTTATGTGACTTCATTTTTTTAGCACAACCATTCAAAACAAATTTCCCCAAAGCACCAATACATTTTAAAACCATAGAAAGCTTAGAGCACTTGACAAAAATATATAGCATTGTGCAACAAAATAATCTCTTTTCCATAGACAAGACTATATTGTCTATCATTATTTTTGAAGGTTTGGAAGGAAATTCAGCAATATCTTGAGAGTTAAGTACCCTCTCTCCTACCTCCTTCAGTGTCATTTGTCACAAAGTAGATACTGGCTTCAAGATTATTGAAGGTTTTTCAGGATGATATGTTCTTTACTCACCTTCCTGATCACCAACTTATAGCTCTCCTTTATTAATTTCCTGAATGTTTTGAAGTTATGGGTTTTTCTTTGCAGACCCTATTCATATTCAAACAAGGAGATGTTTTTCTGAGGGACACAGGGAAGCTGCAAAGAAGAAAGTGTTTCCATTATTGACTCAGGCTACAATCTGAAAAAAAGTGAAATGGGAGGAACAAAAGACTAACTGAAGCAGGAGGGAAACCAGAGTGAAAACGTCCCCAGGATGTTGGAAAGATGAAATAGTCATAAGAGCAGCAGACCTTTGAATAAACGCTGGGGATCTGAAGGAAAGTTAATTAGAATGAAAATGAAAACTTTTATAAGAAAACGGGAGGGAGAGGAGTAGAATTGAAAAGGGCATGCAAATAAAAAAGAAGGATGTTCAAGTGAAAACATGGATTGGATGAAATGAAGCAAACAACCAAGGAGGGCCAGGGCTCCCCCTTACCTGTGTGCATCACTGGGTAAAATTTGTTTCCTTGCTTTAATTGGCAGCATTCCCCAGGACAGGAGAGCAAACCCACCCCAGAAGAGAACAAGAGAGCATTGAGCAGCTCTCTCTTCCACCTCTTTCGTGCTCTATAAAGTAGCCATTCTCTGTGGGCAATTTTGGAAGACTGGGGAAGCCATATCTTTGTCTAGTCCCTAGATTACCTCTTGCCTTAAGAAACCATCTCTGAAAATCTTTTTTTTTTTTTTTTTTTTGCCGTTAAATAAACTTTAGGCCTGTAACTATATCTGTAGGCATCTTTCTGAAAATCACATCACTGACCCAATGAGACAACGACACAGGAGGCGATCACGTCTAGACACACAGAAAAGAGGGAGTGTATGTGAATCATTGCTGGTGGCTTCGATTTTCCCTAAAGCAAAGTATGCGCAATTTGGAAATGTCTGTTGGTAATGTTCATTAAACAAACCTGTAAGCATCTACCATGGGCACAGCCTATGCCGGGAACATAGAGGATGCAAAAATAAATGGCTCTGTTTTCAAGTAATTTACAATGTAGTGGGGAAAATGAAATAAATAAAAAATAGAGAATAATAAGTACTATGAAAAAGGAAAACCTGAAATGTCCTAGAAGTTCAGGAAAAGGAGAGATTAATTCCTACTAGAGTGTTAGAAAAGCTTCTTGAACTAGATATTGTTTGAGTTGCGAGGAGTGGTTTTAACAGAACAGAAAGAAATAAAGTGTTTGAAAGGAAAGGCATTTTGAGCAAAGGAAAACATGAGTAAAGATACAGATTGAGAAATTATAGGATGCGTAGAGAAAGAACATGTAATCCAGTGTGACAGAAGCACAGGGGAGATGAAGGAAGATTGCTGACTTCTTCCTCTTTGAACAAGGCTGTGTGGATAATGGTCAAAAGCAAAGCTTCTAGAGCCAGACTGTTTGGATTCCAATCTGTTCTCAGACACATCCTTGCTGTGTGGCCTGGGGCAAGTGAATGAACTTTCTTTGCCTCTATTTCCTCTCTGTAAAATGGGGATTATATGGACACATATTTCATAGAGTTGTCGTGGGAAACAGACCTTAGTAGTGTCCACGGCACATGAGGAGCACCCAGTGAATATTAGTTATTATCACTCTTATCTAGAGAGTCTGCCAACCTGGAAGGCAAAAAGAGAAAATGTTTAATCTTTTCTCCTAGCTACATCAAACTAGTTTCTTTAACTTATAGACAGAAAGCTTTGGCCATTGGGAGTCGGGGAGCAGCAGTTAAAGAAAGATTAACCATTAAATAACCTGATACTTTCACATCCCTGCTCTTAAAATGTATGTAAGGTAAAACAGCTCTTCTGATAATTCTGCTCAACTATAAGCATCTAAGCTCATTGTATTTGCTCGGTCTGTCAGTGAGACAAGGCAAGTCAAAGAATGGCTAGTTCCACAGAAAGATATTTCAAGTTGGGCATTCTTTTTCTGTGTGTATCTATTTGCTTTTGCATCTTTGAAAGTCCCAAATGTGCCCCAACTCAAAGATTCACCTATAGAGGGGAGGGAAAAGTCTTCCTCAACCCTCTTAGGATCCCTGGCGGGATCTGAAAATTGAACTGACAAAGACAGATTAACAGGAGAAAAGAATTCACATTTATTGAACAGGTTTCACAAGACATGGGAGCCTTCAGAAGGAAATGAAGACTTGAAGAAACAGTTAAACCTGAGTATTTTTATGCTGAGTTTGATGAACAGTGGAGAGTTGTGTAGAAATCTGACAGGTCTGCGAGTATGAGGTGAGTGTAGTAAATTGGCGGCCACTTAGCAAGGCCTGTTGGTTCCGATTCTTCTCAGTGTCCCTGCCTTCAGATACTGGAAGGAAGGAGCATCCGCATCTGAAGGCAGGTCCAGTACAGGGAGGCACCTCTCACATTAGGGTTTTATGACCAGTTTCAGAGGAGAATGGTGGGAGAGGTCAAAGTGACTTTCTTGATTCTGCCATTTTCTCAACTCCTTCAGCTTATAATATTCAGTGTGCCAAGGTGCCATCTTTCAGGGTAGCACAGCCTGCATCCCATCACACCCCACTTCTGAGCTTGGCGCAGTTCTGCCGTGTGACCCTATTTCCACCAAGACATCCGAACCAGCCCTGGTTTCTACCTCCATCGATGCGTGGTCTCAGAGTGAAAACAACAAGGAGATTGGAGTAAATTTATTTTCCTTCGTCTCTCAGCATATTGGTATTCTCTTTTTCTCATCTATTACCTAAGTAAAAGAACTGTAGACTGCAGTTAAATGAAAAAATGGAGTGGAGTCTCAATTTGAAAATAAATAAATTGGAATCTTATGGCGTTTTTAGTATCAGTTCTTTATGGAATATGACAGGAGTTAGGCAACTAGTAATATCTATGGCCATATCCTAAGAGCCGTGGAATATGTACTTAGCAAGACACTAAAATGACCTTTGGCTCCGAAGACACCTCCCCCACCCCAAGTTTTCTGTGCCTTTCTCCTTCCCCACAGTGAACGACCCACTGTGCTATCAGCTGTGGCTCCTACTACGGAAAAAGGGCTTATAGAATGTGAAAATGCCCATCAGAGAAAGGAAAGGAAGAGTGAGTGAACTTTTCTTTGAGAAGGAATCGCTATCACTCATTAAGACACTGACGTAGACTTCGAAAAGTAAAGGTTTATTTTCAGAGCAAATGAATGAGCTCTTTTTCACGCACAGCGATATTTTCAATAGCTGCCTCTCCACCTCTCCTCTCCTCTCCTCTCCTCTCTCTCTCTCTGTCCTGAGATACGAGAACTACTTTTAGGTTTTATGTTTGCCTCTGTTTCCCATTTCTTTATAAATTCCGAGAGCGATAAGGACACAAGTCCTTCATTTTTCTCGCTGTCTGAGAAGACCGAAAGGCACACGGGAAGGGGGGAAGCCTAGTTAGTATTCTTCAGAATAGGATTCTATGTACCTTTACCAATTCTAATTGTATCGTCTGCCTGGAAATTCTATGTCAGAACACACCAACGTAAACAGAAGCCTAGAAATACCGTATTGTTGTTTTTCCTCCTTTACAGCTTCCTTTCTCTCAGGTGAAAGCTTAGTTTGTTTATTGAATTGTAGAACAGAGAATTTGGTCAATTGTGAGCTTGAAAATGTCGACCACAGTCCTCTGAATAACATCCTAGTAATTCATTAAATTGAATTCCGAGTTACTTCTTGCTCATATATAACTCACATATTTCTGATATTTTTTACAAGTTAATATGGAGAGAATATTGCTAGCTCTCACTAAATCACAATGTGCTTGCTTGTATTTATGTTGAAGTGCTCTAAATCTTTCAAAGAAACTTCTATCATTACGTCTCGCAATAGTTCTGTGGGACATGGGTGACACTGATATCTTTGAAATGATAACAAAACAGTCAGCTCTGAAAATCTCCCGATTAGGAAAACAACCCCCTAAATCTATCTATAGGAGCTAATGTGGTTTCTTCCCAGGGTGCTGTTTCAAATATGAAATTCCATTTTCTTTATATTACTGGAATTGTTTCTGTTCTTAAACAGAGGTCATTTCTGCCACTAATTATTTGGGCAAGTCATGTAATTTCTCTGCTTCTGAGATTTCTTATCTGTAAAGTGAATGAGGATTTACAGTTAAAAATGAAAGTTTGACATACCTCAAAAATGATAGTAGAAAACTGTAAAAGGCATAAACCCATAAAAACAGAGAATGGGAGAGGAGATGGCAGCAGATAAGACGTGTCAACAGTAACGCAGAGGATGAAAAGCAGAGAGATGAGTGGGAGCTGACTGCAGAGAAGCAGAACTGCAACTAAATTGGCTGCAGAGGAGAAAGTCAGTAAGAATCAAGCTGATTGAGGTCAGTTGAATAATGGCCTCCGAAAGCCTCCACATGCTAATCCCCAGAACTATAATAATCTGTTACTTTACATGCCAAAGGGGACTTTGCAGGTGTGATTAAGTTAAGGGTCTTGAGATGGAGACAGTGTCCGGGATTATCCAGTTGGGCCCAATGTAATCACAAGGGTCCTTAGAAAGAGGGAGGCAGGAGGGGCAGAGTCAGAGAATGAGATACAAGGATGGAAGCAGAGGTTGCAGTGACGTGGGGCCATAAGCCAAGGAATGCAAGCAGACTCTAGAAGCAGGAAGAAGCAGGAAACCTTCTCTGCTGATGTCATCAAAAGGAACACAGTCTTGCCAACACCTTGATTTTAGCCTCATGTAGCCTCATTTTGGACTTCTGAACTCCAGAACTGTAAGATAAAAATTTGTGTCATTTTAATTCACTAAATTTGTAGTACATTTGTTCCAGCAGCAAGAGGAAACTAATACACCAATTCACACCACAAAACTTAAGGTAGACTCAGGAAGTAGAAGCAGTAGACATCGCTGAAGGTAAGATGGGGGATGGGCAGAAAATAGGGTCAATTGAAAGTCTATATTTGGGAGACCTAGACACCCAGTTCTCCTCTCTCACCCTATGTGGCCAAGTGACAACTCCTCCAAAACCACAGGAGTAGGATATTTTATGTTCTAGAAAAATAGTACCAGAAAGGCTCCAAATTTGGGAAAAGTAGGCACAGTAGAGGGAAGAGGTATGGCACTAGGTTGAAAATCATCTGCCTACTGGATGGTGGAGATGCCAACCCCTTTCCCAGACTCACAACCCCAGAGCACAGGAGACCAGAGTGTTTCTCTCTGAGGAAATATCTACAGATGCCAGTAGGACCCTGCAGCAGATCACTTGGTTCCTTCCCCGTGCCCCTACAGAGAAGCCCAGCTGTGGAGAGGCCCCAGCCACACACACAGAGTTTCCACGTGGGGTTTTACCACTTCACTCTGAGATATGCATGGGCAGACAAGACACAAGATGTTTGGGACAGACAGCCTGGGTTCATGTCCTGACTCCAGCTTTACCAAAAGTGTGACTGTGGTTAGACTAATTAACCTTTTTTCAGCCCAATGTTCATATCTGTAAAATAGAATGATAAGATTTCTATGTCATAAGTTTGTTGAAAAGATTAAAAGAGATCTTAGATATAAAGCATTCAGAAATCATGAGAAGAGTAAGAAAAGATAGAGTGCAAAACAAATACACACCCAAAAGGAGTTCAGGTGGAAGGAGCTAATGTAGTGATCCAAAGAGAATTTCTAAAATACAAATATCCTTTAATTAATATCTTTAGATCCAATAAGAAGAGTAGGCAACGGAAAAAAAACTAGAGAAGGGCTCTTGAAAATTAAAAATATGATGCCAGAAATGAAAGTTTTCATAGAATTATTGAAAGATAAAGTTTAAATAGTCTCCCAGAAACTAGAATAAGATTAAAAGGTGGACAATTTAAGAAAAAATGTAAGAGAAGTCAAAGATCAATCAGGTGGGCCCCACCATCGCTCCACCCTCAGATTCATAGATATTTATGTAGGTATGATCCAGGGTGGGACCTACATATTCATTTTCCACGGCTATTTGCCAACCATAAAGCCTGTCCGCCAAGGGTTAGTGGTATTTTGGGGAGTAAAATTCTGTACCTTGAACCACGACTGCATAATTTGCAAATAGACTGCACGTAACATCAGCGACCAAATAAATATGTTCTCATTTCCCTCACCACATCTAATTTCTTTTAAGGTTTATCCAGAAATATTTAGGAGCTTTTTCTTTATCTTTCCTTTCAACCTAATTCATTTTGGGCAGTTAGCCTCAGAACTACATTTCATTTCTGTTTAATTTTCATTGTAAACGTGAAAGAGAAGTGAGCAAGGAAAACCATAAAGTAATAAAATCATAGTTTCAATAAACTGCATAATTTGTGTTCCAATTTTTCAATTCTTAATCCTTCATTTATGTGTTCTGTGGTCTGTGTGTTCCTAGGCTCCTTTTGTCCTCTCTGCACCTGACTATTACCTGAACTCTCATGACCTGCTTTCCACTCCTTTTAGCTAATGTGTTTCTCTCTGGCTACAGTAGCTCATTGTCCTACAAAGAGTAGCATAAAAGAAAAAAGGAAAAGGAAAGGAAAATTTAAAAACTGTTGAGATTCACGGGCCGGCCCATTGGCGCAGTGGTTAAGTGCACACATTCTGCTTCAGCGGCCTGGGGTTCGCCAGTTCGGATCCCAGGTGCGGACATGGCACCGCTTGGCACGCCATGCTGTGGTAGGCGTCCCACATATAAAGTAGAAGAAGATGGGCATGGATGTTAGCTCAGGGCCAGTCTGCCTCAGAAAAAAAGAGGAGGATTGGCAACAGATGCTAGCTCAGGGCTAATCTTCCTCAAAAAAAAAAAAAAAAATTGTTGAGATTCAGAGAATTCCATCATTCTACATGGAGCATATTGTTATCAACTTCTATAAAACTGAGCCTGAAATGGTCAGCCTCAGTCATAGATTTTTTTATGCTCCTATTGAGCCCCTTCAATGACCCTGTATTGATTTGTAATAACTCTTAATATTAGTCACACTTAATTAAATCAGCATTTAACCAGATGAAAATTGGGGGAAAAAAATGAACATCAAGAGCTGCCTTAAAATGTTTGTTTGTTTTTAAAGAAAAAGAACAAGATATTCATAAAGATAGTGAGCAGTTGGGTTCCAAGCTCTGAGGTGGGTATCTTATTTTAAGAATAGGAGCCTCAGGTCGTATTTAGGACCAGCCAGCAGCATTGCTTTTTTTTCCTTCATCTGCTGTACTTTTCAATTATTGTGCATCTCGAGAACCACCTGGTATTCCTAGCAGAAATGGATAAAATGTCAAGGAAGAAAACACCAGGCTTTAACCAATGAGATTTTAGAATTGTGAGTGGATTTACATCAGCTTTTTTATCCTGAATTCTTTATTACCATGATTAATCAAAAGTAAGCTCTCTCAACACATTTAGTAGAGTCCCTGCTGAATACAATATATCATTTCAGTAAGCTAAACACCTTTACCTTCAAGGCAAAATCCCAGAGCAGCTGATACAAACAACAACTGAAAAACTGACAACGAGACTCATTCTGTATCTGAGAATGGACAGACCAAATGTACCAAGTGGAAGCATGCCAAACTCACATAAAGACCATACATGGAGAAGTTGGTATGTGACGGACCTCTGCCCTTCCAGACCTCAGCTCACCACTTTACCCCTCTCCCTGAAATCCAAACCACAACCAAGCTGACCGTGGTCAATGGCGCCATCTAGTGGTTACCACAAAAGGCTGCCTCAAATCGTCTCATTTCTCCTTCCTCAGAAGATTACATAGCGATCATACAGAGATGCCACTCTTTCATTACATGCAACTCTGTTTATTTTACCTCAAGTAATTTCTAACTTTTGAAGTAGGAAAAAATTTATAATTTTCAAAATAATTCTTATTGGATTGCATTTTGCTTTACACCAAAGTAAAACGTTAAGTTTTGAAGATTTGGAATATATAGCTATGCAAATTAAAATAAAATCAAACACAAACTCACCATCCAAAATAACCGCTAATGGGCTTTCTCATTAAGATGGAAGATTTAATACCTGCGTATAATTTTACTTCTTCATCAAATCCCATTAAACTACAATAAAGGGATTTTTTTTTAAGATATAAATCCACAAGTGTGGGAAGTACTGAAGAAAATAGTAACACAATTTTGGAAATGGAAAACAGATCATGAGAGGAAACTGACTTACAGACCCAAGGCAAGGGAATCTGAAGTCAATAGTGGGGAAAGCTGATAAACAACATGATTTACACTGTAAATTCCAGCTGCTTCTGGAACTGTGAGTGAGCAATGGAGGCAGAGAGGCTAAAATAAGGAAAATTTTATTAGCATTGTTCGAAGAGCAATTAGACTCTTTTCCTCACAGCATGTTGACAGATGGCTGTCTCTTTCCAATACCAGCAGAATCCTATAGTCTCATCTTCAAAAGAGTAAAACAGGGTTTCCGAACCAGGAGCTGACCAGGCACCTTTGAGGAATTGGGTACCACATATAAAGGGTAATTAAGGTACTAAGTGCGTATTGAATGCTTTGTTCTAAGTGCTGATATCTTAGTCCCCTGGCCCTATTTTCCCACAACTCTGGGAGCCAGACCTCCACTCCCCAGGCAGGAGCCAAGCAGGGAAAACTTCCCTGGGTACCTCAGAGAACAAGGCAACAAGGATGTAAGTGTCAAATCTTCCTACAGTGAAACTCAAAGTCCCACACGTTTGATAAGAGCTTTAGGCTCATATTTAATTCCGAGCAGATAACCAAGGATCAATGAACATTTGAAGAAATCAGTTAACGAGGAAGATAAAGACAAAAACAAACTGGGAAAAAGTAACTTAGAGGAAATAGAGATTATTCAGGGAGAAAAAAGCTTAAAAACCTAATCTATGGTTAGTATCCTCAGAGCCATAGGAGGAGATATTACATCTGTGAAGTATGGTGCTATTAAAAAAAAAAAAAAGTGCTCTTGGAAATTAAAAACATGGTAACAGAAAATTTTTAAAAATCAGTACAATGGTTGGAAAACATGTCTGAGAAAATCACAAAGAAAGCAGAGTAGAAAGATAAAGAGATGAAAAACAGAAAAGAAGAGATAAGAAAATTGAGAAATGAATACAGATGGTCTAATATCCAGAGATGCATTAGGATGCTCTAAGAGTTCCAGAGAGAAAAAGGCAGAGGGGAGGATATCACCAATGAAATCATTCAAGAAAATTCCCCAGGACTAATAGAGCTGAGTTTCTAGATTGAAAGGAGTCATCCAACGCTCAACACAACAGAAGGAAATAGACCCACACCAAGGCACATTATTATAAAGTTTCAAAACATTGGGAACACAGAGAGGATCCTAAAAACTTTCTGGATTTTTTTTTAAAAAAAAGGTCACATACGAAAAAATATGAGGTATCAGAATGGCTTCTGACTTATCAGAAACACTGGAAGATGGACGATAAAGGAACAATACCTTTAAAATTCTGGTGGAAAATGATTTCCAAAGTAGAATTCTATACAAGTCAGATGGAAAAGTAAACTAAAGACATACGCAGAGATAGAAGATCTGAAATTTATCAAATTTGTCTGCCATACACCCTTCTCAGCAAATGACTGATATTGCGTTCCACCAAAATGAGGAAGTAAATTAAGAAAGAGGAATATATAAAACATAAGAAATAATGTATACAAGCCGAAAGAACAGTGAAGAGACTCTCCAGGGCGACGGAGAAGGAGGGATCCCAGGATAACTGCTGGGCTGTGAGTATAGAGGGAAGCTGGTTTCAATCAGAGCATGGTAGAAAATGTGAGGCCAACGACAGCACCAGGCCCCATGTCAGTAGGCATCTGTCCCCCCAGAGGGAATAGGTTGACATAGGTAAGGTCGTTGTTGATGTTATCCACAATAAGGATGGCATATGGCCATAACTGAAAGATGAGACTGTAAAGAAATATGTTTCTGACAGGGTGTACAATAAAGGCTGACATCCCTTTTTTACTAAACATCTTGACGAGAGCCTCCTGGTCCTTGGAGAATTCAATGCCAATTAAGCACAAATCTATCCAAATAATTATTTTGTATGTTATATATGTATATGTGTGTATTAATGCATGCATGCATACAGATGCTGGTATATGCATAGAATTTCTTTGGGAAGATAGACTAGAAACCTATAATATTTGTTTCTGAGGAAGGCAACTGGGTCAGTGGGGATAAAAAGCTGTAAGAGAGACTCATTTTTCATTACTGTTTACTTTTTGTCTCTTTTGACTTATGTAACACAAGCATACATTAAGTAAAAAAGAACAAGTTTTTCCCCAAAAAATAATACAATAGCATATAGGTGTATTGTCTGTTATTTCCATCTCCCCAGCAAGCTCTTACAGTTTTGCTTGCTCACACGTACACGTTTATTTTTAACACTTTCCTTCATTCCACTTGCTATTCATTTTTTTTGCCCAGTTATTCTAGGGGGAAATAAAACTCTCTTTTCATTTCATTTGTGAGGCAAAGAATTATCCTAATTATGGTTGATCAGCCTAAGAGTAGTGCTAATGATATTTCCATATCAAGGAGGAGTAAATCTGTGAGTTCTGAAGGGAAATTAACAGTAATAGTCATTGCCGTCAGTTTCTGAAGACCTTGCCTCAAAGGCTCAGATAATTCAGATTTTTAAAATAATTTTCATGTATCTTCTCTTTTTCTCTAATTAAGGCCACTTTACTTTAAGCACCAGCTTTAAAGATTAAGCAACTGTTTCTTATTCAATTTGTTTTTAGTTTGTTTAATTACTGTAGTGCAATAGCCTGGCTTCCCTGTTTCTTACAGCCAGGCCCCTGATTCTGGCTTCATCTTGTCTGCAGTGGAGTGAGATAGCTTTGAGCTTGGTGCTTAGGCAAGCCCAGCCTAGAACAGGCAGGAGCTGGAGACCTGCGGGGGCAGTGGAGGTAACTGAGAAAGCACCCAAAAATAATCTTTAGGAAGAAATAATAATAAGCATGTGGGCATGGCCTGGAAGTTAGAGATAGCCAGATATCCAGGTGGTGGTTGGTAACAAAAAGGCTCCACAATGAGCAGCAAACAAATGGCCCCATGCGCCAATGGGAACAAGCATCCAGGAGTCTGGCAGTGGCAGCAAATAGAGAAGTGAAGCAGGATGGGAAGCATCTGAGGGCCAGATAGAGATCCTCTCAGTAACTGGGGTGCAAGATAAGAGCCAAGTCACTGGCAATAGGAAAAGCTGGCACAAGTTCTGCTGAGGTCAAAAATCTGGTCCTAAGTCCATAGACTCCTGAAATATAACTCCTTCAAGTCATCTTGATCAAAGAGACTTTAAGAAGAATCTAACTTGAGAGTCCAATTGAGGAAGAGGGAAAGAGATTTAAACGTTGGAATTAAATGGCTTTAGACTAAGAACTTGGGGTAGGAGTTGTAGACAGGGGTCAGGGCAGCCAGGCAGGGTGTCAGCAGCCCAGGGACGTAGTCATCATTTATATCCTTCATTATATAGAAAAGCGTGCTCTACGTTTTAACCCATCAAAGTCTCATTTGAAAGCATAAACTTAAGTTGGAAATTACGTATGTCTAGGTAGTGTTTACTCTTTTACCATTTATACGATGAATTATACCTTAAGAGTTATTTGGATAACCATGTTGGGATGGTTTTGGTGGTCGCAATAACTGGGGTGTGCTCCTGGCATTGAGGGTGTAGAGTCTAGTATTCTAAAAGTCTTGCAATAAGCTAGACAGACTTGCACACACACACACACACACACACACACTCGAAATTCCAGGAGCACTGCCATTGTAATATACTAATTGTTTCACTTCACCAATACAATTCCCAGGTGTAATGCAGCCCTGTGGGATTTCAAAGCTTCCATTAGAGACCTTAAAATTCTATTCTCTACACTTCTTTACCTGAATTCATTTGTTAGTGGTTTAAAAATATAGCAGGAACTTCAGATTAGGTTTCAAAGACATGTCTTTCATGAACATTCCATCTAATTATGATAAACATAGTAGAATCACTTGAAAATTATCATGTACGGGACAACAGAAGAGAGTTTTCTTGCTGATGTTTGTTTTTAATAGCAAGGGAAACATATGGGTGAAAGACTCTAAGCCTTTCTCAAGGTAATAAGCTCATGCAAAGGAATAAGAATGAATTAAAACAAATCCGCCAGGGATCTTGGATTTGACAAATCACCTCTCAGCTTTGCAACAGGTAGCTGCTTCAGGTTAGCATTTGATGGATGCACCAAAGGAAACGTCTTCCAGATCACTTCCTGTGTCATTACCCTCAAGAGAGACTTGTTTATCAGAAAGGCGCCTTTGGTTTTTAAAACAAGAGAAGGACATATGTTCTACGATTCCAAGGACTGCAGGAGTCTCAGACACCAGCAGATTAGAATGAACTGTTCACCTATTTCAGCTCATTAAATTCAATGGAGGTGCTGTCTGTACAGGAGGAGAACGAGTCCCATAAATCTGCAGTTGGCTGTGGATTTACTATACAACACATTCACATGCGAAGCTTCTCTGAAAATGTACCTTAATATAAAGTGCATCATCAAGGCCACTGTCTTATGCCTAAACGCCATTTAGACAAAGTCCTTTCTATCAAACTGTCTCAGGGCACACTTATTCCAGTGATGGGGGACACATGTATGGACTGCGTGGAGTGTTAATCAAATCTGTCTTGCAAGTTGAACTTTCACATTGTGAGGTGATAGAAATTAATTTCTGAGGGGAAATGTGATTCAAATTTTATAGAATTTGGCAAGCCAAATTTAAAGAACAGAATTTTTCATGTCCTCTTGTATTAATTAAAAAATAGACTGTCCGGTTTCCCTTCTCACCCCCCACCCCCAACACACACACATGCACACCACTCACCCTGGGTTCTCCTATCCACCTTCCTGATCCATGTAAAATTCAAGTTATCTCTCTCCTTCTAGGTCCTGTGGTTCTTGTTTTCTCTAAAAAACATTTAGCTCATGCTACTTCCTGTCATTTAGTTATTTAGAAAACAAGTTTCACGTCTTCATGTCTCACACATAAACCGTGTGCATGTTGTGAGCATGGCACAGCCTCCCATGCAGAGTGAGCACATAGGTATTTGATGATGGGGTTATACTGTTAGCAACTGAAAATCTAAAAAGCAAATTTCTTGACTTCATTTTCTTAGTATCTATATCGGTGATTAGTTTAAATGCGCTGTTCAGACGTTGCCTAGGCAGGGGGATTTCAAAGTGATCAGAAGACCTCGCCTGGATCAAAGTATCTCCCTTGGGTTGCTGGGTTTTCTTCTTTCCAGTCTGAATTTTCTTATTAATGGGTTAAAACACCAAAATGAGAACATAATTTCCAAAATTCTCAAATAACATGGGATACTTTATTTTCTTGCCTATAAGCAAGGAACGCATATTAGCATTTAGAACTCAATAGAAACACACACATGCTGCAAGGAGGAAGAATTTTCGCTGGGAAGCGATCTGAGGAGAGGATCAGCCAGAACCTAGAAGTGTAGGAGTTAGGATGACTTTGCCTCCTGGTTTGCACAGGACAGTCCCAGTGTATTCCAGTCGTCCCAGAATAATTATTCATGAACCCCCGTTCACTCTCAGAAGTGTCCCAGTCTGGGCAATAAATTATAGTCACCTGATGTGTGAAGGTCCTGGGTTTAAAATGGAGCCCAGGTTGCTGGGTCCTTTAGCCTCTGGAAGACGTTGAAGGGGGATTATTGTAAGAGCTGAGACTGAAGCTCAACTCTCCTGCCTCCTAATTCAGTGCTCTTTTTTTTCTGACTAGCCTCTTACAACAACACAGTCATTGTTCCTGAATTTTCTCTAGATTATGCGTGTCTTCCCAGAAAGGTTTGAAGACCTTTGAGGATTGATGCCATCTCTGGTCATTCTTTCCCGTGATCCTTGGCATCTAGAATTGTGCTAAAACCAAAATTAGTAGTTCAATATATGCTTACTGATTGACTGATAGTCCTCTTAGTAAGAAAAGAAATTATATGCTACCATTTTATGTTCTTAAGAGCAAATTCTTGACATTTGTCAGAGATAAAACCTGAGTGAGATCTTCACAACCTGCCAAATTCATTTTTACAATTTTTTTCCTCCAACTTATTAACTTTCTCTTCTTTTCTATCACTAGTGCCAGCAGTTGTATTTTTTTTAGATCTGCTTTTACAGTCACTTCTTGAGTGTGTCTACATATATAACACATCTTCTGGGATACGGTTGCTGGGCAATGAGCGAGGCATATTCACCAGCTCAAGGATTGTCCCTTGCACACCCCACACCCACAGCTCCAGTCTGTCCCTCAGCACCATGAGAAAATGTGAGACACAGGTTTAGAGTCGGGGGCTGTGTCGTGCAATTCTGGGTTGCCATTCTTACTGTATATGCAACACAGCAGCTCTGTTTCACCTTCCATTAGTCAAAATCACAAATTTAACTTGTGAATTGCAAGTGTCCACTGTCTATTAAAAATACAAGTTATAAAAGGCAAAATTGTATGGTTTTTTCCTACTTCAGTTTTGTTTCCGTCTGAAAAATATCTGAATTCATACTTAAAAGATCTTCCTTCTCCCCATAAGTCCATTTTTTCAAAGATTGTCCACAATCAAGCTCCGTTCAAACTTCAATATCAAGTTTGTGGTGGAGAAAGGAAAAGAAAATCATCTGAGATATGTGCCAGGTCTCTTGATCTAATTTTGTCACCTACCTAGGGACCAACAGACTTTGATGGATCTGTTTACACCTATCTAGTCATATAATGATCGCTTTATGCTAACCTGGCACCTCTGTGCTCTGCCTTCTCTGCACTGGTGTAGACTCCCTTAGCATTTGTCACAGCCAGGTTTCTAAAAGAAGGATTAAAATGGAAAATACATTTCATTTGAACCAAGCTTAATCTCCAATTATACCTAATTTTATGATTCAGAAATATTGCTCTTTGTGATTATTAGCTAGGACCCAAAAAGGTTTTTAAGCACATATTTGAGTTTAATATGGAAATGACTCCAAAAATACAGCTGGCAGAGCTCACCATAGACCCAATGGCTCACATGAGATGCACCCTTCAATTCAGGCAAAACAGGTAGTTACCATCCGATAGTTTGGTGATGGTTGATGCCTCCTGGTAGGTAGCAAGCCATCTTTGAAACAGTTTCCTCATCTAACTCTCTTCACAGAAATTCATAGAGAAAAAATACATTCAGCTGTTTTTAAAATGCAAAATGCTTAACTGACAGCGCGATTATCAGTTGAAGCCGCAGAATCCAGTATTTAGTTGTCAGAGGTTCTCAAGGGCAGATCTTGCAGCTTTACAGAATTCTTACTCATTAAATGCTTAGTTCAAAAATAGGGCTTCCATCTTTAGAGCTGGGACTTCATCTCTTAGGTGCTTGGCATCCCTTGGGCAACAGCAAATGTAGTTACTGAGAGTTGCCACTGGAAAAATAATTACAAAGGACCAAGCTCCCACCATTGAGTCCCCTGAAGAAACAGAGCTACTTTTATTGGCAATGCCAAGTGGTGTCTTGAAGTAATTAGATAATTCTATACCAAAAAGTCTCTGAATGAGGGAAAGAAAGAGGCTTTGGGTCTTCATGGTCCAAATAGCTCTTTACAGTGTTGACAAAATCTCAGTTGAGTGCGTTCATTAGCCTGTGTAGACGTCACTTCTCCATACATATGCCTGTACTTTTACAGACCCTGTTTCCTTAAGAACTTCCTCACTGTGACCTGCAGGCAAGATTCTGCCCGCAAGATCCACAGTTCAGTCTATTTGGGTTGTTTTATTTGTTTCTTTCCTTGTTTTAAATAAACTTTCTGTTAAATGATTTTAGATTTATAGAAGAATTACAAAGATAGCATGGAGTATTCCCATATTCCCTTTACCCAGATTCCCCTAATGTTAACATCTTACAAAACCAGGATACATTTGTAAAAATTAGGAAGTTAATTTTGGCACAAGATTGTTAACTACAGACTTTATTGCTATTTCACCAATGTTCCCACTAGTGTTCTTTTTCTGTTCTAGAATCCCATTCAGGAAGCCACAGTGCATTTAGTTATCAAGTCCCCTCAGTTTCCTCTGGACTATGACGAGTGCTCAGTCTTTCATTGTCTTTTGGGAGCTTGACACTTTTGAAGAGGACTGGATGGGTATTTTGAGAATGTTTCTCAATTTTGGTTGTCTGATGTTTTCTCGCGATTAGACTAAGGTTACGAGTTTTGTGGGAAAATACCACAGAAGTGAGGTGTCCTTTTCATAACATCTCTGAAGTGTTTTTGAGAAAGAAAGGAAATAGTAAAAAGTTCTTATCTTATCCTGTAGCACAAAGATGTAACAGCTTACAAATAAATGACTTAAGAAGTTGTTTAAACATGAAAAACGATTGCTAGCGTGAAGTCCCAGGTTCTAAACTGGCGTCTGTTTGCTTTATAGCCTTTCCAAGTCTCTTTAGACAGAGATTTCAACCCAAGATCATAGCGCATCTGTGCAATGCAATCAGTTATTGAGGCATTAAAAGAAATTTGATATTAGTGATAAAGTACTAAAGCCTACACTTGATTAGCTCTACCTACAAATTGGAGTAAATTTAAGAATATCACCATGAAAACCATATTCTTACTGACTTGCAGCTAATGTGCTTCCTTGAGTAAGAGAAGAAGAGATTGAGTTGTAGGTAATATGCCCAAGAAAACAACACACATTCATAGATGTGTGCCACATATACAAGCATAAGAATATCATCTGATAGGTTCATTTCTTTAAAAAAAGTTGATAATACTTGAGACCAGTAATCTCTAAAATGTTTATCTTATATCCTTTCATAAAGATGTTTTAGCACACAAGCTACTTGGCCTGGATTTTTCCCCAAAATAGTCTAAGACAATTGCTTCCATACAGGTAGTTTGTTTTCAGAAATGATCCCACCAAGAGGAACATGAGTGGGCGCTGGAAACAGGGGAGGGTCAAAGACTGAGCCAAAGTTACATAATTGGGCTGGTTACTATTAAGAATCAATGAGGTCACTCATGCTGGGGACCCTGTGAAGAGCCACACAGAATGATCTCCAGAATTGTCCATCTGGGACAGAGGAAAGGCAAGTATTTATCCACTGGCTCCCCACTCACATTGTGTCAAATTCCTTACACTTCTAGATTTGTGCTACTTGAGAATGGCTGGACAGAGGTAGAGAAGGCCCAGCAAAATAGATGAGAGCGACGGAGAGCAGCTGAAGCATGAGGCTGACAGGTTATGCCTGTGCACAGCTGGTTGCCACACAACAGCTAGAGTACGAAGGTGGGACAAGAGTGTATGAGCCAGGACGCAAGGAGAGCCCTATACCCGCAGCTCATGTATGTGTATTCATATATAAATTCATGTGTTACTCTCAACCCATACTAAATATTAGCAAAGTTTATTTTGTTCTTATTTTTACATAAAAATTAATATAAATAGAAATCCCAACATTTTCTTCCTACAGTCCAATGAATGGTCTTGCTAACCCCTGGATTGCACATAGTCCACTTTTAAAACCACTGATTTAGACTATACAATATTCTCCTTGAATGATTTTGAGGAAGTTATGCCTGCCTGCGTCAAGAAAGAAAACTGACAATGTTCACCAGAAACAGAAAGTCCAGTTAAGAAGCTCAATCAGGGGTCCGGCCCGGTGGCGCAGCAGTTAAGTTCGCAGTTTCCGCTTGGCGGCCCGGGGTCTGCCGGTTTGGATCCCGGGTGTGGACATGGCACCGCTCCTCAAGCCATGCTATGGTGTGCGTCCCACATATAAAGCAGAGGAAGATGGGCACAGATGTTAGCTCAGGGCCAGTCTTCCTCAGCCAAAAGAGGAGGATTGGCAGCAGATGTTAGCTCAGGGCTGATCTTCCTCACAAAAAAAAAAAAAAAAAGAAGCTCAATAAGACCATCGACTTCCCTCCTCACGTAACAACAGCTGCTATTAATTCCACTTCTCTAGTTTAAAATAATAAAGGTCTTTTTCAGGAAGCATGGCATAGTATAGTGGTTCTCAAATTTGAGCATATATCAGAACTACCTGTGAAAGTTGATTCATAAGATCTGTGAAAACACAGATTGCTGGACCCCGGCCTCAGAGTTTCTTATTTAGTTGGTCTAGGGTGAGGCCTGAGAGTTTAGATTACCAACAAGTTCCCAAGAGGTGCGCACTCTGTTGGCGGGGTAAGGGTGGGGGGTGGCAGTCTAGAGAGAGGGGCACACTTTGAAAACCACTGGTCTAGTAGAAAAAGCCTGGGCTTTAGCATCAGACAGACAGTCCGTCCTTGGGTTAAATCCCACCTCCACTACATGTGCCATGAACTTCTCTGTGTATCAGCTGTAAAATGAGAGTTATTCTCACTTGCATAGAGCTATTATAGGAAGGAAAGAAGGAGATAACATTAGCAACGTGCCCAGGGTAGCGTTGGGCACACTATCAGTCTCAATAAATCATCATCAGTAAAAATAAAAGCACTAATATCATGGATTGTTTCAGCCAAAATTTTAGAATAACAAAAAGTAGTTTAACAGATTTAACAGTAATTTGGCAGAATAACAGATCTTTCCAGACCAGGCGCTTTTTGGAAAAATTGAGGAAATAGAGGGCTGGCACTAAAATGTTGGTTTTCATAATCAGGTAAGGATTGTCCTGCTATTATTCATGTCTCTGGTTTCTCCTTGTCGCTTCCCCACTCGCCCTAGCCTTTGTGCTGCCGTTAGCTCTTCCACGGAAGTGCGTCGGGGAGAGACAGAGGTGGCCTCATGCGCCTGAACACCAATCCGCAGAGCAGGGTTCCATGGCTTTGGGCCACCAGGCAGAGCTTCCAGGGGGTGGCAAACCTCTGTTGATCTCTCCCTTGTTTTTACATAAATGGGATAATAAACCCTGCCCAATGTCCTATGGAGCTCTAGGTAAATGTTTTGAATTTTAAAGTACTAAATATTTCAGATTGTCCAGTCTGTCAGGAATATTTTCAACTCTACATTTTCTTTAAAACGGCTTTATCCATCTTAAAATTATTTTTACCATGTTGATTTGCTCATCTACAAATGTATGCTGCTTAAGTAGTAGTTTAAATGTAAATTTTAATGAATGCTATGAATCAGTGCCTAATTTGCACATTTTGTTAATTACCTGTGGTTTAGGATAATCCATCCAAGATGTTCCCTATTACCCTGGATAATTAAGAGTTGACCTATTTTCAAAGTTTTGCAGCTCAAATAGAACGAATTCCAGTCAATTTTCTTTCCTAATAGAAAAACCATCATTTATTTAAATAGTCTATCAGACATAATTGGAATGTAAAATCTTGGGATGAAAATTGACTTTCAAAGGTCATAGAATCCATCCACCTACCCTTGGGTAGACTGTCAAACCGGCTAGAGGAGAATATATTCCATCTTTGACAGCATATTTGTAAAATGTAGCCAAGAAGGCGCACCAGCTTGAGGAGCGACCTGTTTCTTCCTCTTCACCATCTGAGTCCTTGACCTAAAGAAAGGTCGATCATAGCCGTTGCCAATACTCGCGTACATAAACATACTTTCAAATACACCCAGACACAGCATCCACACACCCTCACACACACAGACTTGCCAGTGAAGGTTCATACAGCATGGAGTGTACTCCTCGCCATAATTCTCTTCCTTGGGTACGATTCATGGTCTTTTTATGCCTAGAAGAGGATCACGTGTTTTCCTATGAGATTTCCCCCCACTCAAAAAAGGAAAAAGCAGTTGACGTTCAATTGTGGGTCACATTGCTCCTTTACAAGATTCAGGAGCAGCTTTCCTATGGAGTCCTCCCTAGCTTGGCCATGGGGAATCTCTTCAATCTATCATGCTCTGGTCTATATCTCCTTTTTGTTAAGGACCCCGGGTCCACAGTGGAGCAGTAGTTATTTAAGAGCTCCTCTTAGTTCTTCCTCAGGCCTGTTTTGTCAGTTTCTGAACTGCGCCCCTGGGTTTTCTTACAAATCTCTTGCAACCCTTCATCCTGGAATCTGCCTGTGGCGTTATTTACCTCTTCCTGTTTATATCCAGAAAACCATCTCTACATATAACTAGCTCCCTTTCTAGAATGCAGAGGCCTTCTCTGGCTCTTCTTCTGCTTGAGCCAACTATACCTACTTGCCATACTCTGCGTGCTTAGACTCCCCATCTCAAGGCCTTGTCCTGGCCTAGAGCGAGAGGGCCTGCCTCAGACAGCCTTTGACTTAATATTAACCTGCACACTGAGTGCTAATGCGCTGAGCCTGCCCTTCAGTTCCCCCACGTGGATCCTGCTCTTCTCAATCAGAGCTTAATCTACCCAGTCTTCCCCTTCTCAGTTGTGGCAACTTCCTTTTTCCTGTTGCTTAAAGCAAAAATCTCAGACTCATCCTTGATGCCTCTCTTTCTCTCACACCCATATCCAACCTATACTCTCAAAATACTAAATACTTTTTGGCAGATTGAAAATATGGATACGAATTCCTCCTACCCCACTATTCATGTCCCTTTGCAATGTGACTTTGCTAAACCTCTCACCAAGAGATGGAGGCTATTTCCCCACCAGTTATATTTGGACTGCTCCTGTGACTTGTTTTTAAAAATAGAATGTGGCAGAGTAATAGTATGTGACTTTGAGGTTGGTACTTTGCAGCATCCACATTCTTTTTCCTGGAATAATGCCCTGTAGCCACCACATAAGGAGGCTGGTCTAGTTCTGGAGGATGAGAGGTTGGGTAGAGGAAAACCAAGGGTCTCTGGCATATAAGGGAGACCATCTTGGACCTTTGGCCCAGCCAGCCTTCCAGCGAATGCAGCCACATGAATGGGTCCAGAAGAAAGCATCAGAGGAGCCATCTGGCCAACCCACAAAATTATGATAAATAATAAAATACTTTAAGCCACTACGTTTTGGGTGTGTTACTCAGCCACTTCTCACCACCTGCACTGCTGCCATTTTGAATGGGGCTCCCGGCCAGTATAACTTCAGTAGCTTCTTGCCTGGCCTCCCTACCTTCACCCTTGGCCCCTGCACTCTTATCAACACAGCACTCAAAGTGATCCCTCCAAATGACAAGCCAGATCATGTAACTCCTCTGCTCTAAATCCACCAAAGGCTCCTATTTCATGCAGAGTGAAGGCCCAGGTACTTACAGTGTTCAACATGGCCCAAGATGGCTTGCCCCCATCACCTCTCATACCTCATCTCTTGGTATCCTCTCTCTCACACACTCAGCTTCAGCCACACTGGCCCCTTCTGTTCCTTAACATGCCAGATATGCTCCCCCTGCCTGTAGGGCTCCTCTCCCAGATAGGTGCATATCTAATTCGCTTGCCTTCTTCAACTCTTTGCTCAGATATCACCTTCTCAATGAAGCCTACCCTGACCACCTCATTTAAAATTGCACTTTGCATATGCGTCCTGCCTGGGACTCCTAATTGCCAATACCCTTTCTATGTCTCATCATCTTCTGTCATTCTATAGAGTTAGCTTATTTATTATGTGTATTGTCTGTCTTCCTCCATGAAGGCAGAGATTTATGTCTATTTTGTTCACTGATTCCTGGCATAGAGAAGACACTGGGTAAATGTTGAATGAATATTCATTATTTACAGAAAAGATCATCAGGATCTTTGATAATCCCTTTCAAAGTTTAACAAATCTTAGTGATTTTCAGAAATTCCACGAATGTTTTACTTGAATTACCCTTTTAAAATATTCTTTTGCCATTTTGAAAAATGATATGAAAAACACACTCAAATATAGTATTGACCAAATTTTGTGTTAAAACACCCTCATAGTTGTCATGAATTGAAGCATGGCACCTGTTTCTTCTCATTTTTTCCCTCCACCCTTTCTGTCCTAAAGCACTTCAGCTCAGTCATGCCTCAGCTTCCTTCAGCACAGCTCCCACCCGCCGACCTCCCCTGGCGCCCCATGTGTGGTGAGCTGGATGCCCACAGGCAACTGCTAAAGTTGTTCTCCACAGAAACAAGGGAGGAAGGCAAGAAAAAAGAAAAGTCAGGGAACCAGACACAGCATCTGGAACCAGTAGAAGGCAACTGGAATTCCAGAATGATGGCAAAGGGAAGTAACAAGAGAACCCAGAAGGAATGCAAGCATTGTTTCCAGGAAAAAAAAAAAAAATGGAGCTGATTAACTGATGGATTTGACTATGTGGAAAATAGTATTGAGAGGCATCTCACGAAACTGTTAGAGGACCCAGTCTTGGGCTGAAGGAAGATAGTCTAAAGAAAAAAAATGAAACACTTAGTAACTATAGAAAAAAAATGCAAATGCTATACTTGAAAGAAATATCACAAAAATCTCTCCCTTATCTACAAAAATCCTTACAGCCAACATCATACTTAATGGTAAAATATTAAAATCATCATCTTTGAAATCAATAATGAGACAGAGATGTTTGCTGCCACTGCATCTATTCAGTTTTGAGCTGGTGAGCCTTGCTAGTATAATAATGCAAGAAAAGAAATAAAACATATAAACATCAGAAGGGAAAACACATTATTACCATTATTTACAGACAGCATAGTCTTTTACATAGAAAATCCAAGAGTCTACAAGCAAATAGTAAAATAAGTAAATTTAGGAAAGTCTCTAGATACAAAGTCAATACACAAAAAAGTTATATTTCTATGTCAGAGCAACAAACAATTGAAAATAAAAATTTTAAAATTATACCCTTTATAATAGCATCAAAAAAGTATAAAATACTAGGAATAAATCTAATAAAAGTTATAGAAGACTTCTACCTAGAAATTATTTATGAAAGAAATTAAAATTACTTATAAAAATGGTAAAGTGTACCATGTTTATGGATTGGAATACTCAATATTGTAAAGTTTCAGATCTCCTCAAGTTGCTCTGTAGATTAATACAATTCCAGTTAAAATCTCAGCAGGTTTTTTTGTCATTGTTGATATTGACAAACTGATTCTAAAATTTGTCTGGACATAAAAAAGGCCTAAGAGTACTCAAAACAATCTTGGAGAAAAAGTAAATTAGAAAACTGTCAGATAGCAAAAGTTAATACTAAGTCACAGGAATTAAGAGAGTGTGGAATACATGCAAAAATAGACAAATAGAGAAAGAAAACAAAATAGTCCAGAGGCAGATCCACGAATATACAGTCGGCTCTTGTATGACAAAAATGCCACTACAGTATACTGAAATCTTTCCAATAAATGGTGCTGACTCTAAATAAAATAATTTTTTTTAAAAGAATCCCACAGGATAAGCAAGACAAAGAGAGAATGTAAGATAGAGGAAGAAACAATGTTTTAGTGTTTGAAGATCGACTGTGGGCAACTGCTTTCATCAGTGGCAGGCAAGGTGTGGGTTTTGATCCTAAGAAAAGGACTCATTGCATCTGCTTTCTTCTTAAGCCCCTCCTTGATTGTTGTAGGAAACAGACCAACAGGTACATACAACATTCTCAGTAAGGGAGGCTCTGGGGGCATTTAGGTGGATGTAGTTTACTGAATTTTGATACATGTCTTGGCAAATACTAGCGGTTCTAAAACTTACTTCACTTCCCTTCTAAAGCATTCCTGGTTCCTGGTGATACTGGATGAAAGACTCTTTATTCTCTTATTACTTTAGAATGGCACTTAAAGGGTAAATCTGTTCCAAATCTGAAATGCTAACTTCCATATATAGCAGGAGTCTTCTTAATTTATTGCGTCTTTCTGAAAGCAACACTATCATCTGCTCATTTGGGTTTTTTATAAACTAACTTTTTCTAATTTTTAAACCATTTATTGAAGTAATATGAAAAATTCCTTCATGCCAAATTTAAGACCCAAAAACGTGTGGTTGCTCTTCTTCCTAACCCATTCCCAATCAAATTGAACACTATTTTGAGAATGTATCAAAGGAAATGTAGACTTCAAAAGGAGTCTAGTTTAAATGATTCTGATTTTTCTGTACCCAAACTCACAAAATAACTTTTAAACCCTTTTGAACCCTTGAATATTTCAAGTTCTAGGACCTAGTACAGTGCTGTGCTGCCTGCAGGCATTCAATAAATGTGAATTGAATTGAATTGAAATTTAATTTGAAGTCTTTGAGGGAACTAAATTCACCACTTTTTTGTAGCTTTTGCTTTACACCAAGGAGTCTTTTCCCTGAATGTACTGTAAATTAATTTCAGAACTTAATGTTTAAATGAAGGCAAAGCAACTCAAGGCACAGCTTGACAAAGCTGAAAATAAAAAGTCTCCCTGTGATAATCAAATGGCTTTGGTACCTTTGCCATAATTCTCCTCAGCAGAAAATCAAATGGATAATAGTCTATGTGTTTAGCATATTCTAGTCATCACAATAATAGCTCTTTGAAAATGGATTCCAAAGGGAATGCTGGTGAGGATTTCATTGATTCACAGTAACAGTTTTGTTAGAGAATATTTAGGGAGACCCGTGCCACAAAGTGCATTTATAAACTCAATAGCTACGCATATTCTCTTTGACCGAATCTGAAATCGTAATGACAGATCCTCAGAACTTTCGCCAATGATACAGAGGCTGTTTCCTCTGTCTTCATCTTTACTTGATTTTATTTTTAATGAGTAGCTCATTCTCTAGAACTAATCATCTTCCTGTGAAACAGAAGATGGACTGAACTGGAAAAAGGAGTTCTGCCTATCCAGAGGACTCTCGAAGAAGACGTGTCCTCCCTCACTCTTCCTCGTTCCTGTTCTGGGTCCTCAAGCCTCTTGTTCCTCTTCCTCAAGGTGTCAGGGGAAGACAGGAGGGAGGAAAAGTGTTCTTGCATGGAAGGAGAAAATTTTGTGAGGCTCTCTGAGCATGTGAATATGACAAAAATGGGGCTAGACAGAATATTCCCACACTAGTCTTCTGGTTCCACTATAAAAGGTCAAATACAGAAGAAACATATTCTCTGCACCCTGAGGTGCACATTGCCCAGGAGAAAGAGGAGAACTAGATGTTCTTACTTTAATCTTAGGCAACACAATGAGAGCAATCTGTGACTTGGAAAAGAACAAGAACGAGAAATCTTGGTTAGATACTCCCACCACTTTTATAGGAGTTCTCATAAATATAATTCGGAGACTCATCACTTCATGTGAGAAAAAATGTCAAAATAAATATGCAACGGAGATGTGTTCAAAACTGTGGGCAGCCTCTCTTCTTATCTCAAGCCCACTCAAAGCAGTCCTCAAAAGCAAATCCAACTCCACAAACCATTAGAGAAAGTTTTAGATTTACTGAAATTGGGCTGAGGAGTCTGGGAAGGGTTAACTTGGCATACTATATGTAAAAATGATTTTTAAAGCCCTATTCAATATCTCTGTGGTACCCTCCTGTGGTAGCCAGCCCCCAAGATGGCCCCCAATGATCCTTATTTCCTGACATCCATGCTCTGTGTGGTCCCCTCCCCCACTGAATTAGAGCTGGCTCTGAGTGATCAATAGTATACAGTGGAAGTGATGGTGTACTTCTTCTGAGGCTACGTCATAAAAGGCATTATAGCTCCAACTGGCCCCTTGGATTACTCGTTGTAGGGAGAGCTGGCTACTATGTCACATGGACGCTCAAGTAGCTCCATGGAGTGGCCCACCTGGAGAGGAACTGAGGCCTCCAGCCAACAGCCACGTTAGCAGGTCCTCTAGCCCACTCAAATTTTCAGATGACGACAGCCCCAGCCAGCATATGGCTGCAACCACACGAGAGACCCCAAGTAAGAACTGCTCAGCCAAACCTGTCTCACTGAATCCCCCATTCACAGCATCTGCGGGCATAGAAAGTGATTATTTCGTGTCCCTAAATTTGGGGGTGATTTGTATGTGGCATTAGAGGGCTAGAACACATCCCACGTCCAACTTGCCTCTCTGGCTGCCAACTCCTTCTTCCTCTTCACCTTTTCCACACGTAACTTATATGCACATTTTTCTACCTTCTGAATCTTCAGAAGCAGCCACTCCTCCTCCTCACCCCATCCCTCTCTCTCTGTCTTTTTATGCAAAACAATTTAACTCTCTCATGGTCTCTCATTCCTCTCAGTAGATACAGCTATCCTTTCTCTTAATAGTAGTACCCTTTCCCTTTAATAATATCAAATGATTTCCCCAGTAATTTCTTTTCCTTTTCCATACAGAGGTGCTAAATTTTACTTTCTCAGGTTGAGACCCAGATCCAATGTCACTAGTACTTTCAGTTCCCAAATTCACTTACATGAAATGAAGACTGCTCTTGACATCCACCTCCTTAAACCAAATTTAAAAGTAAATAAGCAAGTGAGTCCATCTCATTAAATCTAAAACGTAAACAAACGTGAAGAGAATTTTTGCATCTTATATATTTTCCTTTGATGTCTTCATTTTTCGGCATTATATTCAACTGAAAAGTGTGATTTTAATGACCCTTATTTGTTTTAGCATTTTGTAACTTACTGGGTAATATTTGCAATGCCTTTAAAATAATGTTGCCCAAATGACGGATCTCTATCACAATAGTTGAAATTATCTGCTGTAACTTTTTTAGGTGTTGTGGGCTTCCTGAAAAATAAATAAATCTTTCTTTTTCTCCAGGACATTTAGTCTTTTCTTTCAGTTCCGTTGTTCTATGCCATGTTCAAGTGTGTCTCACTTTAAAGCACTTGTAGAGAGAAGAGGAAAAGTTTCTGCTTAAACTGTCCATAAACAATTCATTTTCGTTCTAGCCTTAAGTTTTGAAGATACTAGTTCCTAGATTTAATTCCATTACCCAAAATACCTGCCACTAGAAACGGAGAGTCCTTGCAGCTCCTTATTTTCCTCTCATCTGCTCATAAAGCTTCCCAGCCTATGGTCCTCCAGGACAGACTCCAAATGCCCACAGCGAGTATCCCTCTCCTGCTTTCTTCCATGACCCCTGTCGCTGTACTTCTTTACCACTATTTGATCCCATTATTTATTCCACTCTGCATCAGAGAAAGAAAAATTGACTGCCTTGGTTGATAATGCATATTCAAAGGTTAAAAGCAGTAAGTTTGCCATTTTTTCTAAATCTCTTTTATTCAAGAAAAAAATACATTCCTTATTTTGTAGGAAATGACAGCATTCTGTTTGTGAACAGATAACACGTAATTAAAATCAAATAACGATCCCACAGGTTTATAGTACACCTTCATAAATAAGCTCAAAGACACATTTTAGAATTGTTCTAATTCATTTTACATGCTCTCATTAATTTCCATAATTTCACCAAAATTCCACATCTGTGTGATAAGCAAGAACAAGAATAGTTCCACTAATTGGAAATATTCCAATTATTACTTCAGAGAGAAACACTCAATCCTTATGGAAGTTTCTTTTCTAATTACATGCTGTGGTCACTCTCTTTCTCTTTTATACAAAACCCACCTAGTATGTGTGTATTAGTCAGAGATCCCCAGAGAAACAGAACCAATGAGATGTATATAGATATTCAGAAAGAGATTTATTATGAGGAATTGGTTCATGCAATTATGGAGGCTGAGAAGAAAGCTCAGGGAAGCAGGTGATGTAATCCCAGCCTGCAATGGTAAATTTGAAAGCAGCAATCACCCCGGTGTTGATCCCAAGATTGTTTAAAAATATATAAGATGGGTATTAGCAGATATGTGCAAGGAGATAAATGTGAAGAACATGGGGGAAAGGTAGAGATGACAGAAGAAAATATAAATCAAAGCAATGACATGAGCAGGAGAGCAAAATACTTACAGATTTTTGATGAGTAAGGGATCTGGAACAGTGCCATCCAGCTGTCCTGCAGAACTTTCTGTGAAAGCGTGGGTATTAAGTATTTAAAATGTGGCCAGTCCAACTGAGGAGCTGAATTTTTAATTTTAATTTTAAGTAATTTAAACTTAACCACATGTGGCTAGGGGTTATTATGTTGGCTAGTGCAGGTCTAGAAGCTAAGAGGGACCTTGTTTTTCTTAGTACCTACAGGGATCTGGAGAATGGTTCTAGCTTGGAGAGGCTGAATTGTTAGGTGGAGAGAGCACAAGACGAAACAGCAAAAAACATGCGTTCTGGCCCCTGATTGATCCACCAGCTTGAGCAAGTCATTTGAGCCTTCATTTCCTATCTGTGAGTGAGGAGGGTATCTATGCGTCTGCCCATTTGACAGATTTCCTATAATACACCAAGTGAGATCACAAACAAGAAAACCTGAGATTGCACTTCAGCCGCTCAGGTATAAGGTGCTATTGTTTATTGAGTGAAGATGAGTCCGAAAAAGGGAATGTGGGAAGTAAAAATTTGACTTTATGTATAACCTGTTCTCAAATCAGCTTGCCCAGAAGTAAATGATGATAAGGGGATTTCCATGCTGGTAATATATTAAGGAAGTGCTCCCAGGAGAAACCAGGAAGAGAACTGGAAGCAGGACAGGAGAAGGCAGGAGGACACGCAAAGTCCCAGCCTTTGCCAGATCCCCGGGGCAGCTCTGGAGGGTAAACTAGACCTCAGAGTCTGTCTCAGCTCGAGGCCAGGGAGCTGGACTTTCACAGCTGCCAGTCATGGCCTAGGGGCTGCCCTGGAGGACGTAAACTTCAAGCATTTTCAGTTCAGAGTGTGTGTGTGTGTATGTGTGTGTGTGTGTACCCTCACGCACACACAGAAACACGGATGCTACAGGCAGAAGGAAGCAGTTCTGATAGCCCACTTACAGACAAAAGAGTCACCACAGGTTCTGGCCATTAGAATGAGAGGCCCACAGAAGCCAGGAGAGGGGTGCAAAGACACGGTAAAGAGATCCCAGGGAGCCCCAGATAACAAGTGACATAGCAGCGGCTACGAAAGGAGATGAGCCCGAGACATCCTAAAAATGATCAAAGCCTCACGGCATGAAGAGAAAGAGCATTCAGCCATAGCAATTAATCAGAGTGTGCTCTAGGCAAATGTTCTCAGGCTTTTCTTCAGTGTTGCATCTTTTTGGTTTATACTTTCCACATTCTAGAAAAGAAATAAAATGTTTTGGGTTTTAAAAAATAATCACTTTGTTTTTCCAGCTCATAAAACAAAGGGATATCCTATAGATTTAGGACAGTATATGAAGTTAAAAGTTAGATTTATGCAGACAAGTCAAACTGGAGTGGTCTCCCTACCAAGCAAGTTCTTGTTGAGGTCCACTAACTTGCCCCTTCAACCGAAAGCAGCATTTTCAGTGTTTTTTTTTCATTCAAAAGGATTGTTGCCAGGCAATATTGGAACCCTCTGCAGTCTATTCTCTTGGCCCAGTGCTGGAGTTTTCCTGACCTCATATGTTCTGATACAGTACTGCCTCATTCCTGTGTTTACTGTCTCCTGCAACACCTTGATAAGAATTCAATATTATGCTATTTTTCTTTGATGCTCCAGTATATTCCTTTAAGAAATATAGATTGTGAGGGCATCGTCTTTTATATTCACGTGAATTCTTCACAGATTTATACTGTTGAACCAGAAACAAAAATGAGGGCAATCATAATTTTAAAACAATTGGCCATGGACCCTGACAGTCTTTCGGGTACTTTTAAGATAAAGAGAAAAATGAAATACACATTTTCATTTAAAAGATAAAGGCAATGCTTACAGTTTTTCATTGCCTGAAAAGGAGGCTTTAATATCTGATATGTACAATATACCTAATTCCAAGGGATATTTGGCCTGAAAAAGTATCCTAAATATTGTTTATCCAATTTAAAGATTGCATCATTCCATATTTTAAAAACATTTCCCCAGCAAATTAAGTGAAATTCTAGTATATAATTTTTATTTTTCTATTCTCTATACAATTTCTGTGTTTCTGTTGACTTCATAAAATTAAATATCTTCTCCAAGGAGGAAAACAAATGGGATCCTGGATATTAAAAAAAAAAGTCATACTTGAGCTGACAACTCTTTACAAAGAAAATATCAACATTGGTAGAATAAAAATAACCAAAATAATAACAAATTTTTAATAACAGATATTAAAAATATACATTATTTTACTATGTGTCAAAAACTAAAGTGAAAATGTCATGCAGCATCAGAAACAGTACAGAAAACAGTACAAAAACTGCACTGAGTTTTTAGCAAATTGCCTATTTAACCAGTACTAAGCTTTCTTAAAACTTCTTAATTTCCTTCAGAATTTTCCTATCTAAATTCTTATCATTGTATCTGATATTTTACCACCTTGTCCATTAACTTTACTGTCTAAGTGCTGACGACACCAATTGACTCCTCGTCAGTTTTCACAACATCCAGACATGAGAGAAAGCCAACCATCTACCACACTGTGGGAATGATAACAGGATGGGTAGATAAATACAGCATAGCCCTTTCATTACGAAGTCATACGGGAATGGATAAAGAGAACAGATCCCAAAAGGTCCTATCAGCAAATGCCAGGCGCACTCTTCAAAAAGGCAAAGCTCTTAACTAACAGGTTAACGTCTCCTTCACACACACGTGTACAAATACGAGACTAATTGGTACATGGGGGAAAAATTCTCAACCTTACTCAGAATTAAAGAAACGCAAATTTTAAAAATTAGATGTAATTTCTTTAACCTTCAGATTTGCACAGATCAAACAGTTTTAAAGTATAAAAGTTTAGCAAAAGTGAAGGGAAATAAGCACTCTAACATCTTTCTGTTCCAAGTGTAGATATGGCAACTTCATATTTTTAAACGCAAATATCCCTTGCCTGTGACATTCCTCTATTAGGACTCTGTCTTACAGACACAAATTTGTGTCACAAAATTATGTCATAGTATTTTTATATGTACGTTCATCTTGTTATCTGTATAATCATTTAAAAAAATAAAGCTTAGACCCAAACTATCAGTAGTGTCTGGTTAATTAATTATTAAACACACACAAATAGAATACTATGCAACCATGAAACAAGAATTGAGTATATTTTCTTGTGCTGTAATAATCCCATAAATATGGTATTAAGTGAAATGTGCTGTAAAACAGTAAGATCCTGTCATGACATTTTAAAGCATATGTGCATGTGTGTGTGGAGTATATATATAGCACGCATAAAAACTATATATGGGGGCCAGTCCTGTGACCTAGTAATTAAATTTGGTGCACTCCACTTCAGTGGCTCTGGTTCCTGGGTTCAGATCCTGGGCACAGTCCTGCACTGCTCACCAGCCATGCTGTAGTGGCAACCCACATGTAAAACAGAGGAAGATTGGCACAGATGTTAGCTCAGGGCTAATCTTCCTCAGAAAAAAATGAATAAAAAACTATATATGTATATCATATATAGTATATATTTATTCTCTATGTAGTATATGTTATAGTATAAATTAATATATAATATAAAAACTAAATATATACTATGTATACTATAGTATACATCTATAATATATATGTATATACTATATATAGTATATATGTATGGTTAATATCTATATAGCTGGAATGTACATATAATATTTATGAGTAATGCCTAAAAATGCATCTGGAAAGTGACTCTGATTAGAGAAACTAATTCTAATTTTTCAGCTTTCTTTTCCACTTGAATATTCAGCATGCCTGTATAACTTTTATTTAAAAATGAAAACTCAGAAACAGTTCTGGAAGTAGCAATGGAACACTAGGAAAATGTAGGACGCACTCACTCGTTCCTTCTGAAATATAAGCCCCATAGTTATTAAGGGCTGAGATATCCAGTCTCTCCTTAGTAATCGTGGCTTCCTCAGTGTTTCCTGGGAACAGAGTTATCTGGCAATTAACTAATGTCCAATAATGATCTGTAAATTAGTAGATTCACCACACGTGCAGCTTCTGCCACCAAACTAATGGTTTGTTTAACAAATGGCTGATGTCTCCATTAGAAGCTCTTTTGTTCCCAAACAGCATTTGTTGCATTTGGCAAGTGCCCCAGCATGGGTGTTTGCTGGCTGGCGCTGCTTGAGACCGACAATAGAAAAAGCATGCTCTACAGCAGAGGATAATAGCAGGGGACGGTAAGAGAAGGCCTCCAGAGGCTGAAAGTTCAGGGGGGTTCCATTGTAGACCAGGCCTAGGGCTTAACTTACTTCCCCTTGTTGGCCTGCCACTGCCGTCCATCCACCCATCCATCCATCCACCCATTCATTCATGCATTTATGCAACAGGTATTTGCTGAACACACAATGCACGGATAATGTTCTAGGTACTAGAAATAACTAAAGTCAATGAAAAGCCTGCCTCCTGGAGCTTACATTCTAGTGGAAATGGTAGATAACGTAAGAAATTAAAAACTCATTCATTTAGACAAGGTTTGATGGTGATAAGCGTGTGAAGAAATAAAGCAGGGAAGGAGTGCAATGTTATGGTCAGGAAAGTCCTCCCCGAGAAGGTAATCTTCAAGTGCAGATCTGAAGGAGCTGACAGAGCAAGCCTGAAGAAAAGTGAGAAGAAGAATGTTCCAGACAAAGCAAACATCAAGGGGCAAGTCTTTCCATGTGTGCCTGGGGTGTCTGGGGAATAGTAAGGAAGTGAGTGAGCAGGAAGATGAGGGGAAAAAAGCTACCTGTCTGGAAGAGGTGATTCTACACTAGCTAAGGCTGTATATAGGCCATTGTAGGAACTCAGGCTTTTTCTCTAGGTAGGAAGAAATGATATTGACAGTTTTGAACCATGCAGAAACTTGACGTGACTTACATTTTTAAAGAATCACTCTAGCTCAGTAGTTCTCAACCAGGGGTTATTCCCTGACCGCCACCAGTCAGGGGATGTTTCGCCATGTCTGGGATATTTTTGACTGCACGACTTGGGACAAGGAGGTGTGCTACTGGCATCTAGTGACTAAAGACCAGGGATGCTGCTAAGCATCCTGCAACTCCCTACAACAAAGAATTATCTGGCCCAAAATGTCCATAGTGGCCAGGTTGAGAAACCCTGTGCTGGGCTGTGAGTAGGACCTACGGCGGGCGGGGGACAAAACAGGGAGGCAAACAGGAGGTTACAGGTACCAACCAGACAAGGGAGTATGGTGATGAGCTGTGGTTAGTTTCTAAATGCTTTGTGAGCGTAGATTCCATATGACTTGTAAATGCCTGGGTGCAAGGGGTAACAGAAAGAGAGGAGTCCACAGTGAGGGCAAGGTTGTGGATCTCACTCTGCTTTTTGAGCCTTGTCTTCTAAGCCTGGTTTTCTTCACTCACCACATGTTCTGAACCTTCCTATACTCCTTGTTAATGCCACCACACTCTGCCTGCCATATCTGGTTCCACACCATGGCTTCTGACTTTTATCCTCAGTGTCACACTGCACTTCACCCCTTTCCTATTCCTGAGACACTGTGTTAGAGCATGCCTGCTCAGTCCACACCTAGACTGCTACACCACCTTTTTCACTGTATCATGCTGTTGGTCCAGAGTCCTTTGCTACCCACATCAAATCTCCAAACAGTGCCACAGTGAAGATTCGCCAGTTTAGTTTCTAAACCTTCTCTTCCATTCACCTTTCATTCCAAACATGCTGACTTTACCATCTCTTGCATGGACCTCATTCTGTTCCCTCCCTCTGGAATTTCCTCTCCCCACTTACCTTTAAAATCTCACCTATTACAGAATCTAGCTCAATCAATGCCCATCTTTCTAAGAAGGCTTCTGTGATTAAGCCTGGATAATTCTATTCACACCTCTACTAGAAAGTTGGCCAATGATTTCCTGGTGGGCGGCTTTGAAAATTACTGCTCTGCTGATTTCTCTGCATATGCCATAATTTTCTGTAAGTTTCATGAAGAAAAAAGTCATATATTCTCTTCCCTTTGGACTTCTTCCCTGAGATGGTATGTAGTGCTGTCCATACGGGAGAAATGAATTAAATGCTTTGATTTACTGGCTAATGAAAGAAATGCTGACTTGGATTTCTCATATAAGAACATTTTGTATATAATACAAAATTTAAAAAGATACATGATTGTTTTGATAGATGACATAAAAATGTGCCTACATAAGGCTTGCTTTCTCTATTAAAACAATGACTCTCCCACCAAGAGAAATAAAATAAGAACACAATGCTAAGAGAATTAGAAATGGATCTAATTAGCGGAATGCTCAAGACAGGAGCTGGAGGATATTGGTGGAAGAGGGCAGTTCATAATCAATGTCCAGACATGGTATTAATTCTCCGTCTAAGTGTTATCTGACAAAACGGCTAATGAGGACTGCAGGCATTAGTCAACAAAGGTACAATGCCAGTCAGCCTGCTCTAGTCTTTTTCAGTGAGTGCCCTCGATGGTTCCTGTAGGCACAATGACAACAGGCATGAGATTTTAGCAGGAGTAAAGCCTCAGGTCTTACACAGCCTATCTCAATAGGTAACAGTTAGCCTCAGACACGTAGATGATCCTGCTGATAACCTGGCTTCCTCTCCTCCAGTTATCTTGTCTTCCACCTGCTTCTGCCACTCATCCCGAGACCATATCTCAGCACTGTCATTATCAACAGACGCCGCTCTACAGTCCTGTCATCGCCTCCTAATTGGTCTCCTTGCTTCCGCCCTGCTCCTCTACGGTCTCCTCTCAACAGAGCAGCCGGGGGGTATAAAACGGAAGTCAGATCATGTCACGCCTGCTCAGAACCCCCCAGTGGCTCCCATGTCCCTCAAAGAACAAGACACAGTCCTTCCGATCACCTCCAAGGTCTTATGGGCTCTAGACCCCCATAAGAAATAACTTCTCTGATCTTGTCTTCTACTATTCCCACCACTCACTCTGCTCCAGCCACCCTGACCTTCTTGGTGTTCCCCCTGCATGGCCAGCATGCCCAGCCTGAAGACTTCTGTTATTGCTGTTCCCTCTGCTTACAATGCTCTTCCTCCAAATAACTCACTTCAGTATGGTCACTTCCACCGTCCCTGCTCATCCTATGAATGAAGGTGTGCCTCCCACAACATTCCTTTTCCTCTGCCCCTATTTTATTTTTCTTTTTAGCACTTATGAGCATCTGACATGCAACATAACGTCCTTATTACTTTTGTTATTTACTGTCTTTCTCCCTCCACTAAAATATAAGCTCGATGGGGCAGGGGTTTGTGTATGTCTTCTTTACTCCTATGCCCTCAGCATCCAGAACAATGTCTGGAAGGTGCTCAATAAAGAGCTATTGAACACATATTGCCTGCGGTGCCAGGACCTGTGCCCATGCTTGTGCATCTGCACACACACTTATGTGCACACACCCACATACACACACCCGCAGACATGCACACTGATGGGGTTCAGAGCAGGCTACCCCAAGATGCGCCACTCTGGTATGCAGACGATTTCGAGCTGAAGACAATAAAGGCTCAAAAGACTCAGGAAGAGCATCTGATCTTCCCGCCAGCCAAACTGCCTAAAAGACTTTAGCATAGAAGGCCTGTCCCAGGAAGAAGCTCATATCATGTGATAGCTATAGTAGGATGTAAAATAGGTGTGATAAAAGGACATCAACAAACCCATTTTTTAGGCCTAGCAAAACCTGTTTAACAAACATTTGCATTCCATCTCTATGTAAATTGTCTTCCTCCCCTTTGAAGCCCCAAATCACTAACCCCAATGTCCTCCTTGTCTGTAGCTGAGGATACTTAAACAGGCGGACTCATCCAGATGGCTGAGTTGCTCAGTTTCTTCTGGGTTTCTCCCATGTATTCATGCTATTAAATTTTGTTTGATTTTCTCTTGCTAACCTGCCTCTTTGATTATTTAACCAGCCATAAGAACCTTAAGGAAAAGCAGGGGGGAATTCTCCCACTTCCCCGACAGCACACATTCACCCATATGCAAACGTATAAATTGGGATTATAGCTGTATCCATGAAAGGAAAAGAGCCTTCAAAAAGCTCCTTTTTTTGTCCCACTCTCGACATTGCACTGTTGGCCCCTTCATTCAAAGCTGTGGAAATTGTACCTGCACAAAGGACAAAATGGCCAAGTCAACTCTCTCTCTCAATTCATTTCTTTAGGCAGATTCTCCTGAAACACCTGGGCTTTCCACACACTCAGATTTCCTCTAACTTTGCAAAGCCCGAAGTTTCAAACCTTTGCAACCTGGGATCCAAATTGCATCCTCATCTACTTGATAAAAAGAAATAACTGGCTTTATCTCTGATGGGATATGGAATTGGCTTTTATGCATTAGTCACTCAACCTTGAATTGAATTTTGACAGACTCTGCAGTGTATTAAATTTCTCCCGCAAGGATGAGGAGTGTACATTGCTTATTAAATGTGTAACAGAACTCAATAATGCCTGTCATTTTCCACTGCAGAGATGAACCTGAATTAAAGCAGAATTAATTCTGCTAACTTAAGCGGAAGTCTAACACCAAGTTTATTTCGGTTAAGGTAGAAGACAAATAAATCAAATTCCTATGCAAAGCTCTGTAGGAGTTCAAACAATAATCTCTGATTCAAAATGATAACTAGAAATATGTCAAAATCAGGAATTTTATGAATCCTCTACAGCCTACCGAAATGCTTAGATGAATGGCACAAGGTAAAAAGAAATGAACTCTATTTTTAGAAAGGACATATAGTTGCAGAAATTAACCTGTCCTTAAGACAGTGCTGCTGTCTGTGCCCAGGCACAGTGGACAGCCGAGGCACACGTGGAGCAGGCATCTGGCACTCACTGAGCAACCACCATGAACACCACAGTACATTCTTTTAAAATGTGAATCCTGTTGTCTCCCTCTCATTTCCCTTTTTATGTCTAATTTTGCCTTTCCTTTCTTTAAGATTGTACAGTTGTATGACTCGCAATGCCTCCCCTCGAACAGTCCTCATTATACCCTTTAGGTCATCTCACTGGTCATTATGCCCTGCCGTTTGTAGATTTCAGGCCAATTTCCTCATTTACGTATTTGCTATGTACCCTAACACTATGCACACAGACGCACACACACACACACACAGAGTCATGGCTCATCTTTCCTTCCTTAATGAACCTTACTTCACCTGATCGATTATTGTTGTACAGAACTAGTCCTGGGCAAAAACAGAAGAAAATTGGCAACAGATGTTAGCTCAGGTTCCAATCTTTAAAAAAACCCAAAAAACGCAGCAACAGCCTTCACAATTCCCTAGCTGTCTGGCACCATCACTGCCCTTAACACGGGCCAGCAATCTGCAGATATAATTGAAGTCCCTGATCCTTGCTCCTTGTCTTTCTCCTCCTCCTGCCCTGCACAATGCAGACCTGTTCTGTATCCTATTCTCTCTTTGCCTTGGTCTCTGATAAACTAAAACACATCAACATCAAATTATTAAGACTTTTTATTAAAGCAAACTATCAATATTTTATAGCCAATCATCTAAGCAGTCAATAACCCCTTAGGGAAGAGAAAAAAAAAAAAAAACTTTTGAAAATACCAAGGGAGACAGCAAGTCCATCAAGAAGCCATTCTAGAGCAGATGAGCCTTCCGTCAGTCATCAAACCACGTCTTTAGGTGACTGCCACTCCACCCCCTTACAGGGTCATCAGTGCTCCCTGTTAAGGGCATTTGAAGGTATTTCACTATCTCATCTCTAAGTCCCTAAAGTCCCCTTTATGTCCCTGTTATCTAACTCAACAAGGCAGACCTTTAGAAGCATGTGCAGTAAATACCTGATGGTGAGTGAACGTCACCACCAAACTCATTCTAACTTTGAACAAGACTGCTACTTAGTTCCGATAGGTATGGATCGGAATCCCAAGCTCATCATTCTCCCTAACGGTCCTTCTCGACTTCTGAGAGTGACTTATCCCAGATTCTCAACTTGCTGGGCTTTGACCAACCGTTTGGACTTCCACTGTCTCTTTCTGAGCCTCTAAAGCGACTGTTTGCCTGATTCACTCTACCCTTTAGATACTAAGTTCTGTTTGGACCTTCTTCTAACCCCCGCAGGATATAGTTTTCTTACCCCAGCCATTCCAGAACTTACCTTTCACTTAATAGGTAAGTCTGCTCGTCGTTCTTAGTCCCTCTAAATCTGTCCCTCTCAGTGGGATTAAGGAAGCGTCACACCCTGTTGCCAGAGAGAACAGTCTTGTCTCCCCTATTATGGTTCCATTGCCATGTAATCGAAGGTCATAGCACCTTCTTCCACTCTGTTCATCTCATTCCCCTATGAGTTCTCCCGAATGCTCTACCCATGGATTACTTTATATACAACATAAATCAGTCCTTTTCTTCTGAAGCCAATGAATCTGAAGATTATTCTAGTGGCCTGAGCACTTTGCCACAATCATTTTAGTCCTTATATACAATTTATATCTAATTTAGCCAGCTTTGGACAATAGTAGAAGATTGCTAATCAGTGATAAAGAAGGGGAAAATCCTGTGTATTTGTTGATTTTGTAAAAGTGATCTTAAAGGTTTATTCTAAAAGTTACTCACGAGTACAGGGCAAGGTGAGCACAATTAAGTTGCACACTCATCCAAAGTGAAAACTTAAATTATATACACCTTACGTTCTATGTATCTTTATACTCTTCAAGGTACTTTCACATAAAACGGTAGTAAAATCCTATTCCCACAAATAGGTCTAGAATATATCCACAATCTGACCTTGAGAAAAAAATCGTGAACTAGGACTCTTTCTGACACATCCCATCTCATAGAGCTCAGCCCCATAAGGGATGTTTTCTCCTCCGGGTTTGCTGCCTGACAAGAAGTGCAGGTGATCACGAGCTATTCATCTTTATTTCTAAAGCACTCTGGGAGATCAGAACAGATGAGAATTGATTAATGTTCTCTATGAAAAGTTCAATAACTGTTTAATCACAGCTTGGAAATAAAGCAATGCTTCTGATCTTTTACAAATTAATTTAACGTTACATTAAAATAAAATAGGCCGTAAATTGTGCTGTGCAGGGATAATCAATGGCTCATTATCTTTGCTTCTGGCAAAATGCACTCCTTCTTTTAAAGCCATTAATGAGCAATATTGGGCAGTACACAGCCGCAAATGTGTTCAAGTATTATTGATCCTACATCTATAAAACTAATCTCATCTGAGCAGAATTTATGAGCAATAATGATGCAAACTGTTCTGCACTCCATACTAAAGGAATAAAGAGGAAAATTCACGTGCATAAGGCAAGATTATAAGATCATTAGGGAGAAACAATTTCTGAGCCTTTATTCTATTCTGCCGCCAGCACGTCATGGCACTTAAGCACTGTTAAATATAAATCTAACACAAAGAGATCGTCAGTGGTGACCATTGAAATGTTAACAGAGTCTAACCATATAACCAAACCATCGTGACAGCTCTGTAATGTGGATTGATGTTACCACTTTCCTTAGACGTTCCTGGGACATTATGCACAAGTTATCTATAGGGTGACTTATATATTATTTTATATTTTATGACATAATGCTTACAAATATTTTGCTACTGAAACAGGAACATTGGGTTAACAGATTGTTTTCATTGTCCAACTATGTCGTCTATGTGCCCAGCTGCCTGTTAGATATCTCCCCCTTGGGTGTCCATTAATCCCCTCAAACCTAACATGTCCAATAATCTTGGACCAGCTCCTGGGAAGGTGGAGTAGCAGCGGAGTCTTGGGGCCTAGTTTATCCTGGATGCCAGAGGGTGGGGGAAAGGCAGAACTGGCCCTTGCAGCTTCTTTAGAGGGAGCGTGGAGAATTCTCCACAAATAGAAAAGGAGGATGGAAAATGGATATCTAACCACAGCAACTTGTATCAGGTTTTATTTTCTATTTTGTTTTCATTGCCTAAAAATAAAAGTAGAACTAAATTATTTTCGGGCAACACCAAGAACTACCTTCCAGAGAAACTGTAAGGAATCATTCAAATAGAGCATACCAAAGAGATCGCATTTTACTGAAAGCACCAGGCGGTTTCCCTTCCATGCTTTTATGGAACTTCCCCAGCTTTGTGGAGCTGAATTCTGAAATGCAAACATTTTACATCCTCCTTTTACTACCTACCTTCATCTCAAATAGCAAGAATGAGAAAAAACAACAATCTAGATAACATAGATGTGTAGAAATCCCAAAAGTTTAAGTCTCTTTAAAAATCATATCTCAGAGGGGCTGGCCCCGTGGCCGAGTGGTTAAGTTCGCGCGCTCCGCTGCAGGCGGCCCAGTGTTTCGTTGGTTCGAATCCTGGGCGCGGACATGGCACTGCTCATCAGACCACGCTGAGGCAGCATCCCACATGCCACAACTAGAAAGACCCACAACGAAGAATATACAACTATGTACCGGGGCGCTTTGGGGAGAAAAAGGAAAAAATAAAAAAAAAAAAATCTTTAAAAAAAAAAAGATCATATCTCAGAAATGCAAACAACTCATCCTATTGCATCTTTAAGAGTTTAGGGTCACTGCTCTCAATGATGGCAGCCTACTGATGAGAAAGCTCATGGAGACAAAGCAGAGCTTCATTTCTTCTCTCAGCATTTCAAGGCCCCAGTATGCGGTAGCACACATTCCAATCTAGCAATGGTAGAAAGACATGTAAGTAACATATTTCTTCCACTCTCCTCATATAGTTCTTAATTCTAAAGGAATGTTCTTGCCTACTTATAATAAAATATAATTTTATTATAGAAACACAACCAAAAACTCACTCCCAGCATTTCCTCAAAAAGATTGTCAAACTTTCTGTCAACTTTCGAGCAGTGTTTCAGAGCCAGGTTAGGTCAACACTCAGTCATACTTGCCACGTGTAAATCTGAAAACATTTGCATTTCTCAGGAATGAAGAAAAAGGGAGGTAAATGCAGAGAGTGAATGAGGCCAAAAGCAGGACCTGAGCTGAGGTAAGACAGTAAGTCCAAACCAGGGGACGCTGAGCTTCTCTCAGACAACAAGCTGTCCCCCAGCTAATGCGTGAGGGACAGCAGAGTGATAGCCAGGTCTCAAGTGGTTTCAAGGGGCACACCCAGAAAGATGGTTTCTCTTTCCCACCCACTAGCTCCCAAGACAAAGCCAACTTTACCACTCACTGCTCTCAGCAATGGGATGTCACAGACTCACAGACCAGGAAACAAGCTAGTGGGAGTTACTGAGGTCACATATACTTGTGAAGATTGTTGGCTTAATCAGAAACTCTTCTGTTATACTTTGGCATCGTCCAGTTTAATGTGGATAACTTAAGTCCCAGAGCAAGGGTTTAAGATGGGTAACAACTTTGATTTACGATACGTCTACAACCCTTATTCAACTTTAGTATGATTAAAAATACTTACAAACCTTGTTTTTAAAATACATGTGCATGAAAAAATGTTCAACATCATAAGTCATTAAGGAAATGCAAATCAAAACCACAGTGAGATACCACTTCATACCTACCAGGATAGCTAAAATCAAAAAACAGACAAGAATAAGTGTTGATAAGGGTGTAGAGAAACCAGATTGTAAAATGGTGCGGGTGCTTTGGAAAACAGTGTGGCAGTTCAAAATGTTAAGTATAGAGTTACTTTATGACCAAGCAATTCCATTCCTAGCTATATACCCACAGTAGTCTGCTAGAGCTGCCATAACAAGCTGTCACAGCCTGGGTGTTCTTAAAGAACAGAAATTCTTTTTCTCACAGTTCTAGAATGTGGAAGTACAAGATCAAGGTGCAGCAGGGCTGCTTTCTCCTGCAGCCTCTCTCTTTGCCTTGCAGGTGGCTACCCTGTTGCTTCCTCTTCCCGTGGCTGTCTCTCTGTGCAGGCATGCCCCTGGTGACTCTCTGTATGTCCTAATCTCCTCTTCTTATAAGGACATCGTCAGATTAGATTAGAGCCCATGCTAATGGCCTCATTTTAACTTAAAGGACTGATTAGAAATACAGTAACGTTTTGAGGTACTAGGGGGTTAGGGTTTCACCATATGAATTTAGAGAGGACACAGATCAGCACATAACAATACCCAAGAGAATTGAAGACATGTGTCCACATAATACCCATACAGGAGTGTTCAGAGCAGCATTATTCACAGGAGCCAAACGTGGAAGCACACCAAATGTCCATCAGCTGATGAATGAATAAATAAGTATGCTACCCCAGTGTAATGGATTATTGTTGGGCAATAAAAAGCAACGAAGTACTACTTACACTACAACATCGATGAACCTTTTTTTTTTTCTGTTTCTGCAACTGGCTTTTATCTCCTTTCAATCTAAAACAACAAGGAAATCTTTACTACCTCCTTGGCAAAAGCGATATAGCCCATATCTATATTAAACAAAATGATAAAATAAAAGGAAATCTTTTTTTGGATAGAGACTGGTAGAGATGTAGCTTGCTGACTTTTATTTATTTTTTGTTGTTGTTATTGTTGCTTGCTTTTTATTTATTGTGGTAACATTGGTTTGTAACATTATATAAATTTCAGGTGTACATCACTATATTTCGATTTCTGTATAGACTGCATCGTGTTCGCCACCCAAAGACTAATTACAATCCATCACCACACACATGTGCCTAATTGTCTCTTTTGCCTTCCTCCCTCCACCCTGCCCCTCTGGTAACCACCAGTCCAATCTGTCTCTATGGATTTGTTTGTTCTTGTTGTTATTTTCTATTTATGAGTGAAATCATACGGTATTTGACTTTCTTCCTCTGACTTATTTCACTCAGCATAATACCCTCAAGATCCATCCATGTTGTCACATATAACCAGATTTCATCTTTTTTATGGCTGAGTAGTATTCCATTGTGTATATATACCACATCTTCTTTAAAGGATGAACCTTGAAATAATTATGCTAAGTGAAAGAAGCCAGCCACAAAAAGGCCACATATTATATTTCATTTATCTGAAACATTCAGAATAGCAATTTCGTAGAAACAGAAAGTAGATTAGTGGTTTCCAGGAGCCGAGGGAAGGTGAATATGGGGAGTGGCTGCTAATGGATTCAGGGTTTTTTTCTTTCTTTCTTTCTTTCTTTTTTGCTGAGGAAGATCACCTCTGAGTTGACATCTCTTGCCAATCTTCCTCTTTTTCTGCTTGAGGAAGACTAGCCCTGACACAACATCTGTGCCAGCCTTCCTCTACTTTATATGTGGGATGCCTCCACAGCATGGTTGTTGAGTGGTGTAGGTCTGCACCAAGGATCCGAACCCATGAACCTAGGCTGCCAAAGCAGAGCATGCCAAACTCAAGCACTAGGCCTTGGGGCTGGCCTCAGGATTTCTTTTGGGGTTGATAAAAATGTTCTGAAATTACTTACTGGAGATGGTTGTACAACTTTGTGAATATACTGAAAGCCATTGAATTTAAAAGGGTGAATTTTATGGGATGAGAATTATATTTCAATAAATTTGTTATTTAAATTAAAAACAGAAGTATATTCTGGGCTCCAGTTCCAAAGATTCTGATTAGAATATCTGGAGAGAGTCCAGAAATCTGCATTTTTAACAAATGTTTCCCCACCATCAGAGATTCTGTTGAACTTTGAGAAATAATAAGCTAAAAACATTGGTGATGTGGGCTTCTGAAGGCTGCTTTGAAGGAGAGACCAAGGAGCTTTTTAAGAAGCTGACGATAGAACCCCTTGACTAAGTTTTTTAGTCTTAGAGGGATAATAGTCACCTTTGGCGTGGAGAAGGAACTCACCCTGAGTAGGGAAATAGCTGAGGTATATAAAATTGCACTTGAGCAGGTGGTACGGAAGAAGCTACACCACGACGATCCAGATGGTCATTTGGGCCCTGGATGTCCTGGGAAGATGAAACTAATTCAGAGACAGTCAACTGAAGTGTTTATTCACTGGGAACTTATATATAAAACCAAATGCATGCAGTCTAAATAGTAGGGTGTCTTACACTGGGGGAGAATATGGCCTCTTCCTTTCCCAGCTTCAACTCTGAAATAATTGGAGATAAAAGAAAAATTACCACAGTCAAGGAATAATAGAAAAATCCCTTTAGGATAGAAGGATGGCCCTGGATTTTCTCAGCTGTTATTGGATTCTTTTAACCATTATTGAGACAAATTGCAGGCACACAGCCAAGGCTTTGGGATGGGGCTAGGATCAAAAATAAGATAGAGGATGCATCTTATATAAAGACTGTAAGGGTCTGGGTCTGGGTAGCTCCACAAAAGTATTGATCAAGTTTCTGCCCAACACATGTGTTTGATACAAAGCTAATGAGAGAATGGTCAAATGATACAACCTTTAGATGTTGTACAACCTTTAGATATTACCAAGAAAAAAGCAGGAAAACAACGCCAAAAAAGTCAATTCATGGAAGACTTTTCTCGATTCTCAGGAAAAAAAAATTAAAGTTGTAGAAGGTGTGATAGCCAACTTCCAAGATGGCTCCCAGATAGCCCCCTGCATTCTCACTGCCGTGTAGCCTCTTCCCACATTGACCAACAGAATACAGCAGAACTGATGGAGCATCCTTCCAGGATTAGATTCTAAAAGACACCACAGCTTCCAGTCTGGTCACTCTCTCTCTTGTATCACAGTCTGGAGGAAGCCCGCTGCCATGTCATGAGTAACCCTAAAGAGAGGCTCATGTGACAAGGAGCTGGCACCACTTGCTAACAGCCATCTTGGAAGCAGATCCTCCTGCCCAGACAATGCCTCAGATGACAGCAGCCCCAGTCAACAGCTTGAATGCAACCTCATGAGAGAGCCTGAGCCAGAATCGCTCTCAGCTAAGTCGCTCTCAGATTTATGACTCACAGAAACTGTGAGAGATAAATATTTATTGTCTTCGTCTTCTAAGTTTTGGGGTAATTAAGTTTTGGGATAATTTTTACATAGCAGTAGATAACTAATACAGCAAGCAGATACTGTTCTTATACCGTATTGTTTTAATCAATTGGACCTAATTCCTGTTGTCCACTAAAGAGACAACAAAATGTATAAAACAAATAATTAATGGTATTGATGCAAAAGTCAGAAACGTCCATCCTTGGTGAGAGGGAATAATGTGGTGAAACAAGTTTAAAGTCAGACAGACCTGGATTCAATTCAGGCCCCATCCCTTTCTTGGTGAGCAGCCTTGGTCAAGTTTCTGAAACTCTCCTAAACTTCCGCTGGGGACAATGCCTTCCTCTGTGGACTCTGGTGAAGTCTAAATAAATGATCATATATGTGAAGCACTCAATACTTAGAGAATGTTCAATAAATGTTGATTTCTCCCCCATCTTTTTTTGATAGCTGATTGTAATTTTGGTCATAAGTGATTGCATAATAGTCATATTTTCTTCCAGCAAAAGTGTCCCTAATTAGGCGTTATGAAATAAAATATATCTATCTTTCCTAACATTTTATAGAAAAGAAAAACTTGATTTCTAGCTACACTGTTTGAATTTGATGAGAATAACTGGATCCTTGGACTAACTTGGAATATATAATCATTCATTTATCATTTGCATGTGGCAGGAATAAAAAACATTATTGAAATTACATCTTTAGAATACCAACTCCCTTCCCTTTTCCCATCTTTGAGATGATCAGATTTAAAGTGACATATTCCATGTGCTGAAGGAAGACAGCACCTTTGGGGAACATTCAAGGAAGTTCTATCCCAATCCCATAATCAAGAAGACTTGCCCTTTCCTGAACAGAGGAGAAAAGAGCAGAATTAAGTAGAAATGTAGAAAAATCATAGTAAAGTCACACCTGAACCCATCGAAGAGAGTAAAAAAAATTGTTTTAGAGAAATGTTTTTGGAGAAGTTATCTCTCAAAGCATGTTTCTTAGGTTGTAAAACTCTGGAGATTCTAATTAGAACAGAGAAAGAAATACAAATGGCCGACCTTCCAGTTTTCTGCCATTAGGAGGGATTCCTAGTGGAAATTCTCTGGGTAGTTCGTTTCCTCCCACGTCCTGCACCGACTGCCTGCTCTTCCCTCCATAGGTGTGCATAAGACCTGTCCAATCCAACCACGGTGAGAGACAGGTGCCATCCGCCTCATCCATCTCCGTGACTCACCTTGTGACAATCTGACACTGCCTAGGTGATGACGATTGCAATGGCACAATAGGACTCCAGCTTGTTAACAGCCCTTCTGCTCAGCCAGACATCACCTCAACCAGATGTGAGAACAGAGTGGAAAAGGCCTAACAGAGCAGACCCGTGTGCTAGTAAGCACTGTGAGTTTAGAGTATTGATAGTGGTTTTGAGACTACTTCTTTATTCAAATGATAGATGCTCATCTTGAAATTAATTTAGAGTTTAGAAACTAATACAAATAATCTGCTCCATCTTAAATTTTTCCATGAACCATAAACTGTTGTCATAGCCACATCACTTACATGCTCCCTCAAGTCTTTGCTCAAATATGATCATCTCACTGTAGGATTCTCAGACCATCCTATTTAAAGTTGTAGGCCTCCACCCCTTGAACACCCTATCTTCTTCCCTCCTTTATTTCACTCCATAATGCTTACTATTATATAATATACCATCTAGTTGACTGATTTGTTTTGATTAATGTTTAGTTCCTTCCAGCAGGATATAAAGTTCATGAGGATATGTAACCAATATCTAAAACAGTAACTAAGGTATAATAGGTACTTCCTAAATATTTGTTGCGTAATTACTATTTTGTTCCCTAATCTTCGTGTACAAATCCAGTGCCTTAATGTTTTGTCTCCACCTCCTGACTAACTCTACCGCCCTCCCTCTACTCATAATAGGCCTATCCTAGTGCTAAACATAAAGTAAAAGTGTTATCTTTTAATAGTATCATAATATCAATCAATTAATTAGTTGTTGATTTCCCTAGAGAGATATCAAAGAACAGGGTGAGAAAAGGAAATAAATCAATCACTTGGGTTAAAATATCATAATGTTTCTTATTTTTCTGTTCACTGGATATTTATTACGAGCGTTCCATGCCATCTTTGCTTTCATAAGTAGCTTTGCCACACTGAGATTGAAAGGTGAAAATATCTACACTCAATGTAGTCACTGTGGCATGCTGTTGGAATTTGTAATTTTGCTTTATACAGTTTTCATAAAACCATAAAATATAAGCTTAAATATCTAATGAGCTGTCTAAGGATCTGGCACAATTATATATCCTATTCTCTTAAATCAGTTGTTTAGCAAATGGCAGATAACCCTTCTGAGTTACAGAAGGAATTTTCAAGACTGTATTTGAAATGCAGAAATAGTTTAAAAGCTTAATAGCATGGAATGGGCTGGTTGCTTATACCAAGAATGGAGAGATAAAGGGGAAATGGATCTTAATTTTAAAATTGGACCCAGAAAGGACAGGTTGGAGATGAGCTAACAAGGCGAGAAGAGTCATTGGGACTCAATCTCAATGAGGCTTAGACTCACCATGAAACATCACAGAAATATTGCCATTCTGATGTCTCTTGCAATGCCATTCAATAAATTTCTTTGTTAGTGTATAAAGGGTCTGTCATTAACTCACAAGAACTAGCCCAGATTTCAGAGGGTGCCTAACTTGCCTCAGTGAGCAGTGCTTTAAGCACCGAAGGGATCCGGTTCGTGGTGTGAACATGGAGGACTTTTAAAGTGCTCTCATCATCAGGCATGTGTAACATGTATGCTCTTTGGAGTTGACATCCTACGGCTACAAGAGTTATTTCATTCATGTATTTAACAAACATTAATTGAGCACTTACTCCACTAATCCCCAAGGATACCGTGCTGAAGAATCAGACAATGAAGGTTCCTGACTTCAGAGAGCTGATGCTTGAGATGGAGAGTCAGGAACCAAAAAAATTAAATGAAGATATTTATAGACTGTGGTAAGTGCTGTAAAAGAAATAGAGAGAGTGACAAGAAGGAGGCTACTCGGAGCAGGGCTCTGAGAAACTGACATTGACGTTGTGACTTGAGAGATAAACCAGCCGTGCAAAGAGCTATGGAAAAAGGATTCCAAGCTAGGGCACAGCCTGGAGGCAGGAAAGGGCTGGAGTCAGGAGAGGGCCTGCCATGCTCTGCAACAGAAAGGAGGCCAGTGCGGCTTGAGTGAGGAAGGGAGTTATATGAGATGAAGTTTGAGGGTGCATAGGAGCCCGTTCACACAGAGTAATGTGGGCCAGGTTTAAGGAGCTGGGATTGTATTTTAGGTGCAAAGAGAAAAAAACTTTTCTACAACTTATAAGAAAGACCATATGTTAAGTAGGATAAATGAAAAACTTCCATCATCAAACACCTAGAAATACTGTATAAAATGGCAAACATTTTTCAAAAACTCAGTGCAGATATGAACTTATGATATATATAAAGGGAGAGTCCCAGGTGCCTGGGGAAAAAGGGTAGATATTGGCTTAGAAGGAACATAAAGGGACATTCTGGTTGCTGGGAATGTTTTAAATTTTGATCTGGGTGGTAGTTAAATGAATGTGTATTTATATAAAAATTAACTAAGCTGTGCACTTATGATTTGTGTACTTACTATGTATATTTTGTATATCAATAAAATTTTTAAAATAAATTAAAGTGACCAAAGAGAAAAACAGGGATAGCAATTAGAACAATAGATTTCTCACCTGCAGCAATAGAAGCTGGCAACCAAAGGAATATTTCAACGTGCTAAGAGAAAATACCTCAGTCTAGAATTCTGTATTCTATTAAACAATCATTCCAAAAAATGTAGACAAAATAAAGACATTTTAGCAAAAGACTAAGAAAGTTACAAACCACAGATTCTCATTGTGGACAGACTTAAGTAAAAAGGGAATTGAACTTAGTAGAAAAGAGTAAGAAGCAAGAAACAATGACCAGCGGAAAATGTGTTTCAGGCACCAATGATCTGCAGTCCAGTATCTGGGGTCCACCAAATTAGATGACGACTGAAGTTTGTTCGTCTGGGTTTTTAAATACAAATTTTCTGTGCCTTCGCTTTCTCATTTTTAACATGGAGCTAATAGTACCTTCTGCACATAATAGTTGTAAAGTGAGAGCGCATGTGTGTGTGTGTGTGCATGTGTGTCTCCTTGGAGTAGTGCCTGGCAATAGTGAGCTATTGGTATGACATAGTTTACATCCAAACCCTTGGAAAGTTCTTTCAGAAGTGTCATGACTCTTTTTTTCCTTATTTAACACAAATAGCTCACTTTCTATGTAAAATCTTCGAGATGTTCATTAAACTATTTTTAAAAAGAGTATTGGGAATCCATTGAAATGTTTCAAATAGAAGAGTAGAAGACTCTCGTTTATATTTTTAAATGGTCACTGAGGCTATGGTGTGGAAAATAGTTGAGAATGGAAGCAAGAAAGCCAGTCCTAATGTATTTCAACAGGAAAAGTAGGAACTGACAGCACCCTAGGCTGGGCATAAATTATTTTAGGGAGAAATGTAGAAAAAATAATAAAAACAAAAGTATATATTAGGATGTAAAATCTGTTACTAAAGAACTATTAAGAACATTAGAACAGGGGCCGGCCCGGTGGCTCAGCGGTTAAGCGCGCACGTTCTGCTTCGGCGGCCCAGGGTTCGCTGGTTTGGATCCCAGTGTGAACATGGCAGCGCTTGGCAAGCCATGTTGTAGTAGGTGTCCCACATATAAAGTAGAGGAAGATGGGCACGGATGTGAGGTTAGGGCCAGGCTTCCTTGGCAAAAAGAGGAGGATTGGCAGCAGATGTTAGCTCAGGGCTAATCTTCCTCAAAAAAAAAAAAAAAAAAAAACCAACAACATTAGAACAAAAATTATTAAATAATACCTAGATTCTTGAAATCAGAAAATTTGACTCCAAAAACTCTCTTATTATCTTCTGTTTATGCGAGACTTTTAGTAATCCTAGATTTCCATCCAGACCTATCTGCAACTATACAACTGCAGACCATACAGTTCTCACACCTTTGTCTTTGATCATATGATTCTCTGTCCTAACGTCCCCCATCCTTCCCTGCACTGCACGAAGAAGCGCTATGCATACTTCAGAGGCTTGCTCAGATTTCATCTTCTCCACCCCAGATTTTCTGCAGTGGAAGTCAATATTTATTTCCCTTATTTTCCAAATGGGCTATGTCTATGATATTAGTGAATTTTTCCTTATTCAATTCTACTTTGTCTTCTAGTTATTTACCTTATCACTCTCCCTAGATTCCCAAACCCTAACAATTAAGGAAAGTGTCATATTCAATTTGCATCCTTTACATCCTCCAGCAGAGTATCCTAAAATATCAAGGGAATTGAAGTGGAAGTGAAGAGGGAGTCATCATCATTGAACTACTGGAATGAGGAAACCTCTGAAAAAAAGAACCGGGCTACCCATCCTGAGTGAGGAGCCGTCAGTGCCTGGGAGCTGCATGAGGTGCATCTCATTGCATTATCCCCAAAAGTTTGCCGATTTCTGAAATGCTACTTAACCACCAGAAGCACATTCCTACTTCCAAGTACCAGAGAGGTGGGAAAAAAAAGCTGAAAGTAATAAATACTTATTTGCCGTGGCTGCCTTCCTTTGGAGATGTCATTCTTATTTAAGAGGAAAATATTTTTCTCTGTTAGCGTCTTGCTGGTTTGGATCCTGTCCCTACATTTTTGTGATTGCCATCTAGTGTGCTTCGTGGACCCCAACACTGTGAAGCAGAAGCATCCGTGGATCACAGGAAGAGGCCCGGCTCAGAGACAGAATAATATAAAATGGAAGTCGGCAGTTTTACGCACTGAAGCAGCTTGATGTGCTCTTGGAATTCTTGGAATGATGTGGCAGTTGTCAGAGTTCACCTGAGGACAATAGAGATTGTAGCATCTTGGGCAGAATGTGGCAAACCTTGTCTGCCAGTGTCTGTGTCCTTGCACAGCAGCTGGTTTGTGAGTTATCAGTAAAACTGTGTACACACCCTGTCCCAAATAGTCTGAGGCCAAATTAAAAATATGTCAGCTGCTAAATCACGAGGCTAAAGGTTAAATAGGCTTTTCCCAAGTGGCACAAACTTAATTTTGCAAATTCCCAAATTGGTGGGTTTGGGAAGTCCCTCTGCTCCCTAGAGAAGATTCCTAATCTGTAAAAACGCATTTAGAACCTTCTGGTCTATTCGGCTGCCAGTATTTCAGGCTGATCTTCAGCCTCCAGGCATGGAAAGTTTAGCTCTCTTACCCTGTGAAGGGAGTCTAAAATAAGCAACACAAAAAGACAGAATCTAAGCAGTTTTCTTTTCTTGAGGCTGAAAAATAGCAATGGCCCTGCGCCGGCCGGTGTTCTGTGGAGGCTGTGTGGTGCAGTGGCGGGAGCTCGTCCTGTTGATCCACAGACCTCAGCTCCTCCACTATGCGTTAAGGTGTTAACCTCTCTGATCCTCATTTTCCTCGTGTATAAAACGAGAATAATAATACTTAATTCACAGTGTAGTTGTTAATGACATAATGTTGAATGAAGCCATCCCACTGCCAACTGTGTGGAAGGCACTTACCAAATGTGTGTCCTTCTAATGTCCCTCAACCCCACACCCCTGCAACAGCCACAGTTCTCTCCCTATTGGAAGAAGGAAGGATTGTAGCAAAGCCAGATTAAAGAGGAGCCCGTCTACTCAGCTGCACCAGGAGATGCACTCGAAAGGCTAACATAGCTCTAGGCAAAATGGGACACAATTCTATCCTCAGTTGGCAAGATGTGAATGACTCTCATCCAGTGCATATATTTTGATTTTGAATATTAAGCTAAATAGTATTTTTTATATGTTAATCTCTTGGGGCCTTCGCAGGAGGATGGATTTTGGTAGCAGGAGGATCTGGTTTTTTCCTGAGAACGATTAAAATCATCCTTCTTTTAATGGCTTTAAATTACTTGAAGACAGCATTCAGCAGTGGGTTGAGGAATAAAGCTTGGAAATAGAAGCTAGAGAGAGAAGAAATGCTCCAAATAAAAAGAGTGACAGAGAAGGGACAGGCGAGAATCAGGAAAAGTAAATTAAAAATGCCAATAGTTGGAGAGGGGAGAGAGAGAATACATAAGGCTGTGGGGTTGAGAAGAGAAATTGATAAGAAATGAGATACCCAATGGGAATTTCTGAAAATGCTATGTACCCCATGATGTAAACATTCTCCTTATTCTCTCCTATGGAATTTGTGTTAAATTTTACATTGTTTATTAATGCTCTTAGGCGCATGTTTGTTTTAAGAGAGTTTAAAGAGGAAAAAGAGAGGTCAAACGATAAATAAATTACAAATATAGAGGCATATTACATTTGAATTAATAGAAAAGTTGTTTCACTCTGCCCTCCACTAAATAGATGTTGACCAAATACTTAAAGATAAGTTTGAAGGGGTACCATCCTCCCTGGGATGCCAGCGTGTTTCTTCAATTCGACTGGTGTAAAACAAGACTAAGAAAATACAGAGAGATGCTCAGAGGTCAGACAAGTGTCAAGAGAGAAGAGGGCTGAGGAAACAGAGTCTATTTTCCTGCTGAGATTAGTCTGTGATTGCTACCCTACTGCTACAGGATGGGACTGCAAAGGAGCTTTCACAAAAGCCGTGGGAGAGAGGGAAGAGCCATGTGTTGAAAGAGGAGGGAGTTTCAGAAAGGCAGAGAAAGTGACTGCCAACGTCAAAGGCTTCAGCAAGGTCCAGTGAGATCAGAAGAAACATTTCCGTTTGGTGGTAAAAAGCCACCTCAGTGAAGAAATGACCTCAGGTGACAGCACAGATGAACCGAGAGACCAGCTTAACAAGAGATGCTTCTGAGAGTCAGAGAAGGGCTCACCTGAGGCTCTCCTCTCTGGGCCTGAATGTTCTCCCCAGGCGAGTTCATCCGTCTCTGTGATATCAGTGACTTTCAAAATGGTGATCTACCCTACGTCTACCACTGTAACCCACACACCCCCTCCTCCTCCCATGCCACTTCCTCCCGGGGCACCCAGCTTCAGGCCAGTATTCCAACAGCCTATCAGGCATTTCCACCTGCTTATTCTGCAGGAATTTCCATTTCACTGCATCCAAAATGGAACTGAGCATCTTCCTCCCAAACTGTTCCACCGTTTACTTCCTCTCTCTTGATGAATAGTGTCTACATTAACACCTGACAATAGCCTGGATTCCTCCCTTTTCCTTACTTCCCACATAAACTATGAATCAAATGCTGATGGTACCTATAACCCCTCGATAGCTCTTGAATCCATCATGTCCCTTCCTCCTCCCATTCACTTAGTCTTTCAGGTCTTCATCTGTGTTATTTCCCACCTGTGTTATTGTACCAATTTCCTAACTGGTCCCCCTGTGCAGCGTGGCGTTGCTCTACATCAATGCCACAGCGACCTTTCTGAAACACAAATCTAATCACACAAATATCTTAGCTCGAATTCTTCCTTTAGCATCAGTCATTAACATGGACATAAGATAACAAGAAAATCGCTTCGCCTCTGTGCTTTACCTTTCCTTCTGTATGACGGGAATCGGGCTGGACTTCTTTACTCACAGCAGAAGGATTTCTGTGATGATTCACTCAACACTGCTTTCTAAAAACGAAGTTTTAAGGATTGTAAATGCCAGGGAAACAAGCCTATGATATAAAGCTAAGTTTTAACTAGCAAAATACTAAATTATACTTTGTAGTATAATACCATCAATGTAAAATGCATAGTACAATCCTCGGTCTTCCAGACCTAGAAGAAAATGGTCTAAGATTTTAAAAGTGAATGTCTCTTAATGATCTGATTAAGGACAAATTATTTTTTTCATAGTACACTTTCTTCATTTTCCACAGTGAGCATATAATTCTTTAATAACAGAGGCGAAACATTCAACTTTTTAAAACCTAAGCTGTCTGAAAGTGGCGCTAATGCAAAAGAGAATTCCCACTATTCAAAACTGTTGTCACAATTCTGAAAAGGGCTGCCAAGCTGGATTACTGACTGAACTGTTATAAGGAATGGTCTTCTCTTTGTGTTTCTCCGGGGTTGATGTCTGGGACACATGACCAAGGACAATTCTGAACCACCCCCACACTACCAGGCTAAGGAGGGTGAAAGAACACAGAAGCTGACAGTTAATTAAAGGAGGCTGGCACGGGGCTGGCAGGTCCAGATTGTGGTGGGTAAAAATCGTAGCTCTTCTGGAACCTCAGAATAAAATTCCGAATGCTAAAGCGGGCACTAAATAAAGTGTAATTTATATTTGGACTTTAACCAAATTGCTAAGTGAAAATTCAGCCAGTAATAATTCTCTACCAATTTTATGCATACTATCCAGGAGAACTGAAGAATAACCCCAAAAGGAATCATTTCTAGATTCTTTCTCGGCAGCAGGATTTTCATTGAAGGACTATTTTTCAACCTGTCTATATTTTCAGCTTCTTGGCTTATCTCTTTCAAAGAGGAATTTCCTTTTAAACCTTTCTACCAAGCAGGAGAATAGACCCACAGTAATTACAGGGGCGCAAGTAGATTTCTGCAGGTTAGTTCTTCTCAGCTCACACAGAGCAACCTGCATAACAATTTTTTTAAATAAAATCAATTTAGTAAAAATGGTCATTAGAAAAACTTAGTAGCTTTAAACCAGTGGTTCTCAACCAGGAGTGATTTTGTCCCCAAGGAGACATTTTTCATTATCATGACTGAGGAGCTCCGACTGCATCTCGTGGGTAGAGGCCAAAGATGCTGCTAAACATCAAACAATACACCGGCCAGCCCCCTACAATGAAGAACTATCCAGCCCAAATGTCAAGGCATTCAGGTTGAGAAACCTTAATCAAAAGAATAAAATTCTGTTTCATGGTAACCAGCTCTCAAGAGTGAGAGATATGTTTATTTCTTTCTTTATTAAACCCAAAGTCACCCACTTTCCTCCTGAGTGCCTGCCCAGTAGAACTCAGGACTCTCTCCAGAAACTAGGAGAGAGGGTGTATAGTTTAGTCTTTTCCAACTTCTTTCCCCAATACCCATGCAGACTCTCCCTGTCAATAGAAATCGGCAAGTGTTCCTTCTAAATTTCATATACACCTGCTCATCATACTGATGTCATCATGTTAATTATCATTTTCTACTTGACAGAGGCTGTTTGATAACCTGAGAGCAGAGAACAAGGATTAGGTGCAAATTCGGCTCTGGGGTCATACGGAAGTCCAGGGTGGAAGAAAAGGGATATATAAAGGAGACGATGATCAACACAAAATTCAGCATCCTCAAATTCTGCCTAAATTCATCATGCCAAACAAAGTACATGGACTTTGGAATAAGCAGACCTGGGTTTGAATTCGAACTCTACCATTTAGTAGCTGTGCAACATACAACAAGTAATTGCCGTCTTTGAGTCTCAATTTCCTCCTAGCCTAAGTGGAAATAATTACGTCTATCGCCTAGTAATCTTTTTGATCTCCAAAACTGTAAGTGATCAATAAACCTTAGTTTCTTTCTCCCTTCTATATGCAACATTGTGATAGTGATTAGGTCACATTCATTTTCTAACACTTTTCCTCAATGGGAAATTAATTAGTATCTCAGAACCTTGGTTTCCACCATAAAGGATATACATAAAGTGAATATCAAATGATACATTAGCATCTGGTATCGTGCCTGGTACTCAGAAAGAGCTCTGAGATGGTTGCTATTATTACTCTCCCGAAAGGTCTCGTGAGCATTCATCTTCCTGAAGAAGACTCCTCCACCCACTGGATGTTCTGATTAAAAAGTCTCCAACATCTGTGTGTTCCTGCGCCAAGTTGTTCGTCTCTCTGAGTATCGCTCCCTTAGGACGTCTGAGCATCCCATTCATTCCCAGGGAGTCACTTGAGCCCCAGTGAGAAGAAAATCCAACATCTCTAAAATATGGTTCCATTTCCCGCCCTGTCCTGGGGCTTGCTAGAATGAGAATTTTAAGTTTTAAATATCAAGGGTTCTGCTCACTATTGTACCTAGACCTTGGTGGACACCTAAATACAGTAACAACCCAGGGACAGGAACCTGGTGTCTGGAGCTTAATGTGGGAGAACAGGGGGATCCTGAGACCTTCGATCTCCCTGCCAACCTTGCAAGAAATCATCTCTGAAATGTTGCTTACTTCTCTACTTGGGAATTTATTCTTTTTCTATCTTGGCTTCTGTAACCTGTTTGAGAGAGGGTATCTAACTCTGCTCTGCATCTTTCTACAGCTTTTGAGCCAGAGCAATCGAAGTTAGCCTCTCAAAGCCATTGCTCGTGCTGTGCTCTATGGTTAACTCTGTGAAGAACTTCATTCCTCCTCTGGGTTTGTTCTCCTTCCACCCTTCACTGAAACACTGAGTTGATTTAGCAAATACTCACAAATACAGGCAACCTCTTGTCCCAGAAAAAAATTCCATGAACTGTCACATATTTCTATTAGAGTGGATTTTTGCTGCGATAGGTAAGACGATATAGTCTGAAAGGAAGTCTACAGTTAATTTCATATCTTCTTCCATGAACTAATTCCCAGATAATCTTTCAACGCTCCTGCCCCATCCTCTGCCCCAAGATACTAATAACATCTTATCCTTCTTTACTGACATTCTTCTTTACATACAGCTTGATGAGCATTTTATCCTCCTGAATTGTACCTGTTCACCTATCTTCCCACATAGGCACTAAGCAGATACTAAGTGGGGCTGGCTCATTTGTTCCTATAAACTGATATAGCATGGGGCATGGCCCATTAAAGGTAAGCAATAAACTGCACCTAAAGCATATGTCTAGTTGCATACACAATCTAATATAGAGATACCCTAAATACAGAAAACATGTACAGAGATGTTTCGTTAATTGATGTAATTGTACTACTCCGGCATCAAATGGACTGCTACCTGAACCAATGACAGACTGAGAAAGGTCAACTAGGACTCTGAGTAATGGAAGGTGGTGATGCCAACTAGAAAACTCAGTTCACAATAAAGGATCCTAATGCCTATAAGAACAGGCATTGGTATACCTTGCTTTCAGGCTGACCATTTCAATTTAACCCCAGCTCTCACCTGAGAGTGTGATCCTCTGGCTTCATTCCCAGGGAAACATGGTTCCTGGATCATTCCTCAGAGGAATGCTGTTTCTTTGAGGAGCTTAGGCAGTGACACATTTGAGACCCACTTATCAATGAGCAGTTCTTAGAATGGGTCCAGACCATGAGACGCATGTGCAGTAATTATGCAAAAAGCAAAGTAATTAAGCAAAAATTTCTTTCAAAATTGCTGCACATGAGCTCAATTTCAATAAGAGCAAGAAAGGAGGGCAAAAGAAATGCCTTCTGGTTTTACTGTAATACAGTCCTGTATACAGTATCGCAGTGAATATTGAAGAAAAATATATCTGACAATAGCAGTGTACAGGTCATGCTCAAGAACAGGAATGTTCTGAATAATCAACAATTCCATAAGAAAAGAGAATGGTGGCTGATGGTTAGTTGTAGGTACTCGAAATATTGTCTATGATGGCTCAAACTTGAAAACACTCTGAATTTTCTTCAGAGAGTCTGTGAGAGCTAAAAAAATCTTAAGAGCTTATCCAGTTCAAATCTCTCATTTTACAAGTGAACTACCAAAGCCTAGTAGATTAATTTGTCCAAAGTCACTAGTGGTTTAGTCTTAAATTTGTGTTTATTTATATACACTCCAATTTGTTTCAGAAAATATTTAAGACAGCCAACCAAAAATACATCAGTTCAACAAGAGGAAATAAATAGTTAAATGAGATTAAAGAAGGATGATCAGGTAAGAGTGAGGTCAGTACATCATAAAGCCCTATATACTAGTTAGAAGTGGGCAGCAAAATTGGTCCCAAGCTTCCTAACAACCAATAATATAAGGAAAGAGCGTCAATCTATTTCATAGTTTGGGGTCTATAAATTAAGAACCCATTACTCAGAAAGTTATTAATCCTGTGCCAAGCTCACAGACTAATTTCTCCCATACATTCTCATAGAGAAGGCCCTGGGCTTCACAGAAAATACTGCAGAGTCATATGGTTCTATCTGATGACATCTCCCATATAAAATGATGGCATCACAACCGAAGAGCAATTCAATAAAAGTGACTCTTTGGAAAACTAAGATGTTTCGGCCACATAGCTCAATACAGGGACAGAATCTAGCGAATAGAGAGGAATAAATGGACTGAATACCCTTGAGGCAAGGCTCAATAAATAACATTTTTCTCAGACATAATTGTGATCGATGTTGAGTGGCAGTGATTTGTCAATACTTAACTTGCCCCGTCTTCACTGTGTTCTGTCTCAACATGGGCCTTCCACTCATCCACTCAGTGTTCAAGCAAGATCAAAGAGCATTCCTTGATGTCTCCCACTCTCTCCCCACCCAGTCAGTCAGCAAGTTTTATTAATTTTGCCTTCTAAATATCTCAGAACCAACTATTTCCCTCTATCCCAAATTTCTACACCAACTTGTCATCATTTCACCTACCAAGGAATTCTCTGCATCTAATCCTGTGCTCCTCCAGTCATGGCCCCCACAGAGACTCTGTGACCTTTCCAAACAGAACTCTGATGACATCACATCCCTGCTTAAAACCTTTCAGGATTTCCCTGGTGCTCTGAAAATAAAATTCCGATTCCTTAACACAGCAGACCAGGTCTTGTGTTGTCTGGTCCCTGACTGTCCCCAGCGTTTTTCATGGCCACTCTCTTCCTCACTCTCTCTACTCCAGGCACACAGGTCATTGGGCAGTTCCGGTAGGTGCTTTACACTTTCCTCCATCAGGACATTGAAGTCTCCTTGAAGTCACTCTCATAGTACCTTATTTGCATTTGTCACATTGTAATTAATTGGTTTTTTGAGTAATTGTGTTGTTGAAATCTCTCTACCTCATGGACTGTAAATGTCCCAAAAAAAGGAATTGCATCTTTCTAGCTTACCGTTGTATTTCTTATCTAGCATAGTACCGGGCACAGTGCCTGAAACATGGTAAGCTTTTAAATACTTGAAGGAATGAATAAATAAGGGGATGATTAAATGGATAAATAAAAAGTGAATATTAGAGTCTTTCTACTCTATTTTTCTAGGTAGATAGACAGATGATGGATAATTTTATATGATATGTAGAGCCATGTGTTGGCAGACATACTCCACTTGTCTCTTGTGTTTCTGCCTTCTTCCAAGAAAAATGCATTGACAGCTTTGTTTTGGACTATCTTTGCAAGGCTGTTTGCATAGCAAACAACCTTGGAAGTCAGAGGTTTATCTCCCTGGAAGGCAGAGGGCATATTTGTTTCCTGACCAAGATAATAAACATGTCTCCCTCTGGAGCAAAGGTTTGGAAAGTTTGTTAGCAGTCCTCTTGTACAATTGAGGATTGCTCTGATAAAAATGTACTCTATGCATAGCATCTTCCTTCATTGCTCTTCATTGCTTCTGTGGAACTTAGTGGGCAAAGGGAACCAACATACATGTGAATCTCATGATGCTTGCTGTACCATAAGTAAGAAAGTTCTTTGTCTCTGACCCAAGAGTCTCATGTTTTCTGCCAGCATCTATGAAACTGTGCCAGGCTAATTTGTTAGCTTGCAAATAGGGTAAAATCACAGACTCTTCACAGTTCTTGACACCTTGTGCTTTAACAATTGGCAGAGCTGGGAGGAGGAGGTGGAGGCTGAGATTCTCTTCTGAAAATTGGGGAGTCTATGAAAGACAATGTTTCAATTGGTTGTGAATTAGAGATCCTCTTCAAAAGATAATTTTGGGATGACTCAAAAAAAGGGAAAACCTTGGCCCCAGATTTCATAAATATAAAATAGATTATAAAACACTGTTAATAAAAATATGATTCTTGGAGCACTCACAACAGAAATATCTGTGTTTAAAATAAATACCCCTGTACCCTATCCCAAGTCCATTCAGAACTATACTCATAAAATTATTTTTCTAGTTGACAAAGCAAGTTTTCACTGATCCATTGATATTTTTTTCAATATGTCCTACAAACCAAGACCATACATCTTCCCTGAAACAAAAAACCCCACACATGTATAATAACTGGCCTTGTGTTAAGGTTGGGTCTGAATACAAAGTGTATAATATTTAACACCAGGATCAGAATCCCTAAACTCTTAAAAAGAGTTACAGCTATGCCCTCAACTTAGTCTCATTCCATCCTCTCTGTTTGTAACAATCCCACTCATTTCCTTCAATCCTATATATAGCCATCGTATATACATTTTATAGACAGATAAATAGATAAAGAGAGCATATCTAAAAACAAGATAAACACAATATACTAAAACCTCTCCTTTTTGAAACAGGTTAAGTGCATAAAGAAGATAGAAAAGAATTTGTGAAGTTTTACTTTAGCAGAAAATGAATTGATAGAGTTGTCTTCTCTTCAAACCTATAGATGCAAAATAGAATGACATCTCCAGCAAATAAAAAAGCTCAATATTCAGTAGTCTTTATTGCCAGAGTAAGGTCTGCCTTTTCTGCTTCCCTTTATTTCACAAATAAGCTCCAAACCTTGCAGTGTCCTATATGAAAAGTACCGCTTGCTCAAATGCCAAGAATGAAAGATCTAATTACCGATGGAAACTCACCTGTGAGCACAACCCAGCAAGAGCTGCTGGCGGGGCTCATTTAGAGTCTCCTAATGGTTCTGAGTCAAAGAACTCCCTGAAGACTGAACTGATTACATCAGGATTTCTGGCTGCAATGGTCAAAGTAATATCCACAGGATATGACAGCAATTATGATGGATATCGAAAGCTCTGCAAGTCGAAGAGTAAAATCACTTTTCTACCTGAGAGTTCTGTTCCATATAAAACTCAGAACATATCAACAGTGAGAAGTTAATCTTTCTCCAGTGGAAGTAATGAAGATATACAACACAAAACTCTGCCAGAGAAAAGGGAAAGAATCTTTTCTGTGTGAAGATTTTCTCCTCATTCAGTCTAATTGGAAATTTGTATATGATATTAAATAATCCACGGGATTATTAAATATCCACCAGATTCACAGGGGAAAAAAATTTGATCAGCCTTCATAGTATATATAAATTTATTGTTGAAAACTTTCTTTTTTCATATCCATGTCTTCCAGATAGGAAGATGTGTCTTTGAAATGGACCTAAGGTTTGGTGCTATGACAAAAAGTTTTGTTGTGGAAAATTATTCTTTTCCTCATTTTTGATCCTATATTTATAGAGCCAAACCTTCAATTTTTTAAAAAAAATACATTTAAAATGAAAACCAGTTAAAGCCCAAATAATTTATGAAGCATAACTCCCCACTTCTAAAGTGTGAGCTGTGCATAGTGACTTCCTTCCAAGGAGGACAGGATGGAAAAAGGGGAACATAACATTGGGAAACCTGACAAGCACGGCCTCAGCCAGGCGATCAAGGTTTCCATTGCCAGCGGTGAGACCTGTCTCTGGATATGACGTCATTAGACTGCCACGTTCACCTCTGCATGTTCACCTCCTCCCAAAACCTCAACCCGACCTAATCATGAAGAAACCATCAGACAAACCCCACTTGAGGGACATCTCAACATACCTGACCAGAACTCCTCAAAACCGTCAGTCATCAAAAACAAAGAAAATCTAGAGGCTGGTAAAATGGTACAAACTTTCAGCTATAAGATGAATGAAGTCTAAGGATCTAATGTATAAGATGGTGACTATAGTTAATAGCACTGTGTTGTATAATTAAAATTTGCTGAGAAAGTAAAACTTGTGTTCTCACCAAAAAAAAAAAAAAGAAGATGAAAGATTAAAAACATTTTCTCACCCTATATCTTATAAATGAAAGTAAAATGCGACTTATATAGTCTAGCAGACAGCAATTCTTATCTTATAGTGTTCTCTGATTTGCACATGAATGGAGAAATTAAACTACACTCCTGAAAGATGAAAAAAAAAAAAGACAAAGGAAGCCTGAGATACTTGTCATAGCCAAAAGGGGCCTAATGAGACATGATGGCTAAATGTAATGTGATATCCTGGATGGGATCCTGGAAGAGAAAAAAACATTAGGTGAATACTAAGGAAACCTGAATAAAGCATAGACCTTAGTTAAAATAATGTATCAATATTAGTTCATTAACTGTGACAAATGTGCCATACTGTAAGATGTTAATAACAGGCAAAACTAGGAGTAGGATACATAGGAACTCTCTGCACTATCTTCTCAATTTTCCTATAAATCTAAATCTATTCTAAAACACAATATTTATTTTAAAAGTTTTTTTAATGAGTCAATAAACTACTTTCTGAAAAACAAATTAAAGCTGCAAATACCTGAAGCCAGATTTGATGCTAAGCCAGTAGTGATTATCTGATTATATCCATGTAGGCTAATTATAAAGTAGCTATATTTCAACAGAATTAACAGCATCTAAAAGCAAGACAGAGGATTATACATTGACACATAAACCAATGATTAAGAATGCACGTATATTCACAAAATCTTCCACGTTGCATCTGACTAGCATCTTCTAAAGGTCAATTTTTCTAGCAAATGCCTTTCAGAATGGAAGCCACTGTTTGACTATTCCTGGTAAATACAAAGCAGTGACCTTAGCTGACAGCAAAAATAAAGTATGCAGGGCTAATAAGGTATGAATTCAGGATAAAATGTTGCCTTCTCTTAAAAAAAAAACAAACCCTTATGTACTGGCACCTGAAAATCCTTTCCCAGCGTATAAAAGTATCTCACAATTACAGAGATTTAATTGTAAATTCTTTCTGATTCATAATAAACCTAAATTTCTACTCAAGTCTAAATGACCAGTAAGGGTTGATTTGCTTCCACAGCTTGGCAGTGGCCCTTCATGAAGACATGGATTGAGATGAGAGAGAAGGAAAGAGAGAGAAAGGGGAGGAGAGGTTGTACTATTCAGACTTTAACTCAGCAGTTCAGCTGTATTTGTATTTGTATATATTTCATATATACTGAAGTGATGTTATAATTGGTGTTTCGGTTCCCAATATTTCTCATGAACTAAATGAAATGAAGTCTCGTGAGATATATTGGGAAGCCAAATGCCAATTATAACGTCTCTCGGATACAAAAATAAGTACTGATTTTCAAACACTGAATTATAAACAACTGACTTTGGAATCCAGACCATGTGTAAACTGTTGCCTACTGATACACACTCATGCCAGGAATTTTACACTCTGCATCCACTTATTTAGAGTATTTGAGTAATGCCATACCTATCCTCATCTTCACAGAAGCCCTATGAAAGCACCCAAAGTGTTTGTCCTAAGGAAAAAAATTAAGGAGATCAACTGAACTCGAGTTGCAGAGTTATTTCATAATAATATTTGTGAAAAGGGAGAGCTAATTTCTGACAAAAAGGAGGCTGCTTAAATGAACCTTTACATCTGTATGTCGGTATATTATGCAATCCGTAAAATGGTTATAGGAAAATATTTAATGTCAGGGAAAATTTGTTGTGATATATCGTGTGTGTGAGTTAACTGCCTGTTTGTTCTCAGCTTGTTCCCCATCATTCTCTGCTCTGTTCCATCTCGCAGGGAACTGTGTTTCCTTGCCCTGTGGCATCCCTTAGTTTCAGGCAATGGAAGGCACCAGCAGAACACTGAGTGTGGGAGGAGCCAACAAAGTCAGTGCTGCATTCACATCACCTGGGGTCCCTTTCTTAGGACTTCTGTGTGTGCCTCACCTGGCTCCCAGGTGATCTCATTTTAAGAGAGCCTCAGCAGCTATTTTCTGGAAAACTATTTTCAAGCTATCAGAGTCAACTTTGTCAAGCAAAGAGCTGGAAATGCCTGGGAATTTACTTCCGGGGGAAGAGGGAAGAGGTCACCCTTAACCAGTGACTGAGATGGCCCAGAATAAGAAAACCCAGCTCCTTTGCTTCAGAACTGAGTGCAGCTGACACTCCAGATGTTCCCTGCTGGATGCAGCTATAGCTGCTCTCTGAGGAAAGTGTTGGCTTTCACCCCTCTCTTATCCTGACTCTCCCACTCCCCTATGGGTCTCTCTGAAGCGCACTTCTGCAATACTTTCTTACAACAAATCCCTGCCCCGGGAGAACTCAATCTAAGGTAGTAAAAGAAGAGGGGAAGCTAGGGTGTTTCTTCCCCTTCCCTTCTGCTCTAGAGTTGTCCCCAGCAAGGGCTCCAGCTCCTATCAGTGAACCCCCACTGTGCTTGTTCAGTGTAAGCACACTCGAGTCTCTTATGTTAAGGTTAGGACATTATTTAGAAGAGAGGGACTGTGAGATTTGGGATGGACATGTTTGGGTATCTCAGGTAAAACTGAAAAATCTTGAACCACCAAAACGTCTTGATCCTTCAACGCCATTTCAGGGTAAATAAGGGAAGAGGTTTCAGCAATGAGCTTGCACCCATGTTATTCCCTCATCTTATGTGGCCCATGAGTGAGAAGCAGCTGGCCTAACAGAATAGGAGACTGGATTACTGAGACTTATTGAGGTTGGTGCACCATTCTCCTAGATATAGTATAAGGTGCTGTTCCTCCCATTGCCAGTACACATAGATCCCAAATTAAAAGATGAAAGTAAGAATGGCCCTTTTCACAATTACATATAACATTCCATCATTGCAACCTTGCAACTTTGGGTTCTAATGGTTTATAGATCTTGTCCCGAGAGAGAGGTTTCCACTAAAAGATGCACAAGCATTCTATTAAATTATAAGTTAAAACTGCCATTTGGTCATTTGAGGGGGCTCTTCATGCCATTAATTTAACAGGCAAAGGATGAGTTATTGGACTAGCTGTGACGATTTATTCAATCTATCAAAAAGAAATTACACTGCTGCTACACATGGGGGCAGAGAAGACTATATCCAGAAGATGCGCCAGGACACCTTGCAGTACCTCCATGTATAGTAGTCAAAGTCAATGGAAGATCACAACAACCTCATCAAGGCAGGACCGCTAAAGACCCGGGCACTTCAGAAAGAAAGATTTGGATCCCTCTACCAAGGAAAGAACCCAGTTAAGCTGTGCCTGAGTGTAAGGGAACATGGAATGGATAGTGAAAGGAGAAAGTGATAAAGGTCAACTCTGGCCTCATGATCAGTTACAGAAATGAGGATTGTAGCAGTTTTGCATATTTTCATTACACATATACTTGTATATATTTTTTAAATGCCTATTTTTACCTTTCTCCTTCCTTTCTGTTTTATTTGAGGAGTATTAGTGAGTCATAATTTTATAGTTTAATTCTCAGATAACGTGACCACCAATGGGAGTACCTAGAATTAATGGAGGGGGCCTCTGACTTGCTCTGCCATTCAACATACTCTGACTCAAGAGGAGGAACCTAGGGGGCCTCTAGGCTAGGGAAAAGAGAGGGAAGTGCAGAATAACTGAGGGAAACCCTCTGAGGCACCGGGTCTTCAGGAAGTCTACAGCTGAGGGAGAGGGAGAGTTCCCAGGTGCCTGGGGCCATGAGAAGGCTGGGATAGGGTAGGAGGACTGAGGAAACAGCTCCAAGGCACTCCAGGTCCTCATGGAGCAGGAAGCAGCAGCCTTCCACCAAAGATGGAAGGAGCAGGAGCTGAGAGAGATCTTCCCTGAGGCACATACAAGGGAAGCCTGCTGAGAGACACTGACAGGGCAGGATTGAGTGCTCCCATCTTACATAAAACCCCACTCTCTGTGAGAAGCAAATAATCATCCAGGAGAGGGGCCAGGAGCATACTCCTTTATCAGTCACTGTGCTGTACTTGAGGTCTTGAATCCCTTCCAATGACCAAAGCTTTGTCACTGGGTGAACCCCCTGTGCCCCAGTCCCTCTTCTCAGGAGGAGTTCTGTCATGGGAAGTACAGCAGATACTGCTGGGTGCCTACCCACATCTATTCCCCCCGCCTTTTACCTTCCTAATAGAATTCTCTTTTTTTTTGCAGAGATCTACCCTCCTCCAGGCATCCATATGCTTTAGGGGAGGCGAGTGCTATTAGTAGCCCCAGGGAGCCAAAGCTGTTTGGTTTAAGCCATTCACAGAGGTCCCAGTCCTCTTGCCAGGGTTTGGTTTAGGCATGAGCATGGGAGGCACTTGTGTTCAATGAAACATGAGATGTCTGCTGTCACATTTCTGGAAGAGGCTTCTTCACCCTTAAGAAGACCCACATGAGAAGAGATGGTCTCTCCTAGATGTGGGTGCCTCTGGCTATGACCCTTGGAACTGTTGCAGCCCTCTCAAAGTGGTGAGGGGAGCATGCCTGATGACAAATCCAAAATGCTGAGGATGGCAGAGCAGAAAGACAAAAATAAGATGGAGTCTGAACAACATAATTTATCCCTTAAATTAGGCAATGCTGGTACTTCCCCAGACTTGGTTTGTGAGATACTAAATATGCTTGTTTAAGTGGATTAGATTTGGAGTTTTCTGTTGCTTATAGCCAAAACATTCTAATTGATATAGGAAGTATCTCAGACTTTCTCCTGCTGGGTGGTGTTTTAGTTGGAGTTATCAGTGCCAGTTATTCTAACAAATGACCCTAAAATCTCAGTGGTTTAACACAATAAAATAGCATTGCTGGCTTGTGATCAGACGTTTGACAGATGACCTTTTCTGTGCTTCAGGGGTTCTAGCTTCTTCTGTCCTGTGGTTCTAGCATCCTCTGGTGTTTCCTTGAAGTCATCTGTTGGATCCTCTGCATTCAGCTCACTGACAAGTGAACAGAGAGAATATGGAAGATGGCAAAGACATTGAGGAGCCAGGTCTGCCCAGGTGGTTGGATCAGCCACGCATTTTCTAGGCATGCTCAGTGTTTTGTTGGGTTTATATTTGTCTACACGTAACAGAAACCTAAGTACACTAGCATTAACAAATAGCGTTCATTCTTCCACACACACAAAAATTCCAAAGAAGGCAGTTTAGTAGTAATACAACTATACGAAGATGCCACCAGGGATCCAGGATCTTTCCGTCTTTCCATTCTACCATCTTTAGCATGTCTCTTTCTTCTTCATGCTTCCAAAATGGTGTTACACTTCTAGGGATTAGAGTATTACACTAAGTTTCCAACAGGAAGGAGGAGAAAGGGCTAAAGGCATGTGCCACCTGTCTATTCTTTCTATTCTAGAAAAAAAAATAGCTTTCCTAGAAACCTCACCCAGTAGACTTCCCCTTATTTTTCTCTGGCCAGAACCGCATTTTCTAGCAAGGGAGGTTGGTGTAATGAGTATTTAACTAGTGTGTTGCCATACTGAACAAAAGTGGGCTTCTCTAAGTAAGGAAGAAAGGCCAATGGACATAGGGTAGCCAACTCCGAGTGTGTGGGCCCCTAGGTGTGCCAGTCCTCCAGAGCTTTCCCTGAGATCTCTGGTGCACTGATTTTTTTTCTCTGCCTCCTTTAAGGGCTTTAACTCTGGAATCCAACCAATGAAAGTAAGTGCCCTCCTTTTCTTTAATGTCCATGTGTTGAAGGAGTTGAAGATTTTGGATTTGCTACCTCACTCAAGTTATATGTCTAATTTTCTATTTGAGTCAGACAAGAGTTTGCCCAGAGATAGACTAATATAAGGTGGGATCCCAAAGTCATTTATTTTCAGCCAAGGCACTTTCTGCTGTCCTCTAACTTTATTCATGTTTTCCTGACCTAGGAATGTGATTCAATTGATTATGTCTATAACTCTGGTTAGCGAGAACCAGAATCAGCAGTTCTGATCTCCCTGAGAACTCGCACGTAAAATTGAAGAGAAGCCTCTGGGCCATGCAGCTTAAGGCACTTACGATGCAACTTTGCCTAGAATGGGGGAGGCGCTGAGAGCACTACTTTGCATTCTCTAATGTGTTTTTAGGTAACTCATTCTAACACATATATATATATTTTTGTTTTTGAGGAATATTAGCCCTGAGCTAACATCTGCTGCCAATCCTCCTCTTTTTTGCTGAGGAAGACTGGCCCTGAGCTAACATGCATGACCATCTTCCTCTATGTTATATGTGGGACGCCTGCCACAGCATGGCTTGACAAGCAGTGTATAGGTCCACACCCGGAATCTGAACCAGCGAACCCCAGGCTGCTGAAGTAGAACGTGCAAACTTAACTGCTGTGCCACTGGCCTGGCCCCACAAAACACATATTTTTAAAAAATATTTTCTATTATTTGTAAAATCGATATGAGGCAATTGGGAAGATACAAAGATATATTAGGCACAAACCCACCTTCAAAGATTTGGGGAGGTAATAAGAGAGCGTATGACACATACCAGAATAATGACAATACAAATTAGATTATGATTAGCACAATGTGTGTACTAAAAAATACAAATGACAAAAAATCACTTTTTTGTGGGTGTTTAGAAAAGTGCTTGTGGCATGCATCTGGGGCCTCAGCAGGTGTGGAATCACGATAGGTGGATATAGGGAAGAGGAAGTTCAAAGGGAGAGAAAAATATAAGTATGTAAACTTAGCGAAAGAAAAAATGGAGAGAATTCTGTTCAGAAAATTTAGAAGATACTTGGACAATGAAGTTGTCGACATGGGTTAAGACCAAGTCATGGGACCATGGAAGCCTACCTCTGAGATAGTTCAGTATAGCCACTTGTCCAGGGTTATAAAACTGGCAAGAAGCTTTTTTAAAAAGTTACATCTCCACGGGACAGAGAAAGAATTTACAGTTACAAGTTTTCCAAAGTGAATGTTCTAAGAAAAGGGAGGTCAGGGGCCTGGAGTCAGGAAGAAGTCTGTGTGAAGTTTAGTCAAGCTAAGGGGGACGTGAAGGCCCTCTTGGTCACTGCTAAATGTCATTAATTATGGAATGTCTGAAAAAAATAAACCGGGGCCTCTGGGCCCTGGGTGTTTCATGAAATATGGAATGGAACCATAACATTGAGCCCAAACATAGTTTCTAAATTCCATATCCTTTTAATATTCAGAGTTAGGCAGTTGAATATTTTAAATTAAAGATATAACTATTTCATAACAATGCCTTCATTTGCAAAATTGAAAAGCATCTCTGTTCTCAAAATTTATTAAATCAATGCACATTCCTAACTGCATGCCAGCCTGCCTGCAGTGCTGGGAGTACAAAGATAGCACCAAAAGCAGTCTTTTTTTCACGCCACCTGTTCCTAAAACCAGGCGTTTTCTGTTTGCTTGGCATTGATGCCAGCATGGCTGTATCTTGCTGTCACTCATCTCTAAAAAATTAATGGCTTTAGTGGAACAAGTGCTGCCCTCCTACCTGTGTAATCTTGAGTTACTGGTGTCACTAATGTGAAGCTGGGAAGTTGAAGATTATTTTTATAATTGCCACCTACTCTGATGGAAACATACAGCGAACTGCTTTTTTCAAGTGTCAATGAAAATATCATCGCAAACATATAATTTGAATGATTCATAAAGCACACTGAAAGTTTGCCCTTGCTCAAAGACAAAGAAAAAATGTTTAAGGAAGAATTAATATGTAGAAGTGGAGATAAAAATAGATTCTCAAACAAAATATTGGGTGGCGATAGGTGATGGTAAGAAACACTTCTTCCTGAATAATTCATCTTTTCTTCGGGATCAGTTGATTCCTTCTTCAGAGTACATCTGAAATTTTCAGTTGATTTTCTGCTTCTTCCAACTGTATGGATGTGAGGCAGAGCAAGATTTAGTGTAGATGGGGTTTCCAAAACATATTTATGTAAATGTCACTTGGAGAAAAATCCTGAATTCCCTGGACAAGAAAATCAACCCCCAACCTTACTGAGTATTTAGTCTATAATTCCCTTCAAAATTAGGTATTGGAAGAACATATTAGATTTAATTCCACAGAAGTATTTTGAATAGCATATGTAAATCATCTCTTATTTCTCCTATACCTGTTACACAATTTCCTCAGATAATTTTATGAATGAATCTGACAATCATCAGGGATTATTTATAAGGAATTTTCAAAACCACACATCAGGAAGACGAAAGGAGTACTGCATTGCTTTTTAGAGTGATTTTCCCTCTACATGGACGGGGAGGAAGAATCAAAAGTTTGAATTTCAGTGTTTTATGAAAAGGTAATATCCCATTAAGCCAAATTATTTAGGAACTCAAAATTAAGTCCAAAATAACTCCAGATTGTGGGTTGACTTAGTGCCATGTAAAAGATAGACGGGGCCAGTTTTCAGATGGAAGCCACATGCTTCTTTGTCTTTCAAAAATAAATTAACAATAGCAACCAAAAAGGAAGATGCAGAAGACTAAAATAAAGTGAAAGTAAGAAAGCAGAGGCAAGTGAACACCTCAGCTGGCTTTGAGAGGGGGTTTCTGCTGAATCTGGAGCCCTTGTTCTCCCGCTTTGGAGTCTGCACAGGTTTTCGGGGATTAAGCAAACATTGACAATACTACAAGGAGAAATGGAGAATTCCACTATGATAATGGGATATTTTAATGCATCATCCTCACTGATCAGAAGAGAAAACAAGAATGGCCCCTAAACAAAAGAAAGATGCTCAAGCCCATTGGTAACTGAAGGAAACATCAGCTAAAGCTACAGTAAGACACAATTTCACACCCACCAGTTTGGCAGAAATTTAAAAATTGAACAGTAGGACGTGGGGCAACAGGAACTCTCATCCACTTGCAACTGCTTAGAAAAAGAATTTGGTATCCCCTTTATCTGACAACTACCTCCTGGAGATAGACCTTAGAGACACTCTGGCACATGTGTATCAGAAGACTTGTTCATGAATTTATATTTTGGCGTTTTTCAAAATCCAAAAGTAGAAACAATACAAAGGATAAACTATAGTATAAACAAAGGAAAATTATAAAGCAATGAAAACAAATTAAACAATGAAAACAAACAAAGCAGCAAGCAGACAATGGAGGAATCTCAGAAATATAACCTTGAGTAAAAGATGCAGATGACAGAAAATATATGGGTTATAATTGCATTTAAAATTTAAAGCAAGCAAAACTAAAGAATATGTGTGAGTGGATCTGTGTGTATATGTGTCAGTGTGTGTGTAAGAGTGTGTGTGTGTGTGTGTGTGTGTGTACTGCAATTTAGTACAGGGCTTGCACTGAGCCAACTAACTGAGTGAACTAACATAATCCAGAAAAATCAGGGCATCTGAAAGTGACAATCCGGACATCAGACAAGGACCAATAGCACCCAGGCTCCAGAACATTTTTCAGTCCTCCACAACCACTCCAAGTAATACGGGCAGCAATGAATCAGAAAGGAATTTGAGGATCAAAGAAAGAATCAAAGTTCTGAAGGAGAAACAGTATGGAAGCAGTGGCCTGAGAGACAAAAGCTGTAAAGTGTTGGAAAGCCCCCAGTATTCCTCATATCCCCTCCCTCAAATCCTCCAGTGACTCCTCATAATTAAATACCAATTCCCTGGCATCCTGAACTCAACCCACCTCAGCTAAACAAAACAGGCCACTTTACTCTCCAACTGCACACTTTCTCTATTCCTCATTTTTGTTATTATTGTTCTCTCTCTCTAAAATTTGTTTTGCTGCATCTCATAATATCAGAATCCTTCTAATCACTCAAGGTACAAATTAAACGTTATTCTATGAAACTTTCCCTCTTTCTCCCAGTTAAAAGTAACCTCTGAACTTCCAAATCAGGAATAACTTTTATTACGATACATAGCACATTGTCCTTGTATTATAACAACAACCTGCAGTAGAGAGCCTGATCTCCAAGAGACAGAGTTCCAGTCATTCTGTTTGCATGAACATCTGCTGTGCCTCCTGGCAGCCATGGCAATCGAGCCTTTCATAATGACAGATGCAGGGATTGACGTTCCTGAACAAAGAGGATAAATAAAGATTAGCCCACCCCATCCCCATTCTTTGGGAAAGTACCCAGGTGGGAGGAGTGTGCACTCAAAGGCAAGGAAGTTCAGGTATATGGGCTGCCCAACTCTTAGACCCAATGGCTCGGCTATCTCAGACCTCTTATATTCAATTGAAAATGGAATATACTAGCCTATCAGTTTATGACTTTAAGGAAAGCTGTGGAAATGCCAATGGCCTTCTCAACATCAGAGAGGAGCAGCAGTGATGTCTATAACAGAAAATGACATGAAACAGTCCACAAAGGCAGCAGCCACAAGAAAAGTGGGTTGAGGTAACCAAGTGGCAGAGAGTGATGGCATTTTTCTCAGCAAAGGCAAATAGACTTCAACACTTGTTTCTGTTGACAGTCATCAGATATTCAGGCAAATGATGCTAATAAATACAGAGAAGGTAGGCTTCTTTTGCAGCTCTGAATATACTAGTTAGACATGCAGCTGCAAAAGAATGAAGACTGGAAAGAAGTAGCCATCCTCTAATGTTTCTTCACCTCCTTTATGTACAGAGCCAAAGGTTTTATTATTTTTGAAACCTGCATAGGTAGAACTATCCAGAATCAAATGCATTTGCCAGATCTTAACCAAGGATTATCATATTGTTTCAAAATCCCAATTCTACTTCTTTAGATGCTCTGCCCATCATAGAGAGTGAGTGTGACACAACTGAGTTGTTAATTTGTAACATTTAGTTTGATCCCACTTTATCTTTCCGCAGTAACTAAAAACTTGCCTATAACCTCACAATCCAGCTGTCTCAAGTTTGGCCCGTTCTGTGAGTGGGAAGAGTCTCATGGAAGCAGGAACGTTAGGGGATGGACGTCAGCCTGTAGAGCACAGATGTAACAGAAGACGTAAACTTGTTTTACAGAGTAATGCCTGGCAACAACCATGTGAGATCTCTCCAAACAATAAAAGTTGAGCACATTCATCTCCCTCCCTGATCGTAGTCATCAGTCAAGCCTACGTTAGCTCACAGAGTTCCGACATATTAAATAACAACGTTACAACTGCCAGACTATTAGAACTAGTTATTGCCATGTTCCAGATGATCCACATATTGCATGAGTGTTGGCTGCAACACGTCTGTTGGTTGCAAGTGAATTCTCTTTGGGAAATCTCACTCAGCAGGAGTGTATAGAAGATTCAGTATGCAATTCATTACATTTAATGAGACTGATCTTTGAATATGAAATTACTCCAAGAGGTATATTCAAATATATTACTTTCATTTGTGTCATTCACCTGCTCCAAAACCAGCTCAAAAATAAATTATCGAACTACACATTTTTTATTCATAGGCCATATGCTCCAATAGGAACTAATGGAAAATGTAAGCAAAGAGCTGTTAAAACAAATGTTTTTGAGAATTTAAAGAAGTGGATTGCAAATTACTTTTGTTGAAAATGAAAACTAAGGGGAATGTTAGTGGTGTTTGCATATTAATTGCCACAAAATTTAAGTGAAAGTTATGCTTATGCAGGATCTTGTAACCATAAAATTGAGCTTGTCTACATCCATTTACTAAAAGGAAAAAAATTGAAATAGTTCTTTTAACAGCTATAGGAGCTATCACCTAATAACCTTAACACTATGAATGTTTGGTATCAGAAACCATATTTGCTAGAAGAACTCAACTTTTTGTTTAAACAATGTTTGTCATGGGAAGCTGATGTTTCTCACCAACCTTGAGATAATTACTCACTAGCTACAAATTCACTGATCTAGTTGTAATTTACTTAATTAGTGTAAAAGACTAGAAAGATAATCTTAGGATTAAAATATATAGGCAAAGGAGATCGACTTCCAGACTGGTGGTGTGAGGAGCATGGATCCTATCTCCAGTGATACAACTATTCAGCTGCTAAAAATTTAATCTCTGGAAATTCTCCTAAGGGCACACAGCAAATGCCAAGCATCTATTCAAGAAACATCTATTAAATCTCAGTAAGAACCTCAAGAGCCTGAGGTCTTTGAACCATGACTTGCTCACATCTCTGTCACCCCACACCCTACCCAGCCCTCAGATCAGTATGATGGAAGCTTTCCTGCAACCATGTGCAGCCAAGAAGACCAGGACCAGTCTCTACCTAACTGCCAATCAAGGATGGATAGAACTAACAGCTACACGTAGAACATTCACCCAATAAAAGCAGAATACATATTCTTCTCTAATGCATATGGATGTTGGAGGGAGTCATCAAGAACGCGTGACTGCCAGTTGACCCGTGAGCTGAACCCAGGCAATCAGAGGCTCCCCATCCCTCCTCAGTCCTTGTAATGTGCATTCTGCTTGACTTCCCAGCACTAGAAGCTCCCCTAAGGACGCAGTCTGGAGATAGTGAAGTGTTGTTGAGATCCTTTGGTCAGTATACATGACTGAAGCCAGTTAAGGTCCCTATATAAACTTTTAAGATTCTAGTTGGCAGGTGCAGAGATCTACTCATCTTGTGACCACCCAAGACAAGCCTTGTATGTAAGTACCCTTGTTTATTAAATCTACCACTTACCAATCTGTAGTGTTCTGCCTCTTCCTTCAATCTCTCCATGCTCTCTCTGTATGGGGTGGTTTCAGATTTCACCCGGGAACCTCCTGAGAGTGTAAACCAACAATGAAACATTCTCCAGGTAAGCCTGTATGCTAGGCCATAAACAAGCTCCAACAAATTGAAAGGATTGAAATTATACAAAGTATATTCTCTGATACAGTGGAATGAAGTTAGAATGCAATAACAGAAGGAGATTTGGAAAATTTATAACTATGTGGAAATTAAACACCACCCTGTGAAATAACCAATGGCTTAAAAAAGAAATCACAAGAGAAATTAGAAAATACTTTGAGATGAATAAAAACAAAAACTCAACCTTCGAAACTTACGGGATGCAGCTAAAGCGGTGTTTAGAAAAAACTTTATAGCTATAGATGCTTATGTTAGAAAAGAAGAAAGATTTAAAATGAATAACCTAACCTTAAGAAGCTGGTGAAAGAAGAACTAAACTGAAAGCAAACCGAGGGAAGGAGACAATAAAGGTAATAATAAATGATTATTAAATTAAATAATAAATATTAGAGTGGATGTAAATAAAATAAAGAATAGAAAAACAATACAGAAAACCAATGACAGCAACAGTTGGTTCTTTGAAAAGGTCAAGAAAACTTTGTTTGGACTGATCAACAGAAAAATAGAGGAGACTCAAATTATAAAATCAGGAATGAAAGGGGGGCCATCACTCCCAACTTTACAAAGAAACAAAGATCATAAGGGAATACTATGAACCAATGTATGGTAATAAAACAGATAACGTCAAAGAAATTGATAAATTCCTAGAAAACACAAACTACCAAAATTAGCTCAAGAAGAAATAGTAATCTGAATAGATATATAAAAACTAAAAAGATAGAAATAGTAATTTTTAAATCTTTCACAAAGATGGTATCAGGCCCAGATTACTACACTGGTGAATTCTACCAGATGTGAAAGATGAATTGACACTAGCTCTTCCAAAAATAGAAGACTAGGGAATATCCCAACACATTCTCTGAGGTCAGCATTATTGTGATATCAAAACCAAAGAAAGTACAGATCAATAGCTCTTATAAATATCAATGCAGAAAACCTCAACAAAATACTAGCAAACTGAATCCAGTGATATGTAAAATGATTTATATACCATAACCAAGTGGGATTTATCCAAGGAATGGGAAGTTGTTTTAACATATGAAAATCAATCAATATAATACACCATATTAATAGGATAAAGGACAAAAACCACATGGTTATCTAAATAGAGAAAAAACATTTGACAAAATCCAACACTCTTTCATGATCAAAAAAAGAAAAACACTCAACAAACTAGTAGTAGAAAGGAGCTTCCTCAATCCGATAAAGGACATTAGCCACACCCTACAGCTAACTTAATACTTAATGGGAAAGACCGGATGCTTTCCCACTAAAGTCAGAAAAAGGGCAAGGATGTCTGCTCTTGGCAAAACAGGCCATGCATCTCTGCACTGATGCACCATTGCCTACGCTACTCCTCCTGTGTAGAATACCTGCTTTGGCCAGTCATTCTCCAGTTCTCTCCCCTTTTTATAACTTGTTCTGATTTCCTGGCCCAAATGGATTTCTCTGCCCTCCAAACTCATGGTACTTATGGCAGTGCCACTTAGTTATATGCTGCCTTGTGATATCATTTGATTTGCTGTCTGGTATCATAATTTAATTCAGTTTTTGTCAATATAGCTTCAGGATGTATGTCCTACCTCCCCATCTAGATTATGAGTTCCTTGAGAGCATGGCATTTCTTTTCCACTACGTCTCTCATATGTTCTAGACAAGTGTAATAGAAAAAGAAGTTTACAAATAAATATTTTCTGAACAAAATTACTTCCAGAGCCACCTATCCAAGGGAAAGACCAGGGATTTACAGTTGGGAAAATTCTGCTATTGCTCTGGCCCTTCTACCATAACAAAAGTATAATGTATAATGCTACTTTTCTCCCCCAAACTCAGGAATCTTCTATAAATACACCTGAGTTGTTGGAAATACACTCATTCATCTCTAAGAACCAGAGGTCACATGGTGAGAACTCCACATGGAGGAGTCATAAGATAGCGTGGATTCTGATTGTCCAATGTAAAGAAGACCTGCCCCTATAACTTAGTACGAAATTTTGCACTTGTCCTTCTCCCAGACGCCTGGGTTGTCTGTGGAGCTCTGGTCCTTGTGAAATCAGTTTATCTGATGCACGCAACAGAGATATCAGCGAGAAGCACTGGAGAGCCACTGGGCCTTCTGTTCAGCACCCATTTGTGCAATGCATGGCTTCTCCAAGGTGAATGTTGTAACAACCTTTCCTTTCAGCCACTGGTGGGGTCATCCATGAGCACTGTCAAACAGCTGCTGGAGAAATCATGATCACCAGTGTGTCGTCCTATCTGTGAAACTAATTTGAAAATAAGTAAATTCAAAGGAATTTGGTGAGATTTACTCCCATGTCAAATTAGCCCCTCTGTAGGAAAAAAGAATGTTTAAACAGATAAAGATTACATATGTTTAAACTAGGAGAGGAAAAGAATCAGTAATCCCTAAGAAAGGAGCAGAGCAGCCATAGGCAACAAGTGTTCCTCACAGAAGCCCAGAAAGCCATGGCCATTAGGAACCCAAGGCCTCCTGGGAGGCTGCAGTGCAGCGCAGTGGGCCAACATGAGTTGCTATGTTTTTCACGGCACTGCCAACTGCCTTCTGGGTACCTTATAAAAAAGAATGGCTGCAGGGTCACCTGCCAATTAATGGGGCAAGAGCTTGAATGGACAGGAAAGGCTTTCCTGGAGAGACAGACAGACAAGGCTGTCTCTGATGAGTGAGCAACAAGAAGAGTAAGTTTTTCAGTGTGAAGAGGAGATGTGAGTCCACTTCTCTGGCAGACATCATATGTTGACCAACACAATCTCTATTATCAACTGCAGTTTACTTTGCCCACCTCCCCTATAGAGGCTAAAGGAGCTAACCACTGCACCCTTGCATTGTTCTGGCCAATGAAGTGTAAGGGAAACTCTTCTGGAATTTAGAAAGGGTTTTCTTTCTTAATAGAAGAATCAGCCATGGCTGGTACCACACCCTTCACCCCTCTCGCATTGAAAGGGGTTGCTACCATAAGGAAAAGATCCAGGGAGATGTAGAGAAAGCAACTCTGACATCACTGAGCCACTGAACCAACCCCAGCAGCCACCTACTTCCAGACTTCTCGTTATGAAACATAAATGTCTTTTTATTAGTCCACTGTTGGTCAGGATTTATATTTCTAGCAGTTGAAGACCTGCATAACTAATTCTATTCCTATACCAGGATGGGGAGAGGATGGTGCCTTACGATTCTGACAGGGGACTCTTGAGGCTCAATACGGAAGAATGTGGAAAGTCGTTGTGGAATTCATGTCACAGTTTTTTAATTTCCCACACACACCATTCTGTTAGGCACCACATTAGAAGTGCCTTGTACTATACCTACTCACAGTCTTACTTATTACTATGCACAGCCCTGAAATAGAGAAGCCCAGTTATCCATTCTAATGGTTAATCACAGTCTTAGTATACTTGTACAACATGGCCAATTCTCCCTGTTTGTCTCCAGGACTCTCCACTGTAGTTTAAACCCTTTGATAATGGTCTGAAAATCATTTTCAATGTGGTCAAGAAACTGAAAAAAGTTGGAGTCTATACCAGAAAGGAGTAACTGTCATATTCCCATAAACAGGATAAATTTAAACCTTGATAGTAGTGGATATCAAAGTGTGGTCCCCAGAGCAGCTGCATCAGCGTTATCTGGGAACTTGTTAGAAATGCAAATTCTAAGATCTCTACAGACAAAGTGAATTACTTAAAAGTCTGAGACTTGCCACCCTGCAGTCCAATGGCGGATCAGGTGATGTGCTCCCTCTCATCTTACTCTCATCTTTTCCTTTTCTTCCCACTGTCTTCCAACCTCCATTTTTTCTCCCTTTGCTTCTGTTAATGTTAAAAACCTTCAGATGGCATCCAAATCCATCATTTGGTCACATTAATTGCCAAGATGATCACTGACCCCACAGTAACGCTCATCGGAAATTTTCCACTTATAGATCAGAAATGCATAACCCAAAAGGCTCCCCTCCAAGTATTTAACTGCAGAATGTCAAACCCAGGTGGGAAGCAGAGTGAAAGGTCCCAGTGCATGTCTGCCCCACCCCCAATAAACACACTGAACCTCCTTGTTCATTTAATCCATCCTACATCCTGGGCCTTTCCTCTCATTTCTCATTCCCTCCCTGTCTTAGTCCATTTGGGCTGCTCTAGCAAAAATACCATGCACTGGGTGGCTTAAACAATAAACATGTATTTCTCACAGTTCTAGAGACTGAGAAGTCAAAGATCAAGGCAGATTCAGTGTCTGGTGAGGGCCGACTGCCTTGTTCACAGAAGGCCATCTCCTCACTGTGTCCTCACATGATAGAAGGGGCAAGAGAGCTCTCTAGAGTCACTTTATAAGAGCAGTAATCCCCTACATGAAGGCTCCACCCTCACAACCTAATCACCTCCCAAAGGCCCCACATGCTAATACCATCACCTTTCGAATTAGGCTTCCGACATACGAATTCGCAGAGGGGGGACATGAACATTCAGTCCATAACACTCCCCGTCTTTCTCTTCATTTAGTAGCCACTCAGCTCTCACTTCATTTTAAAAGTAGCTCTTACCAACGACCTTACTTCATTTCAATCTCAAACTATTATCTTTGCTTCTGCCTAAACCTCACACTGTCTATTTTCATTTCTTTCAGCCAGGAGAGTGAAGGCCCAGCTTTCGATGAGCTGTGCGTATATATCCCAGAGATTCAGTCTAATTATCTTGTGCTAAAGACAAGGTATTATTGTTCCATCCGTTTTTAATTGGCTGTCACTGCGGTGATGCGCAGCGTGAACCACCTCCCCCACCCCTAGTTCCCTTTTACCAACCTCTAATTTATGTAAACGTTCACAAGGTTGTGTCTGTACACTCCCCACCGTGCAGCCCCTAGCAGATTGTTCAAACAGATATTTCCCATCTATTTTCCCTATCTCTTAAAGACTTTTGAAAATGTGATTTGGGTCGTATGTTCATTAGAATGTCATCCAACACTGAGCCTCCATTTGCAGACACAAAAGGGCGTGGAGGACAAAGCAAAGCCACGAATCCCCTCATATGAGTGTACAGTAGAGTTCTCCCCAGTTACAATCAAGTGCCCTTGTTTAAGCATCTAAAAAACAATTTTTAAAAGCATGGTAGGACAGACATCCCTTCAGGTGGTAGCTGTTTGAAGGGACATGGAAGGATGTGGAAGTAATACCTATATATCTGTATGAATTATTCTATGAACAAAGCCACACTCTCTAACCTTCATATTCTCCTTTTTTCTTTGGTTCTGATATTTCTCTATTTCTTTTTTATTATGCTCTTTGAAGCTACCACAAATCCCTTTCCGAAAAAAAACCCATAAAATCAATGATTTATTCTTACAATCAGTTGTGAGAGTATATCTGTTACTTTTTGGAATAATTAAATGATAATAATAGTATAATTTACATAGTGATCTTCACTTTTCTAAGCATTTCATTAATGCTTTTTGAAGGATCCTTACAGTAAATCCAGGAGCAGGAATTTTTTTCTTTTAACAGATGAGGAATTAAAATCTTGAGACTCTCCCAAGGTCACACATTTGCTTATTATTCACAATAACAAACTAAAACAACAAGAGCAGTTTCCATTTGCTGATTGCTAACCGGGACCTAATCTCGGGTCCCCAACTCCAAATCTCACACTATTTGCTCTGTACGCAACATCCCTCTCTTGCATCCCTGAGAGAAAGTAACTAAGCTACTGGATTGCCAGGAAGGAGAAATAATTAGAGCCTGAGCCTGCGATACCCATCCTTCCTCACTAGCATGTAACAGAATATTCACTCAGTTGCTCAAATCTGTGTTAAGTGAGTGTGGACAAGAGAGAGAGAGGAAAAAATAATGGAAAATCAGGGGTCTAGGATCTACTTCGTGGCAGAACCAAGACTAATTACTACTCTCATCATGCACTGGGAGTGCCCAATTACTCCCATTTAAACCCATTTCTCGGTCTTCCACTCTAACATACGAACTTGGGCTAGGTTATTGAGCTCTGTGAACCCGATGACGTTGCCTAAAAAATAATACTATTGGACTAGATGATTTCTACTATCTCTGTATTTTAATAGTTCCTGCTTCTACGAATGAGAGGTGGGCAGGTTCTTTTAACAGTTCTTGATAAGTAACAGTCGAGAAAGCAATGCTCAGTGACCGTCAGGTTGGGTCTGACCAACGATAGCACCAAGATTCCAAACTTGAGTGTGCAGCAGAATCGCCTGTAGTGTGTAATTCTTAGTCCTCACATCAAGAAATTCTGATGCATGGACCACACTTTGAGAAACACTTATCCTCTCCTTTAAATGCTGACCTTAAATTTGGTGATTCACTTGAGTAGTACCTGCTTCTGGTGGGTGTAGTTGGAGCCAACAAATCTTAGTTCTAGATGAAAATATTCACTGCTTTGTTAAGACCTTTTAATATTTTTATTCGCCAATGAAGTAAACACATTTTCTATTTCTAACCATGAACTTAGTGAAAAATATATTAAATAATAAGCCATCTGAAAAGAATAAATTAGCTACCAACAGAATAAAAAGAGATAAATTAGAATATTACATACTTTAAATGTGATTTTTAATCTTCACAAAAATTAAGACATTTTATTACAATAGAGATATTTCCCTTTTGTGTAAGATTCTAAATCTCAACTTCAATATCAATTCATTATAAAAATAATAAAGTTAACTAATTTTGAATAATCTTAATCATTGAAATAAAGGTTTGATTGCTCTATGCATGAAATGAAAACATCTTCTGATAAAGTAAAACTTTGTGGGCAAACTCAATTAATCATTATAAACATATAAGCAAAAGGAGAAAATTAGGAACAAAATATTGAACACTAAAGGTTTGGAGACAGGGAATTCCCCAAAACAGGACAAATCCTATAGTTCCGAAGGGATAGTGTGGAGTCTAGTAAAGAACGGTGAATAATGAAAAATTAAAAATCAACTGTTAGGGGCCGGCCCAGTGGTGCAGCAGTTAAGTTTGCACATTCCACTTCAGCGGCCCAGGGTTGGCCAGTTTGGATCCCGGGTGCAGACATGGCACCACTTGGCACGCCATGCTGTGGGAGGCATCCCACATATAAAGTAGAGGAAGATGGGCATGGATGTTAGCTCAGGGCCAGTCTTCCTCAGCAAAAAGAGGATTGGCAGCAGTTAGTTCAGGGTTAATCTTCCTCAAAAAAAAAAAAAAATCAACTGTTAAATGTCCGGTATAGCTCACTGGATGTAAATAAAGCATAATGTGTTGGCGGAGAGACTGCTACAGAGCAATAGAGCATCTTAAAACCTTCTCCAACTCAATCTTCTGACAGATTTAATTTTTTATCAACCTAAACAATTTTCCATATACACAATAGAAATCAGTGGGAAAATAAAACCTCTGTCTCTGATTTTATTACACGAACTGAAGTGTTTTCTCATGAGGTTTCTAATCTAATATTTTTGATGTGGCATAATTATTCTTCTAAATAGTCTTTTTTTGTGGAAATATTTCATATTCTTTCATTTATGACCAAACCCAAGTCAATGAATTTTGATTTTCAAGGGAAAAAAATATTTCCAAAACAGATTTCAGATTTTGTGATCCAACAGAACAGTAGTTGGCCCATCGTAGATGCTTGATGAACTTCTGTTGAATGAATAAATAAATACAGTACCCACCCAGGAAACTATGTTTCTGGTTTCATCATAACTTTTCTTTGTGAATTAATTCAATTTCTTAACTATTACTTAACTCTCTACTACATGGAAGGAAAGAACTTAACACAATAGAGAAAAATAGAAATAAAAGATAAACTGCTGTCTTTAAAAACATGAAAAATAGGAGGCCAGCCCAGTGGTGTAGCGGTTAAGTTCACACGCTCTGCTTCGGTAGCCTGGGGTTCACCGGTTTGGATCCGGGCGTGGACTTACACAGTGCTTATCAAGCCATGCTGTGGCAGGCATCCCACATGTAAAATAGAGGAGGATGAGCATAGATGTTAGCTCAGGGTCAATCTTCCTCAGCAAAAAGAGGAGGACTGGTGGCAGATGTTAGCTCAGGGCTAATCTTCCTTAAAAAAAGAAAAGGTGAAAAATAAGAAATTAAGACAAACATATAAAATAACTATAGTTCAACATAGAATATGGTAAGTGCCCATGAAAAGGTGGAAACATAGCTTAATGTGGGTTAGGAATGAGAAAATATTTTGTTCAAGTAGGAAAAGTATTTCATGGAGGCTGTATTACCAGAAATGTCCTGAGGCACTGGCAGAATTTAAACAGGAGGAGAAAAAAATGCCAAATAGAAAAACAAAATCAATATATCCAAACAAACATCAGTTAGAAGATAAAACTGAGGAGAGGACACAATTTACATGGCAAAATATAGTAAAATAAAATATTTAGGCATAAATTTAGCAAAATATATCTAAAACCTATATGAGAAAAGTGTTTAAAGATTCCTAAAAGATACAGAAATAGACTTGAACAAATAGACATTCGTTCCATGTTTGGGGATATGTCATCATAAATAAATCAATTTTCTTTGTGAATTAATATAAATAATATTCAATACACTTATAAATTTAATGTCATCTCAAAAATAACAGTCCATTTTGACTGGCCTGGGGCAGGAGTGGGGCACAGCTTGGCAGCTTTGGGGCCTCTGGGTCACTGGACTCCAGAGAAGAGTGTCTCTGGATATGACTAACCAGAATCAGCATGAAGAGCTCCAGCCTGGGGAATCCAGTGATGGGCACCCTAGTTGAGAGAGTTGAGTCACCCATGGACCATGCTCACCCCAGCCAGGACTGGACCTGCTTTGCTACAAATGTCACTGCAGCAGGTTGAGCCATGCAGAGAGATAGCGAGCTAGAGTCCAACAGCACAAGAGTGGTAGCAAACAAGAGCAACTTTGGGGATTTTCCAGACCTGAAAGTGGAACTCCTGTTTAGACTCAGACAATCCAAGAGAAAAGGAGAAGGGGACAAGAGAGTATAAACACCCTCCCTGCAGTCTCTAGGAGGGCTGAAACCAGCTGTAATCTGTGTAAACTGTAGTTATCTGAACCAGCTTTAAACTAATATTGGGGGAGGTGGTGGAGGAGCGGGTGAGACGTGACCACTGCCTTAGGCTGGATTCGCTGGAGAAAACCTCTCAGAGTGCAGTGGTTTTATTGGCGAGTCTCCCAGGAACAACGTTGTGCGGTAGTGAGGGCAGTAGAAGTGGGCAGAAGGAAGCTGAGGTGGCTTGCCAATCCCACAGAGGCTCTGGAGCTGGGATGGCCCTGCAGAGTTGTTCAAATTGAGCCAAGGGCCAGGACTTTGTATCCTCTATTTGGCCAGTTGTTGGGGTGGCTTGTATACCCTCGGGCAAGGCAGCTCCCTTCTGCAGGCAGAGGGTGAGGCTCAGAGAGGGACTCAGCTGTGAGCCATCAGCAGCCAATACACCATGTATCTGAGAGAATGAATGGCTTATTTCTAAGGTAGGTCTGGGTGATGCACCACACCATCCTTTCCATGCATACCTGCACCACAAATGGTTACGGAGCGGTTCGGGCCACTTAGATGTGTCTACAAAATTTCATTATCAAAATTATGAAATCAGTGTGTCTGCACATCTCTGTATCCTCCACAAATTTTAACCCAGTAATCTGTACATATTAGATACTCAATAATTATGGGTAGATACTCACAGAGGTTCGGGGATTGGAGACCAATGGAATCATCAGATCATTAATAGTGACAAGGGAGCCAGGAGGGGAAGCCAGTTTGAGATGAAAAGAAGATGAGGATGGTCCATTTTGGACAAATTTAATTTAAAGTGACAACAGTATGGTTAGGTAGAGATGTTCAAAAGTGGTTAAAAATGGTAGGATAATAGTTTTGGGGATACGTCAATGCTACACAACAGAATTGATGACGTCTTTTTCTCAGTTCTTAAATGTAAGAAAAAATATCTGGGGATGGAAGGTGGAATAGCAGACAAATATTTCCCCTAATAGTTTTTATAGAAGATAAAATATAGTTAAAATAAACAGCAGGGATGTCCTTACAGCTTGTGACCAGAGGGGCTAAGGGATAATTCCACTCCAGCTGTCTTGAGATTCAGGCTGCGTAAGCAGGGAATATGGTAGGGTTACAAGTACAAGAATAGCTCCAATCTCAATGCTCCAAGTCCTCACCTATGGAAAGAACAGACGGTCTCAGCTTTTTTATGTAGGGCCTCCTCTCCCTAAATATTCCAAGAATTTCCAGAAGTGCCCACATGTATCATTTACATGGCCCCTAAGCCTCACCAGGATTGGGCCCTTGAGGAAATCACCTCCACAGAGACTCCAAGGGCAGGGGGTGGGCTGTGGGGGTGTGTCAGAGCCTCTCCTTACAGCTCAGCGGTCCTCCTGCTCCAGTGTTCTCTCAGGCTGCTGGCCGTGGGCCTCTGCCATCCTGCAGGTGCTCATTCAGGACCATTGGCCCCCAGATGTCTGCAGTTTATCATTCTCTCCAGTCAGAAGACAAATCCTTTTTCTTTTCTTGTTCACTTCTTTAAAGATGATGTGAGAGTGGAGCTATTTTGAACCCAGACAATTGTCATTTTTCCTTCCTCAAGCACATGAGCACTTACAGTCAGGTTTAGCTTCCGTGAGCACCTAGACGACATTGGTGGTGGAGAGATGGGAGTCTTAGGGCACGGGTGGCCTCTCAGAGTCCCTGCCAGGCTACTCCTTTCCATATGTGTTACTGAGCCATGGTTCTGTTTATCATTACCTTGTCTCAGTTCCCATTTTCTTCCTTTTCCTCTTCCCATGGCTTCCTTTGGTCCTTGTTGGTATCCAAAGTGCCCTAAAGTATAAATCTCACTGTAACGTCCCCAGTTTGATATATAAAGACTGATTCTAGTAGTTTCCAAGCACTAGGCAAGTTCATCTTGAAAACAAAAAATGCAATCTACTTTCAATATGAAGAGGAAATGTTGTCTGAAAGCCTAGGGATAAGAGTTAAACCCATCGAAAATCAATAAAAAACCCTTTAAAGGCCACCATTCTCTTTCATGACATTTTTCTTAATGCTGAATGTCCCATACCACCAGACAGTCAGGTAAGAGGATTGATTTTTATAGAACTCTGGTTCAGGAACATGCAACCATCATAGGGAAGGTGGAGGGGCTGAGGAGAAAAGAGAAAATGGATTTCTCTGCTTCCTCCCTAGCACAGCCCCACAACTCTTTTGCAGGAAATAACTTCCACACACAGCATTAAGGAGCAGTGTTTTTCAGCCACTACATTTGAGTGCTGGATACCCCAACTCGGATACCCCAGGAACCTACCAGATTCCCAACTCTGCCACAGATTTGCACTAAAGGCTGCCCTCACTTAACCTCCTTATGACTATAAAATGAAGGGAAAGATACCTGCCCGTCACAAGTCAGCACCCTGCTCCAGGCAAATCTACTGGTGATTTAATATAATAAAGTAGATAAGTGCTTCAAAAAACTACAGAAAATTTAAAAATGAGGGTTTATCATCTCAATGGAATTCATGAAATTATTAAAAATTTCCGGAAAACTATTTTTCATCCTATCCAGGGATCGGCATGATAAAGCATTCTCCCCAGCCAGGTAGAAAGCAGGAGAAGGACAAGCTGCTCACCGTCCATCTGAGAGACTGGCCCTGGGTCAGTTCTAATGAAGGTGACTCCAGCTGTTTCACTTCTACAGCTGGCCATGAATTTTTACAACCAACTTTCTTCTTCTACTCAGTTTCACCTTTGACATGGGCCTCCTCTGACCTTCAACTCCGTCTTCCAGATCACATCTGTATTATGCTGGCTCTGACATCTGATTCCTGACATCCTCTGGCCTTAAGACCTCTCTGTCATGAATAAGCAGCCAAAGTCCACTCTTTCAGACTTTCATACCCACAGGTTGTGATGAGAACTTTCATGTGATCAAACATGGAAGCGTCAGGAACATTTTTAGGAAGGCAAGTGTCTATAAGAACCAACAAATGAGGCAACATCCCAACTCAAAATTAATACAAGTTATTCTAAGAATGGAAGCCAGTCAACACGAACAAATAACTGAATTGCTCCTCCAAAGGGTCTCTGTGGAAAGTATTTGAAAATAAGAGACATTGAAAAATAAAGATTTGGGTGATTATCCACTATCATTACTCCACGCAGCACCTAGATATTCAACTTTGCTTTCCAGTCAGATGAAAGCTTCTTGAACTAGTATTTGCGTTCTGTGTATTTTTTTCAAGAGATCTATGTAGACACGCCTCAGCTGACAAGGAAATTGCCACTTCTTCCCTGTCTTCTTTCTCCCTTCCCCTCACTGCTGAGCTCCTCTCCACCGGCAGACTTTCCAGAACTACCTGGATCCAATTGCGCGGCTCAGAGAGAACTGCAAAATGTGTTGGAGCTCTTGGTTCAGAAGTGAGGAAAGGGACATAAGAAATTTTAAGAGCTACGTGTATCAGTTAGAAATGTTAATTTTCAGTTAAGCCAAACCCTTAGGAACAAAAGATATTTGTTGTTTTCTCAACAAGAAGCCCAAGGGTAAGTGTCTTTAAGGTTGGTTCAACAACTCAGTGATTCATCAAGGATCCAGGTTTTCTCTGTAAATTCTGCTAGTAAGTTGAGGTGCTTCTCTCAGAATAGTTCCTCATCACTGTCTCCAACCAGTCCCAGACCAAGTGTGTGTACAGTGACTGTCTCCTAATGAGGTGACCTCTTCTCTCCTCAGTGCACTGAGGGTGCAAAGGGGGGGTCATTGATTTCTGATTCTTAAGGCCCTTGACCCTCAGGTGTGAAGAGCTTGAACTTCCAGTCATTTGTAGTATTCCAAGGTGAGTTACCACCTAAAAGTATAGATGAAGAAAGGAATAGAGCAGAAATAAGAGGGTAAATTAGATTAACTCACCTATCCCATCTAGCCCTAACTTTCTATTAAAGGTAGTGGGGGAAAAATGCATTGAGAGCAAATCCCAGTGCAATGTGCTACTAGAGAGACAGGAAGAAGGGTAAGACAATGCAGGAGAGGAGCTGGCGCAAGTACACACGTTACTCTCATATGAGGCATAAGAGGAGCGGTGCCAGCAGGGCTTCAGAGGACAGAGAGAGCAGAGCTGATTGCGGAAGGGGAAGTCTTCTGCAGGAGGTGGCCTCTGGGATGGACTTCAAGGTGTCGCTATGCTAGAAGTGTGAGCTGAACAGGAAGGGCATTGTGGAGACCCTCGGGTGTTAGATTGTGGAAGTTATACTTAAGGAAGACAAAAAAATAAGGCATTAAAATCTTCTGATGATAAGAGACATAAAGAAAGTTCTGCCAAAAAGCAATTAATTTGGAATTGACATAAACACTGGACTGGAGGAAACTAACTAAGTTCTAGAAGTCCGGTTAGTAGGAGACTGCACCAATCCAGAGAGTGAGGACTGGAGCTGACATTCTAACAGTGACACAGAACAATGAGGAGACAGAATCTTCAGGCCCTGGCAGCCGAGAGAATGTGCCAGAAAGAGAAGGGGGGAAGTCAGTGACCATGACCTCGATGATAATGGCTGGGTCAGCAGTGCCATTAACCAGAACAGCAAGGTCGGGAGGAACATCATTTTAGGGAGCTGAAGGGAAATGTGGAGAGAACTTTCATTTTGAACGTGTTGACTTTTCATGTGTTTCCTGGCATGTAGAGAAATAAATCAGACAGCTGTTTGGGAATGTGAGCCTGGAGTTCGGGAGAAAGGCAGTCGGGGTGGGGAGGTGCATCTGTAGAGGCAAGTACAGTGGAGGGATGAGCTAACCAGGGAGAGGATGAGAAAAGACAAAGAAAGAGAAGGGAAGGGGGCACTAACAGAAACCTCGAGAATGCCTATATTTAGAAGGAAACTTATATTCTCATCACATTTATCACACTGTACAGAAGTAGCTTGAGGGCCGACTGTGCCCTGAGCACGGTTGAAATCCCCAGTGTCTCCACAGTACAAATAAATATTTAATAAGTATCATTAATAAGTAGATGGAGCTAAGGGGAAAAAAATTTAAAAGAAAGGGAGAGAGCCAAAAGAAATCAAGTAATGCAATGTTTCCATAAGCAAGGAATTTGCAAGATAAAGTTGTCTGTGGTATCATCTCCTGCATCAAAAAGAATGAGGACTGGGAGAAAGCACCTGCATTTGGCAACTGGGAACTCATTCAGATTATTTGAGAACGAGTTCAGGAGACCTCAGTAGAATGGTCATGGTAGAGACCATGTTGTAATGGGCTGACTGGGAACCAACTGCTTAAAAGAAAAAAAGTGCAGATACATGATAGAGGCCAGTCTTTAAAGAATGTCAGCTTTAGAAAGAAGGGAAGCTAGGGTTTGGCAGAGTCGCAAAGTCAAGGGAAATTTTTGCTTAAAGCAGAATTTCCTGAAATGTGTTTATAGATGTTAATAAACACTGCAGAAGAAAACAAAAGAGAAAAGATGGGTTTGATGGTAAAATAATTTGGGGATAGATATATAGAGAGAGTTAGCAAAGTTAAACAGATTTCTCTTCATTATCCCAGAACTTGTTAGAACTCTTAACAAACTGCCAGTTATAAATATTCAAAAGAGAGATAATCGTATATAGGCTGACTCACACTTATTTGACAAAATGAGGCTGTTTTTCCACTGAGTTCCTCCCAAAACTACTGTTAGGTAGACAGACTTTGGAAAACGTAGCTTAAAGGAGAGGGGAGACAATTTTACAAGCCCAGGAGAAATAGGCTGTCAAAAAAGGAGAGACTATGGAAGAAGTAGGTAAAGGGATACTGACAGGAGAAGGTGCCAGAAGGTGTGAGAAGGGACGTGACAGGGTGAACAGGAGGAGAAGGGAAGGACGCTCTTTCCTCAGCTGTCTCAGAGATAAGAGGAGAGAGGGTGAGTGAAAGATGTCAGCAGCGTTTACACAGAGAAAAGGGAGTTGAGGCCGTTCCTGGCAGAAGGCTTCCTTCTTTTCAGAAAAGAAAAGGTTAAGTGTGGCAAAGGACACAGGGCGGGCTTGATCAAGGGGCAGAGAAACATCAGGCCCTGGGGCCTGGGAGGGACGCCAGCAACAGCGGAACCAACTGTGAAGAAAGTGGGGCGGGGCAATATCGGTTTCAAAATTGTGTTTTTATTCACTGTCAAAATTATAATTACATGTAAGCTTTGGCCTAAAATTTCACTTTAATGGGATTTACTCCACAGATATGTTGTCATAAGTCTGTTGTTGTATGCACAAGGATGTTCATTACAGCATTGTTTACAGTAGCAGAAAAAAATTTTTTTTAGAGATTCGCCCTGAGCTAATATCTGTTGCCAATCTTCCTCTCTCTCTCTCTCTCTTTTTTTCCCTCCTCAAAGCCACAGCACATAGTTGCATATTCTAATTGTAAGTCCTTCTAGTTCTTCTATTTGAGCTGCTGCCACAGCATGGCTACTGACAGATGAGTGGTGTGGTTCCGTGCCCAGGAGCCGAACCTGGGCCGCCGAAGCAGAGCACCCCAAACTTTAACCACTAGGCCATCAGGGCTTGCTCTTAAAAATACTCATATGTAAATTAATTGAGGGTAGTTAATAAATTAGGCCACATCCTTACATCAAAACATGACGTAGGCAGACAATAAGAATGTACTGACTTGGGCAGACGTCCAGGATATTTTGATTAAGTGACTATATCAATTTATAGAATAATATGTGTAGTATAAACTCACATGAAAAAAGCATGTGTTTGTGTGTGTGTGTGTGTGTGTGTGTGTGTGTGTGCAGGCACAAAATATCTGATGGTTGCCCATCAAAGTAGATAATTGTATAGGCTGTGGTTTGGGGGAATCCAGGCTGGTAAGGAACGGGGAGTTTTTTACTTTTTACTTAATATCCATCTGTGTATATGTCTTACTGTGAGCACATATTACATAGACAACTTTTAATTTGTTCCTTCTTGGGCCTACATTCTTGAAACGTTTCTTTTCTTCTGTGGCACAATATTGCCCCCCGGCTCCCAAGAATCTCCCGCCGTCAACAGGCCCTGCCACCTCTGAGGACTTCATGAGAGATAGAGGCCACTTAAGTTTGCTGACAGTCCACCTTGTAGCTTTGGAAAAGTCACCAACCCCTTCTGGGTCTCTGACCTCCAGCAGATCGTCACAAAAATTTCATTCAGCTCTAAGTTTGATCCCAATGCTATAGCAAACAGACTAGAAAGGGCTACGTTAGGATGATAGGGAAACATTTATTTCAGAGGGAAAGCAAGCTTTGGTTTGCAATAAATAATGTAACATGGATTCCTGGAACATAAGTGCTTTTATAAGTGAAGCCTGATCATGCATGACTAAAATCCAGTAAAAATACAGATTTGGAAATTATTTTCATAGAAACACAATTTTGCCTAAATTTCTCTTTTATTATTATTTCTTCTATGAACTCATAATTTCTCTCGCATTTTTATTTTTTTTTATTTTCAAAGAGGAATTCTTCGTCTCTTATTTACTTTTCAGAAAATCCCATCAAAATTTGCTGCTACAATTAGAGTGTAGATATTTCTTATAACCACTAGGGGTCAGACTACTACATTAATACAAACCGATCCCAAATTGAAAAGCAGTCTTATTTGGTTGAGGGCTATGCCAACTTATTTTCCTGCCTAAGAAAGAAAGACTGGCCATTTAAATTAAACATTACATAATGAAGATAATGAGAAAGAATGCATTTGCAAGAGAAACTCAGAAAGTTGAAACCATCGTATATAATATACATAATATAAAGAAATTTCATCCTTAATAAAAATTTCAGTTATTCACTTGCTCATTCTGGTCGGCAAGATATTACTCCAGTCAAGTGAGTTCAGATTGGAGGATTAATCATTGAAGTGGGCAAATGCTAAGAGAGCAGAAACAACTAAAACTATGAAACTGTCAGCAAAAAAGAAGAAATCCTCATTTTCAAAGGATGGACTGCATGACTAGCAGAGGATTGAGATGGATGGCAGAAACATTTTTCCAGTGGATTTCAGGCATGCTAATAATAAATCGGAATCACCTTACAGCAGTGAAAGCGTTCAGGGACACGGGCAGAGGGCAGCCCTGGACTCGCCTGTGTTCCAGCTTCCAACCTTAAACCTTAAAATACCTTCAAACCTTAAAATTAGACAGATTTATTTAGTAATATTGTTACTTATAAGATAAGAAAGTAAGGAAAAAACATGCCAAAGTTTAAAAAAAGAAGGTACTGCCAAGATACATTATTATATACTGTCATCATTTAAAAAATGGAACAAACTGAGATCATAGATCATATCCATTGTCAAACAGAGTTAAAGTAATAAATGAAAGCCAGACTTCAATCTATTTATATTTTTAATGACAGAGTGTTCTGAAGTAAGCGCTCTAAGTCTGTATGTGAAAATGTATGCAGATCATTCTCTGGATTGATAGGCAAAAAATGAAAAATAGTTACCTGTTGGGGGTGGAGTAGAATTGGATGCATAGGGGTGGGGTGAGTATAAGAATATAAGGTGTGTTTCGTTATATATTGTTTTGATATCTTTACCCATGTGAATGTATTACCTCTTTAAAAATTTTGTAATTAACTTAAGAACTTCACAGATGAAGGGAAAATGTGGGTCAATACAAAAACAAACACAATTAAAATGAAATTAATTAAACATGAAAGTCCCCCCAGGATTGGCATGGGGGTTAGGAAGGACATAGGGCCATCTGTTGCTACAATGAGTTGGTAATAAAAGAGTGATATTGTGTTTTACAATTGGCCATCTCAAACGGCTGTATCCAAAGGTTCTGTCTGGCAGTTTTATCACCAGGGCCCCAAACTCCCTCTGACCTGCTTGCCTCTGACCCTCCCTCTCTAGAGAGACAACTAAATCAGGACAAGGACCATTCCATCCCTCTTCTTTCTTTTGACACACACACTCATGCACATGCACACACAAACACGTTTCTCAGCAAAGTCTTAATGAATGTTAACCTATGCAAATAAAGCATGGAGAGGGTCACAAGCAAATCAGTTCCACAAATAGCCAACTGCTGAATGCCAGACTTGGGTGTAGTGCAATTCCTACCAAGATGCCAGCAAGATGATTTATAAACCCTCACAAGATTATTCTAAAATTTATATGGAAAGGCAAAGCAACTAGAATAGCGAAAGCAGTTTCGAATACAAAGAATAAAGTGGGGGAAATCGGCCTTCTTGATTTCAATGTATTCTATAGCTACAGTAAGCAAGACCGTACGGTGTTGATGAAAAAATAGACACACAGTCAATGGGGTAGAATGGAGAACCCAGAAATACACACACGCAAATATGTCCAATTTGTTTTTGACAAAGGTACAAAAGTGATTCAGTAGAGGAAAGATAACCTTTTCAAAAAACAGTGCTGGAGCAATTGGACACCCATAGGCCAAAAGATGAACCTCGACCTAAACTTCACACATTAAGGAAAATTAGCTCAAAATGTACTAAAGACTTAAATGGAAATGTAAAACTAAAAACTTCTAGAAAAAAATAACCAAAGGAGAATCTCCTCAGGATCTAGGACTAGGCAAAGAGTTCCTAAAGTTAATACCAAAAGCACAGTCCCTTAGAGAAAACACTGATATACCGGACTTCAGCAAAATTAAAATGTTTGCTCTGTGAAAGACCCTATTGAGAGGATAAGGAGATAAGCTACAGTTGGGAGAAAATATTTGCAAACCATGTATCTGACAGAGGACTAGGGAAGGGCAAATTAAAACCTCAGCAAGGCATCATTACACACCTGACAGAATGGCTGAAATAAAGAAATGAGACAACCACAAATGCTAGCAAGGATGTAGAGAAACTGGACCAGTCATACATTGCTGGTGAGAATGCAAAATGCTACAGACACCCTGGAGAACAGTTTGGCAGTTTCTTAAAAAACTAAACCTCTAGCTACTGTAATGGCCCAGAAACTGCACCCTAGGGCTCTTAGCCCAGAGAAAAGAAAACTTACATTCCCACAAAAACCTGAACAAGAGTGGTTTTAGCTACTTTATTTGTAATAACCTAAAACTAAGCACAGCCCAGCTGTCCTTCAATGGATGAATGGTTATGCAAACTCTGGCATATCCACAGCATGCAATAGCACGCAGGGACATAAAGGAAGGTTGCAGTAATGAATGCAGCCACTTGGACGCATCTCCAGAGGATCATGCTGAGTCAAAAAAGCCAATCCCAAAAGCTTACATACCTATGATTCCTGACGGACCCTGACTCATATAATTTTCCTTTTAAAACACTCTTCAAGATTTTGAAGTGCACTGACCTTCGAGGCTTTTTGGATGTCTTGGTAATTATTAAATTTAAAGTTAGATAATTAATACAACTCTTTGCAGAGTTGGAATTTCTGACATAAAAATTGCATACTTTATTTGTCACAAACTTTAATTAAGAATTATTCTCGCTTAATAGACTTTTTCCTCTGAGGATCCCCAAGTGCTTTAAAAGAGCTAAGGAATTAATTTCAGAATCTCTAGACACGAAATGGTCAATTTCAAGTGGAAATGTGGCCACGACTGAGCAGTCCCTTTCTTCAGTCTAGCCCACAGCTATCAGGGGAAATCTTCTGCTGTGTGCCGTCATTTTGGTGCACCTCTTGCCTTTTGTCTTGTATGGCTGTGTCCCTTTTATTTCTTCAATCTTAACACTGTTAATTATACAAATAAAACGTTGTTGTGTGGAGTTTTTTTAAGGAAATTCAGAGAATAAATAGGAGATAACCTAATTGCTCATTTATAAGAGAATTGTTGAAATAATTATGGAAACATGCAGTTTTATCTTTTTTAATGAGGTGCATTTAAAAAAGTGGCATGACAAAATTTTCCAGGATATATTACTGTTATAAGAAAGGAAGTCACAAAAAGGTAAGCACAGTATGATCACAGATTTTAAAAACGTGTAAGTAGGGGCCGGCCTGGTGGCACAGTTGTTAAGTTCGCATGTTCTGCTTCGGTGGCCCAGGGTCCGTCGGTCCAGATCCCGGGTGCGGACATGGCACTGCTTGGCACGCCATGCTGTGTTAGGCGTCCCACATATAAAGTAGAGGAAGATGGGCATGGATGTTAGCTCAGGGCCAGGCTTCCTCAGCAAAATGAGGAGGATTGGCAGCAGTTAGCTCAGGGCTAATCTTCCACCAAAAAAAAAAAAAATCTATAAATATGTGTACAGAAATAAAACATATATAAATATTATCAAACGAATAAAGAAAAGACCCACAAGGATCCATCTAAATTGTTGAAGTGGTTAAATGGAAAGGAATATTAAAAAGAGCATGTACAAAGGCCAGCCCAGTGGTACAGCGGTTAAGTTAGTACTTTCTGCTTTAGTCACCCAGGGTTCACCAGTTCAGATCCTGGGTGCAGACCTAACACTGCTCATCAAGCCATGCTATGGTAGGCATCCCACATATAAAATAGAAGAAGACAGGAACGGATGTTAGCTCAGGGCCACTCTTCTTCAGCAAAAAAGTGGAGGATTGGTGGGGGGTGTCAGCTCAGGGCTAATTTTCCTCAAAAAAAGAGGATGTACATAAGAAGATTTGTACTTGAATTTTACAATCAGCATGTAACCCCCATTTCTAGAACAATGCTTGATAGAAGGTTGATAATGAACAATTGTTGAATGAATTTATGAGTTCATTAATGAATTAGTGGATTCTATAACTCTGTAAAAAACCGTAAGAACTACAAATAAGTAAAAACAAATAGAAAACACCTAAAATCTGCTACCCAAAGAACCATTTTACATTTTGGGGTGTATTTATATACCAATATATTTATTTTTCTTTTTAATATATTAAAATGATACACAATATTTTGTAAATTAGCTTTTTCCAATAAAATATATACCAGTGCATATTTCCAAGCCAATGAAAATATATCTAAATAATTTCTAATGGCTGCTTTCTGTTCTAGCATTCATGATTTTTTATGATAGAATTACTCTTAATTTAAATGCCAGTAATGTTCATTCGCTCATTCATTTATTCAGCAAAGAGTTACTGAGAATCCACAATATTCCAGGCAGGGAGGAACTCAGGCAGGTGCAGAGAATATAATTGTTAATGGAAAAAAAAAGTCACCCCTCGCCCAGACCAACTTGAGAAAGAAACATTATGTAAATAAATGGAAAGATAAACATATAGTTTTAAAATTTAAGAAACTTGGGAAAAAAAGTTATGCATACAAACATCATAGGAGAACTACTTTATATAAAAGAATCCAGTAACTTCTCTTGGCGAGCGTGCAGTTGAAGCTGAGCTTGTAGGAAGGGGTGAAGTCAGCCAGGCGGAGGGAGCAGAGGGCACTGCAGGCAGTGACACAGAACCAGGGGAGAGGACACATCTGTGGAACCGAGAGGAACATTGTGACTGGGGGAGGCGGGGCACTAAGGTTAGGATTCAGGGCCGAACTTTGGCTTTTTATTCTAAGCACAAAGAGAGCCACCAAAAGGGAGCAACATAGGGAGGGGTTTTGCTTTTGTTTTGCCCTTCTCCTCTCTCTCCCACTCTGTGCATGTAGCTCAAGATTCTTCTTTTTTCAAGTGCACTACCTGCCGAGAGCAGAATGGATGGAGCAGCAAGCGTGAAGAAAATACCTGCATAAAGAAGAAGAAAATGAGGGTCCCAGCCTTGGAATTGTCCGTTTAAGGAGCAAGAATGGCTATCCATGAATAACAGTTGTTGTGGAACGATTTGGCGAAGGAAGATGATGGGCAAAGAAAAAGGGAAGTGTCTTTTGTAACATTTGAAAGCACATAATATTTTACATATAATTTCAGAGTCTTTGTTAAACTCCCAGGTGGAAAACCACAGCTTTAAGATGCGTCGCCATCCCCATCAAGATAGGGAGGCGGGAGGGGTTTGTGTCACAGTTTTCTGAGACCCTTGAACGGCTCTTGCTCTCACTGCTCTTCTCATCTTCCCTCCCACCCTTTCAGAAGGCACAGAGAACTCAGGAGCCGTGGTAAAGAGAGCTCCCAAATATTAAAACTAATTTGCACTCTGTGCAACTACTCACTCAATAAAGAAGATGACTACCCAGAAGGAGCGTGCTGGGAGCAGAAAGAAACTAATCTAGTGCCGTTCCCTCTCCATGATGTATTTAGAATGAACTGTTACAACCTGGCTAGTGATGGAATACCTCCCAAATTTCTCCAGTTGACCTTCCCTGCCTGGCCCTTTCCTGTGGCAGGTTTGTGTTACGAAAAATATTTGCAAACATGCCAACAATAATTGAGTCTCCTTTCCTCAATCGCCAGGGGACAGGCGCCTGATACTACACCGCAAGTATTCATTCTGAACCGAGAGATAGTTTGTTGTTGATTTTTGTGTAGATTCTTTACTAGTCTTTTAAACAAAAAATGTTTTCATTTATCCAACTATGATAAGGTGCTTTACCATATGTATTTTACAGCATTCTATAAATGTCAGAGACTATGGCATGCCCACTGCCATGTTCCTTAAGGAATAGGGGCAATACCAATACAGTTTCCAGGAACCTGAAGAATTGAGTCTCTGTAACTTTCTGCTATGAAGGTTAAAGAGTCCTACAGCAGATCTGAAGGTCGCTTCTTCTCTGAAATTGCCATGGAGCCTCTGGCTGCTCTGAGCCATAGGTCAGAACTATGGCTCTGAACTCATCCAGCATTCATACACCCCTCATGGCATTAGGTACCTAGTTATGTGATATGTCTTGTCTTTGCAAGATCCTGGAGGGCAGGCACTATGTCTTAGCCTTATCTATGTTCCCTATAAAACGGGAGCATGCTTGATAATCGTAAAAGCTCCTAAACATTGAGGGGGTAGGGAACAGAGTCTTAAAAAAGAAAAAAGCAAAAATGGCATCCAGACAGACAAGATGTTCTGAGGTTAGAACAGTTTACTTGGTTATTAGATCATCCTTTGCATCCATATTCTGAGGCAGAAAACCTAAATGTGGTGCAGACATTAATATTTGTCAGGAATCCTCTGGCTCTGGGGTTGTCTGGATGGTAGAAGATGAAGCCCCCACCCCGAGGAGGGTCAGGCCCCGGGAAGAAACTTGAGCACCTCGTCCCATCACACCCTGGCTTGGGGTCTGCCCAAATATGTCTTTACGGGGTGCAGACATCAGAGGAACCCCAGGCCCAGTAGATGGCCTGGCCTTCCCTCAGAAGCTGACACAGAAGATCAAACCAGATCTCCTGGCTCACTGGATCCAGTTTCCCTGAGCTCCTTTTAACCTGTCAGGTCGCCACAACCTGAAGAGTCCTCTTCTCACAGGAACAGGCCCAGCTCGGGACAGCTGTGTTCAGGGGGCACAATGCCTGAAAAACTGGGAATCTTGTGAGCTCAGCCCTGTGCTGGCCATGCTGGGAGGGGCACTCAAGGAGCCACAATTTAAAAAGACATGACATATTAAAGTGAGGCAAGAGGAATGGCAAGAGAGCTGGAAACTGCGTTTCGAAGAAGCATCAAGGAACTGAGGGTGTTTAGCCAAGAAGAGAAAAGGCATGGTAGCTGCCTTCTAGAATTTGAAGGAAGAAGGTGTGTGAATGGTGTTGAGCGTTCCTAAGTGAACCAGATGGCAGAATTAGAAGCAGTGAGTGAAGCTCATACAAGGCAGATGTTTCAGTCTGGATTCTTTAGAAAACAGACTTGAAGGCAAAGCTTAGGTATTACTGCTTTATTTGGAGGTCCAATCTCAGAGAAAAAGGGAAAAGGAAAAGAGATGTGAGTCAGGGAACAAGGGAGAGCAAATACAAGACTATGTTACCAAGTTGCCCACAACTTCCCCCAAAACACGGCTGGTCACACAGGATGTTTCTGGAGAGCTGGGGTGGGCCAATGCACTGTGGAGCATAGCACAGGAGGAAAAGCTAGCAGTTGCTCTTCTGGGCCCTTCTGTGTCTTCTCTCTCCCCACATGGCATGAATACCCCTGCACTTCTTAGTTACCTTCCTCTGCCCCTTTGGCACTGAGAAAGCCAGAGCTCCCGTGGGTGCAACCAGCTCTGACCCGGGCAGTGCGCTGCTGCAGCTTCCACTGTTGTGAGTGTGACAAAGCCTGTGCCGAAGCCCAGCCCTCACCCTGAGGAAGGTCAGAAACAACTCTAGGGTAAGAAGTGACCACAATGGCAGCAGCGACCAAGCCTTCATAACTGTAGGAATGGCAGGAAGCAAGGTTCGTCGTGGCCGAGGGCTGGGGCAATCAAGGTTGAGCAGATATAGGTGGGTCCAAGGCTGCACCAGTACAGCAGCTTTCAGTAAGATGTTGTTTTCTGACACCCAAAACCAACCAATGATGGGAAAGCCCAGTGCTTCTCAAATACCTGGAGATCTTGTCAAAGGAAGATTCTCATTGAGCAAGTCTGGGAGGAGGCCTCAGATTCAGCATTTCTAACTCCCTCCCAGGTAACGCCCTGCGGCTGCTCCCCAGACTGCACTGACTATTGGGTGATGGTCTGCTTCACAAAGGAGTGGGTTTCACATCCCTGGGTGTGTTTTAGCACATCTTGCTTTGATTGATCTTCTGTCACAAAGTCAGGGATTTTGCAGAAAGTTCTGCCTTGAGTGAAAGATTGAACTAAATGACCACTGTAGAACCTTCCAAATCTAAGATTTTGATTTATTTTCCAAAACCTGATAAAAACTAAACTAGCGATGAATGATAAAATAGTTAACAAAGAGGAAATGCCTAGCTTGGATCGTATTCATTGCTCACTTTTCACTGACTCCTTATCAGACCCAGATCACAATTAGCCCAGATCCTGGTTGAAGTTCAGAGCTTTGCCTAACGACGACTGACCGGGAAGAGATGTAATTGTCAGTAATTAAACGACTGTGCTTTTCTCATCATCTCCCTTCCAGTGTCCTTCCTCATGCACCAGAAACTCAAGAAGTAAATGCAGACATGTTAAAAGGTATAGATAAGACATCTAGGATCGTTAAAGACCTTCTCCTCCAGAGATTTAGGGAACCTGAGTTAAATTTAAAGTAAAAATGCAATCATTTTGCTTCATTCCCTAATGAATAAAAAACAGAAACACAAAATCTCTTCACTCCAGAAACTTAGAGATTGGGAGTTTCAGGAGAGCTGAGTTTTCTAGAAAGACAAAAATTGACCCTTTAGAACTATATTGTTTTCTTTTTTTACTCTAATCCTTTGTAACCACTTAGAACTGCTCTACAAATTTGAATTACAGATGTTACTTCTCTTTAATTTTCAATTAGTTTCTCGAATTCTGGCATTCTGTTATCAGGAGTCAGGGCTTCAGCCTCTTTAAGCTTCCTCCACATACACACTGTCCCCACGTGCCAGGGCTTCCACACTCTAGAGGGACGCTCAGCTTCCCTCTCAGCAGAGAGAACTGGAGTCACATTGGATTGTAACTGCCACTGCTCCTCTCTGCCACATGGTGGCACTATTGAAGACGGGTTCTACCCAGTGATGGTGTCAGTGGCTGCAAAGAGCCTTTGCTGATCCAGACTCCTGTCAAGATTTCCGGGGTTCCTGGGGGAAAGACAACCCCACCTCCCAGTGCTGAGGAATCCACACCGTTGTAGCTCTTTGTTCCATGCTCTTTCTCATCACACATGCCCACTTCCAAGGGTGCCAGCCAGCTCCCCCACCCTGCCCCCACCCCAGGGATGCTGTTAGGGACTAATCCCAACATCCACCACCTCACAGATCCAGAATCCTTTTCTCTCTTTCCTCCCCAAAGAGGGATGTGCAGTTAGCCTTTAAACCCTCAAAAGACAAAATGTGTTATTCTCTTTCTTGTACAATCTGCGCAAACCTTTCTTAGGAAATCCAGCCGCAGTGACTCCTCGGTGCCCTAACCTAGCATCCTATTCACTTCCCTGACTTATTAGACAAGATGCACTGAACATAATTTAGCTTTGTGTTCACATCTAAAGACCAACATTATCAACATCGTGGTTTGGTTTGGTTTAGTACTGTTTGGTTTTTTTAGGTACGTATTTAAGTGCCTTTTACAGTAGAAAAATTACAGGGTCACAGCAGTCATGTGTCTTAACTCAGATCACAGAGCTGGTATTTGGGGGAGCCTTGATTTCAAATCTGTCTCTGGCCTGAAGCCCATATTCTTTTCCCACCACACGGCCCCTGCCTCCCTGCCTGGGGCTCTCTGACATGGGTCATCCCCCTTCTCCTCCAACCTTAGAACCGCTTTTTTTTGGCATGCATATCTTTATACTCTGGCTAAATTTAACTACTACCTTTTTCCCAAAATTGAGCTATACTTTCTCATCTCTGTGCCTTTGCTCATGTTGTTTCCCTTTTCTTAAATTGCCCTTTATTTCATCCCTGCCTTTAGAAACTCTAGTCATTCTTTAAGACCCAACCCACACATTAACCGCTCCTTCGGGTCTTTTAAAATACCTCCCACCGAAGGCAATCTCTTTCTCCTTTGAACCCCCCATAACATTTCATGCATAGTTTTTTATGGTGATTTCATTCCTACACTGCAGACGCTGGAGGGTATCCTGACCTCAGGGAATGTATGTCTTTAATTTTTTATTTCCTGCAGCATCTAGAATAGCACCGTATACTTAGCATTTAGTAAATACATCTCAAATGGAATTCCATTGCCAAAAGCATCCCAGAATCTTTAGTAAAATTCTCTCTCCAATCTAAACATGATCCCTCTTAGCATACTCTACTCCCAGCAGGGTTAGATACAAAATAGGAAGTAAAGGATGATATTGAGGATGTTTTTTATAAGTTGCAGAAGTCCCAAATCGTTCTAAGGGCTGGGAACTTCTATTGACAGGTTCGGTGGCCTCACAGCACGGGAGTTTATCCATCCCTGAAGCTGAGAAGAGCTAGAGCAAGTGGGGAGTTGTGGAGGCAGAATTAGGGTGTCACTTCACAGGGCTCATCGCACTCTCTTCCCTTGGGTACCACGATGCCATGTTCAGTTTGCTTTCCTAATATCTCACTGACCCCAGACCCCTCTCCTCAATCTCTCAGTGCCGGAGTGCCCCAGGACGGGGTCTCACCTCTCCTATTACTCTCTTTATTCACTTTCTCCATTGGAGGGTGACTTTTGCCACCTGAGCAAGTTACAATCCACTGGAACCAACTAATGAGGGGCAAAGAGGGACTGCCAATGTCATTCAACTAATGAGGGACCAATCTATGTCATTCAAGCATTATAACGTACTTCCAACTCTGACATTGACAGTGACTTGCAGACTGTGAGTGACAGCAGCGGTGAATGGATAAAACCAGAACTTTGCGTTTAGCTGTCTCTTGGGACGTGTGCTGATTTGCAGGACTAGTAAGTAAAATCAAGCATGTGTTTGCTTGAGAGGCATGGAAAACCACGCTGACCCAAAGTCTCCCACTGCTTTTCTTGATGGTGATCAGAAAGCTCCACCATAGCCTTAGAGCTCATAAGGCAAGTCACTGTTTGCCTACACATACTAAATGCTTTGTCCTTTGGGGCCCTTTTGAATGGAAGAGAATCAAAAATGCAAAAGCCCTTTATGTTTGTTTATTGCGCCACTGCTAATTTGAAACCTGCCACTCAGAATACATGGAATGCTGATTACCATGTCTTCTTCTGCTATCGTGGACGTAACTAGGTCTCTAGGAAAAAGCCAGGCAAGGGGCTGGCCCAGTGGCGTAGTGGTTAAGTCTGTGCACTCCACTTCAGTGGCCCGGGGTTTGTGGGTTCAGATCCCAGATACAGACCTACACACTGCTTATCAAGCCATGCTGTGGTGGCATCCCATATACAAAATAGAGGAAGATTGGCATGGATGTTGGCTCAGGGTCAGTCTTCCTCACAAGAAAAAAAGGCCATGCAAGCCTTTCCCCTGGGATACATAAACAACAGTGTGTGTGTGCGTGTGTGTGTGAGGTTATAAGTGTGTGTGTATGTGTGAGGATATGTGTGAGTGTGTGTGTACATGATGTATCTGAAGTTCTCCCCTTACCCTGTTCTACTCCCTGATGCTTTGACTGCATTCAGTTGTATTCTCCAGGGGTAGCTGCTGAGCCACCTAGTTTACTTCTATGGGGCAAATGCAAAAATCTTCCAAATAAATGGGTTGATGAAGACCCTTCATGACTTTTTAGGGCTGTGTCTGATTTTTGTGCCATTGTGAGAATGGTATTGAATAGAAGACAAACGTTAAAGAAAAAAGAGCTAACAAAATGTAGTTATGTCTAGAAATAGATTTATTTAAATCATTCAAGAAGCCATCTTTAAAACCTGAAACCCATCAAGAAAGTCTTTTTATTTAAATCTTCATAGGACAATATGAGTCACGCAATCATAAACTCGTTCCTCTTAGAATGAAATTTTGGTTGGTTCAGGCCCTCTATTGCCTTGAATATTTCTCTATCATGTCCTAGATCTGAGGGACCTCAAGTATCCAAGTTTAGAAAGGAGGAATCTGAGCTGCATCATCATGGCCAGTGGTCCCTAAACACTTATAATTACACACCCTATCAATAAAACTCATTGGCGCATTCACCTGTATTTATGTATATTTACTTATTTGTAAATTATATATATGTGCTACTACATAGACTATCAAATTACCTATATAATAAAATGGTAATAAAAATTTTAGAAACTGAATTAAAATCAAATCAATATTTTAAAAATTATTATTTATTTTTTTAAAGATTGGCACCTGAGCTAACATCTGTTCCCAATCTTCTTCTTTTTTTTTTTTTCTTCTCCCCAAAGCCCCTCAGTTCAGAGTTGTATATTCTAGTTGTGGGTCCTTCTAGTTGTAGTATGTGGGATGCCCCCTCAGCGTGGCCTGACGAGCGATGCCATGTCCACGCCCAGGATCTGAGGCCGGCGAAACCCTGGGCCGCCGAAGTGCGGTGCATGAGCTTAACCACTTGGCCACAGGGCCAGCCGCTTATTTTATTTATCAATGGTACAAAAAAGTCTTTCTGCCCCTTCTAGAAATCTAACAGTAATATTTTTATGATAGTAATGATTAACATATTTCATTGTGAACTTTTGGTTTGTCTTCATGTGCTGAAAGCTTAGTTTCAAATATCTTTCTAGTCTTAAAGGCTTCACACTATCCTTAATACCTCGAGGCATAATACATAATGACTGAGGCCCACTGCTAATGAGACTGGCTGTGCATCTGTACTAGTTTGCTGAGGCTGCTGTAGGGAAGTACCACAGACTGAGTAGCTTAAACAACAGACATCTGTTTTCTCACAGTTGTGGAGGCTGAGAGCTTGAGATGGATCAAGGTGCAGGCAGGCTTGGCTCCTTCTCAGGGCTGTGACAGAGGACTATGTTCCAGGCCTCTCTCCTTGGCTGGTAGACGGTCATCTTCTCCCTGTGTCTTCACATCGTCTTCCCTCGATGCTTGTCTCTGTGTCCAAATGTTCTCTTTCTATAAGATCACCAGTCATTGGAGTAGGGCCCACTCTAATGACCTCCATTGTAACTTAATTACCTCTGTAAAGATCCTATCTCCACATAAGGTCACATTCTGACATGCTAGGGGTTAGGACTTCAACACATAAATAGGGGAGGGGAGCGGGAGGACACAATTCAGCCCATAACAAAGTCCATATTTCAAATAGTTTTGTTCAAAATTTTGAAGTTTTATGTCAACTTCATGTCAGGTGTGATCAGCTCTTCCATGGACCTTGCATTATTACCTAAGATTACCTTTACTATATGGTTTCATAACAGAAATTAAGACCCTTGCTCACTTTACCAAGCTCACTTAAATTGCAAAAGATCACAAGATGCTGGAAGAAAACTAATGAATGATGCCACAGCTGTGTGACCCCCATCCTTCCCTCATGGTACCTGGACCGTCTGACATCCAGACCAGCTGAGGGCACTACTAAGGCCTTTATTGCATAAAAGAAAACTCTAATTCATGAGGGTTTTTTATGTATTAAATAAATCTGTGAGTTCTAATCTTTTTCCAGGGTGCCAATGGATTGTCTCGTGCATGTGATCAGCCCACTTGAGAGGCCTCTGGTCTGGACTACACTTTGGAGAAACTACCCGTACATTTTCAAATTCAGACTGGGCAAGTTATTTGTAAGAGGGCCCTTTGGCTACGAGGTAGGCTGGGAAATCACGTCGCAGTCAAACCAAATCAAAAGGGCCCACCGAATTTATGATTCTCCCTTTCTTTCCATCGTCTGAGATACTCAGTTGTTTAATTGTTCCCTGAGGTTTAAGGTGGCGGACTGAGAACAGCAGCTCCAGCAGCACTTCGTTAGCTCCATGGATGACACCGATCCGGCCACATAACTCAGAGCGTTTGTTGAAAATGTCATTCAGAAGAAACACTGCCTGAGTCATGGTTTGATCAAATGTGTAGAATAATATAACAGGAACTGCGTTCTTCAAAAAGTCCCAAGGCCATAATGACGATGGGGTTTGCGGATGAGAGATGCCAGATATTCTATCCAATTCAAGAAGGCAAACAGGTGAATGCACTCAGTGCTGTGGGCTTCAACCTCAGCAGGGGGAATGGCAATGCTACCCGTCTCCTAAAGCACTGTGGGCATAAAATCTCCTCCTGTGTACAGTGAATTTGGCCAAGTGTATTGTAGCTCTGGGGGCCTAAGCAGGCCATCAAAAGAGCAAGAGAGCAGTGGCCAAGTGATATATTCAGAGGAAATCTAGAGGCTACCAAAGGGAAAGGACCCTTCTGCAGGAGAGCAAAAGGGAATGATCGAGGTGTCCCCACCGTTCTGGAAGCGGGTCATACCACCCAAGTGCAAAGACAGCAAGAAAATCCAATTAAATGGACACTGTGTTTAATGTTTTTCACCTCAAAGTGCATTCTAACCTAGCACAAAGTAATTACTTTCTACAGTTCTGGGTAGAAAGGAGATAGAATGAGTGGGCATTACCACCTCATCTAATGGTGGGAGAACAGAAGTGGAATAAGGCTGGAGCCTTGGTCCTCTGTGACCGAGTGGCACTTACCTCATGTGCTGTCCCACTTCCCTGGCCTAATTCCCAAGCATACCATGCTGCTGTGGGGTCCCACGATTTTTATTGGTAGTTGAAGGATAAGCTCATGACTCTGCTCTATGAAACTTAAGCTGTCCCACTCAAGGCACTTTGATTACTGCCTCTCTTGCATTGCACATATTTCTACAACTATGCTTTTTTTTTATTACATCATGATACACATTTTTTAAATGCCAGCCTCCTTTAGTAGACTATAGGTTCATTAAGATCAGGGACCATGTCTAATCTTTGTATTTCCAGTACCAACACAGATCTTGACATTTAATAGGTACTCTATAAGTATTTGGAGGACGTCATGAATAATAACCTGGTCTGCTGTTGAAAATGCTTAGAAGTCCCTCATGTTGTTATGCACATGGTCTCTTGGACCCCTTACAATAAACCTGTGAATCTGTTATCAATATTCTCATTTTAAAGATGTGAAGAGTGTGCTCAGAGGAAATAGTGGCTTGCCCAAGATCACAGAGCTTTTAGTGACAAAAGCAGGACTTCCACTCAGAGTTTCTGATGCCAAAATTAATCAGTGCTTTTTTACCACTCTACAGTAAATCCATGCCCTCTACTTGGCGAAAGAGGGAGGCACACGTGCCCAATGGTAAGGGAACCAGGAGCCAAGTTTGAGGTCTGTAAATGAGAAGACCAAACCTGTGAGCCCCTGTCTTATACTGACAGGCTACCTAGAAGGGTAGCTGAGTTTTCCGTACAATGAGTTAATGAAAAAACAAATCAACAAACTGCCATATTTTAAGGCATAGATAGCAGTTCTCACACTGCTTAGCACTGGCCTCAGGTGTGGGGCCTCAAATGTCCAAAGCAGGCCTGAATGGCTTTAGGGCTAATTCTGAGAGAAATTATATGTGTCACAAATGAGTTCTCATGAAAATTGAGACTTCTGCCCCTGAAAATGGGCAGTGTTTTAGTCCAGCTTGTGGTTGCCATCGTTGGCTTGAGTTTCCTCAAGAAACTGTAAAAAAGGTGCTGAATGATCACTCATACTCAGTTCCCTGAGGATTCTGGGCAGGGTATTGAGAGATCTTGAGGAAAGAGGCTCTTGGTACAGATGGACCTGGGATGGAATCCTGGTCCCTCTTTCACTGCCTGTGTGGTGCTGGGCAAATCCCCCAACCTTGCCACATCCTAGAGCCTCTTCTGTGAAACTGGGTTGATACTGTGTCTACCTCATAGGGTTTAATTCATAGGTGAGAATTAAATGAGGTGAAACTTAGGCGGTAACTGGACCAGTGTTTCTTAACTTGGAGTCAGAAAGTTCTCAGATTTTCCCCAAATCCAAAAAGTCTATGAGAATGTAATTTTGTGTTTTCATTTTGATGATAATCTAAATATAAATATTAATTCAAACATAGCCTGTGTCATCTGGATATGAGTCTCCAATGGCTGCCTATGTGTTTGTGTTTACAATCGGGTGTACACCCAGCCAAGGGCAAATGATGTTGCCACACATTGTGCAAGACTTTTGTAGCAATCTGAACAGAGAAAAGTTATGGGAGAATTGAATCATGATATGGCAATGACTGTTGGAAAGCCAAACATCCAATAAGCATTCTTTTCTTGAAGGATACTTTTTATTTTTCAGTGTGGAGAGTGTGCATTCTAAGTTGACCTGGTAAGAGGTGAACTTGACTTTATTGTTAAAATAGCACAATGATGATAACGAAAATGACCACAATTTAAATAATGATTTGCAGTGATTAAAATAAAGAGAAAATAGTCACGAATAAAGCATAGTTATGCCAACACGTATTTTTATTAATACATCCTCATTGGCAATTTAAGTTCCATATCTGCTCTTTAATGTCATTAATTTGAAGTTTTTGGTTGTAGTCTTATTTATATTTAATTTTTAAATTGTTCTGTTTTTTTTTTTTAAAGATCTGCACCTAAGCTAACAACTGTTGCCAATCTTCTTCTTTTTTTTTTTCTACTTTAACTTCCCAAACCCCCCGTACACAGTTGTATATCTTAGTTGCAGGTCCTTCTAGTTGTGGGATGTGGGACGCCGCCTCAACGTGGCCTGACGAGCAGTGCCATGTCCACACCCAGGATCCGAACCCTGCGCCACCGCAGTGGAGCGCGCGAACTTAACCACTTGGCCACTGAGCCAGCCCCAATTGTTCTGTTTTTTGTGATTGTATAACACACACATGTATATATAGTTTTATAATTTTACATGTTTAAGGAATTTTATAATAAAAGTGATGAGAGGTAATGCTGTACATCTGCAAGAATTTATTTCGTTTCGAAGGGATCTGTATATACTCAAGATCACTCAAGTCAGACATTGAACCAGACAGCTCTTCCAGGTCTAAAATCCTCTCAGAAGAAACTAATGATTTCAGGGTGCAGGTGGGAGGGAGGGGAACCATGGGGTGACCTCAGTTCATTACAAGATTTTTCATTATAATTATTATATGATTTTTCGCTCTGCTTTCCTACAAGGAGAAAGAAAATGACAGCAGAGACAATTCTAAATGATCAAGAATGGAACGCTATCCTGCAAAGTCAAAACTATAAAGGGAAGCCTCTTGCCCTCGGCATGTGTCTCATCGCTCAGTCAGCAGGGAAAGAGCTAGCGGTTACCAGGTAGTCCAATCAGGACTGTCTCGTCTGTGCAGGATTCATGACAAACCACCTCTGAATCTGTGTGAACTACAAAGTCCACACATCTCAGTGTATTAACCCAGTGGTTTTGCTGCAGGGAGCCAGCTGAAAGTGTCTCTAAGTGGCCCATGCCAGCTCCTGTTTTCTCCAAGCCTAAACAGTAACAATGACATTTCTTTTCAAAGTTCCAGGGAGGGTGGGAAGGAGACAACTTTTCAAATGTGTAGTATTTATTCTTAGGTTGCATCCTCTTTACCTCCTTTCAATTAAATTCCCTGCTTTGGTGATCATGTGATTCCAGACAGAGGGGTGGAGGTGACAGTAATAGGGGAGCAGGGTCTCGACCTCTGTACCCCATTTGCTCAGTTAAAATCTGGTCAATTCATGTAAAATGGGTTCCCAAATTGTGGAGACAGATACAAAATGTCATCGATGGATGATCAAACTAGCTGGGCCACACTAAGGGAATATGTCACCATGAAGGACACACTGCCTCGAACTAGCCCCAGGGTGTCCAGCTGGTGGCGCAATGTTGCACATGCTTTCTTCCTCCCTTTAGTTATAGCCTGAATAGATCTTCTCAAGTTAAATCAAGTATCGTGGACCAGAGGAGAGCATCTAACCCCAGACAGCAAATACACAGGATGTCCACGGATGCTTGGTGGGAGAGCTTGGCCCAGTAACCATGATAGTGACTCATGGCCACAATCTGTGTCTCTTTCTCAAACATTGGAACTCAAGGATTAGATTGAGAGCCAGTTGCGGTAGATGTAACAAGAAGCATAAAGACACACAAAGGCAATAATGACAGCTTTATCTTTTGAGCCGTTACTGGGTCCCAGGAAATCCTCTAAACGTGTTATACCCATTATCTCATCTAATCCTACAACAAGTCTGTGAGGTAGAGACAATTAGTATTCCCATTTTTCAGACAGTAAAACTGAGGCCAAGGGCAGTCAGGTAAAGTACTCAAGGTCCTACAGATAATAAGCCAGAATTCTAACTCAAGCAGCCTTGTTCCAGGACTCCAGCTAAGCCACTGTGCTGTAGCAGAGATGGGGAGAATTGTTGGATTACAATAAGAGTGAAACACTAAACAAAGAAGCCCTGAACTCCTGCAGCTGGGCAAGCAATGAGTCAGCCTCGTGGGTCATCCCAGATCCTGAATCACACTCATGCTCCCAGACCACATCCTGGTTCCCAGGATGCCTAGCTGTGCCATGGGGGCTAGTCACAGGTATCCTGGTTGTGCAACTTTTCCTGGGTTCCCCTGAAGCCTGGGCTCCTCTCTGTTGCTTTAGATAAGCTGGGGAATCTCTCTTTCTTCCCTCTCAAAGCCTAGCACTGAAGTAAACTCAAAACTATCATCTAGCAGTGGTTCTCGAGCGTTTGTGTACGTCAGAATCACCTGGAGGGCTGGTTACACCAGACTGCTGGGCTCCACCCGCTGAGTTACTAATTCACTAGGCCTGGGATGGGGCCCGAGAATTTAGTGATGCTGATGCTGCAGATCCAGGGACCACACTTTGAGAACCAGTGACGTGGAGCCTCGTTCCCTAAAATGTGGAGAGCAGCAGAAGCAGCCTCACCTGGGAACTTGTTAGAAATGAGGTTCTTGGTGCCCATGTAGGCCTGCTGAGTCAGAACTGGCATTTTTTTTTTTTTTAAAGATCGGCACCTGAGCTAGCAACTGTTACCAATCTTCTTTTTTTTTCTGCTTTATCTCCCCAAACCCCCCATACATAGTTGCATATCTTAGTTGCAGGTCCTTCTAGTTGTGGGATGTGGGATGCCACCTCAATGTGTCCTGACGAGTGGTGCATGTCCGCGCCCAGGACCCGAACCCTGGGCCGCTGGAGCAGAGCGCGCGAACTTAACCACTCGGCCACTGATCCGGCCCCCAGAACCAGCGTTTTAACAAGACCCCTGGTGCTTTCTGTGTGCATTGCGCTGCTTGAGAAGTGGTCTCCACCAGCCAGACTGAGAAATATCATGAAGCTTTAAAAAACGCTGATGCCTGGGGCCAGTCTGGTGGTGCAGCGGTTAAGTTCCCACCTTCCACTTCAGTAGTCTGGGGTCTGCTGGTTTGGATCCAGGGTGTGGACCTCCGCACCACTTGCCAAGCCATGCTGTGGCAGCATCCCACATATAAAGTAGAGGAAGATGGGCATGGATGTTAGGGCAGGGCCAGTCTTCCTCAGCAAGGAGAGGAGGATTGGCTGCATCTGTTAGCTCAGAGCAGATGTTAGCTCAGGGCTAATCTTCCTCAAAAAAAAAAGTAATAAACAAAAAAAGTTAAAACACACTGACATCTGGTCAAAACCCAGAGATGCTGATTTTGGTGCCTGGTCCCTTGCCCAGAGATTCTAATTTAGCAGGTTGGGCATGTGGTCGTGGTGTGGGAATTTTTAAAATCTCCCCCTGCAATTATAATGCACAGCCAAAATTGTGAACCATTGATCCAAAAATGCTGCCTTTGGTTGATCCACTGGCATTTCCTCTCGCCCCACACTCATTTACAAAGTACGTACTTCTACAGGGAAGAAGAGTGGTCATTATAATATTTATTAACCTGACAGGAGAGGACAAAGAGTGAAAATAACTTTATGTCTGAAATCTGCATTTTGTCCAAGACAGGTTTCAAGTTGTAAAGGAGTGAAGAATAAAATGAGACCAACAAAATAAAATCTTTTCTAATCTCAGCAAATACTGCAGCAGTGGTCTGCTGACCCAGCAGAGGAGTAGATAGAAAAATCTATTCTTCCCAAACAAGTATTTGTTCTCAAAATGCAGTGTTTCACCACCGCCTGCTTTCCTTCTAAAGCCCTTTTTCTCCCCTATCTTTTTTGTTTAGTTTTGTTTTTTAATAAGATGTGTGACTTTAGGCAAGTTATTCCAATTCTCTGTAGCTCAAGTTTCTCCACTGAAAATTGAGACTGATCTCTAGCTAGAGTGTGAGGATGGAGTTGCATTCACACAACGTGCCTCGCACATGCCTGGCCGCATAGAGAAAGTACAATAAATGTTCTACCTGAGAGAACTCCTCAACTAGGAACTTAATGATTGGGTAGCTAATGATCTGTAATACCCTCCTGAGCACCTGAAATCTTGCTTTCATAAGGAGAGTGTGTCCAGCCTTCTACAGGAAGCCATGGGTACTTCGCCGGCAAGGTGCGAGGCAAGGCTTAGATCTGGACCGAGCAGGCTAGTGAGCAGGTGTTCAAAACCCAAGCACTGAAATTGTGAATCAGAAACATTTTCTGCAAATTTGATGGCCCATAGGACAAGCAGCAGGCAGCTCTCGACATCTTGCTATAGTCAGAGAATTCGGGATGCGAACCCACTCAGAAAGTGTGGGGTGCAGCCTTCTGAGGACAGTTTTCAGGCCCATGAGAGTGGAGTAGGTTGTGAGAAGGCAAATACTTCTACAGAAACCCTTGGGAGATCATTTTGACATAAGAAAGGGATTGGAATGAAAAGTGAAACATCACCTCTTTCAAGCTTGTTTCCTGCCAGCTTCTCCCTTCTCCCATTCCTTCTGAGCTCTTGGATGGGGGTATTTAAGGTCTCTCTTCTAAGAGAAGTTTTGTATCGCCTCAGAGGCATTTCCCAACTTAAAGTCAATATACTTTGTATACTGATGAGATACGGCAGTAAAGTAATTAGCTGTCTACAACTAGTTAATTAAGAGACACCGCAGTACATTGGCCTCACGCAGTTAGCAAGTCTATTTGATGAAGTGGTAATTGGCAAATAAGAGGACTGACAAAACACAAGGTGATAAGGAATTTGTTTGTCCAATGGGTAAGTGATCACAGCCTAGAGAAGGTCACATGGGTGGGCTCTTCCTGAGGCTCAATTATTGTCAGGAAAACAAGGATTTCCAACTCTCGGAAAATGCAGCAGTAAACAGAATTCTTCCCAAATTTCATTCTATTTTCCCTCTTTCTATCATGCCAGTACCCAGTTTACTGAAGTCAAGGAGGGCATTAAGACTCAGAGACCTTGCATGTGCCACCTGGCAGGGTCACAACTAGCAGAGACCTTGTGTGGGTTTTTAAAAGGTGCCCCTTCCTCCGGCCAGACACAGCCCTTGCCCTTGCTCTGACATCCAGCCTGGGGAGGAGGACCTGGACTGGAGTCCAGCTGCACTCACCCTTTGGGAATGAACCCTCCACCTGTACAACCGTAGGCAGGGCCCCCACCTCCTACTCCTGGCCCGGATCAAAGGAAGACTAGACTTTGGAGAGGAAGCCCTCGTGAGAAGGAGCCGGATTTTCTTTCCCCACTCTGGAAGGGAAGGAATATCCCCAAGTGTAAGTTCTTGTCTGCCACTCACCAACAATGCAAGTCCCATGGCGCCTTGAGTGTTAGCAAAAGTCTCACACCCAGAAATTCCCGCCCAAGGGACACTTGCTTTTCTCCAAGCCAAGAATCACCTACTGGTGAGAGGAGTGGGAAATAGAAATAGTATCAGAATCTGGGAGGGCTCTCCACATGCCCTGGAGACTGTGATGCGTGACCCCCATAGGAGGACACACTATATCACTCCTTCCCCCCATCACTTTCAAATTCCTATGTAATTAGGTTATGGTGAAAGAGTGTATAAATGTGAAGAGGATCAAAGCAGAAAAAAACATTTGGAAATTACAGATAGCCCTTTAAGTCAAAACACGGGAATGTCTAAACGGTGTCTCTCTCTGCCCCACGGTTTCTGCTGTTCAATGCCATGCTTTCTTATCATGTGCTCTGCTGCTACCTGCATAAGAATCAGAAGCACTGGGAGCAGAGCTGGAAAGCTACATCTTTTAACAAGGTTCCCAGGTGACTTTTATGTATTCTAAAGTTTGTGAATGACTAATCTCCTAGGACAGGTAGCTTATTTAGTGAATATTTATTCATCTAATTTATCTACTTATGACTTACATCACATTTAGAGAGTGGAGAGTGAGTCCCTAATGTCATTTACACAGATATCCATTAGCCTAAACCTAGCATAATATAGTCCTCCTTGGCCATAATTACAGAACAGCAATCTAACTTCCAATGGCCATAAATAATCAGTCATAGGTTCTCTAAGCAGTTCCCGCTGAACCTACGTGGCATCTAGCATCCGGTTCTGATGCTGCCCTAAAACCAATCATGTCTCAAGTCCACACCATATGATCTTATGTGTAGTCGCAGCCATTCTGTTTCCAGCTCTTGAGATGGTGCTGAGAAGGAGTTCTTTGTTGGGAAGAGGAGTGAAGACACAGATGGAGCTGGAGAAACAGAAGAGTAGGTCAAATTGTCTCATCGAGCAGGGCAATCTCCTTCTTGGCCACATTCAGAACCTCCTTTCCAGTGCCCCTCAGGGGCTGTGTAAAGTGAGAGGCCCCAAGGGTTCTGGGCCAGACCAGGAAGGACAACTTATGGTGAGGGAGCCAGTGCATGTCACTTTCCTGTTGCTGCTGTGGCAAAGTACTACAGACTTGATTTCTCCCTATCTTCTTTTTAATCCTGACTTTGTTCAAAGATAAGTGAAAAGAAATCAGCTATATGTACAACTGGAGGAAAATTAGCCTCGTCGTCATTTTCTGAATTTAATTTCATGTATATACTACATGCCAGTGACATCTCCTCAGAGGCACTGCCTTTTATTGCCAATGAAAAATTTCACAAAAGTTTTCCATGTATTTTAGCACCTATTATAAAAATTTTACAGTACCATGAACCCACTAAGCATTAAAATGTAAATTGAGGGGAAGAGAAGGCATTAAAAAATTGCTGCAGGGGAAAAACAAGAGGTCATTCTGAAGTTCAGAGTCAAAGGAATAGCTGAGGAACAGCTAATAATGCCTCTGGGAGCACTGGCTGGAGGATCCTGTTAAATGGGAGAAATTGGACTCTAGTTCTAGCAGCTGCAGTACTGCCTGGAGCAGATTTTTTTGGCTCTCCTTAGTGGAGCAGATTTCAGCATGTGTCTATCTTCCTGTGGGAGACGCTCGTGCGGAATCACCCATGACCCCAAGTCGCCGTTCTGCCTCCAGCCCAGAAAGATAATTGTCTACTACTGACTGTTCTTCACTTTTATTTTATGAGTTCATTTTAAATTATAGCAATAATAAATGTTCAGTGTATTGTCCCAAAATTCAAACCATGAAGAAATGCATGAAGAGTAAGGGTCACCACATCCACCCCTTCCCATTGCACCTTCTCTCCTCCAAAATGGCGTGGATCCTTCTTGACCTTTCCTCCATGTACATATGTATACCATTTTTTGTCGTTCTTAGTAGCTTGCTTTTGCTAATTAAATGCTCAATAGATCCTGGACACCTTCTCATGTAAGTGTATACAGTCCAACCACATTTTTAAATGGCTTCATTGCACTCCTAAGGGAGAAAGGCACCATAATTTGTTTAACTCTTTCTTTATGGATAGATATTTACTTGGTTTCAGTTTTCTATTTTTAAACAGTGTTGGAATAAATATCGTTGTACACATATCCTTGCAACTTATATGGTTATTTCTATAAGAACCATGCCAAAGGTGAAATTTCTGGGTACATTTTAATAGGTGTTGCCAACTTACATGCCTACCAACAGCAAATTAGAGGTCTATTTTCTCCATATTCTCGAAGACACTGGATATTAAAATAATTATACTTTTTCTCCATCTGATGGCATGAAAATAATACCTCATGTTTCATTGGATTTGCTTTTACCTGATCCGTTACAAGATTGAGCATCTTCTCATGTGTTATCATAATGTTTCCTTTAAAGGCTCTTAGAGTCCTGAGGATCCTCTGGAAGATGGCTATGGTCATTGGCAGACAGTATAAGCCACCAGGTGTTAATCTGGAACATAGCAAGCTAAGACTCCGGGAAAGTGGAACAGAACCACCTTCAGACTCTTTATTAGGCAGCTCCCTGTCTATCCCTAGGCTTCCTCTTCACTCTTTGTGAACTAACAAGTGGATCATGGGGAGCCAATCAATAGTTCTCACCCTGGAAGTCATCAAGGTTGGGAAATACCTCAGACTTCTCTAACACTCACCTTCTGCAAGCATAATGTGCAGCAAGCCCTGAAAATCCGCAAAATAGCATAAAAGGAAGAAGATGGGTTTTAGATTCAGTCAAATCTAAATCCTCCACTTATTAGATTCATAATCTTGATCAAATGACTAAACTTTTAAGAGTGTTCTCAAGGCTGCAGCAAGAATTAAATGGAGTATATGGAATATTAAATGCTCAGTAAATGTGAGGATTCTTTACCTTTTCTCATTTCCTCTGTCTAGGCCCCTGAATGCCTGGGTCCCCCTCTATTCACAGGGCACATGTGCCAGCTGGCACAGTCTTGCCCTCTGCTTGAATTGTGGACTGGGGCTTGCTTTTAGGTCTCTGTCTGGCCAGCTGATTCCTCTAAAGGTTGGGTTTTTGTCCTTGCTCTTCCGCCACCTTATGTTTAGAACTATTTTCTTGAAGGACAGTGCTCTTCTTCATTGTCCCATCCTCTTTTCCCCATAGTTTAAAGCCTCATTCCCTTCCTTTGGATTTCAAAGCTTGCCTGACACTAGACCGGAACTGCCTCCCTCAAGCTTAGATTTGGACTTGACTTTCTATTATGTCCCCTCATAATTCAGTTGCCATTTATACGTCTGTGTCCCCACCCTCAGTCTCACCTCCTGTTCCCATTCTACCATAGCTTTCCTTTGCTAGAACAATAAGACATTGCAACACAGTCTAGCAAGCTCCCAGCCATGCTGGCTGCCTATCTAGGTCCTAGCAAATGATGCTGAAGAAGAGAGAGAAGGAAAATTGCCCTAAGAGAAAGGCATGCCTCTTACTCCTCAGTTTCTCTTTCTTATCAATTGGTTTTTATATGGCTACTCACGGCACAAGAAGCTCCCCCTTCTCCCCAAACTAGAACAATTGATCCCTCTATAGGGCCAAATCTCTAACAGAGCCAACCAGCTAACATAGCACACAATATCCCATTCTGGAAGCAATGGGCAGAGGTGGAAAACCAAAAATCCCCACTAACACTTCATAGATTTGAGATCAAGTTAAAACCTTAAAGAACTAAGCAAATCTTTCACCTTTTTAGAATTGCGTCTGGTCCTGCTTTTTTTTTCTATGTTATAGCTAAGCGCTTTTGTGAAACATCTGCGCATCCGATTGCCAGAATAGCAGAGATACGATGTTAAGCATTCTGCTTTTATTAACAAATTTTCTATTGGGACTTGCTACTTAGTTTTGTTACTAAGATCATTAGTGTCTTTATGTATTAAATAATTATAATAATAAGGAATAAAAAAATGTATATATTTTACACAGATGCTATCTATAGTAGCCAAGATACTAGTTCAGCTGCTTAAACAGAGACCAAATCACAATGGTTGAAAGCAAGATAGAAGGTTATTTTCTCTTGCTATTTCTCTTCCATCTGATAGGTTCAGTAGGGAGGAGTTCTACCCCACAAGATCCTCCAGGGACCAAGGCTCCTTCTATCTCATTGTTCTGTCATTCCTTAGAGTGTTGTTATTGTCCTCATGGTCAAAACCAGCTTACTCAACCCGGCATCCATCTATCAGCCTATGGAAAGGTGGAAAGAGGACAGGGAGACCAAGCACTTTTCTAGGAAAATGGTCTGGAAGTAGCATATATCATTTCTGCTCTTATGCTATTGGCCAGAACTTACTGGTGTGGCCATACCTCGCCAAGGGCAACTGGGAAATGTCATTTCTAGTTGAACAGTTATGTATCCACTTGGACCTCAGATGGTTCTGTTACCAAAATTCCATCAGAACCATATAACTTTTAGCCAACTTTTTCATTTAGTATTTTAACAATTATTTCCCCATGTCATTAATAAATTGTCATAAACATCATCTTTAATAACTATATAATGGTTCCATATATGGAAGTATTTCCCAACTGTCAAACATAGGTTGTTTCCAATTTGGGAATTTTATAAATATTACTTCAATTAACATCTGGTATATTAATCTTTATTTGCTCTTCTGGTAATTTTCTCAGGATTTATTCCTACGAGTAGGATTGTTTTACATAAAGGTTGTACCAATTAACCTTCCTCTCAGCAGCAAATAATAGGGTCATATTTATGCCACCGTCCCTAGCAATAATTTGGTCTTTTTTTTTAATCTTTGTAAATTTGATTGATCGAAAATGGTATCTAATTGTAATTTTAAATTTCATTCCTTTAATTATTAGTGTGTTTATTTCATTACTTGTGAATTTTAACAAGTTCCATCTATTTATTAACTGTTTGCATTTCTTAAGAATTTTTGTTTGCCCATTTATTGTCTCAGGTTATTTTTTTCATCTGTAAAACAGGGTAGTAATTGTACCCACATAATAGAGTATGGTGAGGATCAAACTTTGTTTCTTCTACCCCATTTGTTCTGGTTTCTTCTGGACAAGCCCTGCAGCCTTGGGCCCCGTCCATGTTGGGGCCACAGTGGATTGATCTGAGGAGCCCCATTCATTTTGTCACACCACTCCATCTTAATATGTTCACAGCACTGATGATTAGAAAAAAATTGTGTATATATATATATATATGTGTGTGTGTGTGTCCGTGTGAGAGGAAGATTGGCCCTGAGCTAACATCTGTTGTCAATCTTCCTCTTTTTGCTTGAGGAAGATTGTCAATGAGCTAACCTCTGTGCCAGTCTTCTATTTTACGTGGGATGTCACCACAGTGTGACTTGACAAGCGGTGCTAGGTCCATGCCCAGGATCCAAACCTGTGAATCCTGGGCCACAGAAGCAGAGCACGAGAATGTAACCACTACACCACCAGGCTGGCCCCAGAAAAAATTGTATTTTTTAATGGTTTGCTTATTTTTTTTGTCCCTCTCTCTTCTCCCGTCCCCTTGCATCCCCCTACACTAGAACCAGGCCCTAGTTTCTCTTTTTCACTGGTTTCTCTACCACCAAAACAGAGTCTGGTACATGGTAGGTACTCAATAAATACTTGCTGGATAAATAAATGCACCTTCTTCTGTCACTGCCAGAATCTCTTGACTACATTAAATATTTAGGCACAGTATGCAGTTACCTCTTTTCCAAAGACGAGTTGTGAAGCCCTGGCACACACCCTCCCGCGTCCATGCACACTCACTCACTTGTATTTCCAAGCTCTCCTCTCTGCCTCCATCTGTCATGCTTACAATCCCAATGCAAATGCACCACCGCCAATTATGCTCTAACAATGCACTGCACTGTATCACACCCCCTGGCACAGTTTCTACTAAGGCCTGTAGTCTCTAATCAAGAAGGAAGAGAGAAGAAAGAAAAGGAGAACCCTAATCTGGCTGCCTAAGAAATATTGCCCTCATGCAGAAAGGAATGTGGCTGCCTGGCTTTCTGGTTGGAATCTCTGAGCTAGGAACAGGCTGTGATGGTAACAGCTTTTTCTGCCAGATGATGTGTACTTTTCCGAGGCACAGGGTGGAGCAAACAGAGTCCACAACTGTGCTTCTCAATCCAGCACCACCGACGTGGCAGTTTGTGGAAATCCTCCCGGAGTCGAGCATATGGTCTTCCCCGTAGCCTGCTTATCAGAACTGCTGCAATTAAAAAATATACAGTACTGGTACATTTTCAAAGGGATTTTCGTGGACTCCTAGGAGAGAACAGATAAGGTACCTCTAACATGCCTCCATATAAAACTGAAAGTCCAGCTAATGTCTAATTTTGAATTCATTTTCTTTAGTATAAAGTAAGAGACATGCATAGTTCTTTTTATTCTGGACATTTTGTCCTATTTTACTTCTGTTTCCTCAAAATTATTAGGAGTGGCCTCAAATATATTTTAATATTTTACAGTTAATTCCACTTTAAATTATATACTAGCATGGGCTATAGTTATAAGAGTAACTATTTTGAGACACAATAATTAAGTAATTAAATTTGAGAATTTCTTTGACTAACTAAAAAGCAGGGAAAACATATAAATTGCTTTGGAGACAGACTGAGTATTCTGTACTGACAGTATGAGCTCTCTTTCTGAAGTGCCCAGGGAAAGCATACCCCTAGCTCTCCCAACTGCTAAGCATCTCCCAACCTCTGCGACTCTTCCCACATCTACTTAGGCTCCTAGAGAATTGAATGGAAGTCCACTTCAATAAACCCACCTCAAAATTATATCCTGATCACCTAAACCCTAGACCTTTGCATCTTGAAACAAGGGAAAATGCCCTCTTTCCTTATTGTTTCATTTAAAAGCATCTACAACCCCATGAAAATACTGTGTGTTAATTTAGAATCACACCAGCTACATTTTTACTGGTTTGGAGATTCATTGGTAAGAGAATGAGCTGTTGGAGAGATGACCAAATCCTCTTGTGTGTCCCATCATGTTACCATGTCCTAAACATCCATTGGATGAGGCTGCCTACTGTGGCCAACATCCAGCATGCCTGGAAGTGAAGCCAACTTAGTTGTTTCTTCAATCTGTTCTGGATCCAGCCTGGGCTCAACATCTGGGGACCAGGGATATAGCAGCCTGAGGACAATTAGGTGGGCAAGGATATTTACTATGATAAATAAGGCACCGATGTGGCAAGCTTACTAGAATATCCCTGGTCAGGGACGTGATGACAAGCTGTGTCTCTCTCCAAGTCCTCTTGTCCTACCATTTGAGTGACTGGATCTAATTCCATCTCAGCACTTCCTAATATTCCTCACAAACCGATGACCGAATACTTCATGCCAGGATATTCTTGGCTATCCTGGGAATCTAAGACTTTTCTATTATCATGATGCTTATTGATTTCCACAATTCAGAAAGTGTTAGGAACTTGCATGTCTGTGAAACCAGAACTTACAAAACCCATCTTGTTCTGGGTAGCATGAAACCAGTCAAGGGACAAATGGGTCTCTAATAAAACCACTTTTTATCACCACAGGAACTCTCTGCAATACAAACACGGATGCTCGAAAGAAATAAAATTGCCAGCACTGATACACAGCAACCCCTGGCATATGTAAAGGGGAAGTAAGATGACAAACAAATACACAAAATTCTAAAGCAACTTCATGGGAGGATGTTTAAAAGTTTCCAAGGTTCTCAGTTTATAAACCAATTTTTAAAAAGTTTTAGTGCAGCAACAGAAGTTTTAGTATGTCCGTAAGACCCAGCCAGGTAACTAATGAATCTGGAGGCTCAATCTAGACAGAACTGTCTTTTTTTTTTCACAGTATTTTAAAAGACATTAAATCTCAGATGTTGCCAGATTATTCTTCAGAAAAGTTCAAAGAAATGGCTTTGATAGAGACGGCTTTGAATGTAGGCAGACCATCGTTTCTAAGAGGAGACTTGAAGCTGGGTTGAGGCAGTGACAGTGAAGAGCAAACGCAGGTCCAGGAGCCTTTCAGCAACGTCGGGCTTCAGACGTGATGAGAGGCCCACCTCATGCGTGCCTTCGAATGAGAACAAGTGGAAAATGCTCGGCCAGCTGCAGAAGCAGATGAGCTTCCCAGATATCCTAGGACTTCTAATGCCCATATAGCGATGGCTAAGACAGTTCCCCTAGAGGAGATACGGAGGGGAGGTTAAATAATTTTTCTCTTGAAGAATCAGTTTTAGAAACCCCTAGAAAAGGAAGAGTACTGACCTGAATTTAATTCGTGAACCTGACCCAACTGTGAGCGAACCATAGACTCACTGAGTTGCCATGTAGTCAAAGGACCTACATCAGTGTTTCCCAAAGGCCAGCCTGCAAAACAGTTGTATCAAGATTACCCGGGAGGGCATTTTTAAAATATAGATTCCCAGGCCACACTATGGGGCCTTCTGATCCAGTCGGTCTAGAATGAGACCCAAGCATCTCTACTTTTAACAAGCACCACTGTTGGAAAAGCAACTTGGAAACAGAGGGATGGATCAGACCGATAGAGCTCAGGCCCTAGGAATCTGGCCCACCTGCTGCCTGGACACAGGCACTTGGTGGGCAGTGGGTGAATTTCCAGGCAGGAAGTCACAACAAGGGGCCATCAGCCTGGATGTCCCAGCAAAAAGCTGGAGCATGGCAACATACAGAGATCCAAGAGAACAGGCAGGCCAGCAGAGGCCAGCAGCAGTTCCATCCAAAAGTCTGGAAGAAGGAGGAGTGGCAGTCTCAAGCCAGGTTCAGAGAAATATTCTCAGTCCTGAAAGTTGTCAGGCCCTGAGGAGGTCATCCACACAAAGACACAGGCATGAAGGACCAAAGAGGTACACAGGCAAAGCTGGGGCTTGGTCATGAGAACAGAGCGGAAGCCCAGTCTCTAAATCTAAGACAGAACTAAGGGGAGTTCATATTTGTCAAACGCCTTCTCCGTGGAAAGTGCTTTTCACGGGCTGCCTCGTAACCCCTCCCATGTTTTACCCTCACACACGCTGACTTAATCCCCACTTAATAAGTGAGGTGAATTTAAAAGGTGATCACGGGCTAATTTTTATCTCTTTGGGCCACCGTATCCTCATCTTTAAAATGGGTAGAATAATTCTTACTCCCCTGAGTTTGGGAAAGGATAAAACATGGCGGTCTGGTCCCTGGCACACAGTAATGTCTAAAAGGAATTTCATTGTTTCTAAAAGGAAATCCTAAATTTGTGTTGTAGTATTTTGCAGGGAGTGTGTTCAAAAGCCTACCACAGCTTTCTGTATCTGGCTAACTTCCCTATCTAGTTTCTAAAGCTCTCCGTTAACCCATCACACCCTCTGCACCAACCGCATCTCTCTCCACTCCCCTGAGCCCCGCACTCCATCCAAACCAACCCAGAGGGACACTAGGCTCCTTCCCCATCCTCACGAGTATCTGGAGGGTTGTCTTCACCCATACGTCCTTCCCTTCCCCTTTCCTTATATAAACAGCTTAGCTGTATCCAGCACGTACTCCATGCCAGGCACTGTACTGAGTATTTTATTGGCATTATTTCTTTCAAGGGTCACAGTAACGCACTAGGTAGGTACTATTATTTTGACCCTTTTACCGATGAGTAAACTGAGGTTTTAAAGAAGAGAAGTAGCATGCGTAAGATCCCGTATTTAGTAAACGGCAGAGCCCTGACTTGGACTCAGGTTTTTGTGGGGCCAAAACCTTTACTCCAGCGCATGCTGTGCTCTCTGCAGCCGACCAAGCTGTCTGTCACTCAAAGCTGAACTTGAACCTCATGTCCTCCAGGAAATGGAGGGCAGCTCTAGGCTTCACTGGATCAAAGGTAACACCCAAAAATTTATTTAAGGACATCAGTGTCTGGAAACCAAATAGAGAATCAGTGAGAACACTTCATTATCCCTTGCAAAAGAGGCCTGCCTGCGGGGGAAACAGGGAAGAGTGAAGCTCCCTGAATACTGAACTGGAGCCTGCTCCCAGGAAGACTTTAGCTGAGCCTTGTTCTTCTAAACAGTTGGTCAGAAGCATGAAAAGAGATAGTGATAAATGCTTTAGGAAAATCACTCTAAATTTTGGGTTAAAAACATTTCAAGCGTTTCTGTCCCCAAATAGTTTATAGTCAACATTATGCACCTAGACATTACCTCCTTTAGTCACTAAAGTAACCCTGTGACACCATTGTTATTTTAAACAGAATAAAAAGAGAGACCAAGGACACCCAAAGAAATTAATTTGCTCAAGGCTATATAGAGCATAAGCTGTAGATGTTTCTGCCCCCAAAATATAAACACTTTTAGCCCGGATGCGCTGCCTCTGGGGCTTTCCGAGATCTGGTCTCGCACTTTGAACCTGTTTCTAGTGGTTCAGTCAACCTACTGACGCCCTTGCCTGATTCCTCTCTCATAACCCTGTTAAGTTATTTCCAAACTCCCACACTCTGCTCGGGAAGCTTCCCTAGGGAGTGAAATTCTTCCACTGAACTCCAGGTGGCGCTCTGTCACCGGAGGCGGTGCTTGCCGCATGCTGGCTGCTGGACTTCACCTCTTCTTTCAGGTACCCCCATGTTCAAGGAGGAGACGGCCACAGTGCCAAATCCATTGACCATCAGGATCCCTGTTACTGCAGTGGTGACCTTCCTGATGCTCCCGGCTTCACTAGAAGACTCCAGTTGCCTATCTCCTTGGCCTCTGGATACCCTACCCTGGCTAGCGACCCGCACACCCTCTCCGACGTGCTAGAGCCAGCTGGGTGTGTTCTAGGTCTTTACCTCTCCATATGTGCCCCATCCCAAGGCAGCTAATCAACTCATGCCTGGCCACAGCCCAAGATACAACAGGAAGTAACATAAATGCATTCAATCTTCCTGGAGCACAGTCTGTCAATAAGTAACAGCAGGTGTAAAATGTCACAAAGGAAAGGAGTTCTGCACCAGAGGAGAGAGGCCTGGCAGGCTGGAGGGAATGGTCTGAATCAATCTCTCTCTCTTTCACACACACACATTGCCTCTCTCTCTCTTTCTCCCTCTCTCTCTCTTTCACATATACAAATACAGTTTTTCTCTCTCTCTCTCTTGGAGTTGTGATTCTCTAGAACTAAAAGCCAGAGCAATTCCTCCCCCAGAGCCACACTGAAGGGGTCACAGTGACTCACTATGACTCTAGGGATGCTTGAGCTTTAGGACCCCTCACCGGCCTCTGTGAGCACCCAGGCTGTCGAGTGTTCTCAGTGATAAAAGGCTACAACAGCAAGCATTTCATGTAAGCATTTCTGATAAATTGCCTAAAGAGATCTCTGAAGAAAGGGACATGAATCTCCAAGGAGCCATGTCTTGGTTTATTTTCTCATTAAGTATTTATATTTGTACCCAAGTTAGTAGTGATAATTTTGTATTATATTAGGAACACTCCCAAAATTGAATAAGTAATGGACACCACAAAGCCTAGATCTGCTCCTGGGGAGAATACTGGTACTGAAGAAGCAGAGAAACTCAAAAAAGTGCTGAGAGCCAAAATATCAGGAAGGGACTCCGAAGTCTCAGCCCATCAGAAGGAGCAAAGGCAGCTGGGAAGGTAACGTATGGAGTCTGGGATCCAGGAGTCCAGTTTCAAGCACACAAAGTGGGAGAGATCCAGAGAATTGCCTGAGTAGTTGCAGCTGACATGAGGTGTTCCCAGTCAGAGCAGAGGACAATCGGAAGGCTGAGCAGGGTAGGATGCTCAGGGCACAGCAGGGTCAGGGGCCCAGCCAAGAGCACTGGAGTTGGTGGTGAGGTTGCAGTCCAAGCAGAGGAAGCCAGGACATGAGCACCACTGACTAGCGGGTACAAAGATGCCATCAGCGCACCCTAAGACACTGCACCCCAAGAGTGGAATTGGGCATCTTACACACTTAGGCTGCATCAAGGACTCCTCAGAATACACTGCTCAATTAGCAGGATTGGGGAAGGCTGGCAAGGACAGCGAGGCAAAACAAGCAGCAGAACCTCACCTGTAAAATGGGCATAAGACTATTACCTAGCTCTTACCATTGCTCAGGCGAGTCAGTCAAGGGTGGAGGCGCCAAGTGTAGCCTGGTGCCCTATTCAATCCTGGAGAACTGCTCAAGCACTTTTGTGAGTATGATCCTACCTTGAATATAGTCAAAGAAAAGGAGTTAAAATTCTCCTAGTATGAGAGGAACAAACGCACTCAAGGAAACAATGCGGTCAGGAAAGAGCAGCTCAGTTCACTTTTAAAAAGAAATCTCCAATACAATGCAAAATGCAGTTCTCTGTTTCCTTATTGATTTGATGAATTTCTTGGTAAATTTTTATCCGCTCAGTTGGTTAGTGTTTGGTTAGCTTTCCTTTATAGTAACAGTAATAGTTTTAGTTTTCCTTATAGTCATGACTACCGTTACTATACTTTATTTTCTAAGTTGATATTGTTTTCTAATATCATTCTGTTTCCTTGTGTTGTGGGGAAAATGAGAAATTTCTTTCCATTTCAACAGATCATGAGGTATCTGTGCCCCTCCGCCCACTACCCTTCACCCGGAACGTGGAGCGTCCTGTGAGCTGACTTGCCGATATCTGTTCGTAGGTAGTGTTTCCAGGGCCTGGCCCAACACTCAGAGATTCCGCCCTCCGGAGGGCATGTTGATCCTCAGCTCTGAGACCTGCCTCCCAAGGCCTTTGGAAGCCATCTTTCCCCATCTGAAAAGTTAGATGCAATTCTATCTGATCCCCAAGGTTGGGTCTCAGCCTTCCAACACAGCTGCTTAGACCAAATCAAGAGGTCCGTGGGTAAGCCGCAAAGGACGTCAGAAGGTCAGAGGCTGGGATTTTTATTCAGCTCAGATGTGGACACTTTTGCTTTCCTCTAAGGGGAAAAAATATTTAATACTATTAAGGAAAAATTTCCACTAACTGCGGTCATGTTCAAATCACTCACAGAAAATAATTTGAATGCACAAGTTTGCTCTCAGGGAAGAATATTCATCGTTTCAGAGGAGGGAAAGGAGTCAGTCATAAATTTTCTCCCACCTACCCTAGCATCCACAGTTAGGGGAATTAATTTAGTTTGGCCTAGTCTCCATGACAAAGCAATTCTTGCCTGAGCTCTCCAATTCCCTTCCATCCGGAGATCATATAAACAGAAGGAGTGGTAGCAAATTCTCAAGAGACGACAAAGGTGAAAATGGGGTAAAATCTGGAATCACCAATGACTGCCTGAGGTTGCGGGCCCGGGAGCCTTCCTACGCTGCGTCCATAAACCACAGCAAGATGCTCACATCTCGCTGTCCATTTTTTCTTCATTGATTAGTTGTATTTCTTTTTGAAAGACAGGAAACATCTGCTGTCGCTCTTACGTGTTTAAATGAGAGACGTCACTTACGTAAAGAAGAAACTGCAGGCGAAAACACGGATCCCAGCGCTGTATATTATTTTCTAAAATGATTTATAACACAACCCTCAGGATAAATGTCAAAATTAAAAGAGAATCATGAAGTACAAAATGAATCCAACTCAATAAAGTCAAAGCCAAATCATGGTGCTTTAGTAAATGTTTCTAGACCCTCAAACATGCACATGAAGTGAAAACCTTCAGAAATAAACCAGTTGTACAGAATTCAGCTTAGGGCTTTGTATTTGGTATGTGCCGAATAAACTGCGCTAAATTTTTCACCAACAACTGTGATGACCAGTACACATTCATATGATGTAGGGTGAAGTCTGTGCAGCCTCAAGATAATGCAGCGTTGTAAATGCCACTGCTACTGTCATCTCCTCCTTATTTATCTCATTGATTATCAGTCCCACCTCCCATTTTATGTCTGACCTCAGAATGACAAGCAAACATAATGAAAGAGAAAATTGAGGACCTCTGTAGACTTGGCTCAAAATCTAAACCCATGATAGTGTGGGCGTTAAGAATGAAAGAGCTCATGCCATGTGCTCTCCAGGGATCAAGGTGGTAACAGGCTGTCCTTGCAGCCAGGCCCTCACATTTGAAGGAGGAAACTGCCATACAGTGGTTCCTCCTGTCACTCTGTGTTCTGCTACAGAGAAAATCCACTCAGGGCATTGCCTGATTGGGCACATTGATTTTGGCCCTAATAGGTATGGATTATCTGCCAGGCCATGGCCTCATTCTAGATCCACTGCAGAGAGAAGTCAACTATCTGTCACCCTGCTAGTAGCTTAATCTATTACATTACATAGTGACCAGGGCAGCCTCTGATTAATGTAGTCCATCCAGATTGGGAATCTAGAAGGAGAAGCAGGGAAAACCTTGGCAATGTTTCACAAATGATTCTGACTCTGAGACACCAGGAAAAGGGTGCTTTGGAACAAAATAGGTACAGATAAACTGTTGGTAGAGGTGAATATTTCTAAGTGCTCACCCAACAGGCAGACCTCTTTTTCTGACCCCTTGAGATCTTTCAGTGGTTGGCTTGGAAGCCGGCATAATTTTTATCTTGGGCTTCTAGGACCTCCATCAGTAAGACTGGATGCTTTTACAAGGAGAACTGGTCCTGCTAGCTTTGAGTGGTTTCAGCCATAATTTTAGGCAACAAGGAACACGTTCCACAGTGCAGAGTGGGAGGGAGAGCGCCTGACTGTGAGTCACAAGACCCGGGTCTGGTCCCACCTCCACCAGCACCTATCACACAGCCACCCTTCAGGTCAATTTCTCCATCTTCAAAATGAGATTGATAGGCCTACTCTCTGCCATATCCAAAGAGGGTATTGATGTAAATAATTTGTCATTCTTTGGAAGAGAAGCAGACAGAGACTGTTAAGATAGTCAAGGGGCATAGGCTGTTTGCACACAGAGGCAGAGAATGGAGGCAATTAGTCAAACAAGTACAGTACTGCATAAACCACTCCCACCTCCCATGGAGAAGGGAAAACAATACGCACACACTTACCAACCCTTACCTCACTAATCTGAGTAGTTCAGATAGACGACATTTTTGGCTGCCTGAATTACCCAGATAGTTCTCTGAAAAATCTCAGTTTTACCTGAGTAGTGATAACCTTAATATTATCTTCTTTAGGGAATGAGGTACTGGACCTAAAACTACTTCTTTCCCTTTGAATTTAATTTCTGAGGAAGACAAATTATTATGCTGTGTTCATCCAATGGAATCTTCAGATTTCAGAAGACCACAAGAGCGATCTGGAGTTTAGCTAAGGGGTTAAGATTCAGAATCTTCCAGAAAGTGTCTCTTCAAGGCATCTCTCTAGGGTGACACACTGAAAACCCCAGGGGATTTCTGGGTCACTCCAGCAAAGCATTACAATTTAGACCTGTGGTTGTGCTGACAGGAAATATACATCTTGATATATTAAATTAAACACATTGAATTAAATTGCAATGCCTCGAGCTTAGACAAGTTTTGGGGGATTTTATTGCGGTCATTAGTCTAATTTCTAGAAAGAGTTTGTGGAATTTCTGGAAAGTTCTTCTCCAACTAGTATGATGAGAGAATGATACACCAACTTTGCACATTCTATTTAAATATTATTCAGAGAGGAAAAAAAGGAAATAATTCACTCACTGGGTCTTGCTCTTTGATGCCAGAAATGAACTTACACTCCTAATTTTTCAAAGACATTTGATACATGTATCTGGACGGTTATACTTCTCAATTTATAAGACTAATTTACTCTCAATTGTTTTTATAACTCAGGTATGTCATTTAGCATGACAATGTCCTTATCTTCATAAAGTGGGTCATTTTAATAATGCATAATAGTTATTGAGAATTTAAATTCAGAACCCCTTATTTATGTTCCATCTTTACAGTGACCTTGACTGGTAGACAGGCGGTACTCTGTATTTATGACTACAAGATGTTGTATGTAACTCCCTGAGTATAACCTAGTTGCCTAGAAAAAAATGCTGCTTCTGGAAGCACCTTCTGTTAAAGTATCTTATGTTCAGGTGAAATTGGCTAAACAAATGTGACTTTGGAATTTCATACCTATTTATGCTACTACTTCATAAAATTTGGGCTCTGAGTGTCAGCTTTCCATGGTGCCTGCAAGGTGTCAATTTCACCAAGTCTCGTAAACTTGGGAATACAAACTTTTTTATAACTTACTGCTTAACTCTTACCCCAAACCTGCACAGAGCTCAAAGTCTATCCCTCTGGCCTTAATGTTATACCCTGTTATCTAGGCAGTGGCTTGCCCCTCTCCTAAGAGATAGGCTCTTCTTTCAGCTGCTGTCTGAGGCCACTCCAGATAATTCACCCTACGCCCATCACTCCCACCCTCAGGAGAGCCACACTCCAACTGGGTTCATCCTGGAGCCTGATTCAAACCAAGAGCTGCCCAAAATTATACAGGAAACCACAGCAGCAAGGGGGAAAAAAAAGGTCTCCTGGGGGTCAGCTGGGTGGAGTAGTGGTTAAGTTTGCACTTTCTGCTTTGGTGGCCTGGGGTTTGCAGGTTTGGATCCTGGGCGCAGACCTAGCACCGCTCGTCAAACCACACTGTGGCGGCATCCCACATAAAATAGAGGAAGATTGGCATAGATGTTAGTTCAGCCACAATCTTCCTCAAGCAAAAAGAGGAAGATTGGCAACAGATATTAGCTCAAGGCCAAGAAAAAAAAATGTCTCTTGGCCTACAGTACCCTAATCGTGCTCAGTAAGGTTTTCTTAAAGATACAACTTGAAGCACACTAAGAATTCAGCATTATATTTATGCCCCAAATTCTAGATCAACAAACACTGATTTGTTTTAGAGATTCAAGGAAAAACATGATGTGGGAAGATATGTCAGAATTAAGGATCTTGCTCAAAAATATGATGTTCTGACTGCAAAAAGTAAGTCAAAGCAATATGACTATATATCAGGTTCCAACCTTTTAAGTATTTTTAGAAAAATACCTTCTTAGACCCATACAAGCCTCCAAATTAAATTTATATGTATATAGATAAATATATATGTATGTGTATATCTTGACCCCTTATAATTGAATATCAGGTTTAAAAGTGGTCTTAGCATACTGAAGCTCAAATGTTGACCTACAGGCCCATTAAATCAGTATTGCTATTTGTAAGATCTAAGCAAAATGAAGGGAAAAATTTAATGTTGTGTGTGTGTGTTCATGTATATCATTGCAGGGTTACTACTGTCCTTACTCCAAGAGGCCTATTCTTTATTATGGCCTTCCAATTCTCTTGTAAATTATCTCTTTTTTTTTTAATGAAATCTTGGTTATAGTAGAAAGTTGTTTTGCTTTTTCGTTGTTGTTTGGTTTAGTTTTTATTAGGCAAAATAAGATGTTGAAAACCTGATATGCGTCTCCAAATTTGGGGAGTGGCATGGGTATTTTGCTGATCCTTGAAATCCTTACATCTGGGATATAAGAACTAGACGACATATGCCAAACTCTATCTGACGTTGGAAGCGTCTCGAGGACCTTCCTCCATTAGTCCTGTTCTAGCTCCTGCAGCCACATGGACTCAGTTGTCCTTCTTCCACATGAGAGTTGAAGATGCATGTCTATAGTTGAAGCCAGTTCCTCTGTTCCCCCTAGGATCTTTTTCCTTCAGAACAACAAAACCTTTTATTGTCTTCAACTATCCTTTTGAGCCAGACCTCTAAAAAAAGAGCCTGTAAGGAAGAAGAAAAAACTTGAAAGAAAGGAGTATGTATATACTATTATCATTTTTATTACCATTTAAGGAAAGAAATCGCTCTCTTGTATGTTTTGTAAATGAGGAGACTGAATCTGAGTGATGCAAGACTTAAGCAAGATCAAACAGCTTGTAAGTGACATTCAGTCCTCGGCAAATTGAAATGTCTTGTCCGTGATAAATGTATGCATTAAGACAAAGGACAGAGACAGTCGCAGATGTATACAAATGGATTGAATAAATATTTCCGTTGTCTAAACTACACCAGACATTACCGTAGTAGCAAGGTTACAGAGAAGGAGGTGGACTCCCTGTTCTGGAGGAGCTCACAACCACAGTGTGTAAATTAAACAGTGAAAGTGTGAAAGAGTTGCTTGAGAAATTAGAAACAACTAACTTTACCTGGGAGAGCTGGAAAGGACATGACATTTAGGCTAGGCCACGAAGGATGAGTAAGTTTGCCAAGGAAAGTGAACCATTACCTATGATATTTACTGCAGAAGGAAGAACGTGTTTGAAGGGGAGGTATAATGAGATCAGTTCCAGAGTGTCGAACTTCGATGACTTTGAGACATCCAAAGGAAAGAGCCAGGAGGCAATTAAACTATGTAACAGAAAATTGAAAAAACAGACTTGTGAGGTACATACACACAGAAAGCAGAGCTGGAAAAAACTTTTTCCCTCTTCTGCTAAATTGGAAAATGCTTGGTATAAAAGCTTAGGAGGAATTTAATTTTAACTCTATGATCCAAGAGAGTTTTCTTTTCTGAATCGTGGTGCAGAAATCCATTTTCATTGATAATGGTGAAATGAAAAAGAGAATAGGAAAAATATCCTCCAAAGAGATGAGTTTCAACAGAGAGAATAATTTTATTTGACCTCAAACTTTCTATCTTTAACTCACAGATATATACGGTTACTCTATAGCCAACAGGTTCTCAGTGTTTAATGAATATCCAGCCATTACTAGCAAAACAAAAGTAACGAGGTGGCCTTAGCTTTGAAATTCCTTGAGACCGCCTGCTTAAAATTATTGTCATATAAATATGGAAGTGGCTTCTTGATACTGATAAGGGCTCTGTGATTCTTTGCATCCTAGCAGAGATGGGTAGTTTGGTTTGGGCCCCGGGGGAGTCGAAGCCTGTCTCTCAGATACCAAGATAGGGATTTGCCATCTTTAACTCTGCATTTAAAGGCACACGGCCGGTGGACTGAAAAGCCTGCCGCCGAGGAGCCAGTGCCTGCTATGTGCCAAGCAGGGTGGCTCTGATACCTGTCCTGTCCAAGTGAAGGGGGCTTACAGCAGGTTACTCTGCACTGAGAGCAGCTACATACAACAGGCTGCACTCGCTGGCATGATCTCCCCAACCTTGTGTTCTCTGAGCCTACCTCCCCCATGTCCCTCCAACACCCACAAACTCCACTCCTGGCGTCTCATGGAATGTGAGCCTGGACCTCATCATCTCAGCTCCCAGGTACACTTAAACACAGCAGCACATAGAAGTAGCTCAATCATTATTTTTCGTTTGTTAGATGCAGCCGAAAACAACAATTACAAATATAAAAAAATAAACTTGAGTCAACAATACCTAGCAACACTGCCTGCTCACAGGCTTAACAGACACATTGGGAGATCTTCAGCAGACAGTGACCCAGAAAACTTCTGCAGGCGTCGTCCCCTCATTCCTTCTCACCCGTCTCGTGAAAGTTTCAACTTGGAATTTTGAATAATATCCTGGATAATCAATTTGGTTTATTTTAACCTCTATTACTACATTTAAACTTACCAAACAAAATGCTCTCTCTCTCTCTCTGTCCTGAGGCTTCTATTTTGAGTTTTCTCTTGGCACCATTTTAGCATGCACTTAAAACTGGGATTTTTTTGAGCTTGGATGAGATGCAGAACAATTTTCTGTTATGCATGACTGAGAGGCAGGAAAAATATTTCAGAGAAAGAAAGCTGTCTCTAAGTGGTTATAAGAATAATTTGGGATAAAACTGATAGAGAATTTAATTTTAACAGCATTAATATGCGGAACAAAATACTAAAATGTCGCTTTCATGCCTTGTGGTATATTGCTAATCATACATAACAGCTGTGTTTAATACATATTTTGGTTGCATCTAAAGAATTCTCATCTACGTGCCTGCATTATTCTGTAAATGTGAATTGAATAACGGCATTTCAGTGTGCTGTGATCTATCCTTCAGTTGTAGACAGAGCCCAGGGGAGAGTCCTTTGTAAATACACTCTAATAACGACCCCAGAACGTTTAATTTATGCACGTAAGTTGCTATAATTCTTTCTCTTGGTAGCTGGTTTTATACATTGACGGCAAGAAAATTAAGAGCCTCCATTAAAAATATAGAGCTTCAAGATTAAAAACCAAGACTTAGATACAATCCATTCAAGGATATTGTTCTCCTGGGCTGTTCTTGGTCAGCCTCTCTCCACTTTCATCAGTCTCTTAGCAAAGATGCCAAGAGAGTTTCAGAGAATATGACACTCAAAAATATTGCTTCTATATATATTGGCAGGAAGCATTGTCTGGGAAGGAAATTCGTCTTGCCCTAGAAGCCTGCAGAAATTGTCCAGTGAAAAATAATGAAGTAAATCCAAAGTGGCAAACCAAAACCAGGAAAGTAAAGACACATTTTACAGAGGCTTTTGAAGCAAATTTGAAGTTTTCTTTTGAAAATGTTTGAGTCCTTCATAGACCCTGCTCCTTAAGGTGGTGGGAGAAAAAAATCTCTCTCTCTTGTAATGAACCCTTCAAAGGAAATTTGAGCAATAATTTGTGGTATTGTAGGATAATCCATTTTAAAGCTAATTGTGAAAGCATGGCCATAATTTAAAGAAAATCAATGGACAGTTTCCCAGCTGGCCAATCGTGGAGTTGATGTATTCCTTGCTCTCTTTCTCCCTGACTTCTTTGTGCCACTCAATACAGTTGAAAATCTTTGCCCCCTTTGCCTCTGATCATAGCATCGCCATGTTCTTTTCCTTCTCCTCCAACCATGTTCAAGTTCCCTCATCTCTGTGTTACCCACTATCCCCCTCTGATCATGAATTCACATCAAGGTCTCCGCTTCTGTAAAGTTACGGGAATCTACCTCCTTAATTTTATGATTTCCCATATCAAATTTATTGCCTAAAACCATACACATCATCTTTTTTCCAAAGCCTGGTGGCCCTACTGACAGTTGTAGTTCTGGCAAAGGCAGACTTATCCTTCTGATTACTGACTCCCAACCCCAGTCAACAGATTATCTCACACTTATGCCCCGTATCCAGTTAGACACCAACCCTCCTAGATTTTTCCTTTGTAGTATCACCTAACAGTGTTTATTTCTGAGTGATGAGATTTTATAATAAATATATATTAATCATTTAAACACACACACACTGCATCTATAATATGCATATAGACAATACATTTCCCTATGTATCTATATCTTGTATCTCTCTCTTTCTTTGTAAAGAGAGCTTTGTATTCATCTTTACTTCATTCCTCAGCTCATGTCCTTATCCTCAATATCCCACTTCTATCCTGTCCATTTGAAGCAGATAACCTCACTTCTGACTTGGTTAAGAAGATTGAAGTCTTCCAACGAATGTTCTCTCTACTTCCATTCTTAAAAACCTCAAAATTTTCCAGAGTTCTCCAATAGTCCTCTCTCATGTTTTCCAATTGGTCTTGATTCTTCACCTTTATATCTGTTCTTGGATCTCAGCTCATCAATCAATTATTCCCTACCTCTGTCTGGCAGGTTCTACCTCTTTCTGAAAAAAACAATTTCCCTTCTACCTACAGCATTCTCAAGTACTTTGTCTGGGAAGAACGGCCTTCTTTACTCTGCTAATCTCTCAAGCTGGCAGGCCAAGCCTCCCATTCCCTCACCCCATTCTTCTTGAGAAAGGTCTGCCTACTGGTCCTAACTCCCCACTGATTCCTCAACCTACTGTGCTGTTTTCAGTCTTTAGCACTCCACTGAAAGAGCCGTCTTGAAGATCACCATTTAACTCCTAAAAAAACAATGCAATAGCCTCATTGCAGTTCTTAGCCTTCTTGGTTTCTCTGATACATTTGCCACCAACAACAACCCCCCGGTTCTCAAAAATCTCCCCACCTCCTCAGCCCTGTGACTCTCCAATCCTCTAGTTTCTTCTTGTTTTCTCGACACCTGTCCGGTTTTGCTTTTTAGCCTGTCTTTCTCTTTCTAGCCGTTCAATACAGATTTCCTCCAAGGTCCCATTGTTAACCCCTTCCTTTCTCTCTAACTATCCTATTTCAGGTCAATTCATTGGCTGACATGTGACTGGCTGGCAAATTTGTATCTTACTTCTCTCTTGAAATGCAGACCAGATTTCTAACCACCTCCCAGACAGCTCTATTTGTTCTTTTGCAGACACCTCAAACTCAACATGTCCAAAATCTGGCATACCATCTTTCCTATAAATTTCCATTCCTTGCCTGAATTTCTCATTTTATCAGTTTTCTTCCATACTTAAGAACATCTAGTAGAATTGTTCTATTTATTATCCCAAAACACATTTCTCAACCATTTCTTCCTAGATAATTTATTCGATCCTAATTACTAGAATATCTTTCTTCTTTCTCTCAGGCAATTCAAATGCTACATAACTTTTCAGACCAAGGTGTCAAGTCCTTACTGCACCATGGCCCGACCACTTCGCGCCTCTGATTCCTGCATCACTTATGGTCCATATCTTTGACTGAACATATGACGAATTATTACTTGTGACTCATATATTTTTGCATAATATTTTTATTTAACTTTTTATGTGTCTACATTTCATTTACTCAACTAGATTATAATCTATTTCAAAAGCATAGCTCATTTGTTACATTTCCTCAATCTGTCTCCCTCATTCATGTATTTAAAACATGTTTGTGGGGCAAGTACTATATACCAAACACCATGTTAGATACTAGGGAAAGATATATACGACATGTTCCCAGCCTTACAGGGATTTACCATCTGATGAATGAGTCAGAAATAAAAATCAACAGGTACAGTAATGTGATGCGTGTTGCATTAGAGGTATGTGTGTGTACTTTGGCACATAAGGAAGAAATGCTTTAAGGGATTAAAAATTGTCCCAGAAGATGCTACCTGAGTTTCTTCTTTTTTTTTTTTTAAGATTGACACCTGAGCTAACAACTGTTGCCAATCTTTTCTTTTTTTCATTTTCTCCCCAAATCCCCCCAGTACCTAGTTGTATATTTTAGTTGTGGGTCCTTCTAGTTGTGGCATGTGGGACGCTGCCTCAACATGGCCTGATGAGTGGTGCCATATGAGCGCCCAGGATCCAAACCGGGGAAACCTGGGCCACCAAAGCGGACTGCACAAACTTAACCACTCGGCCACGGGGCCGGCCCCATGAGTTTATTCTTAAAGGAAGAATAATAGTTAAGAAGGTGGACAATGATGAAAGGGCATTCCACGCAGAGCAAAGGTAAACAGATAGGAGAAAATATAGTTTATTTGTAGGACTCAAGTAATTAGGTGTAGGTTGACAGGAATTTAGAAAGACAAGAATCACAAAAGGCTTTAAATTTCAAGCTAAAGGTTTTGACTCAATCCTGGGGACAATGGGAAGCCATGGGAGGTTTTTACATATAACCTTTTTGTTTTAAGTCTTACATACAGAAAGGTGCACAACTCATAAATTTATAGCTCCATGAATTCTCACAAAGCAAACACACCTGTGTGGCCAACACCTCAACTGAGGAAGAACACACTACCCGAATCCATGGAAGGATTTCAAGCAGTAGAAACATATTATCAGACTTGCGTTTGAAAGATCTTTCTGGTGCATTGGAGGAAGGAAGTGTTTGGCAGAAACATCATTTAAATTGTAAAGGCAAAAAAATCAGAAAGGCCTTAAAGTGGTGGCATTGTAAATAGAGAGGAAGGGGTAAGTTTAAAAAACATTTAAGAGGCAGAATCAATAAGATAAGAGGCTACTTTTTAGTACACCGTCATGCCCATGTAGACCAATCGTGCTCCTATGGAGCTCACTCTCTAATTCTTTGGCAAAGACCTTGTCTAGTCAGGGTTCTCCATAGAGACAGAACCAATAGGATGTACGTGCAAATACACACACACACACATATAGATACAAGATATGCCAAAATCGTATTATTATGCTTGTGGCAGCTTTAAGTTATCTAAGTGTGTATATTTATATATTTACAGGCTATCATATATACAAATATATATATATATATAAAGCTATATTACTTAGTGCATTTATATATATGTAGAGAGAGAGAGAGAGGTATTTATTATAAGAAATTGGCTCACATGATTATATGGTTATAAAGGCTGAAAAGTCCCAATATCTGTAGACAGCAAGCTGGAGAGCCGGGACAACCAATGGTATAAGTTCTAGGCTAAGTCTGAAGGCTGAGAACTGGGAGCTGATGGTATAATCCAGTTTGAAAGCAGGCAGACTCAAGACCCAGAAGAGCTGATGTTCCAGTTTGAGTCCAAAGGCAGGAAAAGACTGATGTCTCAGCTCAAGGCACCCAGGCAGGAGGAGTTCCCTCTTAGTCTTGGGACAGTGCCTTTTTATTCTATTCATGCCTTCAACTGATTGGATGAGGCCCGCCCACATTAGAGAGGGCAATGTGCTTTACTCTGTCTAGCAATTCAAATGTTAATCTCAGAAACACCCTCCCAGACACACCTAGGTTAATGTTTGCCCAAATGTCTGGGCACTCTATGGCCCTGTCAAGTTGACACATAAAATTAACCATCACAGACACCTCTCTGCTGGTTGTTCCTTGAATGAGCACTTGAAGAACTGGGCTTTGGGACTTTCTTCTTGCTCTGCCTCTGTTGCTGACTTTGTTTCTGTTTGACATATTCTGTCGTTAGATGGTCTAGCAGCCCTTGTCTCTCTTTAAAGTAAGTTTCAATAACTCTACTTTTGTCCTTGTTGTATAGATTTGTTTTTAGTTTAACTATTTCTACATTAATTCCCATGATTAGGGGAAGCACATTCTCCATTCATCCATGCTCCCATACTACTTCTATCTGGCATATTTGCCAAATGACATAATAAAAGTACTTATATTATTATTTTTATTTTATTTTATTATTTATTTAATTTATTTTTTATCACTCAAAGCAAATGCATTGTCCAGGGCCTTGCAGTTCCTTTTTCCAGTTTTATTGAGATATAACAGTGTGTAAGTTTAAGGTGTACACCATAATGATATTCTATATGTATATATTGTGATATTGATTCAATTTTAATTAATTGCCTCTTTATCTTATCTTTAAGTATTGAATTTTTTTGGTCAGTTAAACAGTTCTTGACCTCAGCTTCTCTCTTTTCTATTTCTCTAATTTTACAAGCCTTCTTGCTTCCCCTTGGGAAATGTTTAACTTTTATCATGCCTAGACAAAGTTCTGGAATGAAACACAGTCGGGGATGGCCATTCCGGAGCACCGCTCTCCTTGGTTGTCTGCCTGCTTCTCCCTTCACTTTCTTTAGCTTTCTCCCCTGCTACTCTCTTTCGCACTCCCTAAATATTCTTGCCCTCTTAGCATCTCTCTTTGGCTCTTACGTCTCCTCATTACACAGCTCTCCTCAAATGGCTAATCCACTCCCGTGGCTTCAACCATGTGTTAGCTTGGGAAGAAGAAGCCAAGAAGGGAGAGAAAGAGGGAAGGGAGCTGGTAGAGGCTGTGAGAGCCATCAGACTGCAATGGCATTCTGACCCTAAGTGAAGGACAGAGGGAGGGAAAGTCAGCTCCAGCAAGTCTATATTGGCAAGGTCACTGGAGAGTTCTCAACCAATGTCACTTATCAGAGGAGTCCCCCTCTCCCTTGTACATCCAGTCATGGGCTGGGAGCACCCAGGGGAAGCTTGCCACAGGGCAAATATGGGGAGGATTTCAGAATGTAACAACTGGAGCCACTGGTCATGTATGCTCGCTGCAGTTAGTGATATGTGGAAAGCTTTGCATGGCCACCACAAACCACCACCTCACAATTCCCAAACCCTAATCTCCAGCCCTAGCTTCTGTTCTAAGCTTTAGAGTCATAATTTTGATTTGCACCAATTACCTTCAACAGATGCCCCATGTGAACCTCATTCATGTGTACAATAAATCATTATTGAGACCCTATTATAAGACAGACATTGTGCTCTTCTGAAAATGAAAAGCTCGTAGATTGTACAGGGATAAATGATACAAGTCATTTGTTCTTTCAACAAGTATTGATTGTTTACCTAATATACACCAGGCACTGAGACAAGTGCTGGAAATACAGTAGTAAATAAACATGATATGTGCCCTAGGGAGCTCATCATCCAGTTGGCTAAGTCAAATAAATAACCACATAATTACCATACAATGTAACATGTGAAATAAAAAAGGCATAAACTACATCTTAAAGTGTAGAGAGGAGGTGTCCACATGAATAGGAGGAAGGACAGGGTTTTCTAGATTCGCAAGACAGCATAGCAAGGACTCATTAACAGCTTGGTGTGGGAGGAACTACATGGTCTTATTGTTGTAACTGGCTATTTCAGTAATTTAAGTGAGAAATAATAAGTGCCTGAGTTGAATGTTTGGCAAATCAATGGAAGCCTGTGAAGGGAGAAAGGGCACATGAGAAAGATATTTAAGAGATCCAGTTATGAGAATTTGGCGACATTCTGGTTTAGGATGGCAAGAGAGAAGAATCTTCTCAGTTTCAGCGTGTCCACCGTCTGTCTCACCTTCTGCCTTTCTTCTCCCCCTGACACCACCCCTCACAAAGGTGCTCCAGTTGGAGACCTCAGGGAGCTCTAACACAGAGCCTGGTGGGCATACAAGAAATGCATACTGAGTAAACTAATTAATACCTCCGAGTCTACAGCATGAACTGTCATCATTGCCTGTGTCATCAGGGTTCCTAGCTGCAATCACAAAAATCCATTGTGGCTAATTTAAGCAGAAAAAAGATTTATTAAAGGGTATTAAGTAGCTCATAGAAAAAATGGGAGAGTTGGAAAAACAGACTAGAGGCTAAGTTTTCAGGAAGAGTGCTCAGGACCAAACCACAGAACTGGTCTGAAGAGCAAACAGCTGCCACCACCTCCGATGCTAAATACTAAACCTGGAAACTTGACCAACATAGCTGCCACAGCCAGCACCAGGGCCACTTCTGTGTCAGGCATTTGGCCTTGCCAACACTGCTGCTGCTGCCACCATCAAAACTGGGCACCACCCAGAGCAGCAACAACCAAAGTCCCACGTGGAGGCTGTTTCCTCAGTTGCTCACATCCGGCATGATATCTTGTGTGGTTGCATCTAATTGGTGGACCTGGGTCACTTGGCTGAGTCTCAGCTGCAGGGGTAACTGAGGAATTTGAGTTTTAACTTCAAAGTCAGAACCTCTATGTTGGAAAAATGAGGCTGTTAATGTGGGAAATTCCTCAAATGTAGAAAGTATTCAAGCTATGATGGGCAGCCACACATATGATGTGTGTAGCTTCACTCATCTTGTGATTTTATTTGATAATTAATTTAGATGCCTATTTAGAAAAGGCACCAAGTGACTGTCCAAAGTTAAAAAGGAATCGTCCCCATCTCAAGGCACACATTTCAGAAGCTAAGATGCCTTCAAAGAGCTTTCCTACTGCAAACAAATGTAGTCTCGCAAGTTTTGATTGCAACTAATATGTGACATTGTTTCAAATAAATGGTGATGCCTGTATTCCACAAAATACATTGTCCTTTTCAGGACTTACCAAGTTGGCTGACAATTTCTTCCATTTAGTGGGTTCCATTATTCATCTTGGATTGAATAATAGTCTGTTTTCTTCTTCCTTCTTCAAATTGAACAGTTTAAGAGTACTGTGTATCATTCTGTCAGCTACTGCTGCTAGTTCTTGAATAAAATTTTCTCAAATGTTTTATAGCCTAAACCAATGCTTCCAGTAGAACTTTCTGTGATGATAGAAATGTTCTGTACCTGTGTTGTCTGATCAGAAGCCACCAGCCACAGAAAGTTATGGAGTCTTTGAAATGCAGCTAGTGCTACTGTGGGACTGGATTTTTCCTTTTATTTAATTTTAATTCCTCTAAATTGAAATTTAAATAAGCACATATGGCTAGTAGCCAGTGAATTGGACAGTTTAGGTCTAAACCTTAATTATTAAAAAAATGATCCTAGGCTCTTCAATACCCACCATTCTTTCCTTTACCTCTCTTTATGGAAAATATTACCATCCCTACTATCTGGCATTGGGTCATTTCCTTTTCTTTAAATTTCATTGCCAGTCCTGACATAGGCTTACATAACTGTCTTCTTTACTGGAATCAGTCAGAACTGGACACAATCCAAGTGTATAAAATCAGGATGATCTAGATAACTGAGTAAAAGCCTTGCTCCTCCTCCACCAGAAAAAGAACTCAGTGGTTAACAGTGCAGTGTGATTATAGAAGCAAATTTTAGAAAACGTTATGTATATATCCATTTTAATAATAGAGAGGTAGATAATTTATATTGATTGCACATGTGGCTTTAAAGTCTAGTTACGGAGAAAAATGGCCACAATACTATTAATGCAAATATGCATCATGACAATCATAGGATTAACCAAGTGATCTTAAATGAAAATAAGTGGATACTGATGAAACTATACTAATCACAATTTATGTCTTAAAAAAAGACAGTAGTGAGGTTGACCCGGTGGTATAGTGGTTGGGTTTGCTCCCTCTGCTTCAGTGGCCAGGGGTTCGCAGGTTCGGATTCCAGATGCAGACCTAGCACCAATCATCAAGCCACACTGTGGCGGCATCCCACATAAAATAGAGGAAGATTGGCACAGATATTAGCTCAGCAACAGTCTCCCTTAAGCAAAAAGAAGAAGATTGACTATGGGTGTTAGCTCAGGGCCAATCTTCCTCACACACACACACACACATGCAAAGACAGTAGTAATGGAAAACCACACCAGTGCCAGTCAACATTTCATCAGGCAAGCCAACACTTCCTCAGGGTCGAAGCAACTATCATGTACATGCATTCTCAGTGGGAACCTGCTACATTGCCAAACAGCGCATGGCAGCCTGACTTCTTAGCAGGACATAGATACAATTTTAGTTTATAATTACAAAATTTTAGAGCTTATTTGAGAGGACAAATTGAAGCAAATTTACCACCTACATAAATTGTGCATCATTCACCTGGAAAAACTGAAGGAAGGACATGCTTTGCTTTAGATTGGTTCACAGGCCAAACAAAGGACTCACACTTGAGCATCCTTGCACTAGAGAAGAACGGCGTGGAATTTAGGCTCTTTGTTCTCTACCCTTATGTTCCTCTATGTGAGTCCTGGTGTCTAGAATTTAAATGGATAAACAAGCAGATCAGATAAGCAAGGGTCAGATACATGCTGTTTAACTGGACTAGACATTAAGATGCATTTATATCTACATGGAAATCCGTTTCCCCACCCTTCTCCATTAGGAAAGCCCTCTTGATCTCCACACATGATGTCAAGGGGGAAAGAAGGTAGAGGAAACTGGAAAGCTGAGAGGGGCCAGCAAGGATGTCCTTTGGAGAGTGGAGAAAGACATCGAAGCAAATGTAACCCTCTCCCAAATAGACCCAAGTCCAGGCCTGTCCCTCATTCATTCAATAACATTTGACCAGCCTCATCCTAGATATACGAATAGAGAGGCGCATAAACACTGTTCCTGCCTTCCAGGGATTACAGTCCACTCAGTGAGACTAGTTTATCAGACTCATTCTGAGCCCAAAGTGACAAAATACAGTTCATTTTAGCATTAGGTGATACTCTCCTTTTTTAAGGGTGGCACATCACATCTAACTATTCCAAAAGTTTCTATTTAACTCGTTTTGTATTATTACAGTACTGAATAGAAACAAAAAACCTAAGGAATCATTTATCCACATCAATAATGATAACAGCATTATGCTAATGAACTGGATGAAATAGTGGTATTTCTATGATGAAAAATAAATATTGTAAGTCATCCTTAAACATCTAGAAAATTCAAAAGTCATATGGAAAGCAAACATCAAATTCTTTTATTTTTGAAAAGCAGTGTAAAAGTCAATGTATCAAGAATAATAGTTCCACAACCAGAGATGGAGCTACTCTCTAGAAAAAGAGAACATTAAATTATTTGTAGGGGACAGCTGCGTGGCCGAGTGGTTAAGTTCGCACATTCTGGTTTGGCAGCCCGGGGTTTCACTGGCTCAGATCCTGGGCGTGGACATGGCACCGCTCATCAGGCCATCTTGAGGCAGCATCCCACATGCCACAACTAAAACGACCCACAACTAAAATATACAACTATGTACTGGGAGGATTTGGGGAGAAAAAGCAAAAAAAAAAAAAAAAAATTAAAGAAGATTGGCAACAGTTGTTAGCTCAAGAGCCAATCTTTAAAAAAAAACTATTTTTAATATTTCTATAAAATAGGAATGAAAAGATAGGTCCAGTCTGAAACATCAGTGTAAGATTTGTTTAGCCTCCAGGATCTAACTCTTCCAGTCAATAATATGGACAACTTATAGGCTTTTTCACCCAACCACTCCTTCCAGTGCCTGGATGTAGAGAAGACTAAACCAATAAATTAATTGTAATGCTTTGTATTATTCTTTTGAAAATCCTAAGAAAGTTTCCTGTGACACATTCATGATAGATTTCAAAATATACTGTTAATATAGTACAAACTCATTTATACAAATAAATTGTGACCTAACATGATTCCTATATATAGAAATATGGATATCCACACATCCGGAGGGACCAGTCCGTATACATTCATGCATAGCATAGCTTCCATCTTTGGAAGTAGACACAAGCAAATCTTTTCAGCTCCTCCTCCAGATGCATTCAGATTCTACGGTGGAAATCTCATAAGAGAGGTGCACATAATGCTGAGGATTATATGATAATCCATTGGAATTTGGGAAGAAAATATTAGAATATCTGCTTGTATGCATATAAAAAAAATAAGAAATAGATGAAGGCTACTAATGTCTTCCATACTAGGGCCCTCCCTTGGCCCACACATTAGGTGATCACGAGTGTACAACGCAGGACGTCTGTAGACAGACGAGGAGGAGTTCCTTGACACCAAAGGATTGGCACTGGCGACCTCACCCAGTCTCCACTTGTAGCACACTTCAATAAATTGTACTTTACATGTGCTAAGTGTCATTAAAGATTATTTTATCTTTGTTAGTAGAATGCTAGAGTCTGGTTGTTAAAAGCAGAGTCTCTAAAGCCAAAATGGCTAGGTTCAAATGCTGCCTGACTTTGAACAAATTTCTTGTTGCTTAACTTGTCTCTGCCTTAGTTATCTCAGCTGTAAAATGAGAGCGAAACCTAACTCATAATGTTGTTATGAGATGAAATGAGTTAACACCTGTAAAGTGCTTAAAACAGTGTCTGACAAATAGGAAGCACCATAGAAATCTCTGTTAAGGAAAAATGTGCTCACGAGATGAAGAGTGTCTGTGAAAATATTATGTTCTGCAGAGAGGTCACTGGTTATCACCTGGCGAAATGTTTCAAACTCTTGTCAAACTTAAGGATGAATGATATAGTTTTCTTTCATGGAAAAGAAATGTGTTCCAAATTTGCTGATATTCCTGTGATGACAAGTGGCTGTCAATATCGAGCATCGGGGAAGAGAGGAAAAAAGGAAAAGAAAATGTGCTGATCTTTTCTGTGATGACAAGTACCTGTCAGTAGGAACCAGCTACAGATATTAAAACAAAACAAAACAGGAAAACTAATATGTCCCGCGAAGGTAAAGGTGAGATTTTAGCAATGAGTGTGTTGGTAATTGCTTCTTTTTGAGTGTTATGGAAACAGCGTTCTGCAAATGGGTGTTTAAAAATGTTTATATCATTGTGTGATTTTGTGTGAAAATGATATATGTCATCCATCAACATTTTTATTTCTTCACACAAAAAACCTGGCAACAGAATCTTCTAACTTGTTTTTAAAAATCCTGAGTTGCGTTGGAGTTTGGAAACGTTTGAAAAATTAAAAATGCAACAAAAAATGCCACTTATGTTATATATTATATTTTTATTTGTTTCTAGGTAGTGTTTATTTTTGTCACATTTAAAAATTTTTACTTGTATGTACGTTGTATGCCCATGCTGTATTAGTCTAAAAGGAATACATATATAATTTATAAATAAATAATTCAGGCCTATATGATGAAAATATTTTTACTATTAGGGATACATGATAAAACAAAAAAAAGACCAACATTCTACGGTCTAGAAATGGTAGTTGTTGAGAGTCTTGTAGGTGACAGAAACTTGCCGTGTATGAGCTTATTTAATCCTCATAATAACTCTAAGAGAGAAGCACTTACATTATTCCTATTTTACAGAGTAGGAATAAGGTTAAAATAAGTTGAATAAATTCCCCAAAGCCATAGAATGTGCCAGCGATTGAATCAGGAGTGGAACGCGGTTCTTCCTGGCTCCAAGGGCATAGTTGTGACCACGCTGTGTCTCCACTTCCCTAAATACAGAACAAAGGGCTGCAGTGATATTGCGCAGCAAAATAACTTGAACAGAATAACAGCAGAAAATTCAGATTGGCTAACTTCAAAGATATTTAACTGTATTTTGGTTACATATGGACAAGCAGTCTTCAACTTTCAAATGGTTTTTGCTCTAAACTTGGAAACCACTTTTTAGGAACGCGGGATGCATTTTCTTCTAGAAACAGGGCTAAAGATAGTGGCTGAGTTTCTGGACTGTACAGAATCCTATTTTTCTCATAACATTTCTGAATTATTAGACATCACAAATGAAAAATAGTAGAAAACCAAACTTTTGCAATGTCAGCAATTGAACACATACACACACACACAGAATCAGAATATTGTTACTTAAGAAAAAACACGTTCTAAAGGATGGTGATAATGCATAGGAAAATTTTGTGCATGTTTTCAAAGGAATAGTTCCTCATTTTCATGGATTTTAGAAGTTAATGGCATTAGTTCTTCACAATGCCTAATTTAACTTCAAAGTAAATAAATGTAATACTCTTGATAGAGATGTATAATTAGTGTTCTTTCACTTTTACCAGAATTGATTAAGGCTTGTACTCGAGCAAATGGTTCAATGGGAAAGTGGGCAGAGAGAAAGAAAGAGGGGTTGAGAGATTTTCTTGAGGTAATTGAGAAAAGTAAGCAGAAAAAAAGACAATAATCAGTTTAGCAATGGCACATGTTTACTTTTAAAAAAAACCATTGTCTTCGCTAAAATTGGCTGGCACATGGGACGGAGTAAAGAGACAGGAATGTGGCGTATGCTTATTCAAACTCATTCATTGTGGTTCTGCTAGATGCCCACTGTGTCTGCTTGTTACAGACTTGTTTAATGTTTTGGACATTATAGTCCCTCCTTCCCTCAATATGGAAGACTAGTTGGCCCATGGCAGTTTGGTTGATGGGTGGTGGTGACTGGGATGGATGGGTGTCAGGTGTCAGTGGTGAATGGACATTGGGTGTCTCTGATGCAAGAACAGCCTCAAGATGGCTTTGAGAGCAGTGATTGACCAACGCCCAAATTATGAGTCTAGGGTATTTAATTCAGGAAGCTCTTAAGATGCGGACGTTCTTTTTGGCAACGACTTAAATGAGTAACCTCCATTGACAGAAATATTTAACCAATCATTCTTTGAGATCTCCCAGTATTATCTAGCTCCAAAAAGGAAGAATATTAGAATTGGCATAGTTTTCAGAGACCAGGTCATTCTCCTTATCTTTAAGAGAAACGTATTTGACTTATTTTCTGTCATCTTCCCTAGATGGCTGCACTTAGAAATACACTGGCTACCTCCTCTTGTTTCTTACAATACGCTTTTAAATTCATTGTAGTTTAACTTCTTGGTCCTCATCCCCTCTAATCTTAAGATAAGACATAAATTGATATTACTTCCTCCTTCCTTCTTGAAACTCTTGTCTCCCACTTCACTCTTCTTGCTCTCCCCCTTCTTTTTAAAGTGCTCCATTTCTGTCTTTCTATGACTTTATATTTGCCACACTTCTAAATTTAAATATCTCCTAGCATTCTCTCAGTTCTATTTTTTTTTCTTACACCCTCCCATGGGATGTCATCCACACACAACTTGAGCAATTACACCGTTGAATAATTCCCCAGTGGATATCTCTATACCTCCCACATTTATATCTCTTGACCCCTGAAGTCCCAGAACTTTCCAATGCCCAATAGTAATTCAACTTGCTAAACCCAGTAGGTTCTATTTCTTCAAAGATTTTTTTCTTCCAATCTCTCTATCCAGTCCTACTGTCACCTCAACAATTTGGGAGCAATCATTATTTCCATCCTGGGCTGCTGGATACCAACCCACACACTCTCCCTACTTCCAGTTTTCCTCTATGGATTCCTTTTGCTCATGTAGCCTCGTGCAGACATATTCTGACATTTAATGTCCTTACTCAAAAACCCTCGATAGTCCTGAGAAGAACCTAGTTATGTTGTGTTGGAATCCCACCCTACAGAACTATGAGCTGATAGATGAGTGCTGGTTAAGCTGATAAATCTGAGGCAATGTGTTACACAGAAATAGAAAAGTAACACAGTCTTCATGATGTGGCCGCTAACATCCCCCAGAGTGAACAACCCAACAGATAGCAAGGAGGCAGCCACAATGCTTTTATAAGAAAAACAACATCCAGTCTATTTGTTAGAAGTCACTAAGTCATTATTATAGCTGGATTTATAATTAGTTCAATGACCATTTCCAGACATGACCAATTAATAACTAATTCAAAGTCTACCTGGAAGAAAATTGATAGTGGTTTGTTTAAAATTGTATCATCTACGATTTTCTCTAAAACATTTTATGAATGCCTTGATTCTCAACATGGAAGGCATGCTTACCAAATTAATGAAAGGTGAGAAGATGATAGAGTAGCCAGTATACCATACAACAATCAGAATCTTAACGGTTCTTGAAGTATATAATTATAAGCCAAACCTAACGCCATGATATTTTTAAATGATAAATTTAGAAGTTCAGCACTTGAGTACTGGACTGAAAAAAATGACAATATTTACACTTACAAAAAATAATTTTAGGCAGTGTTAGTTGACTGTAACCTTAATGTATGTCAACGTGGTGACGTGCCTGCCAGAACCTTGAATAGAACCTCAGGCTGTGTTAGAAGCAGGAGTGAGGCTTCTCAGACCAAACCTAGAGAAGCAAATTCTGTACTGATTGCTACGTTGAAACAGGAAAGGCAGGAATTTACAGAGAACAGATTAACTAGAATTGCAGGAGTCTTAAAAAGCATGTCATAGGAGAAACAAATAAAAGACTCAGGATTTTCTAACTTAGAAAAGAGAAGATAAAAGGAGAACATATTTAGTGACTCAAATACCAGAAGAGCTGATGTGAAAAAAAATCATTTATTTTGTGTGGTTTCAGAAGGCAGAACTGAAATAAATGGATAGAAATGGTGGGGAAGTCAACTTTTCGATCAATACAAGAACTCTAACGATGTCAGTCATCCAACAGCAGTCCAGGCTGTCTTCAAAGGTGGAGACTTCTGAGTCACTAGAGGAATTCCAAAAGCAGCCGAATGGCCACTTGTCAGATGCTGCAGGAGAGATCCATTTTGTAGGTGGAAAGTTGGAATAAATTAGTTCTAAGTCACCTTTAAACTCTAAATGTCTTCAATCCTGTCCTATGCGTCCTTGATACCTCTTCAACTTTAACTTCCATTGTTTGACTCACTAAACTATATGTCCTTCAGCTGAGCATGGCTACTTGTATTCCCCAAAAGTACCTTTTGTTTCTTGGCTTTGTGTCTTTTCTCATCTTCTTCCCTTCACCCAGACTGACCGTTACCATCTTATGTGATTGGCAGTCATGCCCATCCTTGAAGATCTAGTACAAAGTTATCACATCCCTGATGCTTTCTCCAATGATGAATCTAATTATCCTCTTTGCTTCCTTTTGCACTATGTTCACCTCTCTAAGATAGCTTTTTTGACATTCTGTCTTGTATTAAACATTTTTTATAACTACCTTTATTCCCTATAAAATTGAAAGCTACTTGGAGGCAATGACCATCTATTGCTTATTTTGGCATTCCTGTTTAGTTTTAGGTAGGACTGCCTATGACAGCCCTAAAATACAAGCTTATTAAACTGGAATTGACACAGTTACTGCATGAAATCAGGAGGAGGAAAAATTAAATATAATTTCTGATTAAATGTACTTCTGGAGTGGAATATCTGTGCCTCTGTTTCATTGACCCTACTGGTTCCTTTTTTTCTGCCTGATTTTTTTAAAATTTTGGTAAAATACATGGCTTTTACCATTTTAACCATTTTAAAGTGTACAGTGGCATTTAGTATATTCACAATGTTGTGTAACCATCACCATTAGGTAGTTCTAGAACTTTTTCATCATCCAAAAAGGAACCCCCAGGGCCATTAAGAAATCACTCCCCATTCCCCTACCCCTTGGCCCCTGGTAACCACTAACCTGCTTTCTTTCTCTCTCTTCTAAGTTCTTTTGAAGCTCTGACACAAAGTCTTGTGGTCAGTAAATATTTATTGAACTTAATTTGAATAAAAAGGCCCTCCCAGAAAATATACATTATACAAGAGAAATAAATAGGAGAGATCTATTTTTTGAAGTGTAGATTCTTTTTTCTTTTTATTTATTTTTTTATTGCCATAACATTGGATTATAACATTATATACCTTTCAGATGTACATCGTAATATATTTCGAATTCTGTGTAGATTACATCATGTTCACTACCCAAAAGCTAATTATAGTCCATCACCTCACGTCTGAGTCTAATCACCCCTTTCACTCTCCTCCCTCCCCCCTTTCCCTCTGGTAACCACCAATCCAATATCCATTGCTGTGTTTGTTTGTCGTTGTTTTTATCTTCTACTTATGAGTGAGATCATATAGTATTTGACTTTCTCCCTCTGACTTATTTCACTCAGCATAATACCCTCAAGCTCCATCCATGTTGTCACAAATGGCTGGCTTTCATCATTTCTTATGGCTGAGTAGTATTCCATTGTGTATATATACCACATCTTCTTTATCCACTCATCCCTTCATGGGTACCTAGGTTGCTTCCAAGTCTTGGTTATTGTGAATAATGCTTCAATGAACATAAGGGTGCATGTATCTTTATGCATTTGTGTTTTCAAGTTCTTTGGATAAATACCCAGCAGTGGAATAGCTGGATCATATGGTAGATCTATTCTTAATTTTCTGAGGATACTCCACACTGCTTTCCATAGTGGCTGCACCAGTTTGCACTCCCACCAGCAATGTACAAGGATTCTCTTCTCTCCATATCCTCTCCAACATTTGTTATTTCCTGTGTTGTTAATTATAGCCATTCTGACCAGAGTGAGATGATACCTCATTGTAGTTTTGATTTGCATTTCCCTGATAGCTAATGATGTTGAGCATCTTTTCATATGCCTGTTGGCCATTCGTATATCTTCTTTGGAGAAATGTCTGTTCAGATCTTTTGCCCATATTTTAATTGGGTTGTTGGGTTTTTTTGTTGTTGAGATGTGTAAGTTCTTTGTATAATTTGGATATTAACCCCTTATCTGATATATGGTTTGCAAATATCTTCTCCCAATTGTTAGGTTGTCTTTTCGTTTTGTTGATGGTTTCCTTTGCTGTGCAGAAGCTTTTTAGTTTGATGTAGTCCCATTTGTTCATTTTTTCTTTTGTTTCCCTTGCACGCTCAGACATGGTACTTGAAAATATGCTGCTAAGACCGATGTCGAAGAGCCTACTGCCTATATTTTCTTCTAGAAGTTTCATCGTTTTGGGTCTTACATTCAAGTCTTTAATCCATTTTGAGTTGATTTTTGTGCATGGTGTAAGGGAATGGTCTACTTTCATTCTTTTGCATGTGGCTGTCCAGTTTTCCCAACACCATTTATTAAAGAAACTCTTCTTTCTCCATTGTATGTTCTTGGCTCCCTTGTCGAATATTAGCTGTCCATAAATCTGTGGGTTTACTTCTGGGCTCTCAATTCAGATTATCTTTAAAGGATTATGTTTCTGAGTATAATATTGTATAGAACAGTGTTAGTGATTTTGTCAAGCAAGGACTTTGAAATATAAAGTTCTATGTAAATGCTAAAAAAAACCTAATGAGCTGTAAGAAAGTCTAATTCTTCAAGTAGAACTTCCTAATTTCCCTTAAAAGTACACATGAATGATTAAGGTGACAAAAAGACATCTTAGAAGTTGGTCTTGAAGAGATCTTAGGTTTTCCAAATATTCTTCACCGCTATAGCTTAGAATATTCAAAATACTATTATTTTTTATTTTGCCCTCTTAAAACCTTTCAATAAAGGAGGATTTCTTTTTATGTGCTTATGTGATTTCTAGGAGTAGGAGGATGAACAGGGGTGAGTTCCCATGCCAGTTTTCGCTTCCAAGCAACAACTCCATTTAAAATTCTGGCACTAGTCTGTAATCTCATGTATTAGTGGTTGCAAAAGACTGAGTTTGGCACATCAAAATATTCCTTTATCTTAATTTTCCTCTTTCTCTGTGGTAGCTTCCTTACGTTTATAGTTTTATGATATTTTTGGCTCCTGCTGCTGGAGAATCCACTGCTTTATGCCTCAGTTTCTCCAACTGATAAATTAATCAAATCCAACTTATAACTCAGAGGAACGGCATTTTTTATTCAGTGCTAAGTGCTCTCTGACTGAGGGGGATTTTCCAAAGTATAATGCTGTGCAAGTGACAATTTAAGTTAATTAAATTCACTGACATTAAACTAACCATAAAACTCCCAATGTGTACAAAATGACTCATTTTCAACAAGCCCTGTTTAATTTCATGAAATTGTAAAGGGTCATGATTTAGTTAGCTATTATTCCAAACAATCTTGAGGCCAAAATTAGAGTTGTTTTTTGGGGGGGTTTCGCTGAAAAATAAGACTACATTGCTGTCATGATTATTTTTACTAGAATATTCTAATGCATTCAAGACATTTCTTCAGTCATATTTTATTTATTTGTACATCACAGAGAAAAAATGGAATGAAGGAATTTCTCAAATTGTTCTAAGTGGAAGTAGAGAAGGTAGCAGATACATAAAAGAAAGCAGATGAAGGGGGAAAAAAATCTTTCAAAAAGCAGACTTGCGTGTTGATTGCAAGATATGGGAAAAGTGTTATTGCCAGAGGGAGCGAAAATGGGTACCACCTTTCTGGGATTTAGCTTGACCAAGGTCTTAATGATCCTAGGGAAATAATTTGAAAAGGAGAAAAATACATGAACACGAATGTTCATCCAAGTGTTATTTATAATGGAAAAGAAACAAACCAACCTAGAAACAACCTAAACATTCGAAGATAGGGGACTTGTTAACAAGTTATAGAGCATGTATTCTATTAAATACTGGACAGTCATGAAAGCCATTATGGTGCCCATTATATACCAATACATAGATATTATTGTCATGGGGAAAAGTTACAACATGATACCTAGTGATAAAAGCACTTTACAGAACAGCATGCACAGTATGAGTCCATCATAATTAAATCTATATTAAAATACGTACACGCAGGCACACACAGAAGGAAGTTTTGTAAAGATAAACGATGAAATTGTAACAAAGGTTACCCCTAGGTGGTGCATTTACATAGGGTTTTCTTTCTGTTAGTTTATCCATATTTTCTAATTTTGCTACAATGATCATGGATTTCTTATATAATTTGAATGCAAGAAATGTAAATAATTTTTCCTCGTTCAAAATTCTTATGTGAATTACCTAAAACCTATTGCTTTGTTCCTAGATGACTATATAAACTACAAAAATAATGACTGTGGATAGGTGGATGGATGGATGGATGGATGGAGAAATTACTGCAAATAATAGCATTAATTGCAGCTCTGCAACTCACACAAAACCACCTTATTTAAGGATGTTTGTCTTAGGGAGTTCTGCTAAAAATATTTGAAAATGAAATGACTTTATTAATTTCGAATGACTATTTTCAAATTCAATGTATTTTTATATAAGTTCCATTTTATAAAAAGATGTGCAGTGAGATCAATTCATTCAAACTAAATGACTTGACTAGGTAATTTTGATGTTGTCCCCTTTATGGCTTTGCCTGGAAAACTATTAAGCTAGATAAGTAGCTTTTCTGTGCTTATGTTTATGCCATAATCCTTCTAAGTATATGTATTAGTCTGCTATTGCCACAATGATGCTGCATAACAAACTACCCTAAAGCTTGGTTGCTACAAGAACACACATTAAATGCTTATGGATCTATGCTGACTGTAGTTCGGCTGATCCAGCCTGGTTTGGCTGGGAAGTCACGTTTCGAATGCAGGATGACAGGACTCGGCTCCAGGCTTTGGATTGGGTTCCAGTTTATTCCATTTGTGTTTTTCTGGGGTTCGGGATCAAGTAGCAGCAGCTACCTGGGGCATGCTTTTCTCATGGCAGATCACTGGAACACAAAAATCAAGCAAAATTACACAAGCGCATTTCATTTACAGCCTCTTCTCATTTCCACTCACCAAAAAGCAAGTCACATGGCTCAACAAAGGCAGAGGGTTAGGGAAATAGGTTCTATTCCAAGAGGAAGGGAAAGTGTTTGGAGATTGGCGGAACAATTCTCCTAATTATCACAGTAAGTGAATCAGTGACTGGAAAGTAACCCACAAGACTTTACATGGAAAACCCTGTAACAGGAGACTTTAATTCTTGGGTTGAGAGAAACCTTCAGTCACTTCTCAAATGGGCATTTCTACATTCTGTTTTTGCTTTAATTACTGGTCCACCTTTTCCCTCTTTCCCATCCCACTAAATCTATCCCACCAAGTGAATCATTTTCCCATGTGTGAGGCCAGTAACACACGGTGCTAACAGGCCTTCTTGTGTACCAGTTTAGCTTTCATCCTTTTATAGGAGGAAAAATATCTGTTCACTTAATTGGACAACTTCACAGCAAGCCTACCCCCAAGAACAACCGAAATCAGTTGAATAGTTCTCCCCAAAGAGAAGCCAGTTTGTGATAAAAGAGAAGCTAGTCATAGAAATGTACATTTTTCCTCTCTGACCTGGCAAGCCTCCTCTAATAGATAAAAGGAGAAATGCAAGTTTTGTGGGGTTGGTTTTTTTTTTAATTTTAGCTTTTTTCTTTTTCAATATTGGCACCTGAGCTAACATCTGTTGCCAATATTTTTTCCTTCTTCTTCTTCTCCCCAAAGTCCCCCAGTACATAGTTGTATATTCTAGTTGTAGGTCGTTCTAGTTCTGCTATGTGGGACACCAGCCTTAGCATGGCTTGATGAGCAGTGCTAGGTCTGCACCCAGGATCTGAACCAGCGAGACCCAGGATCTGAACCAGCAAGACCCTGGGCCGCTGAAGCCGAGCACCTGAACTTAACACTCACCCAAGGGCTCGGCCCCAAAATCCAAGTTAAACATTGCTGTATTTAATTCTCTCTAGGTGGAAATTAAGAGTCAAGGATGTCACTGGAAAAAATACACTCATCCTTCCCTAAGAACACTGGTCTCTGGCTCCATGGCACCTGCCGTGTAAAACCTTTAAACGTGCCCTGCTTACTCTCTCCATCAGCTGCCAGAATTCTCGCCATTCCCCTTCATTAACATCCCTTTATTCTCAGCGCTGTGTAGGCTAAGCTCTGTCATCCATCACACAAAGAAAAACGATGACATATTTCTTGAGACCTATTTGAATATGCCCAATGATACAGATAAGAGGAGGCAGAAAAGTAAGAACATGAGCGAGTGATGTGGAGATCTATCCTGTCTCATGAGGCATTCAGCAAGGGACTGACTTTGGACGGGCTCTGGCAAGCGTCGCGGGGTTGTGGAGGGTTACGAGAAGACCATCTGCATAAATCTGAATTCTTGCCAAGAAGAAATCTGTGCTTGAGGTGAGAATACTATCAAACACTATAATTAGGACGAAAAGTTAGTGGAAGTGAACCGAGGGCTGCCAGTTTGCTGACAGCAGTCCTTTTGGAGGCTCCTTCCTCTTCCTTTTATTCTATTTGTGAGTGCCCCAGGGTGGTGACACTCTGAGTCATTATGAAGAAAATGAATAGTCAAGGTATTTGAATGGAGGGTGGGGGTTTGCCGCATCCCACCCCTCCTGCCCCCCAAACGGGGAAGACAATAGTTCTTGTCCAAACCATCTCACTTCCTTTCTTTAGTTCCTGATTATAATATCAGAAAGTAAAAGAAAAAAGGACCATTTTGTTCAGATACTTTCAGTCGTCTCTCTGCCAAATGTACATCTGTCAAATTAAGACCAGAATTTACCTAAATAAAGTGTTTTTTTTTTTAAGCAAATGGACACTTTTGGCAAGACTCTATAAATAAACTTAAAGGAAGAAATAGATCATTTGTTACAGATCATTCTATATGATCTCTTATATGAAGCAAACTGTACATTCTGTGCGGCGTCTATAAGGCAGAGATTTCATGCATTTAGCAGTTTTGCTGTTAAGACGGAGAGCTGGTCACGTTTAAAACTTTTGAAAAGTTAATCCTAGACTGGAGATAAGTGAGTTAACTGTTTAACATATAAGATGGCAATGAACAGAGAGACGCAAAAAATAATGATTAACAAAAAGTTTGGGGATCAAGATGAAGTAAATTCATCACGAGTGTTATCTTGCTGAAATTAAATTATCAAAAATAATCAGATGTTAAGTAGGTGTTCATTATGCATTAAATAAAGCTTAAGCATTAAAAAAAATAATCTACTTCTAAAACCCCCACCCTAGTAAAACAACTGTCTTTTATTCATAGGAGCACATCATTTTGCTTGACCTCTCAGCAGTATTCAACACAGCTGACTACACCTTCCTTCTTGAAATACTATTTTCTTTGCTCCAGAATTACTCCACTCTCTCCAGCCTGAAGTCACCTTTGATAGCTCCTCATCCTCAACAAGACCTCTTAAGGCTGTACTTCCTTGGGACTGAAATGGGCTTTTCCCCCTAGCCATCCTGTACTCATTCTATACAATAGCATCAAATATCATCTAAATGCTAATGGCATCTAATTTCCAACCAGCTCTATTTTATGAATTCCAAACCTGTATACTATCTATTTGACTTTTCCAATTGGTTCTCTGACAAGATTTCAATTTCATATCCAAAATGGACTTTTAAGTTTTCCTTCCTAAATTTCTATCTATACCAAATATCTAAATAACATCACCATCTACCCTGTGGTTTCAGGAAACAATATGAAAATTGTAGTTAATGTTTCCATCGCTACTGTCAATCCGTTAATAAATTTATTTTTCTTACCTCCCGAATATAGCTCAGTCTGTGGTCTTTTCCTTATCTTCTCAGTTTTAAACCTTGTCCAAACCACTTTCATCTCTCTCACCTGGACTACCACAGTGGTCTCCAGAGTGGTTTCCCTTCCTGTACTCTTGATTTAGTTCAACCCATCTCCCACATGGTACAAAGTGCTCTTAAAATGTGAGTCAGTCCCTGCCATTCCTCTGCTCAAGAAGCTTCGATGGTTTCCCATAGGATTAAAAGATCAATCCTGAAGCCATAGCATGATCTGGGGCCTCAGGATATGTCATTCTCCTCTCACTCATGCTCCGATTGCTCTGGTCTTTCCCTCACTTATGTGATGACATGAAACCCTTTCCCACCTCTGGGTTTGTGCCTCTGCTTCTGCTGTTTCCACCTGGAATGTTCTCCCCGAGTCTTCCCTTGGCTAACTGATTCTTCCTTCACTTCCTCAGAGAGGTTTCCTTGACAAACACCCTCTTCCTTGAACAAGTTTAGGTTCCCCTACTATGCATTAACACCCTTACTTCATAGCATGAGTCATAGTTTGTAACTGTATATTACTTGCTTCATACCTTCCTCCCACATCAGTCCGCAAGAACCCTATGTCAGGAATCACATTTGTCATTTTCACTGCTGTAGCCCCAGTGTCTAGCACAATGCCTGGGCCAGAGTCAGTTTTTAATATTGGATGTGTGATTAGTTTCAATAATACATTTATACAATTTCATGTACTGATTCTTTTTTAAGCTGGCTTCATAAACGGTCTTTAGTTAGTTATCCCATTTATTGTTTATAAAAAGTACATAATATTCCATCAAATATATGACAAAATTACACTTAATTATTTCCTGTTTCCTGAGAACTGTTACTCATTTTTGCTATTGTAACTATTGCTGCTATAAGAGAGCTGTTTCCTTGAAAGAAACTCACAGAGATGGTCACAGGATCACCAGTTTTTCTTTGAAAGTATTATAACATGTTACAGTACTCCCAAGTTGACTGATCTTGGTCATGCTTTTTAAATGCTTATCAAAGCAAACAGCATATTCTATGAGACCTCCAGACCTACAACCGAGTCACCCCATGTGGGTCATTATAAATTTTATGAGGAACACTAGTACTGACACTAGTAATGTCTAATTTCTCATAGGTCCTAGGAACATTTCCTATTATATTTTGTGTGTGGTAAAATTATAATGACACCAGGATGTCTATCGGGAAGGTATGCTTATTGTGACTATGACATCATACATCTGATTGAGAGTCAAGGTTTTTAATCGACTCAGCCATCATGGAAGAGGAACAAAACGACTTGTTTTTGTAACTGGTACCTCGCAGCCAGAAACCCATCACTTGTAGTCAAGGATGCATTACAAAAACTTGAATTATGAAGACTAAATATTTTTCAATAAGATTTCTTTATGAAGAAAAGATGCTAGAATCCCAAAAAAAGATTTTCAAAAATACTTTTTGATTTTTAGGAAAAAAATGAATATATTAACTTTCAAGTGGGAATAGATGTAGGACAAAAAGTGGGCGAAGAGGTCGTCCTTTCAGAGCCCACAGCATACCTCAGCCAGGAGTCAAGGCCCCAGAAAGAGAATTACGACTCTATTCTAGAAAGAGGCATGCTAGAAAGAGGTCTGGATGGTGAGCGCTGTGATGAGGTGGATTTGAATCTGATCTGTTAACTTCTGGAAAACTGTTCCGTACCTAGTGTGTTGGGGCTCTTTGACGATGGACGTAACATGGTTCCTGGGTTCCTGTTTCAAACAAGCACAAGTCCAGCCCTGGAGCCAAACTCAGTTTTTTTTAGAAATAATTACTTCAATAATAGAGCTCTTTCTCCCTTTCTTCCTTTCAATAAATCAATAAGCTTTTTCCCAGGGTCCACCATGACAGACACTATAGAAGACACAAAGAAGTTTCCAGCAAGTCTCAAGCCTCAAGTAGGATGGATTAGATCTGTGCAAACCCAGTTGCCTGGTATAAACAGACTGTGGTGCTTTTCATTTTCTCCCTGTCTTTCTTGGCTGGGGGTCCTGTGGCAATGCTTAAACTTTTTGTTAAAATGCAGATTCTGATTCACCAGGTCTGGGGTAGGTGGGAATTTGCATTTCTAACAAGCTCCCAGGTAATGCTCAAGTTGCTAGACTGAGAAGGGCACTTTGAGCAGTAAAGTCCTAGGCCGCAGGTTGCCAAGATGAGTGAAATTACTGGGCCACCAGCAGGGCAGGTCTGTTGGCCTGAAGAGCTTCTGGAGATAGAGCAATGGGAGGTTCTTTCACTGTTTGCCTTTTGGCAGAGCTCAGGGGCCACAACAAGAGAAAGAGCTGCATATGTAACAGAGGAGACCTCTCCACTCAGATGGTCAATGGATGGCATCATTCTATCCTCCACCGATCATAGTACACAGGAGCCTGGGAAGAGAGAGCAGCTCTGTGTGGTCACTGACTTGCTTGTGTCCTGGCAGAATAAAGGATTCTTTGTTAGCCCAAAGCCTAGCAGCTTTTCTGGCTCTTGGTGGAGACAGTCATTTTAAACCAAAAATAGATCTTTCAAAAATATTGCCGAAATAACAGAAGGAGTAATTAGGACGGTTCAGTCTACCAAACTCTGAACATAATACTACAAACCAGGTCTGAGTTAAGGTGGAGGCTGTGCTGCAGCAGAGGGTGAGCCAAACAATCTTAGAAGATTCTTATTTTTCTGCTGGATGCTGTTCTTCAAGACTTAAATCAAGCAAGTCAAGAGATATGAGAAGAAGAGTCGTACTTGGCTATTTGTGATCAAAATTCAGAACCAGTCACTGTTTAAACTTATGTATCGGTATAATGTCTTACTAGATCTCAATTGAGGCCTAACAATAAACACCAATGCTGAAATCTTTACACTATTAGTCTACACCCTTAGGCCTTTTCTTTGGAAATATAGCAATAGGTGGAAACATTAGGACTTCTGGACAGGAGAAGGTAGACATCTTTGAAAAAGCACTTTCTATGTATGTAAAATTGCTTTTGTGAAAACTGGAATGCTATATTGCATCTGTGGAGATAAAATATGATTGCTGGTAGCAGAGGCAGTGGTTCTAAGAAGTAGCTCGGATTAGAAATTCAAAATACACTCTTGGTTTTCCCTCTCCCATTTTTCTTGAAATTACCAAGATGGGCGGTCATGGAATGAAAGTAGCAACGCTTATTCAGCACTTGCTATGGGCCAGGTACCGTGCTAAGTATGTTACACATGTGTTCCCTTTTAATCCTGCAATGAGAACCACAAGTAGATAGAAATATGCCTTTTTTAGGAGCAAGAAATCTGGCATTGAGAGAAGGTGTAGCCTTTGTGCAAGGTTATATAGCAAGAGGAAGCTGAAACAGAGGTACACACCCGAATCTGTCTAAAATAAAATCCATGCCCTTTCTACTGTGGTAGGCTGCTTCCTAATGCCAGATTGTTTTACGTTTCTGGCTGGGGGCAGTTTGCTTTTTGACAGCAGCTGTTCTTATAAGATGTCTACGGAGTTAGCAACTGGTTAACCATAAAGACCTTTAAGATGCCTCCCAACCTTTCACACATCCTCCTACTGCAGTGCTCTTGCACATGCTGTTCTCTCTGCCTGAAATTCTCTTTCTTTGATTCTTTTTTGCCTACCCAACTGCTTTAGACTTATCCTGTAGACCCCAGGTACAAAATGGGCCCAACTCCTAGGACCAGATATCAATCTGGTCCTGTGATAAACCGCAAACATTAAACACGTTTCACAAGAGTGAATGGCTTTCATGTTTTCCTTTTTATTCCAAAACATAATAGTAGTTTAAAAGTCTGTAATCTGGTATCTAGATGAACTCTAAGGTGTTTTTCAGTTATATAGTTTCATGATTGGACTTTAAGGAAAAAACTCAACTATGCTTGCTCCCGTGTGCATAGGGTATTTCTGTAACTATATGCAAGAAACTGGCAACCATAGTAGTTCTTGGGGAAGGAAATTTACTTTTTCTCTTTACTAGGCTTTTTTTGCACTGAGCTTATTTTTAACATCATGTATTATTTACTACTAACCAAATAATTTAAAAAAACAAATACAATTTAAAATTTAAGTAGACAAAGCATTTTACTTGTAAAAGCACAGAACCTCTCCCTTTATAAATGTTTACATGCTATTCTTGCTCTTCTTTACAACCTTATCATTATTGTGATTTTTTATAATGAGAATTCATAGGAACTGTGGGAGATGGAACAGAGGTACAGAAGATTTTGATGATGGAAATTGCTGTTTATTCTGCAAATACTTTAACTACCTGTTATGTGACAGGTCCTGGACTAAGTACGTTTTCCTTTCCATAACCTCTGGGCGGCTTCTTGCGTAAACACTCAAGCTTTTTTCTTTCTATGAGAGTTCTGCATGCTTAAAATGCTTCCCAGAGATAAGTAGTGGCCTGTTCTCCTTGAATGCCACAACCAGTGAGCTCACCTGCAGGACTAAGGTAAGTCCCAGGTGTCTGGTTGAGGCAAGGAAGGTGGTGGAAGGGACGGTGGCCAGCCATGGAACCTACTACAGGGACATTTTAACTCAGAAAATTGTTGAATTACCCAAAAGCTGATTCCAAAGATTTGTCAACAGAATCCTGAACACACTAAAAGAGCTTGCTAAATAAAAGAAGCTTGCTACTTAAGGCAATTTTTGTAAAGCCACAGAACTTCCTTGTTTAAATTCAGATTTCACAGAGATGATGTGTAGACAAGACCCATGCCTTATACTTGCTTAAACTCTGAGTTTTCAAAGCCCTTTGACATGCATTATTGCTCTGAATCCTCACAAAAACGCTGTGAGCATTGTCTTCCATTTCACAGATGAGGAAAGTGGAGCCACGTGCCTATGGAAACCTGGAGGCAATGGCTGGGGTTTACACTAGGACTGAGAGCCCCACCTGTTGGCACCGAGCTAGCCCCACCATGAGCCTCTTCAGAAATAAGCAGAGACACCTGAATTTATTAGGGAAATTCCTCTAATTTTCATAAAACCAAAACAGTGAATATGTACTGGGTATCCCCATGTCTTCTGTTCTTCCCTCCAAACCACTTTCCTGGGTCCATAGCCCAGCCCATCTTCCTAAAGTTCAGCTCGGATTGTGTCGCTGTCTTCCCCAGTATCTCTGCTAGCTCCTCAGCCTAGCAACTGAACTGAAGTTCAGGCTCCACAAACTGGCAATCCAGTCCTCAGCCTCCGCCCCCATCCACTATTCCCATGCTCTTTCTTATTTCAGCATGCTATTTCCTTCTCCAACCCAGCAGACCAGCCTGCCACCAGTTAACACTCCAGCAGGGCCTGGGAGAGGGTGAGGTGGGCCAGAAAGTTTAAGGGGACATCAAAGAACTCCAAAATCAAGATAACTGTTTTAATGCAATATTTTAAGTAACTAACGCAAAAAATGACGAAAAATATCTCAACTGAAAGCAAAGACAGGGTCAGTATTACTGGTTTTTCCTTTATTTTGAGACTCCAAAGTGCCTCCGCAGGGCACTGTTACTGATCCTGCAGTGACTTCCCACTCGGGTACTTTTATTAACAATGTTTCCCAAAAGTTAGTTCTCACAACTCTTTGCACACCAGTAACTTCTCTTCTCGAATGTCCCAGCATTTACTTGTAGCTCTCTTCTGGAGAACCTATTTCCCCTAGTGACTGGTTGTACTTTGACGGCAGTCTGAATCACCTTGGCTCCCTTCCAGCGCCCTCCCAAACCACTGTGGGCACTCAGCGCCTCTTTGCTAAAAGAATGCAGAGATGACGGTCCTCAAAGTGGCTTCTGTGGGGTAAAGCAGAGAAGGAACCCAGTTGTGTTTTGTTTGGTCCAGGGTGTTTTAAAAAAACTGAGTTTGTTATCAAGCTTGAAAAATCAGGATATTTTACATGAAAAAAATAGAAATGTCTGTCATGGCTTGAAAAAAATCAGAAACTCTAGCCAAAGGAGGCCCAGACTCTTCCTTGTCAGCGATGGGCATTTAGAGCAGCGCCGCTCTGCCTCCGGAGCTCTCTCCAGTTCGCCACCTCCTACCAGTTTCGCTCATTTACGTCGCCAGCCAGGCCCCGTTAGCTCTTTGAGTTTGTGACTCTAGGCATAAAGGGACGAATTCAGTAGATGAAACCCATCTGCTGAGTTCTCTCCTGCAGAATAAAGGTTTCCTCGTTGTCCTTTCGAACACGGTCTTGCAGAGGCTCAGGGAAGCAGCTCACCTTTCTAGCCCACAAACTTCCCGCGACCCGTGAAACTTTCACTGCCTGCCGCACACTGCTTCCCCACGGCCCTTTGCCCTCTCCGGCGCTGAGCCTCCTCTCCACCCCACCCCCTGCGCTCCCGAGCCCGGGGCGGGTCCCCGGCCCCCAGCCGCGACTCTGCCCCGGGCCAGGGCGCTCGGGCTCGCCCACGGCGGCACTGGGCATGCTCAGAGGCGGCCGCGGGGGCAGGTTTGCTTCGCAGGCGCTCGCACTCGGCGGCGGCGGCGGGCGCGCGGCTGCAGCTGGAGCTCGGGCGCCCGGAGTTGGAGTTGCCGGGAGTTTCCCCCCCACCCCTCCCTCTTCGCGCGCGGCAGCGGGAGCCAGCGCGGGAGCCGCGAGCGGCGGCGAGCCAGCGCCCGGGCCGGCCGAGCCTTGTCCGGAGCCCGGAGCCCCGCGCGGGGCAGCCCCCGGGGAGGAGCCTCGCCGGCTGGGACGCGTGCAGTGCACTGACACTGCCGTGGCACGAGCCAGGCTGCACGGTAGGGCCAGGGCGTGGGGATCCGGGCGGGCGAGGCAGAGGCCAGGCCAGGGGGGATGCGGCTGCAGTAGCCGCGGCCATCGGGGCGGCCAGGGCAGGGACCCCGCTGCGGAGCCGGAGGAGTAGGCAGGCGCCGGCCAGGGAGATGCTTTCAAGTTGGCGGGTGGCGGGAGAGGGGGCTGCGCGCCCCGGCGCAGCTGCTTTGCGCGCGCCGAGAGCGGCTTGGGTCCTTGGTTCTCCCCCAACCTGAGACCCGGTGTGTGGGCAGGGTTGGGCAAGCTACGGAGCGGAGCAGTTTCGTCCGAGAAAGTTGAAGATGGAGCCCTTCTTTCCTCACTGTCTCCGCGGTAGGATGGGTCCTGAGGGTGCTGCCCACAGTCCCCCAGTGTGGAGGAGCTGAGTGGGTCGCTGCGCCCCTGGGCTGAGCTCCTTCACCCCCAGCTGAAATCCACGAATCACCCCGATCTTCGCTTCCCTGACGTCTTCTAGGAAAATCATTCCTGCCAAAACTAAGGTAGGCTCTCCAGGCGGGCACGGCTCCTTGCCTCCAGGGCGCTTATCCCTGGGCGATGCCCCCTCCCCAACCTCAGACATGGCCAAGGGCGCAGGGTTCCGAGTTAGCGCTTGTGGTGCGCGCCAGAATCGCGCCTCCCACACATGGCGGGGCAACGTGTCTGGGGTAGGTGGATGGCCGGATATTTCCTCCAGTCTTGCCTGAGGTTTACCACACCCTACCAACCCCACCCTGTTCATCTTCGCAGAGGACAGGACCTGGAGGGAAGGGCCGGGGGGAGAGTTTGGGATGACATGCTGTTCCTTAGGAGACATTGCCTGGATTGTATCTGCCTTGGGATTCGGTTCCAGGACTTCATAAGGACCCCTCTCCCCTTTCCTTAGGGACTGGGTGGGAAGGAATAGGGTCAGTGGGTCCACAAGAATGTCCACCTCGTCCCACCGTCTCCTAAGGTCGCTTTCCAGGCGACCCCAGGACCCTACAACTGGCATTGTGCAGATTGCGAGGGTGTGGAGGATGCTGAGGGTTTCTCCTGGCTCCACTTTTTTCACTTCTTGTTTTGAGTTTTGGGGTTTTGCCTGCACACGAGAGCTGCGCTGTCAACCCCGGGGGTTGGGAGAGCTTCAGGCAGGCGGTGAGCCGCTGTTCCCTCCGAGGCTGCTAGTGGGAATCGGTCCAGAAATGATTATGCAGGCTAGAAATATGCCTCTCTTTTTTCTTTTTTGGCTGAACACCTTGGCTGTTGGGTTTGTGTGTTAAGTTCTTAAAGGGGCACCCACACACGGCTCAAGTGTCATGTTTTAAGGGTTCATCATTTCTGCTGCATTTTTTTCTCTTTGCTTTTTCCTTGGGGAGAATCTGCTTTGGGGCAGATTTCCAGCTGTGGGAAATGACGTGGTGTGACTAAACAGGTTCTAGAGTCAGATGGAACTGAGGTCAAAGTTTAGCTTTACAGCTGATGACTGTGCTGCCAAATGGTTCCCCACGCAGAACTTCACTTTCTCTTCTGTCAAATGGGGATAATAGTGGCCTTATTTCCCTCCCTTGCAGGGTTATAGTGAGACTTGGGTGAAAAATGAAAAGCGCTAAGAAAAATTTAAAGCACTGTTCGTCTCATAGTGCCTGTCGGCTTTACTCAGTTCTTTTGAATTAACTAATTCTTTTAATTACAACAAGACACCTAACTCTTCTCCCCTCTACCCACTCCTCACCAAGAGGTTTAGTTGCGCAGATGTTTGAAAGCAGCTGTTTATTTTTCTCTCTTCCCTTAAATCCATCTGTCTTGATTTTAAGGGCTGAGGCTCCGGTCCTCAAATTTATTTGAGGGAGGCAGCATGGTGCAGATTGGGGCGGGGGGGGAGGTGTCCTTGTCAGTGTTTAGACTCCTGGGCTCCAGAATCGGCATTCCAACAAGGCCCCAGTTTGACATTCAAGGCTGATGAAGGAGGCAGCGGACCCTGGGCTGGAGCTTTGGCTTGGCCTCCAACAGTGACCTTGAACTAAGGACTCAGCCCTTCATTGGTGAAATCAGTCTTTGGGATTGGGAGCTAATGCTGGTCACAGGCAAGAAGAGGTGAGATTGTCTCTCAGTCAGTTAATAAGGGTTTAATCAGGCGCCTGAGCCCCACCCCAGTTGGGGCATCTTCCCTAATCCTGGGGCAGTGGTTCTCTAACCCGAGCACAGAGTGACCTGGAGGGCTTGTTAAACCACACACAGCTGGGCTGCACTGCCTGAGGCTCTGATTCTCTGAGTCTGGGAGCATGGGGAGGGGAGTGGTGTTGGCAAGAATTTGCATCTGGGACTAGTTCCTGATGATGCCAATGCTGCTAGTTCAGGGACCATGCCTATGGAATCATTGATTTATGGAGGAAAAGAAAGTAAGAGAGGTGAGGTTTGTTTTGATTTTAATACTTCGTATAGAGAGACAGGGTTTCCTTGGGGCATTTTAGGAACTTGCCTAAAGCATTTTATATTTCCAATACCTGTGCCAGTTACCATTGCCTGGTTTTAATAATTCTGATTGCTCTGCAAATGAATGAATTTTACACACAAAAAAGATAGGATTCCCCTTTCTTTTCATGCCGTAAAATACTTGGCCTCTGATTTCTAGATCACTCTTGGGTAGACGGAGATTGATATTGATAAATCGGACAATTACCCTGTTTCCTTTCTTTAGGGTTCTCAGACGTTGTGGAAAGGAGGTTGCATAAAATCCTGGCAGCTTGAACCATAAAGTTGGAAAACAGGTTGAATTACTTTTGTGCAAGTTTTACAAGAATTTGCAGTGTGCTGTCTTCTCGGAATGAACAGCTGACCCAGGCCTCAGGGGCAGGTGAAGTGCACTCTGTGACAGATGTGCCATGGTGGTCAGACCTGGCAAAGGCCTTCCCCTCCTGGAGGGTGGTGGTGTTGGCAGTGGCTGAAACTCTCTTACAGTCTCTGAGGTGGAGCAAGGCTGACGTTCAGGGGCAGCTGTGCAGTGTCAGTGCTGATCCGTGTAATTTAGCTTATAGTCAAGCACTATTTGGGCACAGCCCAATCTTAAGCTGTTCTCCTCGTCCGCTAAGCTACCGTCCGGGGCTGAGAACTCACCATGGCTTACGATGGCCTAGATTTGGCCTTGAATTTTAACTGCTTTGTATGAGAGGGGCTGCAGGAGCCTGCCTGAGTCAGGGGGGTGACGTCCTAAGGAAGGAATAAGGTTTATAGAGCACCCAGTGAACTAGGTGTAGGAGGAAGCCAGCACCTCAGCTAGATCTTGTGTTGCTGTGCCAAATGGAATCCCAGCTGACCATCATGCTTTATCTCGGCTTTCCATTTGTGCTTTGTTTTAGTTTTAAAATGATTAGCACTAGAGAAAGCTATCAGTAAATCAGATACCTATTCAAAAACTCAAGTGCACTCTTAGAGTTTTAGGAGATAGACCCGCAAAGATGCTGCCTGTCTTCCTGACTGTAATCAGCACTCGGGGAAGAAACAACGTTCAGCGTTGTTCTTAAGATTCACTAGCTAATTTAAATGGTTTCTCCCACTTAACACGAGTAGGGAACGTTTCTATTTTAAAATTCTTTCCCATAACTTGATGTTTATGTTTTGGGTGTCACCCCTGCTTTTCGCTGCTAGGATTTTTTCCAGCGTGAGGAAAGCCTCTTTTTTTATCACCATGGGTCACTTTCTCAGCACGTGACCACTTGATAGCTCTGCTCCCTTTAAGAAGTCTATTGTGAGACTGTCCTTATGATGCTTTATTTCTCTTTGGTCGGCAGGGCTGCTCTTACTGGGTCAGAGAGAGTCACAGCCCGTTCCTGGAACAGTGTTCTCCTAAACCTTCCTAGAGGGTGCTTTTAAACTAAAACTCGTGTTGTACTGCGCTAGCTCAATTCTAAGATACATTATTTTTTTATGTTTCATCGTTTTGCAATTTCAGAAATCGAGATGGGTCTTAAAAATTATGAACACATTTAATGTATGGTTTCTTTTTTCTTTTTGTGTAACCTGGCATGTTAATAGAGTGACTGCCAGTTGATGACATTCTAAAACAAAGCTAATTTGGTTTCTTCCACTGGTGGAAAATATGGTTTCTACTCAGTGCTGTCCAGCAGATAGAATTGAGCAGCAATTGAATTAGCTCAGTGGTTCCTAGAGTCTGTCGGGAGGATGCTATTGGGGTGGCTAACAGGTATGCTCTTGGAAAGGGCAAATCAATTTGTAAGCACTGCCTATTAGGTTTTCCTCTCTTAGAGATTCTCAGCATGTCCAACATCATATCAAAGCCTCTGAGAAGTCCTACAGTTAACAGTATCAACGACAAAAAGCTTGGTTATATTTATTCATTTAAATGTTTCCCAGAACACAGACGATTTTTGAGGTTATGTGTGTATCTTCTGGTGATTCATTGCTGAATTAGCACATTCCATCAATTTTAATATGTTGTTTAACACCATGTGTGAGTGGAGTGGTTTCATCTAGACTATCCCTAAAATATGAGGGCATTCATTCAATGTGGATGTGAATTGATTAATGGACTTTATAGATGCTGTTTTTTGTTTCAGAGTGGTGAGAAGCCATTTTAAGCTGTGGTGGCTAAGAAAGTCTCCATGGGGGGACTAGACTCTGAAAATGTTGTAAATGATGGACAGCACTTTTTTAGAGAGGAGAAGGGGTGTTTTAGGTTGATGGTGTAATGGAGCAGGAGTGTGAAGACGTGCGCCTGTGCCTGCATATGTAATGTTCAGGGCACGCAAGAAAAGCACTGTGTCTGGCACAGAGTGAGGTTGAGGGAACCTGTGGCGGTGGTCAAAGAACCAATTGTTATGTTCTTTCTTGATTCTGTAAGTTCAGTGAAGTAGCAGATGACTTCTAGCGACCACAGGAGAGCTAGTTGTGCATAAACGGTGTGAGGCACAACACTGAGGTTGAAAACGAGGATGGATGCATGGGACGGAAGGGAGAGGGCAGAGTGTTCCTAGGCTGTTAGAGGATAGTGGTCCAGGTAGAGGGGGTTAGTTAAAATGTAAGTCCAGTTGAAGAATATTGGATATTTGGGGCAAGAGCTTTCTAGGAAGAGGGGTCTTGACTAAAGTTTCAAAAAATAGCAAGAAGAAATAACTCTTACCCAACTCAATAGAAAGACAAATAACTCAATTTAAAAATAGGCAAGGATTTAAATAGACATTTTTTCAAAGAAGATGTACAAATAGTCAATAAGCAGATGAAAAGATGCTCCACACCACTAGTCATTAGGGAGATACAAATCAAAACCACAAAGAGATAGCACTTCACACCCATCAGGATGTCTGTGATCAAAAAGACATAAAATAACAAGTGTTGGTGAGGATGTGGAGAAATCGGAACCCTTGCACGTTGTGTCACTGGTGTGAATGTAAAATAGTGCAGCCACTTTTTTCCACTGAGGAAAACAGGCAGTTCCTCAAAATGTTAAACGTAAAGGAACCTCATGACCAATTCCACTGCTAGGTACATACCCAAGAGAAAAGAAAATGTGTTCACGCAAATACTTGTACACAAAGTTTCATTATAGCATTATCCGTGATAGCCAAAAAGTGGAAACAGCTCAAGTGTCCACCACTGATGAATGGATAAACAAATGTGGTATATCCATGCAATGAAATACCATTCAGCCATAAAAAAGAATGAAGTTTGATTCATGCTGCAATACAGATGAACCCTGGAAAAATGCTATATGAGCAAAGCAGACACAAAAAGCCACATACTGTATGATTCCATTATGAAATGTCCATAATAGGCAAATCCGTAGTGACAGAAAGTACGTTAGTAGTTGCCAGGGGCTGGGGATTAAAGAGTGGCTGTTGATAGATGTGGGGTTTCTTTTTGGGGTGATGAAAATATTCTGGAATTACATAGTGGTGATGGTTTCACAACTTTGTGAATACACTAACTACTACTGAATTCTACACTTTAAAAGGATGAATTTTATGGTGTGTGAATTATATCTCAATTGAAAACAGCAAGGCGGCCATGATGGCTGGGGTGAAAGGAAAGTAATAAGAAAAAAGTAGAGAGATCCAGGAATAGGGTGTCAGTTTTAGGCCATATTATCGGCTGTTGGGAAAAAATATCTAGATAATTCCTTTCTCCTTATTTGTCTTTGGATCTTCTCGGATTTTCCTGTTACTCTTTCACCCAAAGTCCTTCCTGTGAATTAAAAGGGTTTTGTTCCAAGTTGTTTCTGAGTCAGTGGGATAGTTTTCATGGCAGAGGCCTTGTGGTGTCCAGACTGGAGTATGTTTCTGGACTTCCCTCTGGAGACGAATTCCATGTTTACGCTTCCTTGTGGAGATTCACCAGAGAGCAACAGGCAGTGCTGACCGGGCAGCTTATGTTTACTTCTCCATGAAGATTTGACTGTGGTAGACGTTTTTGTGTCAGCTTCTAATTTGTATGTGGAACTCTGTCAAGGCTACCCTTTAAAAAAGAAATCTCTGACTATATTAAACAGAGTTCATGTGGTACTTGGCATTACAAGAGCATCAATGTACTTGGGCTTGAGTCATGATACTCAATGAGGATTAACACCACTTAAGCTGGGGGGCTGTCGTCCCCCTCCGTAGAGACTGTTTCTACTCTCTTTAGCATTAGGGCGTAGACAAGCTCCTGACCCTCATGGACAGGAAGCACCTGGGATCTTGAAAAGCGCTGATTCAGGTTCAGTAGGCCTGGATTGGGGCCTGAGATTCTGCAGTTATAACTACCTCGCATTGATGTTGATGCTGCTGGTCCCTGCATTGCTTTTTCAGTAGAAGGTGATGCGGTGTGAAGATGGCTTTGGTGTGGGATGGAACTGAATGTGAAATGTGGCTTTACCATTAATTTGCTGGAGGGACTTGGGCAAGATAATTAGCCTCTGAGCCACAGATTTATCCATAAGTAAGACCTAGCTCACAGAAAAGTGCCTAACCTGATGCGTCTGGAATATTAAATATTATTTGCCTTCTGCTTCCCACCAGGGCTAAGAGTTCCCTGGTTAGGACTAAGGAAAAAATGTGTGGAAGAAAGCCAAAGGCTTCGAAGAGGTTTTTGATTTGTGTGGGTGGGGTTGGGATGGAGAGACGCAGGGGAAGGAGGTCTGAATCCTAGTCCTCATGGCAATGTGAATTTGCTGATTGGTTTTCAAATTCCCATAGTTTTGGTAAAGTCACTGTGCTCGTCTCCGCTGAGTCTGGATCATTTTTAATCAGGCTGTTGGGTCTTTAATCTGTCTTCTTGGAGTTGGTTTCTTTTTGACCGGAAGGTCATTGCTGAGCTGCTCAGTTGGTGCTACGGTTCCTTGGCGCAGTGGTCTCTGCCCCTCCTCGCCTAGCTGCCTTCCGCCCTCATTTACTGATGTTTATCTCTAATGAGGACGAGAGGAAGTAAAGGGAGCTGAAATGCAAACCTTTGAGCTTCATTAGCCACATGAGGGAAAGTTTCCAAGGATGAGGTCGAAAATGTTTGCTTCATTGTCGACTTTAGAAAATCTGGGTGTTTCAGTAGTTTACCTTCTGTGAGTGTATTAGCTCTGGGAAGGGTAAATTGAATTAGGTTAATGGGGAGCTACTGAAGAGGAAGAACTGGGAACTAAATCGTGCCTCTGACTGTGATTGTCCCATCTGGAGCCAGTGTCACTTGCCCTCACCGAGCCTCAGTTTCCTCTGTGGCTGTTTGGGACCAGTAATAATTCCTGCTGGCCTGCCTCATGGGGTTGGTGTGAGGCTTAAACGAATGGCCCCTGTGGGGGCATTCTGAGGTCTAAGATGACACTGTCACTCTGCAGTGCTGGCCTAGGTCATTAGTCCTCGCAAAGTTCCACAAGGTGAGTTGGAGCTTTTTAACTTTTGTTCTGTTTCTATCTCCTTTATTGTCATTTGAAGCGGGAGGAAATTAGATACTGTGTTTACATTTCAATTAAGTTGACGAATCCTTTTCCCTTTCTTCTGGGAAACAAGACAGACATAGTTTTTCAAGATTTTTAACGAAACCACAAGCACAGTAAATCAAGCTCGTTTCCAGTCTTCACAGCCTAGACTTCATCGCTTTCCTAAGGATGGTAATTTCAGCGTGCGAGGCCCTGTTTCACCTTCTTGTTTGACTGTTTTGTGGATTGGCAGGTGTGGGTCTTTAATGCCTGAGGACTTTGAAGAAAACGAAATTGTTCACTTTCTTACAACGCCCGGGCTGAACGTTCAAACAGATGCTGCACCAGCATCGAATAATCAAAGCTAAGATATTTGTGTTGAAGTCTAATTCAGCAGGCTTCCCTGGTACTCGCTGTCCTTCCAGAAGGTGGAGGTGGGGTGTCCTTGGGATGGGGGCCTGATCTGATTCTGAAGCGAGTATGTGTGCTATCATCTCATCACCTTTCATACCCACCACTGGTAACTGAGCTGGGTCAGAGAGGTTACATATCTGCGAGCTGTTCTTCGTTTTTAGACTCCCTTGGAATGTGTTGCCTCACCCAGTGCAAGGGGAAAGCCGGCAGTATCTGGTGGTTGAGCAGTTAATATTATTCTTGAAGAACTTAATCTACCCTATCATTAAGTAGCAATAAGGAGGCACTGCTGCCGCTGAGGAGGAGCTGGGTGGATATAAAGCTGGGGGTTCCTGAAGTAAGTCCTTGTAAAATTAAACCCTTATACAACTATAACAATAGTTAAAAAAAAAAAAAAAAAAACAGCCACCTTAAAGGTAGAAATTTGGTACTTATACAGACAGCTCAAGGCTTATAAAATGGACATTTCTCCCAATTTCATCCACTGAAAAGTGAGACTTTTTAATCAGATCCTTCTCTGATATTCCCAACCATACAGCCTCTGGTCTATCTACTCGTCGGTTTTTAAAAATGGAACAGGGACTCCTGAACTCAGACGTCCTGTGTCTGAACAGCCCTGGCTCTCAAGAGCCCTTGCTCTTACTAGACTGAACGCCTCCACATGGGGATCTTTACTTTTGTGTGCTGGGGCCTCGCATGTCTGGTGCATAGGAGAGAGGCCATACAAATATGCTGAGCTGGGCAGCTGCTTGCCTCTGAGATTCCCCGCCACTGTCGAATCTATTAATTTTTCTGTCTGTATATTATTTTATTATTTCACATTTCCCTAGAGATTTTTATGTGCTAACATAGCTCACGGTTTTCCCTCTTTATAAAAACTGATTCCTTTCGTCCTCACACCAACTCTTGGAGGTAGGTACTGTTACTCATCCCTATTTTACAGTTGAAAAAGCTGAGGCAGGGAAAGGTTGAGTGACTTGTCTAAGGTCCCGCCACCACTATGTAGCCACCATGTACCAGAGATGGAGTGGAACCCGGATGCTCTGGTCTCAGTGTTCCTGCTCCCAGAAACAGGCTCGGCTCAGCCTCAGTGACTCCCCTTTCTTCCCTACTTGAGTGCTCAGATATTATCCTTCTTTCCTACCCCTTGGTTTCCTGCAAGTTGCAGAGAAATGAGACCAGGCTCGTCTTTCCCTTTTCCCTTCTTTCCACCTCCTTTGTCCTCTACCGCCTTTCTGCTTACTCCCAAGTTCCAGAAAAATGTGACTCTGAGTTTGGAAAATAGATCACCAGCCATAGCACCATGGCTCATTGGTGTGGGTGTAGGCTTGGGATGAGGCGATTCACACAGGGCTGTGGAGAAGGAACTCCGGTACCCGGGCAAGGCCATGACCTCTAGCCTGGGTGTCCAAGTCTGTCAGGTGCCAGGCCACGTGCCCCAGGTCCGTGCCTCTAAACCTTTATGTAGCTGTGAGTCACCTCAGCATCCTGCTAAGTAAGGCACAGCTTCTGATCACTGGGTCCGAGATGGGGCCTCAGAGTCTGCATTTCTAACAGGCTTCTGCGAATGTGAGGCTGCTAGTCCTTACACCCCGGCCCTGGAGGAGCCCTGAGTCTGTGTGAGGCCACGCCTGCACTTCCAAGCACTGTCTTGCCTGAATAGGTGTCATTCCTAACCTGGGACCCCGAGAAGGGACATAAGACGTCTGGAGAGAGATGCACCAAGAAACCGGAAGTCGCAGGAAGTCCGAGAGAAGCTTAAGACAGAATGAGGGTGTAACTGAGAGTAAAGGACATTTGATGCTTTCAGAATGAAGAGTGTGTCACTTCCCAGTGTGAGCTGAAAAGCGCTTTGTTTATGATGGGAAGCTTATTACAAGCAGCTCTAGAGAGCCAGCGGTGAGAATGAAAAGTATAATAAACTCGTGTTTGAGCTGAAATGAAATTTCATAAAGAACCTGCACTACTGGCCCCAAAAACTCTTGAAAGTAACCCCCAGAGCTCCTCAAAATCTCCCTAAGTCTCCTCAGGTTCTGCCTGCTTTCCAGCTCGCTCTGCTGTGGTATGTGATAACATCCTGAGAACCAATATCAGAATATGAATTTATGGTCTACAGGATGCTCTCGTTGTGTCTCCTCGGATTCTCATAGTTGCCCAGCTGGTTTTGCATAGATGAGAGGAGAGACGCCCAGAGAGGCAACTCCCTCAGAGTCACAGGCTCACAGGTTGGGAACAGGCGTGGGGAGGGAGCATGACCTGGTGCCTCTTGCTCTTTATAGCAGGCCTGACTGCTTGAATACATTTATGCAAATGGACAGTTAAATCGGTTTGCCCTATTTGGCTTTGCACAGGAGGAGGCATCTAGATGGGTTTGCTTTTAGAGAAAAAATGATTTTTTAAAGTTTAACATCCATACAGAAACAAGCACAAATTACACAAGTACAGTTTAGTGAATTTCTGTTCCATGAACACACCCATTTAGTCTTAACACAGAGCCAGAAAGAGCCACCAGCACCCTAGAATCTCCCTTTGTGCCTGCCCCCTTTCGGTTACTTCCTCCCCCATGGTAGCCACTGTCCTGGCTTCTAACACTATAAATCACTTATACTTATTTTTGAGTTTTATATAATTACACTCCTATTGTGAGATTTCTCCGTATTGTGCATGCAATGGTAGCTGGATTGTATTCTGTTGCATAAACATACCACAATTACTTATTCTGGACATTTGAATTGTTTCCAGTTTTTGGGTATTATGAATAATGCTGTTGTGAACATTCACGTGTATATGTCTTTTGGTGCACACAGGTGTGCATTTCTGGTGCGTGTATATGTGGGCATGATTGCTGGATCCTATGGTGAATATGTTCAGCTATAGTAGATACAGCCAAACAGTTTTCCAGTATGGCCATTCCAATTTATTTCCCCATCTGGTGTGAATGAGAGCTCCATTATTCCACATCTTGCCAATAGTTTGGTAAGTCATTTTGATTTTAGCTATTCTGATGTTTGTATAGAAGTCTCTCATTATGGTTTTAATTTGTATTTCTCTTAGCAGCAGCCAAAGCTTGGCGTCTTTGCATGTATATATTGGAATTTGGATATCCTCTTTTGTGAAGTGCCCGTTCAACCCTCTTGCCTATTTTTTAATTGTGTTGTTTGTTTTACTTTTTAAAATAAAGTGAGAGTTCCACAGAAATATCTATGAAAAGTCCTTGAAATCTATCGTGATGGGGGTCACCTGTCAGTAGTATCTGATTGTATTCTCAAACATAATTCTGGGGAGCCCCTCCTGCAGGAGGCACAGCAGGATGAGGTGGGGTGAGGATGTGTAGAGTCATAAAACCCTTAGCAGGGAACTTGCTGAGAAGTTGGGGATCCGGGATACGTGGCCGGGTGCAATTGTGAGTTGTGAGGTCACCTGAAAGCTTAACAGCACTTAACCTACAAATGAGTTTGCCTTGTATGGAAGTTGCTCTGGAAGGCTGTAGACCAACTCCGAAAGTATTGCTGCAAACATTTTTGGAATTGCTTTGAGTGCATTGTTTGGGATATTTTTAGTTGGTTTCAAATTGCCCTTGGAGTGTGTATTTGATTTTGGGGAATAGCAAAAGACCTCTCTGAACCAGTCCAGTGACTGAGGAGGGTGCTTCATGGGTGACTTAAAAACTAGAACATCATTTTATATAAGTCTTGCCTGCGAGGGGGTGGGACTTCCTTTCTTGGGCGAAGAGTAAGATATTAACGGGGAGGGAGACGGCCCGCACTTATTTTCATCATCTCTTCATCTTTACAGTAACCTATGGGGTCCTTTCTGTTGTGAGTACCCACTTTATAGATGAAAAGTGAGAGATTAGAAGGAGAAAGAGAGCAAGATTTAGGAGTTAAACCTAGCTCTGCCTTACCCGAGGGCTGTGAGGAATTACAAAATTGTTTCAGCTGAAAAAGCATGTGCTGCTGCTGAAGGCCTAGTTTCCACCTGTCCTGATACAGAGCCCCAGGTACGGGGGGGCCTGTGCCCATGGGGCTCAGAGGGGAGAGGAGAACTGGAGTCAGGTTTCAGGGTGCTTGTTCTTCCCAAACACGATTCCAGGGGCCCTACTGTTCATGGGAGCAGCTCAGGCTTTTCCGCATCCTGCCAGGACTGGTAGTCTGACCTGTGGGCCTTACTCTGTCTGCTCCTTTTTCCTCCTGACTAGCAAGCAGCCACCCAGGAAATACTTTAAGACCTGTTGGTGAATACTGTCACTGTTGGAAACTATGTCTGTGTAGAAAATAGTCTCTCTCTGGATGGGTACTTGTGTAAAATCTGACCAGTAGAGGCAGAATTTGCCGAGTTCTTTAATATTCATTCATTCCTGATCTTAAAATCACCCATTAGTTTCCTCTGAAACAGAGTGGGTTAATGGCTTTCGTGTGTGGTAAAGAAAATGATTTCAGAAATTATTCCGGAAAACAATGCCCTTGACGTGAAAGGGGTGATTAGGCACATGTGTGTGGTGATGGATGGTAATTAGTGTTTGGGGGGTGAACATGAGGTAATCTACATAGAAATCGAAATATATAATGATATACACTTGAAATTTATATAATGTTACAAACCAATGTTACGGCAATTAAAAAAATAAAATCTTTACATAATATTACCAAACCAAACCAAACCAAATAAAACAAAAGAATGTCCTGGGCAGATTGCTATCAGATGGACCCTGGGGTTCAGCTGCCCCTGCAATGTGAAGAGCCTGGGAAAGGCGCAAAAAGACACTTAACCATCGCAGGGGCTGTTCCCACCCTTCCTGGCTCATGGACCCCAGCAAGTTGGCTCTCTTTCACCGAGATTGGGAATGTTGTCTGAAAGCTGACTGCATAGAAAGCAGAAGCTGCAAACTATTTTTCTGCCTCAAAACAGTGGCAGAGAAGCCTCTGGACCTGTCTTGAGACTGCACAGTGGATTGGCTTCTTCGTCTGGTGGTTTCTTTATTCTGAGCACCTTCTGTCCTGCCCAGTCTTGGTTTTCAGGCAAACATAAAACCAAATCATTTCCTATACAGATTAGATTTTTACTTCATTCATATTTGCGCAATTTTGCCTGGATAAAATAAGGTGAGGACATTTTTTTTCATATATTTCATTTTATTTATTTTTTGTGTACATCGTAATATATTCTGAATTCTGTGTAGATTACATCATTTCACCACCCACAGACGAATTATAACCCATCACCACACACATGTGCCCTTTCACCCTCCTCTCTCCCCCCTTTCCCTCTGGTACCCACCAATCCAATCTCTGCTGCTATACGTTTGTCGTTGTTTTTATCTTCTACTTATGATTGAGATCATATGGTATTTGACTTTCTCCCTCTGACTTATTTCACTTAGCATAATACCCTCAAGGTCCATCCATGTTGTCACAAATGGCCCGATTTCATCATTTCTTATGGCTGAGTAGTAGTCCATTGTGCATATATACCACATCTTCTTTATCCATTCATCCCTTGATGGGCACATATGTTGTTTTCAAGTCTTGGCTGTTGTGAATAAGGCTGCGATGAACATAGGGGTGCAAGTATCTTTATGCATTTGTGTTTTCAAGTTCTTTGGATAAATACCCAGCAGTGGAATAGCTGGATCATATGGTAAACCTGTTCATAATTTTCTGAGGAAACTCCATACTGCTTTCCATAGTGGCTGCACCAGGTTGCACTCCCACTAGCAGTGTACGAGGGTTCCCTTCTCCCCACATCCTCTCCAACACTTGTTGTTTCCTGTCTTGTTAATTACAGCCATTCTGACCAAGTGAGGTGATACCTCATTGTAGTTTTGATTTGCATTTCCATGATAGTTAATGATGCTGAATGCTGCTCCTGTGTCTGTTAGCCATCCATATATCTTCTTTGGAGAAATCTCTTCTCAGATCTTTTGCCCATTTTTTAATTGGGTTGTTGGTTTTTTTTGTTGTTGAGATGTATGAGTTCTTTGTATATTTTGGATATTAACCCCTTATCTGATATGTGGTTTGCAAATATCTTCAGGTGAGGACATTTTAATGTAAATATTTATTATATTATATTATATTATATTAATTTTAATGTAAGATATTTATTTTCCTACCACATTTAAATCCTGTAGCGTATTCTAGAGCAGGTGTGAAGAGCCAGGAATTACGAAGGAGCAGCTGTCCCCCAGTGACTGCAACATCCTTAAGGGGCGTCTCTCCCTGTTTGCTTAGCAGATTGTGTTATCCCATACATGTGTGTGGTCTGCACATCTCAGATTTGGACTTGGCTGGTGGATGTATGTACTTATTATTCACCTCCTGCCAAAAGAAGGAAACTTATAAACAGTGCTTTGTATTTTGAATTTTACAGTGCGCTGAGTAAACACAAGCTATACATTGTGATAGGAGGAGTCGGCCCACATCCTTATTTTTTTGAGTGGGTGTATCTAGTGACTAGTTCCTGGATGTGTAACTAGGATATAGGTCATGGTCCCGCTGTCGTCTCCAGCAGAGCTACAGTAAACACTGTCGCCCTGTCAGTCGCTGTGTTATCTTACAGGTGCAAGAGTCTAGAGTTCTTTTTTTCCTGAGAAGTTTTCTGTGAAGTTTTTTTTTTTATAAGACTCTTGTTTTGGGAATAAGGAGCTCATTTCAGTGAATACCTGAGGCTTTCTTAATATATTAATTACACTAATAGTTAATGGTTGCATACACTTAATGTGTCAGACACTGTGCTAAGAACATTTTGTAGATTCTTTCAACTCTGTTAATTAACTGCTGTCATTTGTCCCATTTTACAGAAACCAGGGAGCAGAGAAGTTCTCCCTTGGTCCCAGGGCCCACCACCCATCACTGTGACTCTGGGCCAGGCTCTTGACCTCCGCACTGTGCTGTACTGAGGCACTGAGTGACCGGAGGACCTGGGCGGGAGCTGGGTCTGCTCCTGAGACACTGGATAGTGGAAGAGGGACAGTCAGACACTTCGTAATATGAAATACATCAATGTGGACAGCTTCTGCATTTTAAATATGCTCAGTGTAGGTGAGCGATGAGGAAATTAATTGTAGCCGATTTCGAGAAGAAACGGAGTTTTGAAGGAGGAGAGAGACTTCTGCTGACATTTCAAGGAGAGGGAAAGATACTTGGCTTCGTGTAAGGTGTGCTGACCTGCACCCTGGCAAGGCAAGGCCTCCACAGACTTGACGGGGTATTTGTCAGGGGCTGCTCAGAAGCTGTTGTGGGCATTAGCAGCCCCTCGCTGCCCTGCCTCCCTGGAAGGAGACTGACACAGAGCTGAGCTCCTCCTACGTGAAGCCTGCTTCTTTCCTTGTTTATTTCATCTCTGGGCTTGGGGGGAGAGAAAGGACAGATACACCATGTCACAGTGCTATGTTGGGGTGAAGAAACCTCGAGAAATTCCCAGGAGAGACCCCTTGTAAAAAGCAAGAGGTGTGGTTTAAAATCCTGGAGGAGCCCTTTGTCGGCACCTGCCTCCGGGCACCTTTTCCATTTTGCATTGTACTGATCTTATCTCTGTCTTTTCATTCATTCATCAAAAGTGCCTACTGTGTGTAAGCGATTTTCATGGTGAGCAAAAGCAGACAAGGTTTTTGCTTCTATAGAATATTTTAAAAAGAAGCTGTGTACAAAAGTAATTGCATCGAATGTTAAATGACAGCCGTTCTGAGTGCCTATGGAAGAGGTAGTGTCCCAGGGGATTTGGCCTCAGGGAAATCGGGTGGCTTTCCTAAGAAAGTGGTGATGAGCTGAGATCTGAAGGGTGAATAGGGGTTAAAGAGGCAGGAGATGGCATTACAGAGGTGACAGAATGTGCAAAGTCCCTGTGGTGGATGGGGCTATGGTATGAGTGAGGGACAGAAGAAGGCCCCTGTCACTGGGAAGGGAGAATAAGGGGTATGAGACAGGGTCTTTTCCCAGGAGTCACAGGGCTTCTAAGCACGGGTTCAGAGTGATCCGATTGACAAGATCTTACACTGGTTGCAGTGAAGAGAATGGAGGAGTGGATGGTAGGGGTCCAAGGGGAGATAAGGATGGACAAGTTGAGAAGTTTTTGCAGTAGTTTAGGAAGAAATGATGAGCACCTGACCAGGGAGATAAAAATGGAGAGAACTGGGTAGATGTTTAGAAAAATAGAAAGAGGTGATAGGACTGGATACAGTGATGGGTTGCAAGTACAGGGTGAGAAAGATGGAGGAATCAGAGACTCCTCCTTGGTTTCTAGATTGCACAACTGGATAATGGTAGTGCCATTCCATGGACGTTGTCATGTTTTCCCACGTAGACTCTAGACTGCTTAATAGCAGGATATTTTTCTAACTTAATTTTGAATCCTCATGATGTTACCTATATAGCAGGTACTCAGCTTTTGCTTACTGTATTACTTGAGTAGGAGGGGTTTTATTAGAATGATGGCATTTATGCTTGGTGGGAGGCAGCAGTTAGTATACCAATTAGTGTGGTTGGGGCAAGAGAAGAGCTCCATAGTTGGGGTACAACCCCAAAGGTGTTTAGCCATATAGAGATCTCCCTTCAGTTATCAGGAAACATTTTCAATAATTTTGAGCCTCTCAGGGCTTAGAAGTCTGTATTTTTCCATTTACGTTAGACTCAACCCTTCTGATCTTCACTTTCTCCAATGTAAGATGATCTTAGTAACACCAACCTTCTGGGGCGGCTGTGAAGGTTATCTTTGATAACTTTGTGAAATGTGGAACGTTTTACGTTATTTGAAGGAAACTGTCTTTGCTTGCTTTCCCCCGTGTTCCTTCCCATCAGTAGTAGGTGCTATTGCTCAGAGGGTACCGGCCATCGTGATGACAGTTGAGTCCTGGTGGATGAGGTATCTCTCTTGAGTGGCTGCTCATGCCCAGGTAAATGCCTGTGTTTCTTTTTTCACCCAATCCTTCTGTAAAATGATGAGTCAGTGGGTGAGTTTTTGGTTGATGTGACTTTGTTGACTGGTCTGAAGAGTGAAGGAGAGGGAGTGAAAGATAGGGTAGACCTAGTTTCTTTTCTGTTGAGGTTGTTTTAGATTTTGGATTCTTAAATTGCACAAGACAAGTCACAACCCCAGGATAGAGAGTGTGGTGACGACAAATAGTTCTTAACCTCAATCCTCAGTGTAGATAGATACGTGTATGTAAGATGATGGTACTCACTGCCAACCTTTTTGAAGGCTGGACAGAGGATAATTCTGGTGTGGCGGTTGTCCTTGGGCACGATGCTCCCACGAGCTTTCTCTTCACAGAATAGAATGCCTTCACTATGTTGGCAATCTTGTTCAAAGTGATTTATTTGCCTGTTAGTTGGTTTATTTTCCTCCATCGTCTTATAGGTTTTATATTTCAAGCCCCTTTATTTTTTCCATCCCTGTCATTTCTCTGTCACTTCAGATATTCTGGAACACTGATGTATTTCTTTCTGTCCTTAGCACTGTTTTTATTGTCTTTTGCGCTCTCTGCTTTCTCTTGGAACTCTGATACCATCATCCATTTCATCTAGTTGGAAGCAGAGCATTCCTTAGGCTCCAAGAGTGACCTTGTGGCATTTCTCCTCTCCTGTGCTTGTCTGTTGTCCTAAGCATGATAGTGATAAGCACGTTACTCTCTTAAAATAACTAGAGATGGGAAATAGTAGCACATGCCAAATTGTCCTTGTTTGTCCTGTACAGTAGGACATACAGAAATGAGCCAACAGTTGCTTGGGAAATCCATACAGACATATTTCAAAAATATTGTCATTTTTATTTCATAAGCTGACGTTTGCGTAAAAATGCAAGTTTACTCTTATGCTAAGATGATTGAGGCACTTCCATTGTCCTCCATCTTTATTTTCTTTGATTATTTTTAAAGCTTTTATCGCTTAGTTGAAACAGAGAATTCTTCTCTTTCTAGAAAGAATTCTGTATATATCACAAAATCCATTTTTTTTTAAATCAGGAAAAGGCCTTTGACATCTACTGAACCCTTTTTTCTTCTTTTCTTTTTGTGTGCTCCCATTGTACAGAGGAGGAAACTGAGGCAGTACCGTTCTACCATGAATCAGTAGTAAACCCAGGACTCCTAATTCCAATCTTCTAGAACATTAAAATATTTCTGAAATTCTTTGTTTTAAAGTTTCAATTTAAGGTCATTCTCTCTTAAAAGTTGTTTCCTTGCTTTGTGGTAAACAAAGCTTTAAATTGGTTTAGTACAAGGGGAGAACCAAGCAATGACTTTGTTCTAAAATTAATGTAAAAATTTATAGCACTATAAATAATAATTATGGAATTTGGCAATATTATTTGTATATATGAATAAATAATTTTGAAGTGTGCCAATATTTCATGTCTGGTCTGGCCGAATTTCCCCTTGGAGGAGATTGCATTTGTGTTGAAACATCCTGTCCTTTCTCTGTTATCTTGGTCTTTATGAGGGGTGCATCCTTGGACTGATGATTTTCCACTCTAAGTTTGTGTAGGAAGTCAAGATGTGTCTAATTAATTATCATATAGAGTGTCAGGAAATTCTAACAGTTAATTTAAATCCACTTTAATTAAAAATAAAGAGCATGTTATATAGCAACAGAATTTTGTTCTTTTTTTAAAGGGGCGATGGGAGTCCGTGAATCAGAAAAGACAGGCTATAGCAATTTCAGAAAGCTTGGGGATTACTGCTTTGAAGGCCCAGGAGGAATGGATAAGAACCCAGCAACTCTGCCAGTCTTTATTGTGCCCTCGTGTTCCGGTGGATATTGAAACGATCTGTAACTGGTGATCTATGATCGAGCTATTTGCCTTTAACATCTATTTAAAATCAGTTCTGTTCCCCTGCCCAGGTCAGCAAGCTTTCTTTTATCCTGTGCTGCTCCCAGAGCCACCCCTCAGGATGAAGAATCCTCGATGGAACCGTGTCTTGTCTTCAATTCAAGGTTTTAGAGTCCTGATTAACTGGCAGATATTAGCCTCAAAAAAGGGCAAGAGAATAGTTCTTAGATTCTACAGGGCCAATGGTAAGAATGAGGGTGCTGGGGGAGAGTTGGAATGCGTGTCGGGAAGAGGTGGCCAGACTCTCCTGGTGTGTCGGTGAGCTCCTTGGCTTCTTTGCCCATTGCGCTGCCCCGGCCCTTCCTTTTCCCTTCCTGTGGGACAGAGTGCTGTCTTGGGTGGTGTGGTCAGACTGGCCCAGAAGACTGGACTTTGGACACTGAAGCTGGATTACCTTTGCTTCTCTATTGGCTGGCTCCGTCCCTCCTTCCCAGCTTCATCTCTCCATTGTCATTTGACACTGTTCTGAATGACCTGGTAACATCATTCATTTTCATCCTTTTGTCCTTGAACTGCCCTTCTCCTCCTTGTCAGTCTTGTACCTTTGCCATCATTCTTCAGACACCACCTCTTTGAAGCCTTCCGTGACCATTGAACTTCCACCCTGAGGCAGAGTTGATCTGTGCTACTCCTGTGCCGTATATGACTTATCATGCTCAAGTATGATTATTTGATTGCATGTCTGGATTGAACATTTCAGGGATGAGACTGTGACTTGTACATTTTGTACCTTTAACACAGTGCCTCATATACAATAGGTGCCCAAAAGGGGATGGATAGGTGGATGGGTGGGACAACTTCAAGGAGAACTTCTGAAAAGGGGGGAGGGAGACAGAGAGAACACATTTTTAGCTGGGATACATGGGAGAGGATCTAGATGTGCATAGAGAGTTGTTTCTGCTACATGCTTACTGAAAAAGGTGTACATATAGTAGGGGATAGAAGAGTGTGCTATGGTGAATAAGCTGTGCCATATTTTTCAGAGTAGAAACCAAGTAATTGGCAAGAGATGACATCACAGTCATTTGGCTTTCCGTCTTAAGAGCTCTGAGGTCTTTAGTGAAAGATGCAGTTTCTTATGTGTGGAATGGGATGATACCCTATAAAGTAGGTTCTATTATTAACGTGAGGGTCTATTGAAACTCAACGTGCTGAGGGCCCAGGAGGGTAAATTGTAGCTGTTGCTGTTATTAGTGGCTTCTGGGGTGTGATAGAACCACGATGTTCCTGTTATAAGTGTTCTGAGGCAGCAATCTCCCACTCTCTGAAATACGAACTTTCAGATTCATAGCTAACCACACAATGGGTGTCCAGGTGTTAGGATTCACTGGAAATGGGATTATGCATGACCTCCCCTTCCTACTCATGTAGTACTTCTTTTTAGAAAGGAAAGCACTTGCCAGTTTCTTACGGGAAGTTTTACTGCTGCCAGCATTTGGTTCTAAAACAAGTTTCTTACATGAGGCATCACGTGGGAGTCTTTCTGGTTGTTTAAGAGAATTTATGTGTATATCTCTCTGTATTTATTTGCAAAAAATGTTCTTCTGCTCCTCCCTGCAGCCCGGGAGGGCAGGCGGCATGCGTTGCTCTTTCTATTTTGATATGGAAGCAAGGTGAACTGGCCCGGGACAGCTTGATTTTGGTTTCCGGATGCCGTTGCCTGTATGTGTACATGTCTACAGCTGGAGAGCCATTTAGAAATCAGTGACAGGACTTCCTAATGGTATTTATTGACACAGTCATTCAGGCGTTAATTTTCTGCTCTGTGTATCCCTGCTTTTCTCACCTGGCCCTTCAGTGCTAGATCCAGTGATTATTTTTTTTGTTATTCTAATAGGCTGCTACAATTGCCAGTGATGATGACCATTTGTATGAGCCTCTGAACCCCTCCTCTTAGAGTGTTTTATAGCCTGTCTGCTGCTGTTTGGGTCTGTGGTCACTTTTTTTGGTTGCCTAGATATAGGTCAATCCTGCCATAGTGAATTTCTCAGCAAACAAAAAAATGGATGTGAAAAAGCTGTGTACACAAATCAGGTGGTATGGATCCACCGTCCTTTCTCTCTAATTCCAAAACCCGAAAGACTCTGAAAGGTCTTGTAACCCATTTGGTGGTGAGATATGACCTGAGCGAATGAGAGTCTGTTTATATTCTTCGTTTATCTCATTTAGTGTGGTTCTTTGTAAGCTTTACTCAAGAAGTATTACTGTGTTTGAGTGTGGGGTGCTGACCTACACTCCACTGGGAGCAGAAGGTACATATTGCCTTTCTGAAAATGTCAAAATTTTCGAATTCCAAACACATCTGGCCTTAGGGGATTTGGATAAGAGATGTGGACGTGTGGTATTTTTATTCGGGCCTCTAAGTCTTTTTTCAGTTGACAACCTTCCCTTGAGAGTCTCTCCTTGGCACTATTTTTTGTGGTATGCAAATGAGGATCTCCCCTGCCTGTCACTCAGGAACATATGCTGAGCTGCATGTGGGCTGGGCTTTGTTATTAGGTATGAGGAAGAAGGCAGCATTGGCCCTCCTTGCCCTGGAGAAGCTCGAAGCCCCATGATGATGTGGAAGGTGCTATATTAGCAGTCTGTGGAGTCGTGAGGATGGTAGGATCATCAGAGTCAGAAACGTTAAAAAATTGCAAAGGCAAAGAGATTCGGAAGACATCGGTCAGGGAGCAGTTGTATATTTGCTGTGGTCTTTGAAAAGTAAAGCCAGAGATGCAGCTGCGGAGGAGCCAGTTTTTGAAGAGTCTTATTTATTGAGCTGAACAGTTGAGAATTGATCCTTTGGACATAAGGAGTCTTTAAACTTGGGAATGAGTGCTCGAGGTTGCATTTTAAAAAAAGGAGCCCTCCAGGATTTCATCTTAAGGGATCCCAAAAAGAAATCATTGTGATATTGTGGGCAACAGGATATTTTACTAGTATGCCTAATGATACTTTACATTGTATAGTGCTTTAGGGTTTGACAAAGATTTTCTCCTGCCTTAATTTCTTTTGCAGTAGCACCGAGGGATGGGTAGGTAATGCAAGGAAACAGGTGCAGAGAAGCGACTTGCCCAAGGTCATATCTAGCAGCTGGCTGCATCCACTCTCCTAATGCTGCATCCGTTGCTGCTTGGATGTGATATTAAGACATTTTAGTGTATTGCTAGGTCGCTATGTGTACTTCAGGGTAATCTGCTACCTGCATATCTTTTATATTTGTCCCCACTGATTAGACAGCTCCTTGAGAACTGTGGTATTAAATTTGATATGCCTTTGGCACAAAGATAGACTCACAGTAGGCGCCACTAAGAATCTGCTAGACTTTTTCTCCTCCAGAGCCAGCACAGGCCTAGGAAGAAGGAACATTTACGAAAACAGAGGGACCGCCCTTTTTCTTATTGTGTATCTCATCATGTGTCCTTATTATGCAGTTTATATGTTTAAGACCCTGCTCTAGGTGCTATGGGGAATACAAAAGGTAACACAATTAGATGTAAAAAAAGCACTTTGCCGTGAAGGAAGCCTATTCCATCTTATTCATATCCCACACACCAAATTTCTTGGCTTTTGCAACAAGTTTTCTTTTTAATGAATATTGGGTGTTGAAGTCAAAAGGCTCCTTGCACAGGCTGATTAGAACTACTGAGTTTACCCGTTTGCTTTGCATTAGTGTATGCAGGAATTAGGTATTACAGGGCACCTTTCCAAATGGGGATTTTTGAAACAAAGAGACAAAATCATTAAGTGGGCATACTTTATTTTAAAAGAATGAAAGTTTCAGCTTGACTAGATACCCAGTAATATCGCTTCACAAGTGAAAATCGATTTGTGAATTATGCCAACATTAATAGCCAACTGTAAGGTTTTGTGCCAACCCTACTGAGTTAGCCGTGACATTAAGGATGAAAACTTTATGTTACACACCTGGCATGCATTGCTAGTTATGTTCACAATATTTCCTAGGCTTTCTAGGAGTTAGAGAAAAGTCGACTTCTCAATTATTCTGTCTCAGAATCCATGTCAATTTAACAGCATTTATTGATTGATTTGACTTAGTTCTGATTTTCGTTCCCCAACTTTGTATCAGAAAAGTGTTTGGGGCCCCGGAAGAAACTCTGGAGATCATTCAGACCCAGGGGCTAAGCTGGGGGAAAAACAGATTAGGAAACTGATCCCTATGGGTTCAAGTCCATTCTTCAACTTATTATGTACAACTTTGGGCAAGTCTCTGATTCCTTATCTGAAAAGTGAGGCTTATCATAATATTTTTCAAAGATTCTAAGACATACATTTTAATAAAAAATATATATATGATATATATATTATATCTGAATATATATTCAGATATAAATATGTCTGAAAACAAGATGTGATTTGCGTTTCATTATATGTTACGGTTTAATTTGTGGTGTTTTCTTCTAATATAGTGGTGCATAAAATGATGGTGCATCTTACAATCAGTGCTTTGTTAGATTTGATGAAATAGGGTAATATTTGCCTTATCAACGTCCTGGGTTATTGTCAGGATCAAATCAGACAATGTTTTTTAGGAAACCACAGCTGTGCTAACAAGCAAGCAAAAGCACCTTTGGAGGCCCCTTGACAGTCTTTCTCCCTTTGGTGTTTATGATGACACTTCATTTCTGTGTGTCAAAAAAAATTGGAAAGACGTGGAAAATGGAAATTGCAAATTTCGATGAATTAGGATATCGGATATTTTTGTTAAATCTTTGAAGTAACTAAAAGATTTTAATAGTCTTACAGTTGACTTCTTGAAAGATTTTTTTTCCTCTCAGACCATACCTCGGTCGTGTTGGTCTTGTCTCCCCTCACTTCCCACCCCTCCCCCATAACTCGGAGGAAGGCCAGTCTTGGATGGGAGAGGGTGTGGGGTAGGGAGATCATTAATTTCATTTTGGACAAACTGAATTTGAGATGAGTTTGAGGCATCCAAGTGAAGATATTGAGTAGGCAGTGGAATTTGTGAGTCAGAGAGAAAAATGTGGCGTTCTTGGTATAGAGATGGCAAACGGAGGCTCAGTCTTGCATGAGTCACCTACAGAATAAGGAGGGAAAGGATGATTGGAACTGGAGGTTGACAAGCCACCTTCAGCCAACAAACCTGTTTTATTTGGCCTCTGTAGTGTTTTTAAAATATTTTGAACAAGCTGCTGTAGCATGTTTATGGTTTTTGGCTGCCCAGCATATATTTTTTCTTTTGACAGCAGCACCCTAATTTCCTTGTAAGAAATTTCCTAGCCTTCAACCTCAGACCTTGTGCTTTAGATTAAGTTCCAGCCCTGACTCCAGATGCAGTGTGTGACCCAAGGCTGGCCAGTCATCCCCTGAGTGGCCTGGCCACAATGATTGGTTCAAGAATGGCTGTGTAATCCAAGTTGGCCCAATCAGAGGGAGTTATGAGACTATGGCGGGGTGGGGTGGGGGATGGGGGAGAGGCTCCAGGAAGAGAATCTTTCTTGTTTCCTGCTTAAACCTGGCAGAATGTGGTCTGGAGGTCTAGCAACTGTCTTACTGCCATAGGGTAGAGCTTATCTGAAAATAGGGACAATAAGAAGTGGAGTCTAGATAGAGAAACTGGTCCTGAGCACATTGATAAAACCCAGTGTCAGCTGTACCTCCCAGCTTTTTAGTTAAAAGAATCAATAAATTCTCCTTTGGGTGTAACCAGGCATTCACACCAGAAAGAAATCTTAATTGATGCCGTTGCCAAGATTTAAAAATTGTGAGTTTTCATGTATAACTCAAGACTTCTGGCTTGAGCTCAAGTAATTGTTCTAATCGGAGCATCTGCTCTACATTTTATTATAGTCTGTACCTCTCCCTATTGTCATCTTACCCTGATACCTAGGGTCTGTTGCCAGTTTTCCTGCTCATTCTGCTGCGTTTTAAATTGTAGAGTTGAGAGCAAGTGAGAGTCAATTTTGCTTCACTTCATTGTATTATTTGCTTGCCCCTGTGGGTAGTTGGTCTTTTAACTGCTGAAAAAGAGTGAAAAGAAAAGGGAGCCTAGGTTCAAGCTTCAAGGAGCTTGAACCCTACAGAACAGGTAAAGAAGGACAAGCTCATGAAGAGAGGGGAGCCACAGCAGTAGGAAGGCAAGCATCGGTCATGGAGGCCAAGGTAAGGAGCGCTCCAGAGAGAGATTGATCAACATTTCAAACACTGTCAAGATGTCAAATGAGATAAAGAAAGAAAAAATTCTCATTTGAATTTGGCAACAAGGAGGTCGCTATTGACCTGGGCTGGAGCTGTTTCAGGGAGTGACGGAGCCAAGCCAGATTGGAATGGGTTTAAAAATGAATGGGAGATGAGAAAATGGAGATGCCCAATGAGGACAGTTTTTATTTTTCCTGTGAAGGAGGCAAAGTAATAAGGCAGTAGCTAGAATATGAGGTTGACGTGGAGCGCTTTAAAGGTAGGACTTGAGGGTGTTAGAGGGGAGAAGTTGATTGAATAACGAGGAGAGAAAAGGGATAATTGATTATGTGAGTCTGAGGAGGTAGGACAGAGCAGGATCTAAAGCCCAAGTGGAGTGGTTGACCTTGGATGAGAGGAAGGGACAGGATGCAACAGGAGGAAAGAAGCTGAGGGCTGAGCGTTGGTAGAGATATAAGTTAGTCGGGTAACAGGAAGTTGCTGTATGATGGCTTCCGTTTCTCTGTTAGGAGGCAAGATCATCTGAGAATGGGGGTGGTGGTGGGGGTGTGGATGTCAGAAGGGGTAGACAGTGAGATAATAGTTGAGGAGAGTGAGAGAATGAGTGAGTGAGAACTGTGGTGGGATCATCCAGCTTTGTAGAGGATTCGTTTGCAGTTGGTGCTCGTGAATGTAAAGTGACACTATCAGCCTGCATGTGACTTTCTCCAGTGCCCAGGTGCTCAGTTGTAGGCACAGACAGCGCTATGGTAGGTGATATCGAAGGCTGGGGTTTGGCAGTGGGGAAGAACAAAAGGGTGAGGAAAGTAAGTTCAGAGCATGTGGCAAGGGTGTTACGGGAAATGTGTTATAGAAATGATGGCCTGTGGAAAGGAAGCTGAGTAAGAAGGGATGTGAAATGAAACTTCTGATGAGGCCTGAATGGTTGATAACAGTGAAGGGGATTTTAATAAGGAAGCTGAAGCTGAGGATATTGTAGTCAAAAGGTGGGATGTTAGGGCAGTGGATGGCTCAGGTGGAACGAGGGAAGGGTCACTGGAGGTAAGGCAGTCGAGAAGAGACACCAGAGCGTCCATGGCTTTGGCCTTTCAGGTCACCTGTGCCGATTAAGGGTTAAGGAAGATTTGGCCAGTGTTCAAATGAGGTCATTGGAGATTGGGTTGACTGCTTATTAAGAACAGGTTATCCATTTCCTCTAAACCTTTGGTTTCAGTGGAAATTCAGCTGGGAGAGTATATTTAAATAGTTTGGGGCCTGCATTTCTGTGGGGTTTTTTTCCTGAGGAAGATTAGCCCTGAGCTAACATCCATGCCAGCCTTTCTCTATTTTTTGTATGTGGGATGCCTCCACTGCATGGCTGATGAGTGGACTATGTCCGCACCTGGGATCTAAATGTGTGATCCTGGGCCGCCGAAGTGAAGCACATGGAACTTTAACCACTGGGCCACGGGGCCAGCCCCCCACCTCTCTGTTTTTGCAGTAAGTCCTGAGGGTGTGATTTTATCAGGAAAAATGTATCTTTAATCACTTTGCTTTACTACAGAATACATAAATCATTTAAACCTCTTGAGTTCACAGGATCTTCAGTTGCTGCAATGACTTGGTGCTTTTGCCTTACATGTTCATGTTGCTTCAGAAGGTGACTGATGCACAATCAAAACCTTCAAGAAGAGGCCAGGTTTAACTGACTCCCTTGTGGCTCTCCCTGTGATGAGCTTTGCAGGGAGGGTAAGTCGGAGGCATCTGTTGTCGTTTGTAACGTGCGTTATGCTTTGGCAGTAACTAATGCTGAGCAGGCCCGCCAGTCTGTAGTTTATACGTTGTAAACTGAGAGCTCGAAAAATACTTCCCTGAATGGTAAGGCATTGGAGCCAGCGTTCCCTGAAGTTGAGAAGAAAAAAGGGTTTGAAAGGCTCACCAAGGAAAAGAAAAAGCACTTGGGTTTTATAATAAGATGCTAAATCTGATAATCTCAAACCATCCGAAGGTTGTGATAAAAAGGTTGTGATAAAAATCAGGATACAGAAGTCTATAATCTAAAAAAAAAAAGAGAATTTAAGCATGCAAACTTTCAGATACAGCATCTGTTCGTTACTGATCCTGAAAAGATTAGCTAAACGACAGTGACAAAGCAGAGGGCAAGGGTCCATGTTTTCAGGCTGAGGATGATGAGGAAAGATAGCCGGAGAAGTTCCTTAACTCTCAAAAGATCTGTCTCGGGATGCAATGTCTTACAGCTCTGCTGCCAGCCAGCCACTCAGTCCGCTCTCGGTGGGTGTCTCCTCCTTCTGCAAGGAGCCTATTTATTCATCCCTTCTTTTGCCTTTGCTTTGCCCCATCTCCATGCCTCTCTTGCCCTTTCTCCATATCTCATCCATTTTTCCCTGTGCAGTGAGGCCAAAACCAAGTCCAACATGATGCTAGATCTTTCTGTCTTTCCTATCTCTGGCTCCTTTGAGTTTGTTGTTTGCGTAATTTGGTAAGTTAACTCTTTGATAAATTTATAGATTGTTAAGGTTGTGAGAAATTTTGAATTTTTTTTTTCCCCCTCAAACTATTCCCAAGGCAAGAATCACTTTACTAACTCAAGGCTTACAGCCTGCGAGTTCCTTTAGAGTCTGGGGTATTCAAGAGTCTGGAGACTTGGCTTCTCCTGTCTGGCTCTTAGGGCTTTCAGAGATTGCTGTATTTTTCTCCAATAAAGAGAACAGAGAGATGCTGATGAGCATTGCATGTCCTTGACATCTGCTGTTTTATCCTATTTTGCCCGAGCAATAGTTTGGACCCTGCCTTGATCATTTTTTCTTGCTCTCAAAATAACTAAACCACCTGCTTTGTTCTTGGCCGTTTTTTTTGGAAAGCCTTTGTTCATTTTAGGCGTGAGTCTTCTTGTGACTTATCAATTTCTCCTGTGTTTTTGTGTACATCTTTACTAGGTATTATAAAGCTTATAAAATGGGAGATGAGGTGGAAGTCCACCAAGCATTGCCTCCTGGGCTCAACAGAGCAGAAGGGAGCTGAGTTAAATGCAGCCGAGAAGTCCTAGCCTCCTTAAGATCCTTTAGAAAAATCTCAGTTGAGTGTGTAAACTGCCAAGAACAGTGCCTGGCATGTAGTAGGCCATTAATGGAAGCTATCCTATTGGGCTTATGTGGCTGCTGAGAAAGATCCCACTTTGAAGAAGTTTGTAAACTAAGAGCTTATCTCCAAATGAATTGAACCTCAAGATTTTCATATCCTGGGACTTCTGTACACTTAGACCAGCCAAGGAATACATGGGGACCTTCTGGTCACAGAGCATTACAACTGGCAAGAAACAGATCTCAGCATCCAAAATGTTACCTAGAAGGAAGCTGAGGCCTAGGGAAGTTGGTGAGCATCCCCAGGCCGTACTGTTTATGTTGACAGATTGGGACCAGGGTGCAAGTCTAATTGACTAGGCCATTGATTATGCCATTACTAGAGTATTTGTATTCATGGCTAATAAATGTTTTACTGCTTACTCAGCACTATACGCAAACGTTTAGACAGCACTAACCTCAAATTTCTTTTATTTCCTTCATCTCCCAAACTTGTTTCTTCTATGCAAGAAAATGCTTTACTTTTCCCTTTTGTACCAATTCCCATGTTTTTAGAGCCTGAAGCATATGTGAATCCCATTCCATCTTTCCTTTCCCACTCTTTGTAGCCTAGGATATATTGATCATCTTTTCTTTCTTTCTTTTTTTTTTTTTTTCATTTTCTGCCTTCCTAGGTTGATTTTATGATTTCAGCAGTCCTTTTCATGTCCTGTTAGTAAGTTCAAAATCCAGGAGTCCCCTGGCAGTACAAACACATCGAGCATTTTCTTTTGAGTAAAAGTTACGAGTGACATGCAAGTATTCTTAAGACTTGTGTTCCTTTCTTTAGAAGGATGTGAATTTCTCCCGATCATTCTTATGGGCATGGATTGTCTGAATGTCTTTTTTTCCCAAAAGAACTATGAGACATTTAGCGTAATTGGAAACTAGATCCCCAATTCGAAGGATTTTGGAGGGATCCGGAAGTCACTTTCTCTGACTCTGAGGATTGCCTAGGACCTCAGGAACAGTGAGATTCTTTCTAGGTTCAGGAAGTTAGGAATCTTCTACCATTTATGATTGGCACAAAGTAAAGGGAATCCAATTATATCTTTGTTTTTTTCTAGAGAAAAAGTTAATTTCTGCTCTAGGGAAAATAGAAAAGTCAAGGTTTAAAATAGATGACAGTATTCACTGATGAGGCTAGAGAATTAGAAGTTTGTAAAATCTTTGTTTGCTGGGTGAAAAAAGGGGAAAAACAGGGAGAGAGTGGAAGAAAGTATATTAGGTTGTAATAACAAGAGTAGGTAGCATTTGGAGAGTATCGATGTGTTGGGCACTGTGTAAAGCAGTTTCCATTTCTCATCTCAGTTATTCTAGCGCTCCTATGAAACTCTCACTCTTATCTTTATTTCATAGGTGAGGAACTCATGATGCACAGAGAGTTTAAATGGCTTGCCCGAGGTCACACAGGTAATAAATGGCAGATCAGCGATTTTAACCTGGCAATGTGGTCCAGAGCTCCCGCTCTCAGCTACAAGGATACACTGCCCCATATTGAGTCATTTTGAGACATTCCCTCCTTTGAGTACAGCCTCCCACAATATATTTGAAGCACAGGAGAAGTGGCAGTTTCAGCTTTTTTTCTTGTTGTTGTTTGTTTATTTAAGAGCAGGGTTAAAAAAAGGCAGTATGCGGTCTAAATCAAGTTGAATTAGACCTGTGTGGAAAACATAACAATCATCCATGCCAAATTTCCAATGTTTTTCTTTTTGCTTATTCAATTATTAATAGTCCCTGGTACACATATTCTTTTATTTATTTTCTAAGTGAAGTAAGAAGCTAACATATGATTCTAAGGTGTTGCCTAGTTCTTTAAGAATCTTGATCTGAAAGGAACATTTTCTCTAAAAGTGAAAAATCCATTTTTGTTTGTGGGACGCATCTTATTTTGGAGATTGTGGTGTTACCAGGTGCGGAATCTTGGTGTTAAAGTAAACTTTGCCTTCCCTTCCTTGAGCTGATAGACCAGGATGGGGGTGGTGGTGACGGTGGTGGATGGAGTGTCCGGGTCTATATATCCAGATCTGTGCAGCAGCCGCACAGAAGCCCCTTCCTTAGGTACCAGATGTCCCAATTTGCCCCTAGCTTCCTGAAATTGAGGTTTTAGAAGAAACTTGAGATCTCCTCGAGCTAGGTTATTCAAATGTGATTTTTTTAAAATACAATTCTCCTTTATTTTGTAGAGGAAACGATGATGATGGATATCTCCCCCTTTCCAAATATTAAAAGAATGTTCTTATATTGCTTTTATAATTCAATTGGAAAATCCATCAATGATAGTTTTCAATATTTTCTTCATTACCATAACATTCTTTCTTATCCAAGCCATAGGAAGGGTCATAGAAATATAATAAAATATTATTATTTATTAGATAGGGCTAGAGCTTTGCTATTATAAATGATGTAAAAATAAAGTTTATTAAGTTTTCTCCCACATCTAAAATAGTATAGTAATTACAGAAAATTTGGAAAAGTCAGAGAAATAGAAGCAAGGAAAAGCAAACTCCAGTAGTCCCTATACTCAGGCGAAAGTTACTGTTTCCGTGCATTTTCTTTATCTGTGAAGAGTTTTTGTTTATAGTTCTTGGTTATGATCGTTCTGTGCATTTGATTTTGTTTCCTGCTCTGTTGGAAAGATGTTCCAGGTTCAGAGACAGCTGGCTCAGGACTTCTTTGCTGACCCTAAGCTGTCGCAGGTCAGCTTGGCAGACCTCTGGCTGGCGCCCTGGTTCAGGGGGTGCTCCCTGGGCACATACCGAGTGCTCCACATTACTTAGTGTTGGGCAGCAGAGCGCTCAGGTCCTGCCTTTGGATCTCACGGAATCGCTGGAGAAGACAAGCAGGCGTTCTCATGGCTACTTTTGTTATATTTTTTTGATATGGAAAATTTCAAGCATACACAGAAGTAGAGAAAATACGATAATGGGCCCTATCTGCCTTTCTCCCAGCTTCAACAATGATCGGTTTATGGCCAGTCTTGCTTCATTCTAGACCCCAACCTCCTCTCCCATAACCTGGATTATTTCAAAGCAAATCCTTGACATCCTGTTTTTTTTCTTTTTTAATATGATTGTCCCAATGGCTTTTTTTTTTTTTGAGGAAGATTGGCCCTGAGCGAACATCTGTTACCATCTTCCTCTTTTTTTTTCCCCTCCCCAAAAGGGAGCTGTATATCCTAGTTGTAAGTCATTCTAGTTCTTCCATGTGAGATGCCACCACAGCATGGCTTGATGAACGGTGTGTAGGTCTGCGCCCAGGATCCGAACTGGTGAACCCCCGGCCACCAAAGCAGAGCTCCTGAACTTAACCACTTGGCCACAGGGCCAGCCCCCTATCATTTCATTAGTAAGTATTTCCTGACACGTCTCTGAAAGATAAAGATTCCTTTTTCATGTAGTGTAATATCATTATCATACTTTAAGACCTTCTCTAATATAATTGAATATGGGATATCTAGTCAATGTTCAAATTTATCTATTTTCCTTATTTTCCTTTTTTGTTTGTTTGTATCATGATTCAGATAAAGTCCACATATTGCAATTGGTTGACACACCTCTTTTGATCCCTTTTAATCTATAGGTTCACTCTTCACTGTCTTTTCCTTGCAATTTATTTTTTGCTAAACCAGACCATTTATTCTGCAAAGTTTCCCACAGGCTGGATTTTGCTGATTACATCCCACAGAGTTAAATGTTAAATATTCCTCTGTTTAACATATTACTCTAGCCACTGTGTGTCTTGTGAATTGGTAGTTACATCTAGAGGCCGAATCAAATTCTCTTTCCATACTTTGTCAAGAATACTGTATGATGTGCTGTGTACTCCCACCAGGAGGCACTTAAATTAACATCGGTTCCCTGTGTGTGTGTGTGTGTGAGAGAGAGAGAGAGAGAGAGAGGGAGAGAGAGATGTTGACAGTTGGTGATTGTTGCTGCTTAAATCCAGCAATTCATTAGAGGTTTCACAATCTTGTTTCAGTCATTTCTTTGTTTATCTAGAATATTTTTATAAAGAGAAACTCCTGCTCATCAGCTATTTGGTTATCCTGAGGTACAGTTTATATAGAGAAGGCAGGAAAAATACCTGATTCTTTCCCTTTATTTATCAATTTTCAAAATAATTAGTGGGCTCCATTAACCAGCTAATTAATAATATTCTCCAAAGATAACCATTGAAACAGAGACAGACAGAGATGGGAGGGGACGGAGGGAGAGGTGTGTGCTTCATTAGGAATTAATGAATTTAAAAATATTGGTGTTTCAATCCATTGCATTCGTTCCCGCTGGCCAAAGATGAGACAGTAGTAAAATTGTCCCATCTTTGGCCAGTGGGAGCCCCTTCGTACTGGCTCCTAATCCTTCTGATGTGGTTCTAGTGGTCTTTGACAGCTTTCCCATTTTCTGTATGTTAGGATATTCTAGTCTGGAAGTGTGGTCTGAGGATGCCTGGGGGTCCCTGAAATCCTATTATAGGGGGTCTATGAAGTCAAAACAACTTTCATAACAGTACTAAGACATCATTTACCTCTTTTATTTTCTCCAGAGACCACATGTTGGCTATTAGAATGTGTACATGTATATTCGTGTGGTTTCTAAGGTAAGCTCTTTGGAGTCTTCAATAATTTCTAAGAAGGTAAAGGGATCCTGAGACCGAAAAGCTTGAGAGCTGCTGTTCCAGGCTCATCTTTTACAGTTCTGGCCACATACGTGGAATCACTGGTGACCTTATAAGTTAGCTCCCTTAGTTTTCAATTCTCCTTTTTTGTGTGAGTCATCTGCTCTGAGTCCCACAGCTTATCAGTAGCAAAACCAGAATTTGAACCTAGATATTTATGCAGTAGTTTTTTTCCCCCATAAAACAATCACTCCTGTCCAAACATTTATGATTAATTGAAGCTTAGAAGCTGTAAACAATGCCCGCTACGTGAGACATGTACATTTTAGGGGCCACCAAGTAAAATTAGCAGTTCTTTTTTTCAAATGGAATGGCCATCAAAAAGGGAGAAACAGATGTAGAGGCAGGATGAGTGGTTGCTATAGCTTCATGGTATAATGAAAAACAATGCTCTGAATATGTTGTTTTTCTGGTCACGGAAGGGAAATTCAAGGTGCAGTGGTAGTTCATTAGAGTGTTAACTTTCGCAGATTTCCACCATCGGGAGAAAAGCTTCCTTGGCCCATGGATTTCAGTAATGGCTCATGCATTGTTCACTTCTTTCTGAACCCAGGATCCAACTGATTGCTTGACCACGTAGCTTAGGAACTTTTCTTCATCTTGTACTTAGTTGAACCAAATCCTGCAAGAAAGCATCCTGAATTTTCAAAGCTGAATAATGATGCCGTAAGCCTGGGACTTTCATTTTTCTATCACTGAATAGTACACAAACATCTAAAAGATGGCTACTTAAAACTGGATTTTGCTGTTCTGGGTTCTGGGCTGGGGGGTGTCTTTATTTTGTCTCATTCTGTTGAGCTAAACTCGGTCACTCATTATTTCTTCTCCTTTCCTAATAACTGTAGTTTCTCCTGGGTAACAAATAAAATTAACTCATATTTCTCAGGCACATGGAAGAGCTTCTATCATATAAGAAGGAAATGTGCTTCCAAAACAGCTAGCAGTGGCTTTCTGAAGTCATGTACGTACAGGAGAGAAGCAGCCTTACGTAATGTCCTTGAGTATTTACCAACATAAGAGGCACCTGACAGTGTCAGGTGCCATCTGGAGAAGTGTCATCACGTAGGAAGCTTGGATCAGAGCCCACATCACTGTTGAGATGCTTCCTCATTACGTTGTGGTTCAGATGAGGAGTGAGGCAAAGAGTATGTCAAGGGTTTCAGGGCCCTTAGTATAATATAGATTTCTTTGTTGGAAGGTAGATGTTAAATGCTAAATAAGTTTTTGTGTTTATGAGCAAATTCATTTTTTGCTAGAGCCTTGTTGGTTATTTTTCTCAACATTGAATTTGTCGTAGTGAAATGATTTAAATGTCTGCTTTAGGTGACCTGTTGCATTCAGATTTATGTATTTGGAAAGTCAGATGCTTGGGTTTTTCTAGCAAATCATCTCATTGACTTTGCTGAAGATGGTTTTAGAATACGTGACAGTCAGCTTATGAAGTGGAACGTAGTCTTTCATGGGGATGGGTGCTACCATTGGTCATATCCAAATTTTACCTTCTTTCATATTTGTCCCCTGGACCATATTGCACAGATTTTTAAGTTTCATGTTAAATTCACTGAACAGACCCATCTGCACGTGGAGAGCATGTGGTATATGACAATGCGAGCCTTGAACTTATGGCTGGAGAATGCCAGGAATTTGAGGTTCTGGTGTCACTGAGGAAAATGGCCCCGCCTTTCTGTGCTTTGGTTTCCTGTTTAGAAAGTTCTGCTCCTTCATAAGGACCTTGAAGTACGAGGAGGAAAGGTGCTTGGTGTGTGGAGTTTTCCATCAGATGCAGTCCTAACTAAAGGCTGGGTTGAAGGTAGGTGAATGCTTTGTAAGAGCATATTTTGCATATAGATGAAATATTTATTAGTTTATGCCACACTTATTTATTCACTTAAGTATGAAGTAGCCCCAGGCAGCTTGAATTCAGATTTAAAATTTCAGGTTTTATTTACTTAATTCTCTTTTTCTCTCACGAGGAAAAAATATAGGCTGGGGAAGTGGAAATTGGGATTGATTTCAATTGCCTGAACAGGTTTACTGGAGAAAATGTTTTATTGAAATGAAAATGACGGCCAGACTATTTTTTTCCTTGCTCTGTGTTTAATTGCAGGCGACTTTAGAGTAGTCCATAAATCTCTTTTTCAAGTCTAAGTGAGGCTTTCTATTGCGAAGTGGGCTATAACTTAATGAGTCTTTCTGATGACTGCCTTGGCTAAAAATCTCTATGGAGAGAACTCAGAATTCTAGGAATCCATTTGGAGGTGGAATCAATTATAAGGATAATTCCCAAGGGGAAATCAGGGTATTTTAGAATCTCCCAGTGCACTTTTGAAACTGAAGACTTCTGTGCCATTCTCCCAAATCTCAGTGGGCCCCTGATGGGAGTGGTTGTGTTTTTTTTTTAATCTTTCAGGTGTTTTAGAGTTAAAACACAGCTGAAGTTAAGGCTGAGGTGGAGATTCGGGTTAGCTTATGAGAATAGCGTTTCTCTCTGGAGAGTGCCACTCTTGCTGGAAAAGATAAATAGTAGCATTGAGTAATCTGTAATTCATTCAGTGGCAGTCACTATTGCTGAAGATTTAGGACCATCTCGTGTACAGATTTGTGGTACTTTGGTTTGGTTCTAAGTGCCAGTATTTTATGTGATGGCATTTTTCATAAAGAACGTGGATGCTTTGAAGCCCAGGAACAGAAACCCATAGGACTGGAAAACCACTGCTTAGCTGAGGGTCAGCGCCAAGCTGGAGTGAGTTCTCAAAGAGTCTGTGACATTGTGGCTGTGTTCCTCAGTTGGTGGGGTTGGGCTTGTTGGATTTCTTTTTCATTAAGGGAGAAAAACATTTTTATGCATTTGATTGTGCTACATGGTACTGTGGAACCTGACGTTTTAGGCTTAGGTCTGGGAAAGAAATGTGTTTTAATTATTTATTGTATAGTTTTGTATAAATTTTCTATCTCTTACTTTGAGAAGCAAGTAGGAAAATGAAAAAGCAAAGAACCCAAGTGATCTGTAAAAGAGGTTAAGAGGAAAACGTCTCTAGGAAATTAAATAAGTTATGAAGATGCATGTTTAAGTTTTAGAACATCAAATATTAAAACCCAGTGATCAAGAATTCTCTACTTATGGAACTATTTGAAGTTTCATCTTTTTCCTTGCTGCCTTCACTTGATGTCTTATAAAGTTTTATAGTCGTGTATGTCTTATAAAGTTTTATAGTCGTGTGAAGTTGTTCTGAAGTCAAAACAAAACAAATTAACTAGAAATGACTTAGCTATCAGCCAGTCTGCCCTGTGTATTTTGCTAAAGAATCTAGTAACTCTTGATGAAAGTTCTGTCTTCGTCTCTGTGTTCCCCATGTTTAGCACCGGGTTTAACACATTATACATACTGCTTGGTGGGCAGGCTGACTGGGGTAGTATTTACTGAAAAAAAAAAAAAAAAAAACCTCGAAATTAACCTTTTGGCCACAGTATATTGTAAGGAAATCTTGGTGGAAAGTTTGAGAAGTATGGTGGAGAGTGTTAGAACAATCCTTCTCTTTGGGATTTAAAAACTTTGCCATTCTTCCATGAATTGTTAGATCCTAATGTCTACTATTCTAAAATGTTCTGTGTAAAATGTTCTGTATGTATAAGAACTTCTCAAGCTGGTCTGTTTCACCTTGACTTTGGGAGTATTAGTTAATTACTGTTTGAGAGACAACAGAAGAATGAATGAGTGGGGATCATTGTTGCCAATAGATGCTGTTCTCCGTATGCCAAAAGTTAAATAAAACATGGATTTTTTAAAGTTCCATCAAACAATAGCTTGGCAATTTAATAACACTCAATGATTTCTTAGCAACCTAAAGTAGTTTATCCTATTAGGTACATGACCACACTTGGAAAGCTGAGAATTTTAACTTGAACCATTTTCTTTTCTTGGAGTGAGTTATGGCTACTTCCCATGGATGTGAGGTGTAAGGTCTTGTCATTTTGTTCATGTGGGGCTCAGACAAATTTGTTTCTGAATTTCCTGTCCTATCCTCCTGTCTGGCGTCAAGCCTCGGGTGCTGGTGCTGGCTCCATGGGCAGGACTCTGGAGTGGAAAGAGCCAGGTTTACAGTGAGCCAGGCTGGCACATATGGTTCTTGTTTGGGGAAAGGCTGCCAAGAGTGTGTCCAATTCTGGAGAATCTGTCCATTCTTGGTTTATTTGGGAACTTTAAGATGGCATGACAATGACTTGGGTTTCAAGAAACCCTGCTTTATGATATAAAAAGTGGTTTATCTGTGAGATCTCTTTTTGAGATGTTCTATGTCAAAAGAATGTGAATAGGCTGGAGCATTGCAGGAATAATTACTTTTGTTCCTAAAATATTCAGATTTAAAGGAAAGAACCCAAATATCTTCTGTATTTCATCCATTTCTTCCACAGATGTTTATGGAGCACTTCTAATGTGCTAGGCACTGTTTTGGTTACTGGAGAACAAGGATATAATTCCTTGCCCTCACAGAATTTTTAGAGGGGGCGAGAGGCTTATAAATAAGTTAAATATGTCAGATGGTGATGTGAGCTGTGGAGAAAATTAAAATAGGAAAGGAAAAGAAGAGAACAGTGTTGAGGGATAAAGGGACCATCTTAGGACCTGGGGTCTTGCACCACTTATGGTGACTGAGTGGTCCATAGGCATGAAATAGCACAGTCCTTTACTGACTGTGCTGTCATAGTCACCACCAGCATCACCACTGTCACAGTTGGAAAACATTTACCCCACACCTGTTAGCGAGGTTGTGTATAGAATGAGTCATACAGCTGAGTGTCTGTCCTCAAGTCTGACAGCTCTCATGTGGACACATGCAGAGGACTTCCTGATGACAAAATCAAATGACTGTATTCATTCAGCAGATGTTTATTGAATGATGATGTATACAAGACATTGTGGAGGATATCAAGATAAATCACATATATACCTTGCCAAAAGAGCCTCTAGTCTAGTCTAGTAGATAGTGTATTACTATATAGAGTAATAGTAGCGGATATTTATGTATAGTAGATCATTTGCATGCCAGTGATTTAACATGCGGGATAGACCATGAGAGGTCCATGACATAGCTGATTTCTCATTTTGCTGAGGAGTGGTTTTCAGTCGGATGCTTTGGGAGGCATGTGTGGGGTAACCAACTTAGGAGTGCGTTAGCCGATTGCCCGGTGTCCACATTCCTGCTGTAGTGTGTTTCTATCCATTGCTTAATGTGTAAAATGCCTTTGAAGTGAAATATGCTTTCTTTGTGAAAGATTGCTCTGAGAAGAAAGCCAACTTCTAGTGCCAGTGATGAAAGTGCCGAGTCTAAGATGTGATGGTTTTTTCTCCAGAAAGTGGAATCATTGAGGGTCTCAGGAAAATACTTCGCATTTTACTCCCTTTGTGAGGGAAATCAGGTAGTGTAGTGGCTAAGATTCTGTGCTCTCACCGCTGTGACCCAGGTTCGTTTCCCAGTCAGGGAATCACACCACCCGTCTGTCAGTTGTCATACTGTGGGGGCTGCATGTTGCTGTGATGCTGAAAGCTATGCCACTAGTATTTCAAAAACCAGCAGGCGGACAGGTTTCAGTAGAGCTTCCAGACTAAGACTAGGAAGAAGGACCTGGCCACCCACTTACAAAACAATTGGCCATGAAAACCCTGTGAATAGCTGCAGAACATTGTCTGATACAGTGCCGGGAGGTGAGAGGATGGTGCAAAAAGACCAGGCAGGGTTCCGCTCTGCTCTACACAGGGTTGCTAGGAGTCGGAATTGAGTTGATGGCACTAACAAAAAAATGAGGGAAATCATATGCTGCACTATAATTTGCCATCTTGGAAATGAACTCCTCATAGACGTATATTTGGATGAATCCTGATAAAGTCCCTAAGGGAAGTGTGGACATGGGAGAATTTATCTGCCTTGTCTGAAGGTGACTTTCTTGGACGAAGCTAAGCAAAGCTTCCTCATGAGCTGCTTCATCTGGGCCCTAAAATCGGGTTATTCCCTTTCTATCAGAAATAAACAGTCAGCCATCTTTGTGTGAGGGTCCTTGGCATTTATTGTATAAATGGGATCAAAAATTTACTATGTAGAAATACAGTTGTACACACACACACACACACACACACACACACACAGAAACACAGCAAGAGAAAGCTTGGAAGAGGAAGGAAAAGCCGTAAAATACAGTGGCAGAGGCTGTTGGCAACCCAGCCAAATCCCTGAGCCCTCAGCAAGAATGTTTTTCCAGCCTCCCTTGCACTTAGGTGCGGCCGTGTGACTGAGTTCTAGCCAATAGAATGACCATGGCGAAGAAACACAGCCCATCAGCCTGAATCCCTGTTTCAGTGTGAGGAAGAGGAATACCTTATTCACCCATTCCCTATCATGGGAGTCAGACACAAAGTTCTAAGGTGTTTGAGCCATTATGTATTTTTTGGGTCTATTTCAGCAGTAATTAGTCTCCCCTAACTGATACCGATACTATATGTGGTAAATGAGAGGCAAAGACTACAGTTTCAGAGCCCTAGTCTTACTTCTTTGGGGATGCTGGTCCCCGTTGTTTCCACCTGAATAGCAGAATCAGCGCTCGTGGGTGAGGGTAGCTATTGAGCCTGCTGACTCAGGCCGTGTGTGTGTTTATTACTACACTCACCATGCATTGCTTACGGGTATCTGTACTCTTTCTTGTACCCTCGATGGTTGAGGGCAGAGTCCAGAGAGTGCCAGCCGACCCCTGATTTTTCTTCTTCCTTTTCTCTTCTCCTCAAATATTTTAGTGCTGACCCTGTGCTAGGTGCTACCAGGGACACCTAGAAATGAAAGAAACATGGACTGTAACCGCGAAGAGCTAAAAACTCTGGTTGACCACACCACCTCAAATGAGTCCCTCAGCTGGAGGCAACAAAAAAGTCAAGTCAAACTGCTTAAATAATAGCGATTTTTTTTTTCCTTTTTCTCCCCAAAGCTCCCTGGTACATAGTTGTATATTCTTCATTGTGGGTCCTTCTAGTTGTGGCATGTGGGACGCCGCCTCAATGTGGTTTGATGAAGAGTGCTGTGTCTGTGCCCAGGATTCGAACCAACGAAACACTGGGCCACCTGCAGCAGAGCGCGCAAACTTAACCACTCAGCCACGGGGCCAGCCCCCAATAGGGAGGTTTTTTTTCTTGAAGATTAGCCTTGAGCTAACATCTGCTGGCAATCCTCCTTTTTTTTTTTACTGAGGAAGACAGGCCCTGAGCTAACATCCCTGCCCATCTTCCTCCACTTTATATGTGGGGCGCCTACCACAGCAAGATTTGCCAAGCGGTGCCATGTCTGCACCCAGGATCTGAACCGGCGAACCCCCTGCCACCAAAGCGGAACGTGCGCACTTAACTGCTGCGCCACTGGGCTGGTCCCAACAATAGCGATTTTATCAAGAGCTGAGAAGTACATAGACTTTAGATGCTGTTTCTTTATAATTTTTAATCTAGTCAGGTTTACCTCTGAAATTTATTTTAGGTAGTCCAGCACACACTTCTGCTTAGGATTGCTTTCCCCTCGCCTCGTGTCTATAATTCTAATATGGACCATTTAGCAGGTGTTGCAAAGTGTCCAGAGCAAGTTGACTGGGTGTCCTTTTCTCCTTAAATTCCGTTGAGCAGGGCCCACAGTGGAAGAGTCAAAGTTGTTACTTTATGGAGTATTGTGAATGGGGGATAGTGAGATGAGGGCATTAGCATGTGTAACCTGAGAAAATCCTGTTCAACTATGTTTTAGTTGTTAGTTTCAGCAGTATCGATTCCTCCTTCATTTGGCCCATCAGTGTATTTCAAATTGGAATTTGAAGATTAGCTACTTTCTTCTTCTTTAGCTCATTATCAATCTTCCTTTTCAATTTGCTCTATTTTTCCCATTTGTCCTGTTATTATCAGCTTGTCAGTCTTCCTTTTGAGATGGGATACTCCTTAGAGGTAGGCACCACACCTCAGCTATCTCTGTATTCTTTTCCCTAGTCCCTTACCTCAGAGCATAGCACAATGCTCTCTATGTGATGTATGGCTCAATAAATATTTGGTGAATTAGTTGATTAAATTCTTACCCTAGAAGAGCTTCTTGAGCTAGTTCCATACTTGGTGAATAGTTCTTTACATGGCGAACATCACTTCCTGCTGCCATTGTGTTGCTGTCAATTCTCGTGATGTTTCATCTTCTTGTTTAACTTTGTGATGCTGGCCTGGCCTTAGCCAGTAGCAAGAGTCGCACAGCATAATGTTTAAGAAAGGGAAGTTGTAACTTGCTAAATGGTTGCTGTATGAGTGTCGTAGCGTGTGTCTTGACTGGTCCAAAAGGTACTTGAAGGGTCATGTCTGGCGGATGATACTGAAACACATTCCTATGATTTCTTGGCAAAAGATTCATCTCATGTTATATTCATTATATTGCTCAGTTTAATAGAGAAACAACAGATTAATCTTTTCCTGCTTGGTAGCTAGCTTTATTCCTTAGGTCTTGCTTAACTCACTGAAGGTTCTGGAGAATTCTCTGCAAAAACACACATGCACATCCATAGTTAGGCTTGTTTCCTCTAATAAAATTACAAGGAACTAAAATCCTTCCCTCAGGGATTTATTATATTCCTCCTTAAGGGCACATTTTAATAGTGGTAATGGGACAGAATGGTGACTTAACAGGATTTAGGACACCGAAGGCTAGGAAAGAAGGTATTTTACAGGAAGAGCACTCCACCCTTCTTTGTAATTAGGGGTTTCATTAGCATATCTATTCCTTTGAGCAACAGTGGGATTGCTTCGATATTTTCCTTCACTTTTAGACTTAACAAGCTGGTCTTCCCTTCCCCTCCAGCTGAGAGGGGACTTTGAAAGAAGCCGGCCAGAGCTTTTCTCTGATCTTGCTCTTTTCATTCTTGTCAGTTTATGATCCTTTTGCCAAAAGTCAGTGAAGCAGAAGATCATCTTCACGTCTTTGATAGTTTGACCTTTACATTTAGGAATCTGTGATATGAACATTTCAGTGCTGGCTGACTTGTTGCTTAACTTCGCCTGGCTTTGTGAAGACAAGGAAACTATTGTTTCTTGAACAAGACTTAGAAGACCATAAGAACTCAACTGTGTAGGATTCCATGTTAAAAATTAACTTTAAAAAGTTGTAAGAATTTATGATGGAAATAATGGAGTTGCTTATCTTCTTTCAAAGTAGTCTGTGATGATTAATAGTAAAGGAGCTAAATTATTCCTATATCTAAATTCACTGGACTAAACGACATTATAGCAGCCTGAAAATATTGGCCTACTACTTACAGGAAATAGTTTTAGAGAATGGCCTCACCAAGTATCAGTATCTTGAGTTACAAGAAAAACAACTTGTTTGTAATGTGGATAGATTAGTGTTCTTTCTTACCTTGGCTGGTGGTGTGAGCCCACTTTGGCTTAAATGATGATGCAGATGGTAGGCTGAGAGAGCAGCTCAGTGACTCTATATGTACATTTTAGACCAAAGACCTAGCAGAAGATGCACATTTGAACAGGGAGTAATGATGAATAAGTTCAAGAATATGCTTTATTGTGGAAGATAATGCTACCCTCTGCCTTCATTATAGTCACTATCATGGAAAAATAACAAAAATCATCACACTAAAGACCTACTTAACTCACTTCCTATCAACTGATGCAACATGCCCCACATTCAGCAAAAAATTACAAGGCATGCCAAAAGACAAGAAAGAACAAGTCTGGAGAGACAAAGTAATAAGCAAAAACCAGACTCTGGTATGACACAGATGTCCTTATCAGACAAGGAATTCAAAAGAAATATGATATGTTAAGTGCTCTCATGGAAAAAGCAGACAACATTCAAGAACAGATGGGTAATGTAGCAGAGAGATTAAAACTCTAGGAATCATGGGGCCAGCCCAGTGGTGCAGCAGTTAAGTTTGCACATTCCGCTTCAGCAACCTGGGGTTCACCAGTTCGGATCCTGGGTGTGGACATGGCACCGCTTGACAAGCCATGCTGTGGCAGGCATCCCACATATAAAGTGGAGGAAGACGGTCATGGATGTTAGCTCAGGGCCAGTCTTCCTCAGCAAAAAAAGAGGAGGATTGGCAGCAGATGTTAGCTGAGGGCTAATCTTCCTCAAGAGAAAACAAAAAAACCCCACAAACTCTAAGAATCAAAAGAAAATGCTAGAAATCAAAAATATAGTAACAGAAATGAAGAATTCCTCTGATGGACTCATAAATAGACTTGACACTGTCAAAGAAAGAATCAGTAAACTTAAAGATAGACCAATAGAAACTTTTCAGACTGAAATGCAAAGAGAAAAATTAATTAAAAAAAAAAACCAACAAAACAGAACATCCAAAGTCTGTGGGACAATATAAAAAGTAGCCTATATGCAATTGGAATGCTAGAAGGAGAAGAGAGAAAGGAGCAGAACTCTATGAAGTGATAATGGCTGAAAACCTCCCCAAACTAATGACAGACACCAAACCACAGATCCAGGAAGCTCAGCAATAAGTACCTGAGGCTTTTTTCCCTCTACACCAAATATGTGACTTCTTTTCACACCAGTTTTCCAGTTCTCTGACACCAAGTGGGTGTCCAACAACAATTTAATTCAATTCTGATACCACTTCTTGGAGTTAGCACAGATCCCACAGGTTAAGGGCTCTGTCCCGCAAGACTGTCCCCATGTCAGATGCCAGCCACAAATGGGATGCCTAGGCTACCCATATATCTGCCCAGCCAACCACAAATTCGGGGGTCCTATGACTGTGGCTCCCCTGCCCCCTGGTTGGATAATTTGCTAGAGCAAGTCGCAGAACTCAGGAAAGTGCTTTGCTTACTATTACTGATTTATTATAAAGGATGCTACTCAGGAACAGCCAAATGGAAGAGATGCAGAGGGCAAGGTGGATTGGGGGTGGGAGGGGTGGGGGGAGGGACCACAGAACTTCCATGCCTTGTCTGGGTGTGCCACCCACCCAGCACCTCTGTGTTTTCACCAACCTAGAAGTTTTCCAAACCCCACTGTTCAGGGTTTTTTGTTTTTTTTTTTAGAGGTTTCATTATGTAGGAGTGATTAACTAAATCATTGGCCATTTGTGATTGAACTCAACCTTCAGCCCCTCTCTCCTCCCTGGGGGTCAGGAAAGTGGTGGTGCTGAAAATTCTAACCCTCTAATCATGCCTTGGTCTTTGTGGCAACCAGCCCCCATCCTGAAGCTCTCTAGGGGTCCATAAAAGTCATGTTGTTAGCACAAGCTCAGATATAGTTGAAAGGGGCTTGTTGTGAATAATAAGACAATCCTATCACTCTAACAATGCCAAGAGTTTTAGGAGTTCTGTGCCAGGAACCAGGGACAAAGACCAAATATATGTATCCCATTATACCCACTGTACCTTATAAAACCACAGTTAGGCATATCTTATTCAAATGCAACAAACCAAAGGCAAAGAGAAAATCTTGAAGGAAGCCAGAGGGGAAAAATAACACCTTGCCTATTGGAGAACAAGGATAACAATTACAGTGGCTTGGTCATCAGAAACCATGCAAGAAGAGGATGGAGTGAAATCTTTAGAATGTTGAAAGAACTGACAATATTCAGTATCTAGGCTATCATCTGGGATGGGAACACGAAAGACTGAAACATGGATGCTGCCCTGAAGGAGCTCACAGGCAGGCTAAGAAAGAAACGTAGATGTTGTATGAGTTTATGTAAAGTCACTTCCCCTCTTTGGGCCTCAGTTTACTTCTGTTAAATGAGAGTGTTGGACTAGATTACTGACCTCCTGTGCTTCTATTTTTCTCTTTTTTCTTTGGAAATAGAACCTTTTAGTCAAAGGAATTATACTTCAAGTTGGCAGCAAATAAACAGATAAAAGTGGAGCTCAGTGACATAGTGGGTAGGTTCATGCACTCTGCTTCGGCGGCCTGGGGTTCACCAGTTTGGATCCTGGGAGCGGACCTACACATTGCTTATCAAGCCATGCGGAGGCGGCATCCGACATAGAGGAACTAGAGGGACTTACAGCTAGGATATACAACTGTGTACTGGGGCTTTGGGGGAATAAAAAAAGGAAGATTGGCAACAGATGTTAGCTCAGGGCCAATCTTCCTCACCAAAAACCACACTTTAAAAAAAAAAGTGGAGCTATTGTAGCTGGTGGGTAGGAGGTGATGATGAGGCTTCCTCCCAGTCCTTAAAGAGGCTCTTGTGGGGTCTCTGTGGAACCCCCAGGGCTTTGGGAGAGCACCAGTGAAAAACTCTGTCCTAGCAGAACAGGCGAGCCCTTCTAGGTCTGAAGACTCTGGCTGTGCCGCTAAGCTCTACTCATGTCAGTGCTTCCTTCACCTTTAGATTTGTCTCCATTTTGGCTTAATTTCTTCCCTACTCCAGGTTCTGCTGCACTCCCATGTTCAGTGTCATTCCCCATTATACTTAGTGCTTCTCTAATTTATGCCCATCTTCTTGCCATTTCTCTTTTTTCATATCTCTTTGTTTCTTATTGATTTTTCTCACTTTAA